>NC_091282.1:631970130-632706349 GCF_032444005.1 Ranitomeya imitator
AACATTTTTTCAAACTGAGTGTTTTTGGTTTTACTATTCTCTTTTGTGTCTTCAGGTTTCTTGGTGGTGTGTGAACATGATCATACAGACTTGTTCACTGTGCAAGTAGCCCATGTGTTCCTGTTTCCATGTATGTAATGTAGTAGCATGTAAAAGTTTGGGCACCTCGGGGTAAAATTACAGTTATTGTGAACAGATAATCAAGTTGAAGGTGAAATGATCTCTGAAAGGTCGAAAGTTAAAGATGACACATTTCCTTTCTATTTTAGGCAATATATATATTTATATATATATATATATATATATATATATATATATATTTATATATATATATATATATATATATATATATATATATATATATATATAAAATTATGTCTTATAATGGTCTTCCAACAAGTGGCTACTTTGAAGAACCTAGAATATAAGACATATTTTCAGTTGTTTCACACTTTTTTTCTTAAGTATATAATTCCACATGTGCTAATTCATAGTTTTGATGCCTTCAGTGTGAATTTACAATTTTCATAGTCATGAAAATACAGAAAAACTGTTAAGAGGAGACTTTGTACAGCAGGCCTTCATGGTAAAATAGCTGCTAGGAAACCACTGCTAAGGACAGGCAACAAGCAGAAGAGACTTGTTTGGGCTAAAGAACACAAGGAATGGACATTAGATCAGTGGAAATCTGTGCTTTGGTCTGATGAGTCCAAATTTGAGATCTTTGGCTCCAACCACCGTGCCTTTGTGCGACGCAGAAAAGGTGAACGGATGGACTCTACATGCCTGGTTCCCACCGTGTATCATGGAGGAGGAGGTGTGATGGTGTGGGGGTGCTTTGCTGGTGACACTGTTGGGGATTTATTCAAAATTGAAGGCATACTGAACCAGCATGTTTACCACAGCATCTTGCAGCGGCATGCTAATCCATCCGGGTTACGTTTAGTTGGACCATCTTTTATTTTTCAACAGGAAAATGACCCCAAACACACCTCCAGGCTGTGTAAGGGCTATTTGACCAAGAAGGAGAGTGATGGGGTGCTACGCCAGATGACCTGGCCTCCACAGTCACCAGACCTGAACCCAATCGAGATGGGTTGGGGTGAGCTGGCCCACAGAGTGAAGGCAAAAGGGCCAACAAGTGCTAAGCATCTCTGGGAACTCCTTCAAGATTGTTGGAAGACCATTTCCGTTGACCTCTTGAAGCTCATCAAGAGAATGCCAAGAGTATGCAAAGCAGTCATCAAAGCAAAAGGCAGCCACTTTGAAGAACCTAGAATATAAGACATATTGTTTCACACTTTTTTGTTAAGTATATAATTACACATGTGTTAATTCATAGTTTTGATGCCTTCAGTGTGAATTTACAATTTTCATAGTCATGAAAATACAGAGAAGTCTTTAAATGAGAAGGTGTGTCCAAACTTTTGGTCTGTACTGTATATATATATATATATATATATATATATATATATATATATATATATAGTTGTGCTCAAAAGTTTACATACCCCAGCAGAATTTTTGCTTTCTTTGGCCTTTTTTCAGAGAATATGAATGATAACACCAAAGCTTTCTCTCCACTCATGGTTAGTGGTTGGGTGAAGCCATTTATTGTCAAACTACTGTGTTTTCTCTTTTTAAATCATAATGATAACCCAACACATTTTCATTGGCTGTAAGCCATAATCATCAACATTAACAGAAATAAACACTTGAAATAGATCACTCTGCAATGACTTTTTAACTGTAATTGATATTTTGGGAGAAGCACCTGTAGTTCCCCAATCATCCCATGGCCTCCTTCCATTCCCCTGGCAAATAAAACAATAATTATTTAGCCCTACTTCCACGATATTCACAGCAGATTTCCGCGGGCTGCATGCGGCTAGCGCCCCTCTTGCACTGAGCCACAGATGCCATTATATTTAACAGTATCTGCATCCTAAAATTACAGATATAGTTGAAAGTGGGACATGATCCCAACCTACCTGGACAAAAGGACGGCTTCCCAAATCCAGGACTGTCCCACTCAATCAGGAACGGTTGGGAGATGTGTAAACATTCCCCCATTCAGCCCTGGGCATCCCCAAATTTGCTGGGACTGTTTCTAAGGATGAAAAAAAAATGTTTTCTCTTCATTTTATACTACTCCCCAGTATTGCATGAATTTTCTGTAATCCTAGAAAACATGCATTTACTTAAACAAAAAATGTACTCAAAAAGTGGATAATGATAAAAAAACTAAAATAATGTTGGATTTTAGAATTCTTCTGGATGTCACTTTTTTCTGGTCGTAGGGAAACAATGGGGTCACTGCAGAACCATAGACTAAGGGGTTACATTCACAAAGAAAAAATAAAAGCATTTATTTCTTCTTTTTATACCATTTATAAGGAATTGCTCTACGTTTTAGAATACATAAAGGAATCAGGAGGAGAGGGATCCAGCGCGCTACAATGTATCCGCGCTTTATGTCAAAGTGTAAGCATAAAGCTTTCTGCATATATTAAAACACTTGAGATGAAGGGCTCTTGCTACATGGAAATGAAAATGTAATGTTAACAGATTGCTAAAGGAGACCGAACACAACGCGGGCTGTTACATTCATTTGTACATTGGAATATTTAAGAAAATTGCTTAAATAACAATTCGGATAGATCACTCTCTGGGATCCAGCCCAGGAGACTGCTGCAGAGCGAATCTCGTGTGCAGGGAAGGGGTTAGAACACCTGGCTCTCAATGCAAAATGTGTAACAGAAAGGGAAAAACGTGCGAATGCTGTCATAGGAGTAACAGAGTGATGTCACAGGACGCTGATGATTAACCCTTTCACGACCTTGCGCTTTTTTGCTTGCGCATTTTCGTTTTTTGCCCCCCTTTTTCCCAGAGCCATAACTTTTTGCATTTTTCCGTCACTATGTGGCAGCTTGTTTTTTGCGGGACGAGTTGTAACTTTTGAGCAACATCATTGGTTTTACTATGTCGTGTACTAGAAAACGGGAAAAATATTCCAAGTGTGATGAAATTGCAAACAAATTGCAATTCCTAAATTGTTTTGGGGGATTTTTTTTTTACCATGTTCATTAAATACTAAAACTGACCTGCCATTATGATTCTCCGGGTCATTACTAGTTCATAGACACCAAACATGTCAAGGTTCTTTTTTGGTTAAATGGTGAAAAGAAATTCTCAAATTTCTGATACCCGTAGCCTTGCGCAGGCATGTACTACGGAGGACTTAGAATGGACTTCAATCCAATATTGCGGCCAGCATGCAGCCAGCATCTAAGGAAAGGGTGAATCAAACACCCTAAAACTCCACCCATATGACCGAAAACCGGTCCCGCCAAATTCAGGTGACAGGTTCCCTTTAATGTGCAATGCTGTAGCGACAAAAAAAACATAATTCTGGCATTTTGACTTTTTCTTGCTACACCATTTAGCGATCAGGTTAATTTTTTTTATATTGATAGATCGGGCAATAACAAACGCAGCGATACCAAATATGTTTATGTTTGATTTTTTTATTGTTTTATTTTGAATGGGGCGAAAGGGGGGAAATTTAAACTTTTATATTTTTTAATTGTTTTAATATTTTTTAAAACAGTTTTTTTTTACTTTTGACATACTTCAATAGTCTCCATTGGAGACCAGAAGCTGCCATAATTCTATTTGTTCTGCTACATACAGGCTGTGATCAGATCGCCTGTATGTAGCAGAATTGCTGACTTGCTATGGTCGGCGCTAATAGCAATGACAACCATAGAGGTCTGCTGGAGATCTCTGGTTGTCATGCCAACCCATCGGTGACCCGCAATCACGTGACTGGGTCACCAATGGGCGGGATTTCCAGTGCACTTGCCAGAAGCACACGTTAAATGCTGCTGTCAGAGTTTGACAGCGGCGTTTAACTAGTAAACAGCTGTCGGTGGATCATGATTCCACCCGTGACTGTTAGGCCGGCGTCACACTGGTGAGTTTTACAGACGTATGAGCGCAGAAAATACAGCCGTAAGATACGCATAACACACGGCCCAATGATTCTCTATGGCCCTGCTCCTATCAGCCGTATTTAACGGATCCGTTTTATACGGTCTTCTACGGCCATAGAAAATCGCAGCATGCTGCGTTTGTCACCGTATTGCGCAAAAAAATCGCCAATGAAAGTCTATGGGGGCGAGAAAAATACGGATTACACACGGACCAGCAGTGTGACTTGCGAGAAATACGCAGCGGTGTTAGAGAGAAAAGCCGGCAATTCAGTGCGGTGTACAGTAAAATCACACTGACAGCTTACAATAGAATAGGTAGAATAAATGTGTACACATAGAATAGGTATATATAAAAATATGTCAGTGAGACACATATATGTATATATATTAATATTTCATACAGCGCTAGATAGCTTTAAAGCCGGTAATTCAATTGCCGGCTTTTGCTATCTCCTTCCTAAACCCGACATGATATGAGACATGGTTACATACAGTAAACCATCTCATATCCCCATTTTTTTGCATATTCCACACTACTAATGTTAGTAGTGTGTCTGTGCAAAATTTGGGCGCTGTAGCTATTAAATTAAAGGGTTAAATGGAGGAAAAAATTGGCATGGGCTCCCGCGCAATTTTCTCCGCCAGAGTAGTAAAGCCAGTCACTGAGGGCAGATATTAATAGCCTGGAGAGGGTCCATGGTTATTGGCCCCTCTGACTAAAAACATCTGCCCCCAGCAACCCCAGAAAAGGCACATCTGGAAGATGCGCCTATTCTGGCACTTGGCCACTCTCTTCCCATTCCCGTGTAGCGGTGGGATATGGGGTAATGAAGGGTTAATGTCACCTTGCTATTGTAAGGTGACATTATGCCAGATTAATAATGGAGAGGCGTCAATTATGACACCTATCCATTATTAATCCAATAGTCTGAAATGGTTAAAAAAACACACACACACACATTATTACAAAGTCTTTTAATGAAATAAAAACACAGGTTGTTGGATGTCCCTCGAGCGTGGGAAAAAAAATCAGAAAAGTTCCCAGGCTCGAGTGCATATGAGGACAACCAGCAGAGGGCGCATCACCACGAATGAAGGTAACTACAGGTCATTGACCTACTTTACATTCATTCGCTGGAGTTTTACAGGCAGGAGCACAGCTGCATTATAGCAGAGCTCCTGCCTGTAAAAAAATGTAACCCCTTCAGATGGATTTACATCGTGGGACGTGACAGATCATCGGAAGGTATGAGATGTTGTTGTTTTTTTATTTTTCCTTTGTTACAGAGCGAGGGTCTTCAGGTGGATTACCAGGATAATAAAATATTCCAACAACCTGTGTTTTTATTTCATTAAAATACTTTGTAGTAATGTGTGTGTTTTTTTTTTAACCATTTCAGACTATTGGATTAATAATGGATAGGTGTCATAATTGACGCCTCTCCATTATTAATCTGGCATAATGTCACCTTACAATAGCAAGGTGACATTAACCCTTCATTACCCCATATCCCACCGCTACACGGGAATGGGAAGAGAGTGGCCAAGTGGCAGAATAGGCGCATCTTCCAGATGTGCCTTTTCTGGGGTGGCTGGGGGCAGATATTTTTAGCCCAGGGGGGGCAATAACCGTGGACCCTCTCCAGGCTGTTAATATCTGCCCTCAGTCACTGGCTTTACTACTCTGGCGGAGAAAATTGTGCGGGAGCCCACGCCAATTTTTTCCTCCATTTAACCCTTTAATTTAATAGCTAGAGCGTCCAAATTTTGCACATACACACTACTAACATTAGTAGTGTGGAATATGCAAAAAAATGGGGATATGAGATGGTTTACTGTATGTAAATCATGTCTCTTATCATGTCGGGTTTAGGAAGGAGAGAGCAAAAGCCGGCAATTGAATTACCGGCTTTAAAGCTATCTCGCGCTGGATGAAATATTAATATATATACATATATGTGTCTACTGACACACATATATATATATATATAGAGAGAGAGAGACAGTATATATGTTGTTACAATTTTTTGAGCACATAGATCCATTGTATGTCCATATGTCGGTTTTGCAAGCCAGCGAGAAAATCTTGCAGTACGGATGCCATACGGATTACATACGGAGGATGCCATGCGCAAAATACGGACCACTATTTTGGGGACTTTTCTGCGTATTACGGCCGTAAATTACGGACCGTATTGTCTTACGCCGAGTGTGACGCCGGCTTTAGAGGCACATGTCAGCTGTTAAAAACAGTTGACATGTGCCGGTAAAGATGTTGGCTTAGCGCCAGAGCCCACATCAAAGGGAGGAAGTCTGACATCGGCGTACATTTACACCCAATGTCGGAAAGGGGTCAACAACCGTAGGTGGATCGCGATTCCACCTGGAGCTGTTAGGAGCACTTGTCAACAGATCAGATCAACTGACATGTCCCAGAAAAGATGCGGGCTCGGGGAAGAGACATGACCATTGATGTCCAGGAACAGAAGTAACAGCTGACCGCACCACCGTAATATGTGTAAGCTGTGTCCGTCCACTGGCAGTAAGGAGTAAAGCCGGCAGATGTCGGGTGCTATTGCCAAGAAACAAGCCGATGAATCCAAAAATGCAGAGAAGAAAAAAGGCAGCACTCACCGATCTTCAGAAGCAGGTGTCTTTATTTACTCACATAAAATCTTCACGGCCGAGGGAGCAGGGGTGCAGAGTGTGGCAGGACTGACGACGGCCGTTTCACGACTACCTGGCGCTTCTACGGGTCAGTGACTGGACTGTGCTGCCTTTTTTCTTCTCTGCATTTTATGACCATTGATGTATATGTCAATGGTTGTGAAGGGATTAACGCGGTTGGGAATATAGAGAATAAATTTGGGGAATTAACACATTGGTGTCACAAAACAGGGATAATGAAAATAGTGATGTCATAACCAATGGCAAAGGATTACAGTGACGTCACAGAACCGGCATAAAGGAACACAACTGAGATAATAAACGTTGTGATGTCACAGGCAATGAGGAAGGACCTCAGTGATGTCACAGAACTGACATAAGGTCACAAAACTGAGATAATAAACACAGTATGTCATAGCCAATGACGAAGGCTCACAGTGATGTCACAGAACTGGGATAAGGTCACATAACAGAGATAGTAAACTAAAGGTACCTTCACACATAACGATATCATTAACGATATCGTTGCTTTTTGTGACGTAGCAACGATATCATTAATGAAATCGTTATGCGTGACAGCGACCAACGATCAGGCCCCTGCTGGGAAATCGTTGGTCGCTGGGAATGATCAGGACCTTTTTTGGTCGCTGATCACCCGCTGTCATCGCTGAATCGGCGTGTGTGACGCCGATCCAGCGCCGCGCTTAGTAACCCGATATTTACCCTGGTTACCATTGTAAAAGTTAAAAAAAAAAACAGTACATACTCACATTCCGATGTCTGTCACGTCCCCCGGCGTCAGCTTCCCGCACTGACTGTGTCAGCGCCGGCCGGCCGTAAAGCAGAGCACAGCGGTGACGTTATCTTTGACCTGACTTTCCATAATCTCAACATTATTGCACTTTTAGGGTATGTGCACACGTTGTGGATTTTGCTGCGGATCCGCAGCGTTTCCGCAGCTGCGGATCCGCAGCGGTTTCCCATGAGAATACAGTACCATGTTAACCTATGGGAAACGAAAACCTCAGTGAACATGCTGCGAAAAAAAATGTGTGGAAAAACAGCGGTTTACATTCCGCAGCATGTCAATTCATTGTGCGGATTCCGCTGCGGTTTTACACCTGCTCCAATAGAAAACTGCAGGTGTAAAGCCACAGCGGAATCTGCAGTAGAAACCGCGATAAATCCGCAGGAAAAACCGCAGCGGTTTTGCACTGCGGTTTTTCCAAATCCGCTGCGGAAAAATCCGCAGTCCTCCAGAATACGTGTGTACATACCCTTAGGGTATGTGCACATGTTGCGGATTTCCTTTGGATCCGCAGCGTTTTTTGCGGTGCAGAAAAACGCTGCAGATCCGCAAGTGATTTACAGTACAATGTAAATAAATAGTAAAAAAAAACGGTGTGCTAATGGTGCAGAAAATTCTATGTGGAAACGCTGTGGATTAAAAGAAGGAGCATGTCACTTTTTTTTTGCTGATCTGCAGCATTTTTGTACCCATTCCATTATAGAAACCCACAGGGGTAAAAAACGCAAGAAATCCGCAAAAATCGGCAGCAAATCCGCAACAAAAACGCACAAAAAAACGTGACAAATTCGCACCTGCGTTTTCTGCCAAGAGATGCAGAATCCACACCAGAAATTCCTAAGCCTAATCCGCAACTTGTGCACATAGCCTTAGTAATGAGAATGACCTTACAGAAATTTTCACTATGCAGATCCCAATAAACACATTTATGGCTTAATTGTAAATATTAAGACCTATGACTGCAACATCAACAGCCACAAATGATAAGCTGTAAGATGTTTGCCTCCGCAAAAAATGTGTGACTGTCTCTATCCACAATGCCAAGATATTTACCTTCCAGAAATCATTTGCTTTTTGGTGTTTTTTTATGACAATGTTTATATGGCACTTTGCCTTATAGTAGTCAGCAAAATGTGCAATAAGTCAATATTTACTCTGTAGCTTCCAGGATAGAATCGGGCAACCTTTGTATCTAAAATCATAGCCAGCAGGTGAGATCTCGTGATAATGAGGGATAAGCTCCTCGTTGTCATCATAAGCACGATAACAGATAAAAGTGAATGAGTCTTGAAGACTAATAAGCCCTGAGTGGCCCACCAATGACGTCTCAAGGGGACCTTCAAATCAGAAGAGGAGCTGGTGGTGACGGCAGTCAAGGATACACAACCAGGGGGTAATGCAGATCCACTTGCTGTCTCTTTTTTGTCAGGGAACTCATCTACGCTTTCTCCAATCGTGAGAACAATTACACAATTGTCTGGCAAGTGATGGATGAGGCCGAGGCCGCTTCCACTACTACATAGTAACATAGTAACATAGTTATTAAGGTTGAAGGAAGACTTTAAGTCCGTCTAGTTCAACCCATAGCCTAACCTAACAAGCCCTAACATGTTGATCCAGAGGAAAGCATAAATATTAGACGAGTTATTGGGGAAATCACAGTGACCGTTTGGTACATAAACCTCCGAATCCAATCTAAGGAATATATGTCACTGCCAACCTATGCAATAACCAAAGAAACTACTCGCTGCCACGAACAATCGTTTATACAGGCCAATTGGACACCTGTTACATGTAGCGTATTGCTCCAGGGGTGCGGTTCACAGAGCAAAAGGAACAGAACTATTACATTGTTTATTTAAAGGGAACCTGTCACCAGGTTTGGAAGATGCAAGTTACAGCCACCACCTTTAAGGGCTTAAATACTGCATTCCTTAATGATGTAGATAAGCCCACAACCCGGCCTGTAGGAGAAGAAAAATAAATTTTATTATACTCACCTGCGGGCCGGTCCGGTCTGAGTGTTGTCGGTCTTCTTGGTCTGGCGCCTCCCATCTTCTTGCAATGTCGTCATCCTGCTTGCTTCATGTGGATAACGCGTTGCTGCATCATCCACACAGTCCCCTCGGCACGGTGCTCCTGCGCAGGCGTACTTATTTGCCCTGTTGAGCAAAGTACTACAGTGCGTCGGGAAAGGTCAGAGAGGCCCGGCACCTGTGTAAGAAGCCAGCACCTGTGTAAGAAGCCAGCAGGCGCATAGGATGCAGTGACACACAGGAGGCAGAGCAAGGGTTAAAAGGTATTTTTATGTTAAACAATAGTAGGTCAAGCAGGGGGGTACAATAGTAAAAGTAACAACAGTTTAAGTTATCAGTCTCTGGGTCCTGGTGGAAGGTGACTGGAAGATCCCTCGGTGGCACCGCAGGTGGCGCGAGATGTCTCCGATCTGGTCCAGCAGAAAGGCAATGCACTGTTTCCTTGCAATGATGAATCCTCTGGGTCCTTTGGCATGTGGAATCCTGATACGGGCACAGGATTTTGTATAGGTGTTGGTGCGTGGCACAGTGGACGAAGCAGACAGTTCAGTAGACAAGACCGCAGAAGAATTACACAGTCCAGCCATCACAGCCTCAGGAGCAGGCCGGTTCTCAGTAGGCACCGCAGGGATATGGCTGAGTGGTGCCTCCGCGGTGGTCAGCGGAACGATGCATTTCACTCTGTACCGGTCACTGTACAGTGTGGAGGTTTCTCTCAGCTGTGTATCCTCAGTTGGTATATTGACATGGATAGCTGGTGTGGGTAAGTTGAGAGGGAGTCATCTGTCTCTGTCCTCACAGACTGGTTCCCCGCCAAAAGCCCCATCTTCCAATGCACTCAGCCCAGACATGCAAGAGGGACCACTAACCTGGTCTACCTCCCTACACCTGCGCACTGTAGGATTTTGCTGTGCCCTTGACAGGGCAGATAAGCATGCCTGCTCAGAAGCACGATGACGAGCAGACTGTGTGATGCAGGGACATGTCATCCACATGGAGCGCCCACTAGGGCCTTGTGGTACTCAGGCCAGGTCCGATGGTTCTTGAAGAGGTGATCACGGCAGCAGAGACCCGGTCCGTGGCCATGGGCGTCCAATAAAAGTGAAATGATGATTAAAGGGAAATTGTTCATGATGTCACCTGTGGTGTTCGGCAATGGATGGCCTGATGCTGCGGATCAGGTCCACTGGGTCAGTTGGTGATGCAGCAGAGATGGTACAGCTCTCCATGGGTAGAGCGAGGTCCCATGGCAGTTAAGGAATTAAAGTCAATGATGGTGAATGTTGTGATGCAGGGCAGGTAATGCAGTAATAATTCAGAGGACACAGCAGGGTGCAGTTTCCACACTTTACTCACAGTTCAGATGTTATTCCCCAGCTGCGGTGCTGTGTCCACCAGGTAAGTGGTCCAGCCAGCTCTCAGGTAGTTTGGGGCGCACTCCACCAGAACCCCGTTTTTATGTTCCTTCCCTGGCCATCTCTCTGTGCTGGCTCTCTCCTCTCATGCCCTGCGCCTTCACACACAGTGTCCCAAGCCAGCAGCCTCGGATCTTGTCGGATGACGTCCTCTTGGTCCCCTTGACCCTATGTGGCTGTCTTTTCAGCGAGTGTGTGTGTTTGCGGCTGTGACATGTACAAATACTACAGCCTCCGGCTGGCTAGCTGAGCATTGTAGTTCTGCACCAGGCTGGGGGCTGGTTCCCCCACTGCAACCTGGTCCCTCCACAAAACTACGGTCGGTGTGGATGCGGGCCCCAAGGGTGGATTCCTCACTACCTGTGCCTCTAGGACCCCTTCTTCCTCTTTTTTCTGTCAGGAGATTCTCTCTATCTTCCTTGTTTTTGCTTTTTGTCCTCTGGTGCTGGGACGAGCTCCTCTCTACTCACGTCCCCAGCTCCAGCTCTCTCTCACATCTCCTCTGCTCCACTCCTTCTCACCGACTCACTAACTTTCTAGACTTTTCCTGACTCCTCCTACTGTTTCCATGGCAACCCTTCTGTCACTCTCTCCACTTCCTCCACTCACACCCTCTACCTAGCTCCTTCCGGGCCGTGTTGAGGTCTGGTATTAGATGTAAGTGTATGGGTTCTGGATCATGCCCCTTCCTTACCTGAGAGCGAAGCACTACACCTCTGACCGAGGTGCAGTACCTTTGTGTCAACTAGACCTCAGGGGCGCCACACACACGAAGCAAGCAGTAGGGCAGCATCGCATGAAGATGGGAGGTGCCAGACAAAGATGAGCGACACCCCTCTTCTCTTCCAGGTGGGGTTGGGGGATTATATACAGCATTATAGAATGCTGTATATAAGCCCTTAAAGGGAACCTGTCACCCCGAAAATCGCGGGTGAGGTAAGCCCACCGGCATCAGGGCCTTATCTACAGCATTCTGTAATGCTGCAGATAAGCCCCCGATGTATCCTGAAAGAGGAGAAAAAGACGTTATATTATACTCACCCAGGGGCGGTCCCGCTGCTGGTCCGGTCGGATGGGTGTCTCTGGTCCGCTGCAGCACCTCCCATCTTCATTCCAAGACGTCCTCTTCTGATCTTCAGCCACAGCTCCAGCACAGGCGTACTTTGTCTGCCCTGTTGAGGGCAGAGCAAAGTACTGCAGTGCGCAGGTGCTGGGAAAGGTCAGAGGCCCGGCGCCTGCACACTGCAGCTACTTTCTCGGACCAGCAGTGGGACCGCCCCTGGGTGAGTATAATCTAACGTCTTTTTCTCCTCTTTCAGGTAACATCGGGGGCTTATCTACAGCATTACAGAATGCTGTAGATAAGCCCCTGATGCCGGTGGGCTTATCTCACCCGGGATTTTCGGGAAGACACTTTCCCTTTAAAGGTAGTGGCTGCATCTTGTATCTGCCAAAACTGGTGACAGGTTCACTCAGAAAGATAGGCATTGTAAAAAATGTACAAGATGATACAAAATGGGAACAAAAAATACAATACCTACAGAAGCATAGCTAGGGTTTTTGTTTGAAGGGGCGAAACTTTTGAGGTGGCCCCTAAACAGGTAACCTTGATGACAACTGGGTGACGCACCCTAATAGTGGAGGAGAGCCTCAGCAGATGACTGCGCCGTTGCTGAAAATAATCTCTATATAAAAACCAATATTGATATTACCGCCATATGGTCAGTGGTAGATACCAGTCCTACAGAACATATAAGGGATCACAGCACAGTTATAGATTATTAATATTATTGTTATTATTATTATTATTTATTTATATAGCACCATTAATTCTATGGTGCTGTACATTAGATGGGGCTACATCAAAACACAAATATCACTTACAGTAAACAAAACTAACAATGGCAGACTGGTACAGAGGGAAGATGACCCTGCCCTAGTGAGCTTACATTCTAAAGGATTGTGGGGAAGGAGACAATAGGTCGGGGGTTGTAGTAGCTCCAATGGTGTTGAGGTGGTCATGTGGTCATTACAAGTTGTAAGCTTCTTTGAAGAGATGGGTTTTCAGGTTTCCGCTTGAAGGATCCAAATGTGGTGGATAACCAGACATGTTGGGGCATAGAATTCCAGATGATGGGGGATATTCGGGAGAAGTCTTGGAGGCATTTGGGTGAGGAGCGAATAAGCGTGGAGGAGAGAAGGAGGTCTTGGGAGGACCGGAGATTACGTGAGGGAAGATATTGAGAGATTAGTTCAGAAATATACAGAGGAGAAAGGTTATGGATGGGTTTGTAGGTCAGTGTTAGTAGTTTAAACTGGATATGCTGGGAAAATGGGAGCCAGTGAAGGGATTTGCAAAGAGGCAAAGCAGGAGTATAGCGAGAAGAGAGATTAATTAGTCGGGCAGCAGAGTTAAGGATGGACTGGAGGGGTGCGAGAGTGTTAGAAGGTAGGCCACAAAGGAGGATGCTGCAGTAGTCGAGGCGGGAGATGATTAGGGCATGCACGAGCATTTTGGTACAGTGAGGGTTGAGGTAAGGACGGATTCTGGAAATATTTTTGAGCTGGAGGCGACAGGAGGTGGCGAGAGCTTGGATGTGCTGTTTAAAGGACAGGGCAGAGTCAAGGGTTTCACCGAGGCAGCAGATTACCGGGACGGGGGAAGTGTGAATTTATTTATTGTGATAGATAGATTAGGTAATGAAGGTCTGCGAGAAGGAGGAAAGATAATTAGTTCGGTTTTCTCCACATTACTATTATTATTATTATTATTATTTATTTATATAGCACCATTAATTCCATGGTGCTGTACATGTGAAAAGGGGTTACATACAGGGTTATAGATATCGTTAACAGTAAACAAATTTACAGTGACAGACTGGTACAGAGGGTAGAGAACCCTGTCTTTGCGGACTTACATTCTTCAGGATAGTGAGGAAGTTTGATTAAGCGAGAGAAGAAGAAGGAGGATATGGCTGATAGACACTCAGGGATTCTGGAGAGCAGAGAGGTGACATCTGGGCCAGAGAGGTAAATCTGAGTGTCATCGGCATATAGATGGTACTGGACTGTATGAGTTGTCCCAGGCCAAGGGTATAGATTGAGAAGAGAAGGTGTCCTAGGACAGAGCCTTGAGGGACACCAACAGAGAGGGGGCGAGATGAAGAGGTAGTATGGGAGTAGGAAACGCTAAATGTGCGATTGGTGCGGTATAAGGAGATCCAGGATAGGGCAAGGTCTTTGACACCAAAGGAAAAGAGGATCTGTAGTAGGAGGCAGTGGTCAACTGTGTCGAAGGTAGAGGACAGGTCTAGAAGGAGAAGTATAGAGAATTGTCTGTTAGCTTTGGCTGTAAGTAAGTCATTCGTAAGTTTGGTCACGGCAGTCTCAGTGGAATGGTGGGGACGGAAGCCAGATTGTAGGTGGTAAAAGAGAGAGTTAGATGAAAGGTGAGAGGAAAGTTCAGCGTGGGCGTGCTGCTCAAGTAGTTTGGAAGCAAATGGGAGCAAAGATATGGGGCGGTAGCAGGACATAGCACTCGGTTCAAGGGAAGGCTTTGTGAGGATAGGTGTGATCAGGGCCGGCTCCAGGTTTTTGAGGGCCCCGGATGAAAGTCTCAGTGGGCCCCCCTTTAACACATACCACGATTCATGATGCACACATACGGCAGAGAAATATAGGTATAGTACAATGCCAGATTTCACTTCTTACATGAGTGATAGCTATTGTAAATTCTACAATACCATACAGCACAGGGGCTTTATACACTGTAAGTCAACCCCTTACATGCTAATTATGCGAGAGCGATGCGCGAGCCTTGCATTGCATCACCCCGAAACATCCGTATTTCTATGCAGCTGCACACTCCTGTCCAAAGAACAGGGTAAAGGGTGAAGTGATGCGAGGCTCTCAAGTGGAATTCTGAGTACGACCTAATATATAGTAGTGATCGGTCACTTAGTCACTTACTAGTAGTGTTGAGCATTCCGATACCGCAAGTATTGGGTATCGGCCGATATTTGCCGTATCGGAATTCCGATACCGAGTTCCGATACTTTCAGTATATCGGAAACCGGAATGGGAAATTCCCATCATGCAAACTCCTGGTTTTTTTTAAATCAGCCAATGAGGAATGATTTGAAGTGTGGGCACATCCTGTTCTGCATGGTGGGCATGTAACTACTGGCATGGCTGTGATTGGCTGCTGAAATGATATCACGACACCCTATAAAAGTCGCCGCTGCCATTTTGGGCTCACTCTGCTGTGAATTCAGTTAGGGACAGGATGCTGTGTTCTAACTGAGGGCCAGTTTAGAGATAGCGATTGCTAATTTAGCAACCGCTGTGTGTTCACCTTGCTTTTGCCATGCAGCGCTGTTCACAGCTGTCTGCAAGGTCTGTGTGTGTGAGTGCATCTCGCTCTGTAGTCTGTCCGCAGCCACAGTCAGTTGAGTTCAGCTCAGGGTGCGTCACTGCCTCATACTGCTGAATCCATTGTCCTAAATTGCAATTAGTGCAGCCAGCTGCACCTTTTCTCAATAATATCCTATTAGTGTCTTTCCATCCGTATCCCGCTAGATTGTGGAAAAACACTATATAGGATTAGATAGAGGAGTTTTCTTGGCCTTGCAGCGCCGTTCGCGGCTGTCTGCACGGTCTGTGTGTGAGTGCAGCTCGCTTTGTAGTCTGTCTGCAGCTACAGCCGGTTGTGGTCAGCTCAGGGTGCGTCACTGCCTCATACTGCTGAATCCATTGTCCTAAATTGCAATTAGTGCAGCCAGCTGCACCTTTTTTCAATAATATCCTATTAGTGTCTTTCCATCCGTATCCCGCTAGATTGTGGAAAAACACTATATAGGATTAGATAGAGGAGCTTTTCTTGGCCTTGCAGCGCCGTTCACGGCTGTCTGCACGGTCTGTGTGTGAGTACTGCGCTCACTCTGTGGTGTCTGTTCTGCGAAACAAACCCAAAGTTCACCAAACACTCCACTTTACTGTTGTGTAGGCCACATAAGCTCATAATAAAGTCTAGTCCACACTCCATAAAATAAGTGCTTCTTATACCTGTTAGCAGCTGTTCAGGAATAAGCACACTAAGCCGTTAGTACTTTTCTGCCTATCTTTATCAGTCTATCACGATGAAGAAGGCAGGGAGTAAGGCACAAGGGCGTGGGCGTGGAGCAGGTAGAGGATGTGGGGATTCTGCGCCAGCTGCGAGCACCGGTGACTCATCATCCCCCAGTTTTAGCAGGGAGCAGACCTTCATGCGCAGCTTTGTAGGAGCTCGCCGTACCCCGCTGCTGCGGGTTGAACAAATTGAAGCCGTTGTCGGATGGATGGCAGCTAACGCATCGACTTCAATTAGTGCCACATCCTCTCAGGCACAGAGCACTGGAGAGCAGCCATCTGTCTCTTCACCACCTGCCAAATTGCCCAGGCAGTCAGAGAGCCCAGGACAGGAGCCATCTCTACTTCTGTTCTCTGAATCTCTTGGCTTGGAAACACGGAGCCAGCCAAGCAGCATTAGAGAATCAGAAGAAGAGGCTGTATGCAGTGATGCCCAACAGCTTTGTCCCTCTGAAGAGGCGGGTGGGACAGTGCCTCTGGTTACAACTTCTCAGTATGCATCTGATGATGAGACTCAGGTGCCAGTTTCTGGTGCATACTGTGCTGCCAAGACTACCCAGGAGAAGCAGTTGGTGGAAGAGGGTAGTGTAGATGATGAGGTCCTCGACCCATCATGGCGTGAGGAACAGGAAGGTGGTGGGAGCAGCTCTGAGGAAGAGATTCCCCAAACGGCCGGGAGAGGGAGGGGGAAGACTGCGGTGCCTGTAGCCTCCACTTCAGCACCCATTAGGAGCATGCCTCTTCCAAAAGCCAAAGCGGGCGCTCCCAAAACTTGCAGTGCCTGGTCCTTTTTTGACACAGTTGCAGATGACATTTGCTTTGTCAAATGCTAGCTGTGTCATCAGAAAATCAAATGAGGTAGAAATGTCAGCAACCTCAATACCTCAAACATGTGGAAACATGTGCGGGCCAAGCACGCAGTGGAGTAACAAAAACACACTGAAGACCTAGGCCAACCTACAGCGGCACCTACCACCTCTTCAGCTCATGTTGTTGCCTCTTCCTCCAGCTCACACACTGCTGGTTCGGCTTCCTCACAGGATCACCATGGAGGAACCTCTGGCACTGTTGTCCAGAGACCCAGTGTAATTCCACCCACAGCACCACGTTCCCAGTCATCCTCACACTCCCTGCCCAGTCTACAGCCATCAGTAGCACAGGTATGGGAGAAAAGGCGGCCATTCTCGGCAAACCACCCACGAGCACAGGCTCTGAATGTAGGCATTGCAAAACTTCTGTCACTTGAAATGCTCTCATTCATGCTGGTGGAGACTGACAGCTTCCGTAACTTGATGGCATTGGCAGTCCCACAATACAATGTGCCCAGCCGCTTTTATTTCAGCAGGCAAGCCATCCCTGCCCTGCAAAAGCATGTGGAGGGAAACATCAAACATGCGTTACTAAACGCCGTTAGTAGCAAGGTCCACCTCACCACCGATGCGTGGACCAGTCACCATGGACAGGGACGATACCTTTCCCTCAATGCCCATTGGGTCAATGTTGTTGAGCCGGGTACAGACATGGCGAGTGGCGCTGTACGTATACTGCCAAGGATTGCAGGAATCCAGTCTGTGCACATTGACTCCTCCTCATACTCCAGTTCCTCAGAATCATCGCTGCAGAAGCCGTCACGGTCTACCGCCACCTTGACCCGTGAACGCTTACCTGTTACAACCGATATGAGCACAGCTGTGGCCAAAAGTCAACAGGCTGTACTTAAAATAATTTCTTTGGGGAATCGAAGCCACACAGCGCAGGAGCCCTGGAATGCCATCAATTCTGAGAGCGACGTGTGGTTTGCGCCAGCGAATCTCCAGCCAGGCATGGTAGTGTGTGACAATGGCCAAAATCTGGTGGCAGCTCTGGGTCTTGGCAACCTCACTCACATCCCATGTCTGGCACATGTGCTCAACTTGGTTGTGCAGAGTTTTCTGAAGGACTATCTGGATCTTGATGCACTGTTGCACAAGGTCCGCCTTGAGTGTGCTCTCTTGCGACGTTCCAGCATGGCCAGATCGCGCATTACAACTCTGCAGCGCCGATTCCATCTTCCGGAAGATTGTATCATATGTGACCTCCCCACCAGGTGGAATTCCACGTTACATATGTTGGAGCAGTTGTGTGAGTAGCAGCCAGCAGTAATGGAGTACCAGCTGCATCAGGCGCAAAAAAGTCGCAGTGCGTGCTCTTCAGACTTCACAACCACTGAGTGGGCCACTATGAAGGACATCTGCCAGGTTTTGCGGGCCTTCGATGAATCCACGCGGATGGCGAGTGCAGATGATACACTAGTCAGCATGACTGTCCCCCTTATCTGCCTGCTTGAAAGAACACTGCAAGCGCTTAAGGATGAGGTGGTGGAAGAGGTTGAGGATGAGGAGTCAGAAATGCCATCGGCTTCTGGACAGTCTGCGTGACGTTGTTCCTTACAAAGGACTAGGCAGGGGACATTTTGTGATGAGCAGTCAATGGAGGAGGAAGACATCTTTCCAGAGGAGGGAGTTACACAAGTCTCCTGTAGTCAGTATGTAGAGCGAGGGTGGGGTGATGTAGAGCAGGCAGACATCACGCCTCAAGCAGGGGGCATCGTTTCTTGGCCAGTTGGCAGTCTGCAGCACATGGTTGATTTCATGCTGCAGTGCCTGAGAAACGACCGCCGCATCGCCCACATTCTTACGACGGCTGATTATTGGGTGTACACCCTCCTCGATCCGCACTACAGGGACAATTTGCAAACCCTCATACCACCGTTGCAGCGGGAGCGTAAAATGCGGCTGTACCAAGACACACTGGTGCAGTCCATCATCTTCTCCAGTCCAATTGAGAGAAGTGCTGCGCCTGCTACTGCTAGTGCTTTACAAAGCAGCTCTCTGCGTAGAGGCAGTGGAGGAATCTCTGCACAAAGAGGGATCAGAAGCAGTGGCTCAGCACAAGTCAAGACCAGTCTGTTTCAACAGTGGCAAAGTTTTGTGTGCCCACCACAAATGTCGACACCATCACTGACGGATCCAGTCAGCAGGAGGCCACGTTTCCGTCAGATGGTGACAGACTACATGTCTTGCACTCTCAGCGTACTCCCAGACGGCTCTTCCCCCTTCAAGTTTTGGGTCTCTAAGCTGGATACATGGCCAGAGCTTAGCCAGTATGCATTGGAGGTGCTGGCTTGCACTGCTGCCAGTGTATTATCGGAACGCGTCTTTAGTGCTGCAGGTGGTGTACTAACAGACCGTCACACGCGACTATCCTCCAATAACGTTGACCGGCTTACTTTCTTGAAAATGAACAAGGCCTGGATCTCACAGGAATTTGCCACTCCTCTTACCGATCAAATAATTGGTTGCCAACAGTATCCAGGTCTCCAGCTGTGTTCATGTTTCAACCACCTGAACTTCAATCCCTGGGCTCCAACACCGCCAGTTGCTGCCCAGAAGTGCCGGCTGCACAGACAACACATGACCCAGTGTTATTGGGTTTCAGTAACGTCCGCTGATCCCCTGCTGTGTATCCGGCAACGTGTCCAGCGACCGCCACGCTGGCACTACAACAGCAATTAAAGGGAACCTATCCCCCCCCAGACGTTTGTAACTGAAAGAGCCACCTTGTGTAGCACTAATGCTGCACAAGGAACAGGTGGCTCTTTTAGTTCTGCTTCTTGCACATGCTGCACTTAGCACTTATAAAATATGTGTCCTCTCATACCGTGAAACCGTCCCATAGGTGGGACTTTCCTTTGCAATGAGACGTAGCACAGCTGGCATTCATACCCCCATGGTGCCGAGTGCCGCCTCCTCAGCGTTGTTTGCATCTGTCCCGGAGCCTGCGCTGTTATGTTTAACCTTGGTCATGCACAGTTAGCGCTGCCCATCTTCTGACATCATTTGATGTCATGCTGGCTGTGCCTCTGCGGCTGCGCTGCCAGAGATCACGCCACGCAGTGTCTTCTGATTTAGTTCCACTGTGGGGCTGGGATTCCTGGGCATGCGCAGTGCATATCTTCGCCTCTCACTCTTCTCCCTCTGCCTTCTACAGACAGTGTGGCGTCAGCTGATCCCAATTCACATGCCATGGCCGTGACGCCGCACACTCTGAAGAAGGCGGATGGAGAGTAGTGAGAGGCGAAGATATACACTGCGCATGCCCAGAAATCCCAGCCCTGCAGTGGGACTAAATCAGAAGGCACTGTGAGGTGGTTTCACGGGCGGTGCGGCCGCACAGGCACAGTTAGCATGATACCAAATGATGTTAGAAGATGGGCAGCGCTAATTGAGCATGGCCAAGGTTTAACATAACAGTGCGGGCTCTGTGACAGATTCAAGCAACGCTGATGCCAGCGGCATGGGGGTATGAATGCCGGCTGTGCTTGGTCTCATCACGACGGAAAGTACCTCCTCTGGGACGGTATCACGGGACACATTTTATAAGTGTTTAGTTCAGCTTTTGCAAGGAGCATAATTAAAAGAACCACCTTGTCCTTGTGCACCATTAGTGCTGCACAAGTTGGCTCTTTCAGTTGCTAACGCATGGGGGGGTTAAAGGCTCACTTTCAACTTGATCCAATTAGGCCTCGGCCTAAACTCTGTTCCTCCTGCTGTCCCTGGGCTCTCACACCACCAGTTGGTGCCGGGAAGTGCTGTCCGCACAGTCAACAGTCGCTCCTCTGTTATTGGGGTTCAGTAACGTCAGCTGTTCCCCAGCTGTGTGTGCGGCAATACCTCCAATCTGCTCCTCCTGCTGTCCCTGGGCTCTAACACCGCCAGTTGGTGCCTGGAAGTGCTGGCTGCACAGTTAACACTTGCTGCTGTGTTATTGGGTTTCAGTAACGTCAGCTGATTCCCAGCTGTGTATCTGGCAAAACCTCATATCTGCTCCTCCTGCTGTCCCTGGGCTCTAACACCGCCAGTTGGTGCCTGGAAGTGCTGGCTGCACAGTTAACACTTGCTGCTGTGTTATTGGGTTTCAGTAACGTCAGCTGATTCCCAGCTGTGTATCTGGAAAAACCTCATAACTGCTCCTCCTGCTGTCCCTGGGCTCTAACACCGCCAGTTGGTGCCTGGAAGTGTTGTCCGCACAGTCAACAGTCGCTCCTCTGTTATTGGGGTTCAGTAACGTCAGCTGTTCCCCAGCTGTGTGTGCGACAAAACCTCATATCTGCTCCTCCTGCTGTCCCTGGGCTCTAACACCACCAGTTGGTGCCTGGAAGTGCTGTCCGCACAGTCAACAGTCGCTCCTCTGTTATTGGGGTTCAGTAACGTCAGCTGTTCCCCAGCTGTGTGTGTGGCAACACCTCATATCTGCTCCTCCTGCTGTCCCTGGGCTCTAACACCGCCAGTTGGTGCCTGGAAGTGCTGGCTGCACAGAAAAAACACTCGCTCACGTGTCAGTGGGGTTCAGCAACGCCAGCTGTTCCCCTGCTGTGTAGCTGGCAACGTGTCCAGCAAAAGCCACGCTGGCACAATAGCAGACATTTACCTGCCTCCAGTGCAGGCTTCAGCCTACACTCTGCTCCTCCTGGATTCCCTGGGCTTCAACACTGTCAGTTGTTGCCCGGAAGTGCTGGCTGGACAGAAAAAAACACTAGCTCATGTGTCAGTGGGGTTCAGTAAAGCCAGCTGTTCCCCTGCTGTGTAGCCGGCAACGTGTCCAGCAAAAGCCATACTGGCACAATAACAGACATTTATTTGCCTCCAGTGCAGGCTTCGGCCTACACTCTGCTCCTCCTGGATTCCCTGGGCTTCAACACTGTCAGTTGGTGCCCGGAAGTGCTGGCTGCACAGAAAAAAACACTCGCTCACGTGTCAGTGGGGTTCAGCAACGCCAGCTGTTCCCCTGCTGTGTAGTTGGCAACGTGTCCAGCAAAAGCCACGCTGGCAAAATAACAGACATTTACCTGCCTCCAGTGCAGGCTTCGGCCTACACTCTGCTCCTCCTGGATTCCCTGGGCTTCAACATTGTCAGTTGTTGCCCGGAGGTGCTGGCTGCACAGAAAAAAACACTCGCTCACGTGTCAGTGGGGTTCAGCAACGCCAGCTGTCCCCTGCTGTGTAGTCGGCAATGTGTCCAGCAAAAGCCACACTGGCACAATAACAGACATTTACCTGCCTCGAGTGCAGGCTTCGGCCTACACTCTGCTCCTCCTGGATTTCTTGGGCTTCAACACTGTCAGTTGTTGCCCGGAAGTGCTGGCTGCACAGAAAAAAAACACTCGCTCACGTGTCAGTGGGATTCAGCAACGCTAGCTGTTCCCCTGCTGTGTAGTCGGCAATGTGTCCAGCAAAAGCCACGCTGGCACAATAACAGCAATGAAAGGGACCTGCCCCCCCCCCCCAGGCATTTGTAACTGAAAGAGCCATTTTGTGCAGCACTAATGCTGCACAAGGAACAGGTGGCTCTTTTAGTTATGCTCCTTGCAGACGCTGCACTTAACACTTATAAAGTATGTGTCCCCTCATACCTTGAAACAGTCCCGGAGGTGGGACTTTCCTTCGCAATGAGACGCAGCACAGCCAGCATTCATGCCCCCATGGCGCCGAGCGCTGCATCCTCAGCGTTGTTTGAATCTGTCCCGGAGCCTGCGCTGTTATGTTTAACCATGGGCATGCGCTGTTAGCACTGCCCTTCTTCTGACATCATTTGATGTCAGGCTGACTGCGCCTGTGCGTACGCGCTGCCCGAGATCCCGCCCCGCAGTGTCTTCTGATTTTGTCACACTGCGGGCCTGGGATTCATGGTCATGCCCAGTGCATATCTTCACCTCCTACTCATCTGCTTCCGCCTTCCTCAGACTCTACGGCGTCACGGCCGTGTCATGTAATTATGGATCAGCTGACGCCGCACACTCATAAGAGGGCAGATGGAGAGGAGTGGGAGGCGAAGATATGCACTGCACATGGCCATGAATCCCAGGCCCACAGTGTGACTAAATCAGAAGACACTGCGGGGCGTGATCTCTGGCAGTGCGCCCGCACAGGCGCAGTCAGCCTGACACCAAATGATGTCAGAAGACGGGCAGCGCTAACAGCGCATGGCCAAGGTTTAACATAACAGCGCAGGCTCCGTGACAGATTCAAACAACGCTGAGGAGGCGGTGCCCGGCGCCAAGGGGGCCTGAATGCCGGCTGTGCTGCGTCTCATTACGAAGGAAAGTCCCACCTCCGGGATGGTTTCTTGGTATCAGGGGACACATTTTATAAGTGTTTAGTTCTGCATGTGCAAGGAGCATAACTAAAAGAGCCACATTTCCTTGTGCAGTGTTAGTGCTGTACAAGGTGGCTTTTTAAGTTGGTAACGTCTGGGGGGGTAAAGATTCCCTTTCAACTTGCTCCAATTAGGCCTCAGCCTACACTCTGTCATGTAATCCCTGGGCTCCAACACCGCCAGTTGCTGCTCAGAAGTGTCTTTGACACGGGTACTCCCACCTGCCCAGCCTGGTTCCAGCACGCCAGCTGTTTCTGGGTAGTGTCAAGGTCACTTATCCTAGAAAATGTTGTCCTGGCGTGTTGCGGTTGGGTTAGCCGACTCTATGGTGCCTGCAGTGTAGGTGCTGCCTATGTGGGCTTTGGGAAGTGGCAATCAAGGCTGGTTCTGTAGTGCCGATAAGACAAGCTCCCCCTGTAGGACTGTTGGTTATCGGTAACTGCGGCTGGATCGCGGCCTACCTATTTTTTCTTTTACTGTGGACCTTCTGCTGCCTGAGTTCCAGCACCGTTAGCTGGTTCTTGGCAACACAATCTTATCTAGGTCCCCCTGGTTCCAGCACCATCAGCTGGTTCCGGGCAGAGCCTTTGGCTTAGGTGCCTCCTTCTGGGTATCCGAGTTCCACCAACGTCAGGTGGTCCTTGGTAGTGCTTTGTGGCACAGGTACCTCATGCTTAGTAACCGGGTTCCAGTATCGTCAGCTGGTCCTCGGTCGTGCCATTGGCTCTTGCACCTTGGGCAACGCATCTGGGTTCCAGTACCGTCAGCTGTTTCTCGGCAGTGTCTTTGGCACATGTACTCCCTCCTGCCCAGCCTGGTTCCAGCACCGTCAGCTGTTTCCGGGTAGTGTCAAGGTCACTTATCCTAGAAAATGTTGTCCTGGCATGTTGCGGTCGGGTTAGCCGACTCTATGGTGCCTGCAGTGTAGGTGCTGCCTATGTGGGCTTTGGGAAGTGGCAATCAAGGCTGGTTCCGTAGTGCCAATAGGACAAGCTCCCCCTGTAGGACTGTTGGTTACCGGAAACTGTGGCTGGATCGCGGCCTACCTATTTTTTCTTTTACTGTGGACCTTCTGCCGCCTGAGTTCCAGCACCATTAGCTGGTTCTTGGCAACACAATCTTATCTAGGTCCCCCCGGTTCCAGCACCGTCAGCTGGTTCCGGGCAGAGCCTTTGGCTTAGGTGCCTCCTTCTGGGTATCCGAGTTCCACCAACGTCAGGTGGTCCTTGGTAATGCTTTGTGGCACGGGTACCTCCTGTTTAGTAACCGGGTTCCAGCACTGTCAGCTGGTCCTCGGTCGTGCCATTGGCTCTTCTACCTTCGAATAGCCATCCGGGTTCCAGTACCGTCAGCATGTTCTCAGCAAGGTATTTTGCTCTTTTACCTTCTGCTCCACATCCTGGTTCCAGCAACGTCAGCTGGTTCCGTGCAGAGCCTTTGGCTTAGGTGCCTCCTTCTGGGTATCCGAGTTCCACCAACGTCAGGTGGTCCTTGGTAGTGCTTTGTGGCACGGGTACCTCATGCTTAGTAACTGGGTTCCAGTACCGTCAGCTGGTTCTCTGCAGTTCCTCGGCCTTCTTGTACCTCCTGCTACAGTTCAAAGTTCAAGACCATAAGCATGACGTCCCTGAAGACCGAGAAGCAAAAGAACAAGAAGCTGCAGAACAAAAAGCAGAAGAACATTAAGCCTAAGACTAAAAATCAGAGCAAAATATATTATCTAAATTATAAGCAGAAGAAGACTAAGCAGTGTATGGGGGTGAGTCCGTTCCTCCTCGTGGTGCCCCTGGAAAAAACCTGCTGCTGCAGGCCAAACTGAATGCGGACAAATCCTGTTTTAAATCTTTTGTGACAGGCAGAATGGAAGGTGTAATCTTCAAACTTTGACAGATAACAACTACAGGAATGCCTGTTTGTCACACATAAGATTTTGATGAAGAAGAAGAATATGAAGGAGATGATGAAGTTGAATATGAAGAAGAAGAGTTGAATGAGAAGAATATGAGGAATTTAAAAAAAAAGAATAATAGGAAGAAGGTGAAGAAGAAGATGAATAAGGTGAAGAAGAAGTTAATGAAAAAGATGCTGCTGCTGAGGATGATGAAGAAGAAAGTGTGGTAGAAGTTTTAGAAAAGGTGCAGAGCATGGAAGTAGAGAAACATAAATATATGACAAAATCTAAAAAAATAAACATAGTCAAAATCTTTGTAACTCCGAACGTCTTAAAAAATGTATAATTCCTGCAATTCCATTTGAATGGGCTAAACTTCTATGTCTTTAATGTCTCCTCCACCTCCTCCGATACATTCTACGTTAGTCTTAGTTGTTTTCTTTCATATAGAATTACCTACAGGGAAAGAAAGGGTTTATTTTAATTCTGATATTTTGGTCCCATTGACTTGCATTGGTATCGGGTATCGGCGAGATCCGATATTTTTACGATATCGGCCGATCCAATCCAATACCGATACTTTCGAATATCGGAAGGTATCGCTCAACACTACTTACTAGTCCACGTGTGTACAACAAAAGAAAAATATCACTTCCGCACTGCCGTAACTAGTTAGACCCTTATGCCTCTAAACCAGTGGTCCCCAACTCCAGGCCTCGAGGGCCGCCAACAGTGCAGGTTTTCAGGATTTCCTTAGTATTGCACAGGAGTTGGAATCATCACCTGTGCAGATGATCACATTACCACCGATGCAATACTAAAGAAATCCTGAAAACCTGCACTGTTGGCGGCCCTCGAGGCCTGGAGTTGGGGACCCCTGCTCTAAACCTTACTTTGCTGTGGTAACCGTGTACAAAGCCCAAAAACCAACCCGGGTGCTGCTTCCAAAATCAGATCAGAAAGAACATATAAAGAGCAAAAAAGTGGAGCGCACTCACCGGTGTTGAACTGTCAAACTTTTATTCGGACATAACTTAATACAGCAGGGAGGGATGTGAACACACACGGACGACGGACGTTTCGTGCACAAAGCACTTCAACAGGTCCTGATGACGGGAGGAAGTGAGGTGGGCCTTTTTACCTGTGAGATCTTCTGGCACCTCCCACTTCTTAGACCATCATAGCGGCTACATAACCGCTCATCGTAATAAAAGTGAAATAACACACAATAGATAAAAAGATTAAAAACAATGTTACATATCACAAATCCTGATCAAATACTATAGATAACAGAAACTATTGTTAATGTGACCTTTTACAAAAAGACCGACATGTCGATCTTCTCATTAAGCCCTATTGGTCCTAATGCGCCTGCGCAGAATCCACCTTGCTTCGTTTCTCAACAACAGACGGTGCAAGTCCCCTCCTTGTTGCGATAAGGAGACTTTCTCTAAACCGGCAAAGCGCAATACTTGGGTATTACCTTCATGGTGTTGCTTTACATGATTAATTAACCGGAGAACCCCCTTCCCTGTAGGTATGGAATTAAAATGTTCCCTTACTCATACGAACAACGGACGGATCGTTTTGCCATTGTAGAAAAACCCACATGGGCAAAAGATCACATATACAACGTGTTTTGTCCTGCACGAGATAAAATCACGTACCACATAGAAAATTGAGCCAACTTTAACCGTGCTGCCTATCAGATGGTACGTACAAAAATTACAATAGCCGCACCTAAAATTGCCTTTGGGGACACCCGCTCTCAACCAACTCACCTGATTAGACACAAACCGGTTTCGTACCAAACAATACCTAACGTTTTTACTTCGGCGACAAGCAAACAGGGGACCTTTTTCAACCATCTCTTTCAAATCAGGATCTTGGCCCAAAATCTGCCAATTTTTTCTAATTGCTGACCTGATTTGCATGTCCATCCGACCGAATTTGAAACAAAACACAAATTTCTTCTCCTTCACTTCCCTTTTGTTAATTTTAGTTTATGTTGTCCCTATAGCCTTTTCTTACGCTGCATTTAGAATGGGTCACGGATAACCCCGTTTTTCAAACCTACTATATAATTCCTGAGACTGTTCTCTGAAACCAATAGCACTGCTGTTTATCCTTCTGACCCTTAAAAAATGGCAGTAAGGCAAAGCCCATTTAGTGTAAAGGGGATGGGCACTATCAAAATGTAGTAGAGAGTTAGAGGAAGATGGCTTACGATAGACCTCTGTGTGTATTCCTTCTGTACCCACTTTTAATCTAAGAAAACCAATTCTGCGCCTCCAAATTGAGAAGTGAACTTCATGTTCATGGTGTTGAACCGTCCCACATCATGAACATGTCATCCACAAATCTAATATATAATTGCCTAGAATACTACTTCCTGCAATTTGTGCCAACTTCCGTGGCTTTGTCCGGAGCTAATGTCTGGAGCTAATGTCCGGAGCTAATGTCCGGAGCTAATGTCCGGAGATTAATTGCCTAGAATACTACTTCCTGCAATTTCTGCCAACTTCCGTGGCTTTGTCCGGAGCTAATGTCCGGAGCTAATGTCCGGAGCTAATGTGCGGAGATAATGTCCGGAGCTAATGTCCGGAGCTAATGTCCGGAGCTAATGTCCGGAGCTAATGTCCGGAGATAAGTGACGTCAACAGTGTCCAGTGTCTGATTGGTTGCCGCCTGCTGCGAGCGACCAATCAGAAACGTGCCGTACTGTGACACACTCCGCCCGCCATTTTGGTGTGATTTTTGAATTTTTACCTCACAGCAAGTTTCTACTGCATGGAGGCGGGCCCAGTGACGTTGCTCTTCAAGCTCCTGCCTTATTTCGTCAAAAAAATGATAATACCATTTACCAAAACTATATATATTTAGTTGTGAAGTGGTTCAGTGACATTTTCACACCAATTTTGAACTTTTGTTTGGTGTTTTCTCCATATACTACCTATTATTTTTGTTCTTTCTTACTATTATTTATTAATTGTATTATTCTTACATTTGAATAAATAAAGTATATATGGATTCTAGACTCCCGATTCTTTAGAATCGGGCTGCCATGTAGTCTGGTATAAAATTTGATATGTCTGAGATAAGGGTTATTGGAAGAATAAATGTACCTGTCCTCAAACACAGCCAAAAAGAGGTTAGCCAAGGTACATGCGACAGGGGTACTCATGGCCGTACCCTCTGTCTGTCTGTACCAAATATTGTCAAACTTAAATGCATTGTTTTTTAAAATGAATGACAGGCTATGGTGTTTTCATCAGTTGGCGTACTCTTTAAAACTTCTCTAATACCCTCAATCCCCAAATTCTGTGGAATCCTGGTGTAGAGGCTTTCAATATCTATTGAAGTAAGAAAAAAACCTTCCTGCCAATTAAAACCTTTTATGGCCTTCAAAAAATCTTTTGTGTCTTTTACGAATGATGGAACATCTCGTAAAAGTGGACGTAGTAGCCAATCTATATAAGCCGACAAGGGTTCTGTTATTGAGCCCATCCCGTATACAATGGGGCGTCCTGGTGGCTCAATTAGGGATTTATGTATCTTTGGTATATGATACCAATGAGGCTTCCTAGGGAATTCTGGAAATAATTTTTCTGCTTGCTTGTTAGACAGAATTACTCTTTCTACATAGTGTCTTAAAAAAGAACGTAATGCGCTCTTACTTTTAAATTTAAGGTCCTCTTTGTATGTGTCATTATCTGACAATTGTCTTGACACTTCTTTTAGATAATACTCCCTCGAAAGTAGAACAGTGTTGCCCACCCTTGTCAGCAGCACGTACTATGATGTCTGTCCATCCCTGTATGTCTTTTAAAGCCTGGGACTCTGCTGGTTTCAAATTACTAAGCGGCTTTCTATATAGTAAGGCTTTTACGTCTTTTACAACCTGTGCCTCAAAGATGTCTACATAGATTACCTGGGGAAACTGGTGGCATGTTTGTGGACTTAACCCCTCTCGTGAACGGTGCATCGGGTACAATTCTATTGTTAGTTACGACTGTAGGAGAACCTGAAAGACTCAAAAGTAAACGTGCATCCTCTTGTACATTCCCTTAGGGATCTTCCGTTAACATGAAACCTAAGGGACCCACTTTACAAGGTACTTCCCCTGGATAAACGGCTGACCTAGTCTGTTTTGATGAATCTGAGCGTTCCGAGGATGCAAATGATTTAAATAAATGAATCTTTCTTACAGCTTTATAAAGATCTATTTTAAAGTCAACTATATCAAACTCCTCCGGTAGGCAATAGTTCAAACCCTTTGATAAGACAGAAAGATGTGCTTCATTCAAAACGTGATCAGTTAGATTCATAACTGTATTACATGTCCTGTTTATTATGGAGGTCTCCAAGAGACCTGTTTCCTTTTCCGATTGTTGATTTCTACCATTTCTCCTACCCCCACGGAGCGTCCTGCATCTAAAGGGGATGCAGCATTGTCTGAATAATAGGACGGGGCTGATGACGCAGATGTAGCACTCATTTCCTCCGTTGCGCTAGAATCATATTTTGTTTTAATACCAACTGCAAAAGGTCCTGTGAGCATTTTAGTAAAATCTTTTCCCGTTCTTTTGCGAACAATTCATTGTCTTTAAACTGAGACATTTCTTTCATAACTCTGAGGCCGCGTGGCACCCTTCCACATTCCATATAGGACCTCAGAGAATTATTCGTCCAGAATAGATTTACTTCTCTCTCAACAACATTAAATAATATATGTTCCAGGGTTTTTGTGCTTAATGAAAAAAACGTCCTCATGTAACACATTCCGAAAAAAATGAGTTCACATTTTCCCTCCCTGCTAAAAGTCCGTGTGACAAGGGTGTGGTTTCAGACTCCATAACTGGAAGTCACAGCTGGTGAATAATCAATAATTTGGTGATTATTCACCAGCTGTGACCTCCAGTTATGAGAAATGTTATGAGAACATGTCATGTTATGAGAACTGAGAAATATCTCAGTTTAAAGACAATGAATTGTTCGCAAAAGAATGGGAAAAGATTTTACTAAAATGCTCACAGGACCTTTTGCAGTTGGTATTAAAACAAAATATGATCAATTATGAAACCACAAAATTGGAACTTATCAAAATGAAAGATGAGTTACAAAGCAGACTATCAGAGACTCAATGGGCGGCAGTTGACAAAAGATTGGATACCAGAATGGTGATTTTGCAAAATGACATAAAACAAAGAAAATGCGACAAATTCATTCGTGATAAGTGTGACTTTGAAACGGGAAAGGCGTTTTCTTGGAATAAAAGTAGCCAGCTGCAAAATTTTCGTAAATATCCGAGAAGGAAAAATCAGAAAAAAGGACACGCATGGAAGAAAAACAACAACAATAAAGACTATCTCACCACGGACTCTGATTCTAGCGCAACGGAGGAAATGGGTGCTACATCTGCGTCATCAGCCCCATCCTATTATTCAGACAATGCTGCATCCCCTTTAGAAGCAGGACGCGCCATGGGGGTAGGAGAAATGGTAGAAAGCAACAATCGGAAAAGGAAACAGGTCTCTTGGAGACCTCCACAATAAACAGGACATGTAATAAATCTAACTGATCACGTTTTGAATGAAGCACATCTTTCTGTCTTATCAAAGGGTTTGAACTATTGCCTACCGGAGGAGTTTGATATAGTTAACTTTAAAATAGATCTTTATAAAGCTGTAAGAAAGATTCATTTATTTAAATCATTTGCATCCTCGGAACGCTCAGATTCATCAAAACAGGCTAGGTCAGCCGTTTATCCAGGGGAAGTACCTTGTAAAGTGGGTCCCTTAAGTTTCATGTTAACGGAAGATCTCTAAGGGAATGTACAAGAGGATGCACGTTTACTTTTGAGTCTTAAAGATTCTCCTACAGTCGTAACTAACAATAGAATTGTACCCGATGCACCGTTCACGAGAGGGATTAAGTCCACATACATGCCACCAGTTTCCCCAGGTAATCCTGTAGACATCTTTGAGGCACAGGTTGTAAAAGATGTAGAAGCCTTAAGGTACCATCACACTAGACGATATCGCTAGCGATCCGTGACGTTGCAGCGTCCTCGCTAGCGATATCGTCCAGTGTGACAGGCAGCAGCGATCAGGCCCCTGCTGTGCTGTCGCTGGTCGGGGAAGAAAGTCCAGAACTTTATTTGGTCGCTGGACTCCCCGCAGACATCGCTGGATCGGCGTGTGTGACACCGATTCAGCGATGTCTTCACTGATAACCAGGGTAAACATCGGGTAACTAAGCGCAGGGCCGCGCTTAGTAACCCGATGTTTACCCTGGTTACCATCCTAAAAGTAAAAAAAACAAACAGTACATACTTACCTACAGCTGTCTGTCCTCCAGCGCTGTGCTCTGCTCTCCTCCTGTACTGTCTGTGAGCGTCGGTCAGCCGGAAAGCAGAGCGGTGACGTCACCGCTCTGCTTTCCGGCTGACCGACGCTCACAGACAGTACAGGAGGAGAGCAGAGCACAGCGCTGGAGGACAGACAGCTGTAGGTAAGTATGTAGTGTTTGTTTTTTTTACTTTTAGGATGGTAACCAGGGTAAACATTGGGTTACTAAGCGCGGCCCTGCGCTTAGTTACCCGATGTTTACCCTGGTTACCGGCATCGTTGGTCGCTGGAGAGCGGTCTGTGTGACAGCTCTCCAGCGACCAAACAGCGACGCTGCAGCGATCCGGATCGTTGTCGGTATCGCTGCAGCGTCGCTAAGTGTGACGGTACCTTTACTATATAGAAAGCCGCTTAGTAATTTGAAACCAGCAGAGTCCCAGGCTTTAAAAGACATACAGGGATGGACAGACATCATAGTACGTGCTGCTGACAAGGGGGGCAACACTGTTCTACTTTCGAGGGAGTATTATGTAAAAGAAGCGTTAAGACAATTGTAAGATAATGACATATACAAAGAGGACCCTTCATTTAAATGTAAGAGCGTGTTACGTTCTTTTTTAAGACACTATGTAGAAAGAGGAATTCTGTCTAACAAGTAAGCAGAAAAATTATTTCCAGAATTCCCTAGGAAGCCTCATTGGTATAATATACCAAAGATACATAAATCCCTAATTGAGCCACCAGGACGCCCCATTGTGTCCGGGGTGGGCTCAATAACAGAACCCTTGTCGGCTTATATAGATTGGCTACTACGTCCACTTTTACGAGATGTGCCATCATTCGTAAAAGACACAAAAGATTTTTTGAAGGCCATAAAAGGTTTTAATTGGCAGGAAGGTTTTTGTCTTACTTCAATAGATATTGATAGCCTCTACACCAGGATTCCACAGAATTTGGGGATTGAGGCTCTTAGAGAGGGTTTAAAGAGTACGCCAACTGATGAAAACACCATAGCCTTTATATGTGAGGGCTTGTCATTCATTTTAAAAAACAATGCATTTAAGTTTGACAATATTTGGTACAGACAGACAGAGGGTACGGCCATGGGTACCCCTGTCGCATGTACCTTGGCTAACCTCTTATTGGCTGTGTTTGAAGACAGGTACATTTATTCTTCCAATAACCCTTATCTCAAACATATCAAATTTTATACCAGATTTGTGGATGACATGTTCATGGTGTGGGATGGGGACCAGGAGGCTTTCACACAAATTTGTGGAGCACCTGGGATGGTCCAACACCATGAACATGAAGTTCACTTCTCAATTTGGAGGCGCAGAATTGGTTTTCTTAGATGTTAGATTAAAAGTGGGTACAGAAGGAATACACACAGAGGTTTATCGTAAGCCATCTTCCTCTAACTCTCTACTACATTTTGATAGTGCCCATCCCCTTTACACTAAACGGGCTTTGCCTTACAGCCAATTTTTAAGGGTCAGAAGTAGAGTTGAGCGACCTTGACCTTTTTAGAGTCGAGCCGGGTTTTGCGAAACCCGACTATGTCCAAAGTCGGGTCGAGTGAAATCGGCCGATTATGACGTAAAGTCGGGATCGACCGAAACACGAAACCCAATGCAAGTCAATGGGGCAGCATAGTCGGCAGTGAGTGGGGGCCAGGAAAACACCTAGAGTGCCCATTTTAATGTCAAAACCATCCATTCTTCTTAATGAAGCTTGTCAAGCGTAATTTACCTTAAAATAATTGGAAGGCATTTGAAATTGGGGGTCATTTGGCTAAAGTTGTGGGGGGTAGGGCTGGTTCAAGTAATTAGTGGGCCCAGTAAATCTGGACCACGTCACGGCAGTGGAGCAGGGAGAGGTAAGTATTTCAACTTTGCAAGTGCTGTGATCCTGAGCAAGCAGGGGGGGCCCACTCGTTGGCATTGGCACTGGCACAGGGCCCCTCAAAGTACAGCGGTGTGTTTGCACGGCGGGGGCGCCTCCCACCGGCAGCAACACTTTTGCGTACTATGAGAGGCCCTGTGCCAGTGACGTCGCCAACTAGTATTCCTCCCCCCACCTGATGAAGGAACCTGCACTTTCATCTGCACCTTCCTCTTTGTCCCCGTGTAAGGTGGTATGGTATGCGGGAAGAGCAACCTGACTTTCAGCAGGGTCACAATGTTGTTGTGTAGCGTGCACGGGGAATGTTGCGTTATGGGTCAATGTACCAGCAGACTCATCTATCACTGGCTGGGCAATGGGCACGATGAAGTGGAAACACAGATATAGGCCCAAAGAATAAAGTGGGCTAAATGCAGTTCAAAATTGGTAACACAGGAATAACCAGGGGGCATTGCAGTGGAGGACAACTGGAATGAGAGGCTGACACAGAGAGTAGGGCCAAATCAGTAAGTAGTCGAAATGCAGTTCAAAATTGGCAACCGTAGTAAACAGGCGGCACAGCTTTGTTCAGTGGAGGAGAACAGCAAGGAGTGGCAGACACCGATAGTAGGCCCCAACCCAACTAGTAGGCCAAATGCAGTCTAACATTAACAACTACTTAACGAGAGGCTGAAAATGGAATTTCAGGACAGGAAACCAGGAGAACAGCAAGGAGTGGCAGACACCGATAGTAGGCCCCAAACCAACTAGTACGCCAAATGCAGTTGTTCCATTTAACCACAATTTAATGAGAGCCTGAAGATAGAAGCTCAGGAAAGGCAACCTGGGGAACACCTTGGAGTGTAACACACCATCTCTCTCCACCCGATACCCATTTTGTAGGCCTAATGCAGTGTAGTTTTCTACAACTACTAAACGAGAGTCGGAAGATCGAAGCAATGGCGAGGAAACCTGGAGAACACCTTGGAGTGTAACACACCATCTCTCTCCACCCCATTCCCCATTTTTTAGGCCTAATGCAGCCTACTTTCCGACACCTACTAAACGAGAGCATGAAGATCGAAGCTCAGGAAAGGCAACCTGGGGAACACCTTGGAGTGTAACAACAACCTCTCTCTACACCACGGAAGGGCTGATTCTTAGGAAGGAAGGCTGTTGTAAATAAGCATTGCGCGTCCGAGGGTGATTATATTCTTATTCGGTATCTACTCACCCTCGGACGCGCCATGCTTCTTGATTTGTAATTAATGTTTATTTGCAATGTGCTTTTGACTTACTCAATTATTTTTTTAATTATTGATTTTATTAAATTAATAGTTTAACATCTTATTGGAAATAATTTAAAGGAGACGCGACAGGACAACACTCGGTGGATGCCATATCTGTGTTAACAACTCCAAAAAACTTTCAGTTAACTTCTTGCAGGAGAAAGAAATTGTAGCTGTTGGACCTTTGTAGTACAGTTCCAGATATTTGTTGTGTGTTTGTTTTGATTGTTAAAATGTCTGCATTTGAGATCTCAACACGATCTTATTTTTTATAATCAAATTAATTTTTTAAATATTTTATTAGGTTGGTTCAAGGGGTACACGGGCCGCAGTAGACAGGTCAGTGGAGGCCTAGTGGAAGGAGGGACCGCAGATGCGCCACTGTTTCACCCATACACAATTAGTAGGCCTAATGCAGCGTAGTTTCCAACAGCTACTAAACGAGAGCCGGAAGATCGAAGCTCAGGAAAGGCAACCTGGGGAACACCTTGGAGTGTAACAACAACCTCTCTCTACACCACGGAAGGGCTGATTCTTAGGAAGGAAGGCTGTTGTAAATAAGCATTGCGCGTCCGAGGGTGATTATATTCTTATTCGGTATCTACTCACCCTCGGACGCGCCATGCTTCTTGATTTGTAATTAATGTTTATTTGCAATGTGCTTTTGACTTACTCAATAATTTTTTTAATTATTGATTTTATTAAATTAATAGTTTAACATCTTATTGGAAATAATTTAAAGGAGACGCGACAGGACAACACTCGGTGGATGCCATATCTGTGTTAACAACTCCAAAAAACTTTCAGTTAACTTCTTGCAGGAGAAAGAAATTGTAGCTGTTGGACCTTTGTAGTACAGTTCCAGATATTTGTTGTGTGTTTGTTTTGATTGTTAAAATGTCTGCATTTGAGATCTCAACACGATCTTATTTTTTATAATCAAATTAATTTTTTAAATATTTTATTAGGTTGGTTCAAGGGGTACACGGGCCGCAGTAGACAGGTCAGTGGAGGCCTAGTGGAAGGAGGGACCGCAGACAGGCATCGAAGGCCTAAAATAATCACACATGGCTGTAGGCAATTTTAAATTGGTTCCAGGGGTACACGGGCAGCAGTGGTGTGGTCAGTGGAGGCCTAGTGGAAGGAGTGACCACAGACAGGCATCGAAGGCCTAAAATATTAACACATGGCTGTAGGCAATTTTAAATTGGTTCCAGGGGTACTTGGGCAGCAGTGCCCTGGTCAGTGTAGTAGTAGTTGAAAGAATGGACCGCAGACAGGCATCGAAGGCCTAAAATAAAAAAATTGGGCTGGCTGTAGGCAATTTTAAATTGGTTCCAGGGGTACACGGGCAGCAGTGGTGTGGTCAGTGGAGGCCTAGTGGAAGGAGTGACCGCAGACAGGCATCGAAGGCCTAAAATAATAACACATGGCTGTAGGCAATTTTAAATTGGTTCCAGGGTTACACGGGCAGCAGTGGTGTGGTCAGTGGAGGCCTAGTGGAAGGAGTGACCGCAGACAGGCATCGAAGGCCTAAAATAATCACACATGGCTGTAGGCAATTTTAAATTGGTTCCAGGGGTACACGGGCAGCAGTGGTGTGGTCAGTGGAGGCCTAGTGGAAGGAGTGACCACAGACAGGCATCGAAGGCCTAAAATATTAACACATGGCTGTAGGCAATTTTAAATTGGTTCCAGGGGTACTTGGGCAGCAGTGCCCTGGTCAGTGTAGTAGTAGTTGAAAGAATGGACCGCAGACAGGCATCGAAGGCCTAAAATAAAAAAATTGGGCTGGCTGTAGGCAATTTTAAATTGGTTCCAGGGGTACACGGGCAGCAGTGGTGTGGTCAGTGGAGGCCTAGTGGAAGGAGTGACCGCAGACAGGCATCGAAGGCCTAAAATAATAACACATGGCTGTAGGCAATTTTAAATTGGTTCCAGGGTTACACGGGCAGCAGTGGTGTGGTCAGTGGAGGCCTAGTGGAAGGAGTGACCGCAGACAGGCATCGAAGGCCTAAAATATTAACACATGGCTGTAGGCAATTTTAAATTGGTTCCAGGGGTACTTGGGCAGCAGTGCCCTGGTCAGTGTAGTAGTAGTTGAAAGAATGGACCGCAGACAGGCATCGAAGGCCTAAAATAAAAAAATTGGGCTGGCTGTAGGCAATTTTAAATTGGTTCCAGGGTTACACGGGCAGCAGTGGTGTGGTCAGTGGAGGCCTAGTGGAAGGAGTGACCGCAGACAGGCATCGAAGGCCTAAAATAATCACACATGGCTGTAGGCAATTTTAAATTGGTTCCAGGGGTACACGGGCAGCAGTGGTGTGGTCAGTGGAGGCCTAGTGGAAGGAGTGACCACAGACAGGCATCGAAGGCCTAAAATATTAACACATGGCTGTAGGCAATTTTAAATTGGTTCCAGGGGTACTTGGGCAGCAGTGCCCTGGTCAGTGTAGTAGTAGTTGAAAGAATGGACCGCAGACAGGCATCGAAGGCCTAAAATAAAAAAATTGGGCTGGCTGTAGGCAATTTTAAATTGGTTCCAGGGGTACACGGGCAGCAGTGGTGTGGTCAGTGGAGGCCTAGTGGAAGGAGTGACCGCAGACAGGCATCGAAGGCCTAAAATAATAACACATGGCTGTAGGCAATTTTAAATTGGTTCCAGGGTTACACGGGCAGCAGTGGTGTGGTCAGTGGAGGCCTAGTGGAAGGAGTGACCGCAGACAGGCATCGAAGGCCTAAAATAATCACACATGGCTGTAGGCAATTTTAAATTGGTTCCAGGGGTACACGGGCAGCAGTGGTGTGGTCAGTGGAGGCCTAGTGGAAGGAGTGACCACAGACAGGCATCGAAGGCCTAAAATATTAACACATGGCTGTAGGCAATTTTAAATTGGTTCCAGGGGTACTTGGGCAGCAGTGCCCTGGTCAGTGTAGTAGTAGTTGAAAGAATGGACCGCAGACAGGCATCGAAGGCCTAAAATAAAAAAATTGGGCTGGCTGTAGGCAATTTTAAATTGGTTCCAGGGGTACACGGGCAGCAGTGGTGTGGTCAGTGGAGGCCTAGTGGAAGGAGTGACCGCAGACAGGCATCGAAGGCCTAAAATAATAACACATGGCTGTAGGCAATTTTAAATTGGTTCCAGGGTTACACGGGCAGCAGTGGTGTGGTCAGTGGAGGCCTAGTGGAAGGAGTGACCGCAGACAGGCATCGAAGGCCTAAAATAATCACACATGGCTGTAGGCAATTTTAAATTGGTTCCAGGGGTACACGGGCAGCAGTGGTGTGGTCAGTGGAGGCCTAGTGGAAGGAGTGACCACAGACAGGCATCGAAGGCCTAAAATATTAACACATGGCTGTAGGCAATTTTAAATTGGTTCCAGGGGTACACGGGCAGCAGTGGTCTGGTCAGTGGAAGTCTAGTGGAAGGAGTGACCGCAGACAGGCTTCCAAGGCCTAACATAACAAAATTGGGCTGGCTGTAGGCACTTTAAATTGGTTCCAGGGGTACATGGGCAGCAGTGGTCTGGTCAGTGGAAGTCTAGTGGAAGGAGTGACCGCAGACAGGCTTCCAAGGCCTAACATAACAAAATTGGGCTGGCTGTAGGCACTTTAAATTGGTTCCAGGGGTACATGGGCAGCAGTGTATGGTCAGTGGAAGTCTAGTGGAAGGAGTGACGGCAGACAGTCTTCGAAGGCCTAACATAACAAAATTGGGCTGGCTGTAGGCACTTTAAATTGGTTCCAGGGGTACATGGGCAGCAGTGTATGGTCAGTGGAAGTCTAGTGGAAGGAGTGACCGCAGACAGGCTTCGAAGGCCTAACATAACAAAAATGTCAAAACAATGGTATTGTCAGTGCCAGGCATTGAAGGATGTCAGCGCCTAGACTACACATTGGTGAAGCTGTGAGAGATAATTTTGCTAGTGGTAGAGCACTGTTTGAGCTGGGGGGGGGGAACTGGCTTGTGGCCGGCGGTACAGGCACAGGGCCCCTCATATTACAACGGTGAGTCTGACGTTGGGTGCGCACCACCACCGCCAGAGACACTTTATTGTACTATGAGGGACCCAGTGGCAGTGCCGTCGACCAAAAGCGGCCACACCCACCTCTTCAGACAAACAGCACTCTCAAGGGTCCAAGCGCAAAGTGGCGATAGCACGACCCCGTGTGGGGAGTTTGGCCATTTCGTGAGGTGGAAACATGTCGTATGCTGGACAATCAGGTGAAGAAAATTACGAGATTGGAAAAGTCATTCAGAATAGTCCACAGGCAAGACCTTTTCATAGGAAAGCTAGGTGTCAGCCGGGCAGGGTGGGGCAAAAGATTTTGAAATCCAGTTGTGGTTCATTTTAATGAAGGTTAGATCATCTACATTTTGGGTAGCCAGACGAGTCCTTTTTTCTGTTAGTATTGAACCTGCAGCACTGAATACTCTTTCTGATAGGACACTAGCTGCCGGGCAAGCAAGCTCCTGCAATGCATATTCTGCCAATTCTGGCCAGGTGTCTAATTTGGATGCCCAGTAATCAAATGGGAATGACGGTTGAGGGAGAACGTCGATAAGGGATGAAAAATAGTTTGTAACCATACTGGACAAATGTTGTCTCCTGTCACTTTGAATTGATGCTGCAGTACCTGTCCTGTCTGCGGTCATAGAAAAATCACTCCACAACCTGGTCAGAAAACCCCTCTGGCCAACGCCACTTCTGATTTCTGCCCCTCTAACACCTCTGGTCTGCTGGCCCCTGGAGCTCGTGTGAGAACGATCACGGGCGCTGTGTGCAGGGAATGCCAGAAGCAAACGGTCAACAAGAGTTGATTGTTTTGTTGCTAATATTAGTTCCAAGTTCTCATGTGGCATAATATTTTGCAATTTGCCTTTATAGCGAGGATCAAGGAGGCAGGCCAACCAGTAATCGTCATCGTTCATCATTTTTGTAATGCGTGTGTCCCTTTTGAGGATACGCAAGGCATAATCCGCCATGTGGGCCAAAGTTCCCATTGTCAAATCTGCGGTTGTGCTTGGTTGAGGGGCAGTTGCAGGCAAATCTACGTCACTTGTGTCCCTCAAAAAACCAGAACCCGGCCTTGCCACGCCACCAATTTCCCGTGCCCCCGGGAAAGCTTCCTCATTAAAAATATACTCATCCCCATCATCCTCCTCATCCTCCACCTCCTCTTCGCCCGGTACCTCGTCATGTACACTGCCCTGACCAGACAATCGCTGACTGTCATCAAGGCTTTCCTCTTCCTCTGGTGCAGACGCCTGATCCTTTATGTGCGTCAAACTTTGCATCAGCAGACGCATTAGGGGGATGCTCATGCTTATTATGGCGTTGTCTGCACTAACCAGCCGTGTGCATTCCTCAAAACACTGAAGGACTTGACACATGTCTTGAATCTTCGACCACTGCACACCTGACAACTCCATGTCTGCCATCCTACTGCCTGCCCGTGTATGTGTATCCTCCCACAAAAACATAACAGCCCGCCTCTGTTCGCACAGTCTCTGAAGCATGTGCAGTGTTGAGTTCCACCTTGTTGCAACGTCTATGATTAGGCGATGCTGGGGAAGGTTCAAAGAACGCTGATAGGTCTGCATACGGCTGGAGTGTACAGGCGAACGGCGGATATGTGCGCAAAGTCCACGCACTTTGAGGAGCAGGTCGGATAACCCCGGATAACTTTTCAGGAAGCACTGCACCACCAGGTTTAAGGTGTGAGCCAGGCAAGGAATGTGTTTCAGTTGGGAAAGGGAGATGGCAGCCATGAAATTCCTTCCGTTATCACTCACTACCTTGCCTGCCTCAAGATCTACAGTGCCCAGCCACGACTGCGTTTCTTGCTGCAAGAACTCGGACAGAACTTCCGCGGTGTGTCTATTGTCGCCCAAACACTTCATAGCCAATACAGCCTGCTGACGTATGCCAGTAGCTGCCCCATAATGGGAGACCTGGTGTGCAACAGTGGCAGGTGCGGATGGAGTGTTTGTGCGACTGCGGTCTGTGGACGAGCTCTTGCTTCTGCAGGAGGACGAGGAGGAGGAGGAGGAGGAGGGGGTGCGAACGGCTACAGACAACTGTTTACTAGACCGTGGGCTAGGCAGAACTGTCCCAAACTTGCTGTCCCCTGTGGACCCTGAATCCACCACATTTACCCAGTGTGCCGTGATGGACACGTAACGTCCCTGGCCATGCCTACTGGTCCATGCATCTGTTGTCAGGTGCACCTTTGTGCTCACAGATTGCCTGAGTGCATGGACGATGCGCTCTTTAACATGCTGGTGGAGGGCTGGGATGGCTTTTCTGGAAAAAAAGTGTCGACTGGGTAGCTCGTAGCGTGGTACAGCGTAGTCCATCAGGTCTTTGAAAGCTTCGCTTTCAACTAACCGGTAGGGCATCATCTCTAACGAGATTAGTCTAGCTATGTGGGCGTTCAAACCCTGTGTACGCGGATGCGAGGCTAAGTACTTCCTTTTTCTAACCATAGTCTCATGTAGGGTGAGCTGGACTGGAGAGATGGAGATCGTGGAACTAGCGGGGGTGCCGGTGGACATGGCAGACTGAGAGACGGTGGGAGATGGTATTGTTGCCGCCGGTGCCCTAGATGCAGTGTTTCCTACTACGAAACTGGTGATTCCCTGACCCTGACTGCTTTGGCCTGGCAAAGATACCTGCACAGATACAGCAGGTGGTGCGCTAAATGGTGGTCCTACACTGCCGGAAGGGATGTTGCGTTGATGACTAGCTTCATTGGCCGAGGGTGCAACAACCTTAAGGGACGTTTGGTAGTTAGTCCAAGCTTTCAAATGCATGGTGGTTAAATGTCTATGCATGCAACTAGTATTGAGACTTTTCAGATTCTGACCTCTGCTTAAGGAAGTAGAACATTTTTGACAGATGACTTTGCGCTGATCAATTGGATGTTGTTTAAAAAAATGCCAGACTGCACTCTTTCTAGCATCGGATACCTTTTCAGGCATTGCAGACTGAGCTTTAACCGGATGGCCACGCTGTCCTCCACCAGGTTTTGGCTTTGCCACGCGTTTTGGGCAAGATACGGGCCCGGCAGATGGAACCTGTGGCGATGTTGATGCCTGCTGCGGCCCCTCCTCCTCCTCTGCTTCAGAACTGCTGCCGCCTGCACCCTGTTCCCCCAATGGCTGCCAATCGGGGTCAAGAACTGGGTCATCTAATAACTCTTCTTGTACCTCCTGCGCAACTTCGTCTGTGTCACCGTGTCGTTCGGTGGTATAGCGTTCGTGATGGGGCAACATAGTCTCATCAGGGTCTGATTCTTGATCAGCACCCTGCGAGGGCAATGTTGTGGTCTGAGTCAAAGGACCAGCATAGTAGTCTGGCTGTGGCTGTGCGTCAGTGCACTCCATGTCAGATTCAATTTGTAATGGGCATGGACTGTTAACTGCTTCACTTTCTAAGCCAGGGACGGTATGTGTAAAGAGCTCCATGGAGTAACCCGTTGTGTCGCCTGCTGCATTCTTCTCTGTTGTTGTTTTTGCTGAAGAGGACAAGGAAGTGACTTGTCCCTGACCGTGAACATCCACTAACGACGCGCTGCTTTTACTTTTACCAGTTTCACGAGAGGAGGCAAAAGAGCTAGAGGCTGAGTCAGCAAGATAAGCCAAAACTTGCTCTTGCTGCTCCGGCTTTAAAAGCGGTTTTCCTAATCCCAGAAAAGGGAGCGTTCGAGGCCTTGTGTAGCCGGACGACGAACCTGGCTCCACAGCTCCAGACTTAGGTGCAATATTTTTTTCCCCACGACCACCTGATGCTCCACCACTACCACTACCCTCATTACCAGCTGACAATGAACGCCCCCGGCCACGACCTCTTCCACTAGACTTCCTCATTGTTTTAAAAACGTAACCAAACTAACGTTATTTGTTGCAGTCACACAACTTACACGGTGAGCTATAACTTCAGTATGATTTAGCTACCCCTTTACAGGTTGGTGAGACCACCGCGAAAATCAGGCACAATGTTACACACTCTTTTTTTGGTGGCTGCAAATTAGAGAGATGCCCCACACGCAGGACTGTCACTGAAGCACAAATGTTAATATTAATGTCACACTATTATTTGTTTTTTATTTTTATTTTTTTCAGGAACACTTTAGAAACCCCCCCAAAAAAAAAAAATTGATTTTTGCAGGGAGAATTTAGAAAACAAATGTAACAAACTATATGCTTTCTATGGGCCACTGAGTGAGAGATGACGCACACAGGAATCAGGAGTGGCACACAAGCCCAGAGGCCAATATTTTTCTACCAATGATTGATGGAGTTATTTTCTCTGGTAGATTTTGGAACCCAAATCAAGGAAAAAAAATATAGGCTTTCTATGGACCACAATTGGAGAGAGAGAGAGAGAGAGAGAGAGAGAGATGGCACACCCAGGAGTCAAGACTGGCACACAAGCAGAAAGGCCAATATTAATCTCCCACTGTTTTTTTTTTTTTTTTTTTTTTTTTCAGGGAGACTTTAGAAAAAAAAAAATAAAAAAAATATGATTTTATCAGGAAGAATTTAGAAACCAAATAAAATAAAATTATTTTTTCAGGGAGAATTTAGAAAACAAATAAAACCAAAAATAGGCGTTCTATGGCCCACTGACTGAGAGATGACGCACACAGGAATCAGGAGTGGCACACAAGCCCAGAGGCCAATATTTTTCTACCAATGATTGATGGAGTTATTTTCTCTGGTAGATTTTGGAACCCAAATCAAGGAAAAAAAATATAGGCTTTCTATGGACCACAATTGGAGAGAGAGAGAGAGAGAGAGAGAGAGAGAGAGATGGCACACCCAGGAGTCAAGACTGGCACACAAGCAGAAAGGCCAATATTAATCTCCCACTGTTTTTTTTTTTTTTTTTTTTTTTTCAGGGAGACTTTAGAAAAAAAAATAATAAAAAAAATATGATTTTATCAGGAAGAATTTAGAAACCAAATAAAATAAAATGATTTTTTCAGGGAGAATTTAGAAAACAAATAAAACCAAAAATAGGCGTTCTATGGCCCACTGACTAAGAGAGAGAGAGAGAGATGGAACGCTTAGTACTGGCACACAAGCCCAAAGGGCAATATTAATCTCCCTTTTTTTTTCCAGGGAGAATTTCTAAAACCCCCCCCAAAAAAAAAATAGGCTTTCTATGGCCCACTATTTGTGAGAGAGATGGGACGCTCAGGACTGGCACAGATGGCACACTCAGGACTGGCACAGAAGCCCAGAGGCCAATATTAATCTCCCTTTTTTTCTGGGAGAATTTATAAAACCAAAAAAATATTTAAATAGGCTTTCTATGGCCCACTATTTGTGAGAGAGATGGCACGCTCAGGACTGGCACAGATGGCACGCTCACAACTGGCACACAAGCCCAGAGGCCAATATTAATCTCCCTTTTTTCAGGGAAAATTTATAAAACCAAAAAAAAAATTAAATAGGCTTTCTATGGCCCACTATTTGTGAGAGAGATGGCACGCTCAGGACTGGCACAGATGGCACGCTCACAACTGGCACACAAGCCCAGAGGCCAATATTAATCTCCCTTTTTTCAGGGAAAATTTATAAAACCAAAAAAAAAATTAAATAGGCTTTCTATGGCCCACTATTTGTGAGAGAGATGGGACGCTCAGGACTGGCACAGATGGCACGCTCAGGACTGGCACAGAAGCCCAGAGGCCAATATTAATCTCCCTTTTTTTCTGGGAGAATTTATAAAACCAAAAAAATATTTAAATAGGCTTTCTATGGCCCACTATTTGTGAGAGAGATGGCACGCTCAGGACTGGCACAGATGGCACGCTCACAACTGGCACACAAGCCCAGAGGCCAATATTAATCTCCCTTTTTTCAGGGAAAATTTATAAAACCAAAAAAAAATTTAAATAGGCTTTCTATGGCCCACTATTTGTGAGAGAGATGGCACGCTCAGGACTGGCACAGATGGCACGCTCACAACTGGCACACAAGCCCAGAGGCCAATATTAATCTCCCTTTTTTCAGGGAAAATTTATAAAACCAAAAAAAAAATTAAATAGGCTTTCTATGGCCCACTATTTGTGAGAGAGATGGGACGCTCAGGACTGGCACAGATGGCACGCTCAGGACTGGCACAGAAGCCCAGAGGCCAATATTAATCTCCCTTTTTTTCTGGGAGAATTTATAAAACCAAAAAAATATTTAAATAGGCTTTCTATGGCCCACTATTTGTGAGAGAGATGGCACGCTCAGGACTGGCACAGATGGCACGCTCACAACTGGCACACAAGCCCAGAGGCCAATATTAATCTCCCTTTTTTCAGGGAAAATTTATAAAACCAAAAGAAAAATTAAATAGGCTTTCTATGGCCCACTATTTGTGAGAGAGATGGCACGCTCAGGACTGGCACAGATGGCACGCTCACAACTGGCACACAAGCCCAGAGGCCAATATTAATCTCCCTTTTTTCAGGGAAAATTTATAAAACCAAAAAAAAAATTAAATAGGCTTTCTATGGCCCACTATTTGTGAGAGAGATGGGACGCTCAGGACTGGCACAGATGGCACGCTCAGGACTGGCACAGAAGCCCAGAGGCCAATATTAATCTCCCTTTTTTTCAGGGAGAATTTATAAAACCCAAAAAAAAATAAAATAGGCTTTCTATGGCCCACTATTTGTGAGAGAGATGGCACACTCAGGACTGGCACACAAGCCCAAAGGCCAATATTAATCTCCCACTGTATTTTTATCAGGGAGAATTTATACACCCCACAAAAAAAAATACAGAAAAATGAAAAGGCTTTCTATGGCCCACTATGTGAGAGAGATGGCACACACAGGGATGGCACTCTAGCAGAAATGCCAAATTGCCAATCTTAATCTCCCACCAAAAAAAAAAAAAACAGGGAATGTCCTACAATTACTATCTCCCTGCCTGCAGTAATCTCAGCCAGGTATGGCAGGCAGCTACTATCTCCCTGCCTGCAGTAATCTCAGCCAGGTATGGCAGGCAGCAATAAGGAGTGGACTGATGCACAAATGAAATAAAAAGTGTGGACAAACAAAAAAGATAGCTGTGCAGAAAGGAAGGAACAAGAGGATTTGTGCTTTGAAAAAAGCAGTTGGTTTGCACAGCGGCGTACACACAGCAATGCAGCTATCAGGGAGCCTTCTAGGGCAGCCCAATGAGCTACAGCGCTGAGGGGAAAAAAAAAAAAAAAAAACTTCCACTGTCCCTGCACACCGAGGGTGGTGTTGGACAGTGCAAATCGCTGCAGCACAAGCGGTTTTGTGGTTAATGGACCCTGCCTAACGCTATCCCTGCTTCTGACAAAGCGGCAGCAACCTCTCCCTAAGCTCAGATCAGCAGCAGTAAGATGGCGGTCGGCGGGAACGCCTCTTTATAGCCCCTGTGACGTTGCAGACAGCAAGCCAATCACTGCAATGCCCTTCTCTAAGATGGTGGGGACCAGGACCTATGTCATCACGCTGCCCACACTCTGCGTTTACCTTCATTGGCTGAGAAATGGCGCTTTTCGCGTCATTGAAACGCGACTTTGGCGCGAAAGTCGCGTACCGCATGGCCGACCCCGCACAGGGGTCGGATCGGGTTTCATGAAACCCCGACTTAGCCAAAAGTCGGCGACTTTTGAAAATGTTCGACCCGTTTCGCTCAACCCTAGTCAGAAGGATAAACAGCAGCGCTATTGGTTTCAGAGAACAGTCTCAGGAATTATATAGTAGGTTTGAAAAACGGGGTTATCCTCGACCCATTCTAAATGCAGCGTTAGAAAAGGCTATAGGGACAACATAAACTAAAATTAACAAAAGGGAAGTGAAGGAGAAGAAATTTGTGTTTTGTTTCAAATTCGGTCCGATGGACATGCAAATCAGGTCAGCAATTAGAAAAAATTGGCAGATTTTGGGCCAAGATCCTGATTTGAAAGAGATGGTTGAAAAAGGTCCCCTGTTTGCTTGTCGCTGAAGTAAAAACATTAGGAATTGTTTGGTACGAAACCGGTTTGTGTCTAATCAGGTGAGTTGGTTGAGAGCGGGTGTCCCCAAAGGCAATTTTAGGTGCGGCTATTGTAATTTTTGTACGTACCATCTGATAGGCAGCACGGTTAAAGTTGGCTCAATTTTCCATGTGGTATGTGATTTTATCTCGTGCAGGACAACACACGTTGTATATGTGATCTTTTGCCCATGTGGGTTTTTCTACATTGGCAAAACGATCCGTCCGCTGTTTGTACGAGTAAGGGAACATTTTAATTCTATACGTACATGGAAGGGGGTTCCCCGGTTAATTAATCATGTAAGGCAACCCCATGAAGGTAATACCCAAGTATTGTGCTTTGCCGGTTTAGAGAAAGTCTCCTTACCGCAACAAGGAGGGGACTTGCACCGTCTGTTGTTGAGAAACGAAGTGAGGTGAAATCTGCGCGCAGGCGCATTAGGACCAATAGGGCTTAATGAGAAGATCGACATGTCGGTCTTTTTGTAAAAGGTCACATTAACAATAGTTTCTGTTATCTATAGTATTTGATCAGGTTTTTGTGATATGTTATATTTTTTTTAATCTTTTTATCTATTGTGTGTTATTTCACTTGCATTCCGATGAGCAGTTATGTAGCCACTATGACGGTCTAAGAAGTGGGAGGTGCCAGAAGATCTCACAGGTAAAAAGGCCCACCTCACTTCTTCCCATCATCAGGACCTGTTGAAGTGCTTTGTGCACGAAACGTCCGTCGTCTGTGTGTGTTCACATCCCTCCCTGCTGTATTAAGTTATGTCCGAATAAAAGTTTGACAGTTCAACACCGGTGAGTGCGCTCTGCTTTTTTGCTCTTTATATGTTCTAGTCCACGTTTGTGTTCTGGAAAATAAGTCCTGATAGTGGCGTTTCTGCACTGTGTCACTCTTGGAGTAGGTGACATGTAGATCCTGTGCTTTAGCAGATGGCTAACTCTGGTGATCTAAGGCCCACAGGTCTCAGGGTATCAGTACCTGTAATATTAGAGGCAAATCAACATTATAGAATACTTTTGGGTTTTCATTGGCTGTAAGACATAATCATCTACATTAACATAAATAAAGTCTTGAAATAGATCACTATGTTTATAATGGCTATATAATATGGAGTTTCATTTTTTGTATTGAGAAACTGAAATAAAGTAACTTTTATGATATTCTAATTTTGTGAGCAGCACCTGTATGCATACAACTTTTCTAAACTAAATTAGTGAAGTTTCAGAAATTCATAAACTGTAGGCACTGCTTCAATATTTGAAGACCCTATGCTGAATATGGATGAGGTGTGCAAGCAGTGTATGGCAGCGACATCTCTATTGAGCATGCACACTAGTTTTTCATTACGGCAACATACTACAAACCCTGGCAAAAATTACGGAATCACCAGCCTTGGAGGATGATCATTCAGTTGTTTAATTTTGTAGAAAAAAAAAGTAGATCACAGACATGGCACAAAACTAAAGTCATTTCAAATGGCAACTTTCTGGCTTTAAAAAACACTAAAAGAAATCAAAAACAAAAATGTGGTAGTCAGTAGTGGTTACTTTTCCTAACCAAGCATAGGGAAAAATTATGGAATCACTCAATTCTGAGGAAAAAATTAGGCATCATGAAAAACAAACAAACAAAAAAACACTCCAACACATCACTAGTATTTTGTTGCACCACATCTGGCTTTTATAACAGCTTGCAGTCTCTTAGTCATGGACTTAATGAGTGTCAAACAGTACTCTTCATCAATCTGGCTCCAAATTTTCTCTGATTGCTGTTGCCAGATCAGCTTTGCAGGTTGGAGCATTGTCATGGACCATTTTCTTCAACTTCCACAAAAGATTTTCAATTGGATTGAGATCCGGACTATTTGCAGGCCATGACATTGACATTATGTGTCTTTTTTCAAGGAATGTTTTCACAGTTTTTGCTCTACGGCAGGATGCATTATCATCTTGAAAAATGATTTCATCATCCCTAAACATCCTTTCAATTGATGGGATAAGAAAAGTGTCCAAAATATCAACATAAACTTGTGCAGTTATTGAAGATGTAATGACAGCCATCTCCCCAGTGCCTTTACCTGACATGCAGCCCCATATCATCAATGACTGTGGAAATTTGCATGTTCTCTTCAGGCAGTCATCTTTATAAATCTCATTGGAACGGAACCAATCAAAAGTTCCAGCATCATCACCTTGCCCAATGCAGATTCGCGATTCATCACTGAATATGACTTTCATCCAGTCATCCACAGAACACGATTGCTTTTCCTTAGCCCATTGTAACCTTGTTTTTTTCTGTTTAGGTGTTAATGATAGCTTTTGTTTAGCTATTCTGTATGTAAATCCCATTTCCTTTAGGCGATTTCTTACAGTTCAGTCATAGACGTTGACTCCAGTTTCCATCCATTCATTCCTCATTTCTTTTGTTGTGCATTTCCTGTTTTGGAGACACATTGCTTTAAGTTTCCGGTCTTGATGCTTTGATGTCTTCGTTGGTCTACCAGTATGTTTGCCTTTAACAACCTTCCCATGTTGTTTGTATTTGGTCCAGATTTTAGACACAGCTGACTGTGAACAACCAACATCTTTTGCAGCGTTGAGTGGTGATTTACCCTCTTTTAAGAGTTTGATAATCCTCTCCTTTGTTTCAATTAACATCTCTCTTGTTGGAGCCATGATTCATGTCAGTCCACTTGGTGCAACAGCTCTCCAAGATGTGATCACTCCTTTTTAGATGCAGACTAATGAGCAGATATAATTTGATGCAGATGATATTTTTGGGTATGAAAATTTACAGGGTGATTCCATAATTTTTTCCTCAGAATTGAGCGATTCCATAATTTTTTCCCTATACTTGGATAAAAAAGTAACCATTACTGATCACCACATTTTTTTATCTTGATTTATTTTAGTGTTTCTTAAAGCCAGAAAGTTGGCATTTGAAATGGCTTTAGTTTTGTGCCATGCCTGTGATCTGCTTTTTTTCTGTAAAATTAAACAACAGAATGAACATCCTCCAAGGCCAGTGATTCCATAATTTTTGCCAGGGGTTGTACAAGTGTGGGTCACCTTCCTGTGCAGTGAGAAGGGCACAAAGTCATCACTGTGAAAGGCGAGCATGTGCAGGGCGAGCACGTGCCTGTCCCGTAGCTCCACCGCTTCTCCCTACCATCAGTGTCACTCAGTTACACTGGACACACTAGGGAGAGCAGTGTTTAAAGGGAAATGTAGTTTTTAGAAGGATGTCAGATGGTCACTTGATCTGAAGAACTGGCCATCTGACAATATGAGTCAGGCGGATGATCACCACGTAGTCTGCACTGTCCGGCGCGCTCGCTGTATCACAGCCCCCTTCTCGCCAGGGTCCCGGCACTTGCCCAGGTGTGCCGAGTGCTGACGCCGGCCCTGGGTGTGATTGTGGCATGTTTGAATGCAGAGGGGAAGGTACCAGAAGTTAGTGATACATTGAAAAGATGGGATAGGGATGGGATTAGTGTAGTGGTGAGGTTGGGGAGGTGGGATGGGGTCAAGTTGTGAGGTGTCATTTGGAGAGAAGATGAGCAAGCTGTCCTTTAGTGATTTTGGAGAGGGAAGTTATGGGGTTTGGGCATTGGTCTGGCATACAAAGGGGTTGTGGTGGTCGGACAACAAAGACTTGCCTTGTTTGGTCTATCTTATTTTTGAAGTGCATGGCAAAGTCCTCGTCAGAGATTAAGGAACTCGGAGGGGGCAGTGGTGGGTGGAGGAGGGAGTTAAAGGTGTTGAACATCTGTTTGGGGTTGTGGGATAAAGAAGATACGAGGGGTGTGAAATAGGCCTGTTTAGCAGATGTGAGAGCTGATTTGAATGCGAGTGTTGCTTGCTTGAGCGCAGTGAAATCATCTTGCAAATGCATTTTCTTCCAACGCCGTTCTGCAATTCTGGATACTTGCCGAAGCTTTTTAGTGATGTGATTGTGCCAGAGTTATCTATTGATTTGTCGCACTCTGCTATGCATGACAGGGTCGACCGAGTCGATGGCTGATGCCAGAGTGGCATTGTACAAACTAGTGGCAGTGTCTGCGTCATGGAGTGAAGCTATAGAGGACAGTGCCTGAATAGATTCAGAGAGTGTGCGAGGGTCTAGATGTGCGAGGTTTCTGCGGGGGTGCGCATGTTGCTGGACATGGGTGACAGGTGTGGAGGACAGTGATGAGAAAGTGAGTAGATGGTGGTCAGATAAAGGGAGAGGGGAGGTTGTGAAGTTAGATAGGGAGCAGAAACGGGTGAAGAAAAGGTCTAATGTGTGTCCGTCTGTGTGGGTAGCTGAGGAGGACCACTGAGTAAGTCCAAAAGATGAAATAAGGGACAGGAATTTGGAGGCTGCTGACTGGTGGGTGTCAATGGGGATGATGAAGTCACCCATGATGGCGGGAATGTGAGCAGAGAGAAAGTGAAGAAGCCAGGTGGAGAATTTGTCAATAAAGGCAGTGGCCGGGCCCGGAGGTCAGTATATGACAGCCATTTGGAGGCTGGAGGGAGAGTACATGCAGACAGAGTGGACTTCAAAAGAGGGGAGGGTAGAGGTGGGATTGGGTTAAAGGTACAGTTCGGAGAATGGAGAAGGCCCACTCCTCCACCATGTCTGTTGCCAGGAAGAGAAGTGTGGGTGAAGTGGAGGTTGCCATAACATAGAGTAGCAGGGGAGGCTGTGTCGGAGGGTGTCAGCCATGTTTCAGTGAGGCCCAGGAAGGAAAGATTACAAGAGGTAAAGAGGTTGTGAATCATGTGGAGTTTATTGCAGACGGAGCTGGCATTCCAGAGAGATCCAGAGAGAGGGTGCAGGGTGGTGGTCATCAAGGGCACGGATTTAAGGTGGGCAAGATTTGGGGTGTTTATATTGGATTGGGAACTATAGGAGAAGACAGAGGTGTAGCTAGGGTTTTGGTTCGGGGGGACGAAGCTTATGAGTGGGCCCCTAACCAGGTAACCTTGATTACAGCTGGGTGATGCGCCCTAATAGTGGAGGAGAACCTCAACAGATGACAGCGCTGTTACTGAAGATAATCTCTATACAAAGACCAACATGGATATTACTGCCATATGGTCAGTGGTAGATACCTGCCCTACAGAACATATGAGATCACAGCACAGTTACAGATAATGACTTAGGCTACGTTCACATTAGCGTCGCGTCGCTGTTGCGTCGGCGACGCAGCGGCGACGCGCCCCTATGTTTAACATAGGGGACGCGTGCGTCTTTTTGCACGCGTTTTCCGACACGTGCGTCGTTTTAGACGCTAGCGTCGGACGCAAGAAAACGCTACAAGTTGCATTTTTCTTGCGTCCGATTTCGTCAAAAAACGACGCACGCGTCGCAAAACGCGCGCGTTTTTGCGCGCGTTTGCGCGCGTTTTTCCGTGCGTCGCCGCTGCGTCGCCGACGCAACAGCGACGCGACGCTAATGTGAACGTAGCCTTACTGCTGACGTTCTTTCTGATGGAATCGTTCACTTTTCCCATCTGGCCCAAAACAACATGACAGCTTCTCCAGCCAGGACTCGGCTGCAGAGAAAACAACAAAGACACATTTCACTTCTCACATTCCAGCCCCATCATCATCTATTCCCAACCTGTACAAACTCCTCATCCTGCTGATACCCCAATATTGAGCCGCTGCTTCCGCCATATGTGTCCCTATTACTGCACCTGATACCCCGATACTGAGCCGCTGCTGCCGTATGTGACCCTATTACTGCTCCTGCTGTGTGGTTCTGTGTGCCCTCTAAATTCTAAAGCACCCCTCTATAATATAGTAATCCTGGGCACAAGTGCCCTAGAAAACAGTGCCCATATTTTGTCCCCTAGAAAGTAATATTGTCCTGTGTGCTCCTTTGACAGTCACAGTAACCTGAGTTCCCCTATAACAATAAGTGCCCACTTTACATTTAATAATGTCCCGAGTCTGCCCCCTATACAGCTCCCCTATACACAGTATTATGCTCTCTTATACACAGTATACTGACCCCTTAGTAGCCTCCAAACTGTTTGATGGCTCCAACACTGTAATCCCCACACTGTATGATGCCCCTCCAGGTAGCCTATTTATAGTATAATGCACCAGATAGTCCTCAATATGGTATAATGCACCAGATAGTCCTCAATATAATATAATGTACCAGATAGTTCTCAATATAGTATAATGCACTCCCCATAGGCCTACTCTATATTGTATAATGCACTCCCCATAGGCAGACTCTGTAGTATAAGGTAGCACTCCATAGGCAGACCCTTAAGTTTAAGGTAGCACCCTGCAGGCAGACCCTGTAGTATAAAGCAGCACCCCTATAGGCAGACCCTGTAGTATAAGACAGCACCCCTATAGGCAGACCCTGTAGTATAAGGTAGCACCCCTATAGGCAGACAATGTACTATAAGGCAGCACCCCCATAGGCAGACGCTGTACTATAAGGCAGCACCCCCATAGGCAGACCCTGTACTATAAGGCAGCATCCCTATAAGCAGACCCTGTAGTATAAGACAGTACCCCCATAGGCAGATCCTGTAGTATAAGACAGCACCCCTCATAGGCAGACCCTGTTGTATTAGGCAGACCCCCCATAGGCAGACCCTGTAGTATAAGGCAGACCCCCCATAGGCAGACCCTCTAGTATTAGGCAGACCCTGTAGTATTAGGCAGACACCCCATAGTCAGACCCTGTAGTATTAGGCAGACTCCCCATAGGCAGACCCTGTAGCATTAGGCAGACCCCCCATAGGCAGACCCTGTAGTATTAGGCAGACCCCCATAGGCAGACCCTGTAGTATAACACAAACCCCCTATAGGCAGACCCTGTAGTATTAGGCAGACCCCCATAGGCAGACCCTAACATATAAGGCAGACCCCGTAGTATTAGGTAGACCCCCATAGGCAGACCCTGTAGTATTAGGCAGACCTCCTCCATAGGCAGACCCTGTAGCATTACGCAGACCCCCCATAGGCAGATCCTGTAGTATTAGGCAGACCCCCCATAGGCAGACCATGTAATATAAGGCAGACCCCCCACAGGCAGACCCTGTAGTATTAGGCAGACCCCCCATAGGCAAATCAGGTAGTATTAGGCAGACCCCCCATAGGCAGACCCTGTAGCATTAGTAAGACCCTCCCATAAGCAGACCCTGTAGTATTAGGCAGACCCCCCCATAGGCAGATCCTGTAGTATTAGGCAGCACCCTTAAAAAATAAATACTCATCTCTCTTCTTCCTGGTTCCTGCGCTGCTCTGAGCTCCCGCTTGTCTCCTGACAGCGGGCTCCGGGCAGTGACATAATCGCGCCCCCTGTCAGCGTTGCCGACATCAGACGCTGACAGGGGGATGATGAGGGAAGGAGCGCAGCTCTGGGTGGGCCCCCTCAGAGCACGGGGCCCCCGGTAGCAACGCTGCTGAATACATACAAATACATAGATAAATAGATAAAAGGGCATAACAAAAGAAACTTTCCAATCCTAATGTCACTGGTATGGCTCACAGCTTAGGGGATGGAGGATCTGTTTGGAAAACGGGCAGAGCCAAGTACTGACAATTGAGCAAGACCAGTTTCTGCTTTGTATTAGCTCCTAAGTTATGCAAACACACCTCCCCTTGATGACTTCATGTGGGGTGACTTTTTAGGCTGTTCCCAGGCCTTCAGGACTTTATAAAATCCCCAACTTAAAAGATGTCTTCGCTTTTGAAGGTCCCAGGTGTTAGAGAGTGAAGTCATATTTTTATCATGATCTTACCAGTGCATAGAGACTACTGAGTGATGAGCAAAAGTTCTCAGTTAAGGGGTTATCGGAGCATGTTCAGGTGCTATCTGAGTATTTTTGGTGTGTTCGAAAAGTATGTTCGAATCCACGTGGTTGCATATTTCATAGCAGTTAGACAGCCTCTACACATGCGAGGATTGCCTAAGAAACAGGCAATCCCCGCATGTGTAACAGCTGTCTAACAGCCATGAGACATGAAGCTGCAGGGACTCGAATATTTTATTCGAGCATGCCCAGGATGCTCGGATAGCCCCGATCATGCTTGGATAACCCCTTAACTGAGAAGTTCAGCTTTCCTGCTATGTACGATGCATAATGCCACTGCTGTGATTGACACACCAGCGTCAGCTGTCTTTCTCTGATTGGCCAGCAGGATGTATTGCAGTGAAGGGACCCGGTGGATCCCTACATTGCAATATACTTGAGCTAAATATGGGTCCTCAGGACATGACTATAGGAGAAGGGAGCAAGGCTGGAGTCAAGACTAGTGAGTAACAGATATCACAGCAAGCTCCACGAGACACAAACAGGACACTTTAAGAGCAAGCCGTCGTTGTTGGAATGACAATGTCATTATAGTCCTGTAATAGTGAAAATTCCCAGGGGCAATTTCCTCATTTGGCCATTCTATAATCCAGACTGGAACAGAAGGGGACAGCAAAGGAGAAATCAAGTTCTCTGAGGCTTCCCTGCCTGTCCTGACACCGAGCAGAACAAACTGTCACAGCTCTCCACAATTTATTCCCACTACCGATACACTGACAACTTAATTTCCTTCTCATTATCGTATTTGTTTTTTCTTTGCCTATACAAGAGGAGAGAATTTTGACATAACAATAAAATCCACATTGTATTTTTTATTGCGGGAATTGGGTTAATCAGAGTAAAATGGAACATAATGGAAAAGTGTAACACTAAAAAACAATAGAGGATAATTTACGGTTGACCGCCACCATATCTAGTTGTAAAATTCTAGGGGAAAAAAATAAGATGCTCATTAAACAGATGTTTGAAAAATATCTTTAGTTGGTTTAACTAGTAGTGGCCAGGACTGCTTGTCTCTGATATGTCAAAACTACAGCCCTAGGAAGAGGGAATAAACTCTAGGACTGTGGTGATGGTGGTCTTGAACGACACACGGTCCTTATTACCCAATGGAAATATAGGGTCCACCCTATCATTATAGTGATATCGATCTTGGCCTGTGTCACATTTCCAGAAATTTGAGAGTGTTCACACATTGCACAGGGAGGAAAGCACACAGAAGAAGCAATAGAATAAAAGCAATTGGGACAGAAGCAATGGAGTCCTGAGATTTGGATGTCTAAAGCACTGAGTTTGCTTGTTTTTGGTGATCATTATGTTTTATGCAAATTTAATTTAACCCTTGTATACCACCCAATTAATTGAGAATTTGGATATAGAAAAGGGCTCTGATTGATTACACTATTAATTAATTTGGAATACAAGGATTTATCCCTGTAGCTAGCCTTTCCCTCCACTGACCGGGGACTGTCATGTAGCACAATACTATCACTCCTCGCTGACAGTAAATCCATTGACACAAGTTTATCTGGTTCCAGTTTGAATTTTCCAATCTATTAAATGAGGCATTAATTAAACCATAAATATCCAAGAAACCCCCGCAGTGCCCATATTGCATTGGGAGATGTGGCTGGTTGACATGAAAAGGAGTGGTGAAGACTAGAATAGAATAGATATGTGAGTGATTGCTGTTAGTTTGGTTTTTATATTGTGTTTTTGAGAATTGCAAACATAACATTAAAAGCCTAATATTTTTTAGGCTCTCCTCAAATCACTATAATATCACTGACCCATCAAGGCATGGACTAGACTAGACTTCTGAATCTGGTATCTGGCACCAAGTCATTAGAAGGTCTTGTTGTAAGGTGTGGCATCTATGGTTCAAACTTATACTCTGTTGGAGAATTTGGAGATCAAGTCATCACATTGAACTCATGTCATGTTCCTCAAACCATTTCTTAACTAATATTTTTGCAGTGTGACATGTGCATTAGGAATTATCATTATAATGAAGGGAGTCCTTCATCTGTTCAATGTTTAGGTAGGTGGTATGTGTCACCTAAGGTTTCCCAGCAAAGCATTACCCATAGCATCAAAGTGGCTATGCTGGTCTTCTACCTATTCTTCAGGCTTGTGACACACTAACTTAAATACAGTAAGTCACTTAGATACATTACTTACCCCTTTTTCCTACTTCTAACACTTCAACAACTACATGTTCACTTTTCACGAAGTGATCATTGTCATTCATATCACTTTTCAGTAGTTTTAGTGCTCGGAGATTTAGTTTTTGTTGCCGCAGCTGAATGATTTACATCTGTCAGCCATCATAAGTACATGTGGGGGTACATGATGCTGGTACCCACATCCTATCCTCAGGACCATACCGTTTCCAATGTACCACATACTGAAGCAACCGACGAACAAGGCAAGAATCCAAAATTTTTGCAAGCTGAAACTATAAATTACTATCGAAAATGACAGGATATGGTGATTGAGATAATTGTACAGAAGATACAACGTATCTTTTGAGGAGAGAATGATGAAATACAGTACAAACCAAAGGTTTGGATACACCTTCTCATCTAAAGATTTTTCTGTATTTTCATGACTATGAAAATTGTACATTCACACTGAAGGCATCAAAACAATGAATTAACACATGTGGAATTATATACTTAACAAAAAAGTGTGAAACAACTGAAATTATGTCTTATATTCTAGGTTCTTCAAAGTAGCCACCTTTTGTTTTGATGACTGCTTTGTACGCTCTTGGCATTCTCTTGATGAGCTTCAAGAGGTAGTCACCGGGAATGGTCTTCCAACAATCTTGAAGGAGTTCCCAGAGATGCTTAGCACTTGTTGGCCCTTTTGCCTTCACTCTGCGGTCCAGCTCACCCCAAACCATCTCGATTGGGTTCAGGTCTGGTGACTGTGGAGGCCAGGTCATCTGGCGTAGCACCCCATCACTCTCCTTCTTGGTCTAATAACCCTTACACAGCCTGGAGGTGTGTTTGGGGTCACTGTCCTGTTGAAAAATAAATGATGGTCCAACTAAACGCAAACCGGATGGAATAGCATGCCGTTGCAAGATGCTGTGGTAGCCATGCTGGTTCAGTATGCCTTTAATTTTGAATAAATCCCCAACAGTGTCACCAGCAAAGCACCTCCACACCATCACACCTCCTCCTCCATGGTGGGAACCAGGCATGTAGAGACCATCTGTTCACCTTTTCTGCGTCGCACAAAGACACGGTGTTTGGAACCAAAGATCTCAAATTTGGACTCATCAGACCAAAGCACAGATTTCCACTGGTCTAATGTCCAATCCTTGTGTTCTTTAGCCCAAACAAGTCTCTTCTGCTTGTTGCCTGTCCTTAGCAGTGGTTTCCCAGCAGCTATTTTAACATGAAGGCCTGCTGCACAAAGTCTCCTCTTAACAGTTGTTGTAGAGATGTGTCCACTGCTAGAACTCTGTGTGGCATTGACCTGGTCTCTAATCTGAGCTGCTGCTGACCTGCGATTTCTGAGGCTGGTGACTCGTATAAACTTATCCTCATAAGCAGATGTGACTCTTGGTCTTCCTTTCCTGGGGCGGTCCTCATGTGAGCCAGTTTTTTTGTAGCGCTTGATGGTTTTTGCCACTGCACTTGGGGACACTTTCAAAGTTTTCCCAATTTTTCGGACTGACTGACCTTCATTTCTTAAAGTAATGATGGCCACTGGTTTTTCTTTACTTAGCTGCTTTTTTCTTGCCATAATACAAATTGTAACAGTCTATTCAGTAGGACTATCAGATGTGTATCCACCAGACTTCTGCTCAACACAACTGATGGTCCTAACCCCATTTATAAGGCAAGAAATCCCACTTATTAAACCCGACAGGGCACACCTGTGAAGTGAAAACCATTCCCGGTGACTACCTCTTGAAGCTCATCAAGAGAATGCCAAGAGTGTGCAAAGCAGTCATCAAAGCAAAAGGTGGCTACTGTGAAGAACCTAGAATATAAGACATAATTTCAGTTGTTTCACACTTTTTTGTTAAGTATATAATTCCACATGTGTTAATTCATAGTTTTGTTGCCTTCAGTGTTAATGAACAATTTTCATAGTCATGAAAATACAGAAAATTTTTTAAATGAGGTGTGTCCAAACTTTGAGTCTGTACTGTACATTATGGATCCTAAAGGTAGGCAGTAAGGCAAGGTGAAATGCGACAGGATTGACGATGGCTATGATCTTATAAGTAATCTAGCTCTTAGGGTCCTATTTACATAACAATAAAATATAACCATTATTGACTACCAGAAAAATTGATTCTGAACCATCCACACATATGACACAAAAACAAAGACAAAAAACATACAAAGTGCGCGCGCTAAATCGTGCTCAATTACAAAATTAGTTTGGTGTCACAAAGTCTCGTTGTCCCTATTGATTCCATCATGAACAGGAGCAAAAGTATGTACCTTCTTATATTAAATGGGGGGAAGAGAGTGTCTAATCTTCCCTGTCGTGCCCCTGCATTGTTCCCGTCCTGACAAGGACAGTCCCCAGGTATATGCTATTGGAGGTACCCAGCACCACCCAAGAAATATGTGTATTTTCCCTACACGTTTCCTCCCCAATAAGGGGGATTCATCAGGGGAATCTCATGATAAATGGTAAAGAGTGGGATCTCTTATAGATAATCTTACAATTCAAAGATATAGATGGGAAACCTGCAGTGGCAGATATCCCCCTCTCTAGGTGTGACCATTTGCATCATCAACCCTATTGTAAATGTGGCATGGGGCGGTCGTTAAAATCAGCCCCTTCAAAGGGAAACTTTTCCATATCACCTCCCCGGCGTCTGACCTCATATCTGGTCACTCACCCTTTGTCCCTGTTACTAATTAGCTACATTAGATATCAGCGTCATCCTTACACATGTGTCACCCCTGTTACCTTCCTCGCCGTTCATAGCCTGGAACGCACAGGGGGCAGAAGTACGGGCACCATCTTTGTTACTTCATATCCTTACAAATGTATATCCCCTGTATCGTTCCTTCACAGTTTGGAATGCACAGGGGGCAAAAGTCCAAGCGCCATCTTTGCTATGTCACATCCGGTTTCATCACGTTATGGAGCGCACATGTGAGTGGGAGTGTCCCACATTCCTATCTCCGCCCGGTCATATGACCGATCGGCGGGTGGGGGAAATTTCCACATACCATCTGCCAGTCGGAAGTAAATTATGTATAGCAATCCCCCATATATTGCCTAAAACCTCAAGTTCTTATTATTTCCTTACAGGGATTCTCTTTTCAAAAACATATACACATAAGGAAGGGGGAGGGGCCTCTAAGCTCCTGTATTTGCCACTCAGTGTTATGGATCCTAGATCCCAACAGATAGGGAGGGAAGTTCCAGAAACTCAATAAGAAGCAGATTTCTCCCATTAAAGGTCAGTTCTCCAATTTGTGACCTATGGGATGCCCCATCTTTCAAAATAGGGATAATAGTCTATATGTCCATTCTCATTTTAACGCTTATCATAACAAACAAACATTTTACCTGCGTAATCGGCAGACTCAAGCGGCAAAGGCAGCAAATACTTCAGATGCAACCCACCTATATCAAAGATATACCCTCCAGAAGGCCACCCCATCACATTTTCGGATGAGGAATAGGATATCTTACATAGGGAAGGGGGGGAATATTTAGATGGAGAGAAAATCCCCATAATGCCCCACACAGGACCTCAAGTGGGGCACCGCTGGGGTAAACTGTATGGACCAAGAGGAGAGGAGGAAAGGGGAGGGAAACCACTACGGAAAACATAATATACAAAACCCCTCTTCTCTCCCGTTTACATGAAATTTATCCAATACTGTTATAAAGTTGAACACATATCTTCAACTTCATATAAAGAAACCAGAGGGGGGGAGAAGTGGAAGGGAAGGGGAGACTACATATAAAGGGGTTTATGTGTAGCAGATGTCACTTCTACAAAAAACATCCATAATTTAGCTGTTCGTTGGGACCACCGGGGTGGCATGTGTCCAAACTAAAAATCCACCTCACTTCCCTTTGCAAGATGATTTTGTCAAGATTGCCTCCCCTCTTGGGTACCTCTATGTTGTCAATGCCCATAAATTTAACCACCTCTTAATTTCCACCATGAAACATGTTCACATGTCTAGTGAGGGGTGTTTCTCTCCGATTTCGAATGTCTCCCAAGTGTCCCCCCCCCCCTTCTCCTTGGTTCCCTAGTTGTCTTACCAATGTAAGTCATATTGCATTCACATTTCTCTTGTGTTTTCATTAAAGAATTCTTTTTCTGTCTGCATGAATTTACACGTCACACATCCACCACATTTGAAGCATCCTTCTGTTTTTTTGGGAAGCCACGTTTCTTTCTGAGGAGGTCTAAAGTGGCTCTGTACAAGTAGTCGATCCCACAGAGTTTTGCATCTCCTATAAGTGATTTGTGGCCTCTCTTCCACAAGTCCCTTGAGGCCATCATCCGTCCTCAGGATACCCCAATAGTTTCTCAGAATTTGTCTCATTATCGGTGCTCCATTTTCAAAAGCACATATCAGTCTCGCATTCTTCCCTATTGATAGATCTTTTCCCCGTGATATCAGCAAGGTATTTCTGGCCTGTCCTTTTGCATAGTGGAATGCCTCTCTCAACACCCGGTCCGGGTACCCCTTTGAGAGGAACCTATTATTATTATTATTATTTATTGTTATAGCGTCATTTATTCCATGGCGCTTTACATGTGAGGAGGGGTATACGTAATAAAAACAAGTACAATAATCTTAAACAATACAAGTCATAACTGGTACAGGAGGAATGAGGACCCTGCCCGCGAAGGCTCACAATCTACAAGGGATGGTGAGAATACAGTAGGTAGACCTCATATCGTCCGCTCTTGCCTTGAAATCTCTTGCATCTGAGCAATTGCATCTTAATCTGAGGTATTGGCCTTTAGGTATACCCCTTCGCTGGGAGTATGGATGATGGCTCTCCCATCTCAGAAGTGAGTTGGTGGCGATTGGCTTACAGTAGATAGTAGTATCTAAACCGTCCCCCCTCCCTGACTTTGCAATCATCACATCAAGGAATGGGAGTTGTTTCTCTCCAATTTCAAAAGTGAGGTGAGCCCCACCTCATTATTATTAAGGGATGTTATGAACTCCTTAAAGGTTTCTCTGGGGCCCATTCATAGTACAAAAACATAATCTATATATCTAACCCACGTATTGATTTTTGATGTGTATTCAAGATGGTCTTCTGAAAAAACTATGCCATCCTCCCACCAGCCCAGGAACTGGTTTGTGTAACTAGGCGCACAGGAATTGCCCACAGTCGTGCCCCTGAGCTGGTGGAAGGTCTAGCCATCAAATGTAAAAGTAGTTATTCCTGAGTACAAAGTCAAAGAGGGTTACAACCAACTCATTATGAGGTATAAATTGTCGACCTCTCGTTGCAAGAAAGTGTTACACTCCCTGTATTCCGAACTGGTGGGGAATAGATGAATAGAGCGCCTCAACATCAATACTTGCTAGAAGGACCCCTGGTTCAATAGAGATCCCCTGTAGTCTTCTCAGGAGGTCCATCATGTCCCTAATGTATAATGGAAGGGATGTAACAAATTGCCTCAAAATCTTATCTATATAGATTCCCACGTTTTGGCCTACACTTCCAATACCGGACACGATGGACTATGATCTGATAAGGACCGATAAATCAGGGACCCAGTTTCCAAGATGGAACCTTGAACTTAATGTTCCTAGAGGACAACCATACCAAGTCTCCAACACACAGATCCGGACCCACCAAACGTCTTCGATCAGTCACACTGTTATATTTGGATCCCATCTTCCTCAAATTATTCGTAACCTCCTGAAATATGGTAGAAATGGAAGATGAAAGCTGTTCTTCCTCCAGTAATCCAGAAGGATGATTACCATTTAAAGAACTAAACTGGGGATGGAACCCATATGCCCTGAAAAACGGGGACTTATCAGTTGATTACTGACAGTGATTATTCACCGCGATTTTGGCTATCAGTAAATAGGTAACCCAGTCCTCCTGATTTTAAGAAATAAAACACCTGAGATTCGTCTCTAGATTCTGGTTAACCCATTCAGTCTGCCCATTAGACTATGGGTGAAAGGCGGAAGAAAATGACAAATGGATCTCCAGACAGGTGCAAAATGCCCTTCAAAACTTTGAGACAAACTTAACCCCAATCAGAAACAATATTGGTTGGGATCCCATGTAATCTAATTATTTCTCTGATGAAAACTTGCGGCAAGGATTGGGCTGAGTGGGTCCGGAGTATTCTGCGTATATGTGTAATCTGGCCCCAGCATTACGCGCTGAGCTGGCATTAAATGTGCTAGAGGGCGACGCTAGGCGGATGGTGATAGTACGCCCCGAATCAGAGAGGAATACGCTAGAGAAGATTTTAGAACTGTTAGAGGGGAGTTTGGGAGGCCGACCTCGGGTGGACCAGCTTCGGTCCCTATTCTTTAATCATCCCCAAAAAGAATGTGAGTCTTTGATGCAGTACTCTAATATCTTGCAAGAGACGTTGAATGAGGTGTAGCGACTAGACCCAGGGGCTATGGGGGCATTCTGAGAGGTAGACCGCTTGCTCCGGGATCAATTCATCACCGAGTTAGCCAATAGATTTCTCTGAGACAAACTGATGGAGATGGCCCGGACTGCACAGGAATTATCCTTCTGGCAGATCTATTGAGTCATGGTGGAAAGGGAGGAGGAGTCTGCCCTTGTGCCCGAGGGGTCAGTCAACAGTGCCCAGTTGGAGGGAAACCAGTTGTCAGTGTCAGGAGGGGAAGGGCTGGGAAGTGTGCTACAAGCTCTGCGTGACGAGTTGAAGGAGCTGAAACTTGAAGTGTCTAAACTTAGAGCTGGGCCGGCCTCTTCCCCTGCCAGGGGACCATCTGCCGAACCCCCTGGAATGGTGGCCCCGCAGGTGGCCAGGTCACCCTTTCAGAATGAGTCCAGTTCTCGTCCATGAGGAGCAGGCACCTGCTGGAGGTGTGGACGCCAGGGACATATCTCTCGCTATTGACGGACTCCTGCAGCCCCAGAGGCCCCATCGCCAGCTGTAAACTCCTGGCTGCTGCCATGCGAGGGCGAGCAGCAGCGGCCCCACCCCCACAAAGCCCTCAATGGGATGAACAAGATTTGTTTGCGTTCAGTCCAGTGATGGAAGCAGAGTTTGAAGGGCAGAAGATGAGGTGCTTGGTTGACACGGGATCTGAATGTACTATAATGCCTTTAAAAGTTTATGAAAGATACTTCAGTCAACTAGTGGTTCCAGAAGATGGTCGAGTGATACGACTTCCCGCCACTAATAATGGCCAACTGTCGGTTAAGGGAATCATGTGGATGCAGCTAAAAATGTTTGGTCAAGAGCTTGGACAAAAAGGGATAGTGCTGGTGGATCATCCCCTAGAAGAGGAATGTAGGTGATGCTCAGAATGAATGTGCTACGAGATTTGAATCACCACATGTATGCCAGTAAGGAACCCTGATATTGGACCCGTGCTACTAGCCACCAACCCACACAGAGAATGTTACACCATCTGGTGCTGAGCTGTGACTTGCTGAAAAGTGCGATCCCAGGGGGCCGGGCAGGCCTGGTCCGAGTGCCATCGCGGACCCCGATCCTGTTGGCACCCAGACAAGAGGAACTTTTAATGCTGCCGGTGGGAGCTGCACAGAGATTGAATGGGCTCGAAGTGCTGCTTGAACCAGCCCATCAGAAGTCCTCATTTGCAAAGGTACACGTGGCCCATTCTCTGGCGATTGTGAAGAATGGACAGGTGCCGGTCCGATGCATCAATGTTTTAGATGAGGCTGTTACAATTCCCACTGGAACCATTTTGGCTGAACTGTTTGTGCCGGCGGAGAAAGTGCCTGACAAGGCAGGATTCGAACTGCGCCCAGACCAACAGTCATCCTGGACATTGGCGGTCAAGGTAGGCAGGACAGAACCCCCTACCAAAGAATGGAATGGTCGTGTGATCATGGAACAGATGGGAGTGGATTGGGAGAAACTGACCTCCATGAAGCTGGAGCAGTTGGAGAGAGTTTTGTGAGAGCATCAGGAGACTTTTTCGCGACATGGGGAGGACTTTGGATGTGCTTGGACGATTGAGCATGACATGAGATTCCCATGGGGGATACTCCTCCCATTAGGGAAAGATACCATCAGATCCCTCCAACAGTCTATCAAGAGGTAAAGAGTATGGTGGCCAGTATCCTGGACAATCAAGTGATCCGAGAGAGCCGGAGTCCCTGGGCGGCTCCGGTAGTCTTGGTCCGGAAGAAGGATGGGACCCTTCGATTTTGTGTGGACTATCGAAAATTGAAAGCCTACATGGAACGGGAAGCTTATCCTTTACCCCGTATTGAAGAATACCTGTTGACACTGGATCAGGCCAAGTATTTCTCGACATTGGATTTTGCAAGTGGTTACTGGCAGGTCCTTATAGGCAAAAAAGATCAGGCCAAGACGGCATTTGTCTTGCCAATGGGACTCTATGAGTTCAACCGGATACCCTTCAGCTTCGCTACCACCCTGGGAACCTTCCAATGTCTGATGGAACATTGCTTAGGCAATCTAAATTTTGAATCAATCCTGATATATCTAGAAGACATCGTGGTGTTCGGGGCCTCATTTGAAGATCATCTTGCAAAGCTGAATTAAGTTCTCCGGCTCATTAGCTACGGCTTGAAAATAAAGCCAAAAAAAGTCTGTTGCCGCAAGGTAAATAACAGGGTCCTATGTATAGGGTGCAGCGATTCCAGATGTGTGCAATAAACACATCCGGAATCACTGCACGTACAGAAGGGGGCGACGCTTTGGGCAGAGTGGGTTTTCCGCTCCGTCCAAAGCGCCGACAATCCGGACCGTGGACACGCACCCTAAGAGACTGTTCACTGCTAGCATGTGTGGAGAGTGTTATCCCCTTCATCTTGGGAGACTGAAGCCTTGCGGTGTTTGGGTTTGGCATCTGCCGACAAGACAAGGAAACTTGTGTTGCTGCAACTGATTGGTGCCAAAGATATGGGACTGGCTGCAGCCGATGCAATCTATATGCCTGAGAGGAGACTCAACTCAGGTTAACGGTACCATAGCCATAGTTACCTGGGTACTCCTAGTTAAAGTGCTTAAGAATCTTGTACTGTATTATTATGTATTGTTATTGTAGGATTGTGTAGGTTATACTCAGTGTGTCATTCCAGGGGGTCCCTTGATATCACTTCATTCAATTACACCTCTTCTCTAGTACCTGAATTGACCTTTTTGACAGGTAAATTTATTTTAAATCCCGGTGTAATACACTTTTCAGGAAACCTTGGTTTGGCATAGTGATTTCAGCTCTGGCTGAGTATATAGTGCCTTGCGAAAGTATTTGGCTCCCTGGAACTTTTCAACCTTTTCCCACATATCATGCTTCAAACATAAAGATACCAAATGTAAATTTTTTATGAATTATCAACAACAATTGTGGAGTTGAATGAAATTTATTAGTTACTAGCTGAAGAGCCCGGCGTTGCCTGGGCATAGTAAATATCTGTGGTTAGTTATAGCACCTCACTTCTCTTATTTTCCCATCACGCCTCTCATTTTCCCAATCACATCTTTCATTTTCCCCTCACATCTCTCATTTTCTCCCTCACACCTCTCATTTTCTCCCTCACTCCTCTCATTCCCCCCTAACACTTGTCATTTCAACCTCACATCTGTCATTTTCTGATCACTCCACTATTTTTTCTCACTCCTCTCATTTTGCACTCACACCTTTTCATTTTCACCTCACACCTCTCATTTTCACCTCATCACCTCAGTATATACATGTTTGTCATCTCCCTTATATATAGTATACATCTGTATGTCATCTCCTGTATATAGTATATACCTGTATGTCATCTCCCCTGTATATAGTATATACCTGCTGTGTGTCATCGCCCCTATATATAGTATATACCTGTATGTCATCTCCTCCTGTATATAGTATATACCTGTGTGTCATCTCCCCTGTATATAGTATATATCTGTGTGTCATCTCCTCCTGTATATAGTATATACCTGCATGTCATCTTCTATATATAGCATATACCTGTATGTCATCTCCTCCTATATATAGTATATACCTGTAGGTCATCTGCTCCTGTAAATATAGTATATACCTGTGTGTCATCTCCTCCTGTATATAGTATATACCTGTATGTCATCTCCTCCTGTATATATATGTACCTGTATGTCATCTCCTCCTCTATATAGTATATACCTGTGTGTCATCTCTCCTGTATATAGTATATATCTGTGTGTCATCTCCCCTGTATATAGTATATACCTGTGTGTCATCTCCTCCTGTATTAGACCTCGTTCACACGTTATTTGCTCAGTATTTTTACCTCAGTATTTGTAAGCTAAATTGGCAGCCTGATAAATCCCCAGCCAACAGGAAGCCCTCCCCCTGGCAGTATATATTAGCTCACACATACACATAATAGACAGGTCATGTGACTGACAGCTGCCGTATTTCCTATATGGTACATTTGTTGGAGTTTGTCTGCTTATTAATCATATTTTTATTTTTGAAGGATAATACCAGACTTGTGTGTGCGAGTTTCGTTTGTCAAGTTGTGTGTGTTGAGTTGCGTGTGGCGACCTGCATGTAGCGACTTTTGTGAGATGAGTTTTGTGTGGCAACATGCGTGTAGCAACTTTTTGTGTGTCGAGTTGCATGTGACAGGTTAGTGTAGCAAGTTGTGTGCAGCAAGTTTGCGCATGGCGAGTTTTGCGCGTGGCGAGTTTTATGTGTGGTGCCTTTTGAGTATGTGCAAGTTTTGTGTGAGGCAACTTTTGCATGTGTTGCAACTTTTGTGCATGTGGCATTTTTTCCACGTGTGCAAGTTTTGCGTGTGGCGAGTTTTCCATGAGATGAGTTTTGCACTTGTGGCGAGTTTTGCAAGAGCCTAGTTTTTGCATGTGGCGAGTTCTGCGCGTGGCGAGTTTTGAGTGGCAACTTTTGTGTTTTGACTTTTATGTGGCGAGGTTGGTGTATTTGTGGTGAAATGTGTGCTGAAGGTAATATGTGTTCAAGCACGTGGTAGTGTGTGGCGCATTTTGTGTGTGTATTCATATCCCCGTGTGTGGTGAGTATCCCATGTCGGGGCCCCACCTTAGTAACTGTACGGTATATACTCTTTGGCGCCATCGCTCTCATTCTTTAAGTCCCCCTTGTTCACATCTGGCAGCTGTCAATTTGCCTCCTACACTTTTCCTTTCATTTTTTCCCATTATGTAGATAGGGGCAAAATTGTTTGGTGAATTGGAAAGCGCGGGGTTAAAATTTCACCTCACAACATAGCCTATGACGCTCTCGGGGTCCAGACGTGTGACTGTGCAAAATTTTGTGGCTGTAGCTGCGACGCCTCCAACACTTTTCCTTTCACTTTTTCCCCATTATGTAGATAGGGGCAAAATTGTTTGGTGAATTGGAACGCGCGGGGTTAAAATTTCGCCTCACAACATAGCCTATGACGCTCTCAGGGTCCAGACGTGTGACTGTGCAAAATTTTGTGGCTGTAGCTGCGACGGTGCAGATGCCAATCCCGGACATACATACACACATACACACATTCAGCTTTATATATTAGATTTTAAATTTTTGTGGAAAATCAAAAACTGAAAGTGTGGCGTGCAATATTATTCGGCCCCTTTATTTCAGTGCAGCAAACTCACTCCAGAAGTTCATTGTGGATATCCCAAATGCCTAATGATGATAAATTTAATCCACCTGTGTGTAATCAAGTCTCTGTATAAATGCACCTGCTCTGTGATAGTCTCAGGGTTCTGTTTGAAGCACAGAAATCATCATGAAGACCAAGGAATACAACAGGCAGGTCCGTGACATAACAGTCCAGCACCTCAGTGTGCATGGCCCCCACCTGAAGCCGCAAGTCTCGGACAACTTGAGTAAAGTGCCCGTCTCAAGGGTGCAGATATGATGGCAAATATAAGGCTATGTGCACACGTTGCGGATTTGCCTGTGGAATTTTCTGTGCGGATTCTCAAGGGAGTTAGGAGTCTCATACAGAGCTAAGACATCCTTCACCCTTACTGTAAGCCCCTCACAAAACAGACTACGGAGTGCAGGGTCATTCCACCTGGTGTTCGTGGCCCACCTCCAGAACTCAGAGCAATATTCCTCCACTGGCCGGTCTCCTTGTTGAAGTTGGCACAGTTTGGACTCAGCTAAGGAGACACGATCGGGGTCATCATATATAAAGTCCAGTGCCTGAAAAAAATCCCTCCACCATCTGAAGTTACTGAGAGTCAGACAGGGGAGAAAAAGCCCATACATGAGGGTTCCCTTGAAGGAGCGAGATTACTATCCCCACACATTGCTCCTCTGTATATGAGGAAACCGGATTTAGCCTGAAGTACAGTTTACAGGCCTCTCTGAAAACACCAACTTGTCACACACCCCAGAGAATCTGTCAGGAAATGCGGCCTTGGGCTCCACTATGGTTTGCTGGGGAGATAAGAGTCCCACACCAGATTTATCAGGGTGCTGCAAAACCACTGTGCGTAAATCCGCTACCTCCAGATTGAGCTGCTGCAATTGCCCTGTCAGAGCAGAGATTGGATCCATCATGGATCAGAGAAAATGGTAGTGGTCAGAGTTAATCTCATGACACAGCTGTCAGGTGACCAGGGACCAGGGGCTCCTTCCCTGTCCCTAACACTAGGGGATGCCCTAGCTCTCACTGCTCCCCAGGATACTTCAGATGGCGAAGATGTTGGGGCCTTCGCCCTTGCCTTATCTCCTAAGTTAGCCCTGCGTCTGTTCTCTTCCCCATCCAGGGAAGAGGGGGTGCTACTGTGCACCGTAGTGCACCAACCCAACAAACAAGGCAACACGGACAAGAGTTAACAGAAAACTCCAGGCATACAAAATATTCACTCACATGTAACAGAGGAATGCACCGGGGTGTGAAGGTAGGGGAATAAACAAAAACAGAGAAGGATAAATAATTACCACGCTTAGAAATGAACAGTCACTAATAACTCCTTCAACTCTCCTTCTCATAAGTGTTCCTTTCCCACCATTAGCCATGCAGCAAATGCTAGCTCTGATGAGGATTAGTAACAGAGCCCAGATTATAAAGGGGAGGGGAGTGGCTAACCGAGCTCAGCTGTGAGCACAGAGATTTCCAACATGGCTGATTAACCCCTGTTCTGCCAGAAGAAATAAGCACATTTAAAATAAAGATGTGCTTCTTCTCAGTGCCGGAGTAGGAGCAATCAGATGCTGTGGTCTTCTGGCACCATACTGTAGCGGTAACCCTGTGACAAAGTGCACAAATGGGTAAGCCACAGTAAACACAGCAAAGACCTCTGGAAATCATAGATAGATGTGCTTTTTAAGGCATCTTTGCCTAGGTTATCTAAAGGACTTGGGCAATAACTATTGTTAATACTCTTATGAAGGAACTCAGGTTGGCATGGCTATCAGAACTCTGTGACACTCTTTGTGTAAGGTTGCTGTAACTTTTGGGGTTCTTGTTGCTTGATGTCCCTAACATATGCTCTCCAGCAATCTACACCCTTGCAAACCAGGTCTGAATTTCCTGAGATCTAAGAATAAATTGCTTATCAAGGTCCATGCAATGTAGATTGCCATTCCCAACCTTCCTCGACTTCTCTTTGATCTACAGTTTATTTGATTATTGTCGCTATTGATTTTTTTCATGATACTATTCACTGTATATAATGTGTTACAGATTGCAGGCACAGACTGTGCATAGAAAATTATGTAAAGTGTTTGCTAAATGTGGAACTAATGGTTTGTAGAAATCAGATTTCAGAGACAGAAGTGCCTTACATAATCATTGCACATTGTCCATCAGTATTCCCATGATTCCCCAGTATCGTAGGCCGACACTTATTCCAGTAGCAATAAATCCCTAAAAGGGCCACTGGATCAATTAATTTGATTTCATTCCAAGTTTCCTTTTCTTAATTAAAGAGAACCTGTCATCAAGGTTATACATATTAAACTAAAGCCATTTCCATAATGGCGCTGGCACACTGATTTAATACATTCTTGCAGTGAAGAAATCCATAGTCTGGTTTCGATATAAGTCATCATTAGAAGTTTTGGTCTTGGGGCGGGCCTGTGGGTAAGGACTGTGGGATAGGCCTGTTGGGAAGCACTGTGTGGCGGGCCTGTGGGGAAGTATTGTGGGACTGATGAGTGAGGATGGACTGTGGGGTGGGCGTGTGGGGAAGGACTGTGGGGCAGGCCTGTGGGGAAGCACTGTGAGGCAGGCGTGCGGGGAAGGACTGTGGAGCAGGCGTGTGGGGAAGGACTGTGTGGCGGGCCTGGGGGAAGGATTGTGGGACTGATGTGTGAGGATGGACTGTGGGGTGGCCGTGTGGGGAAGGACTGTGGGGCAGGCCTGTGGGGAAGCACTGTGAGGCAGGCCTGTGGGAAGGGACTGTGGGGTGGGCTTATGGGGAAGGACTGTGGGGTGGGCCTGTGGGGTGGGCATGTGAGGAAGGACTGTGGGGCGGGCGTATGGGGAAGGACTGTGGGGCGGGCTTGTGGGGAAGCACTTTGGGGCGAGCCTGTGCGGGAGGACTGTGGGGTGGGCGTGTGGGGAAGGACTGTGGGGCGGGCCTGTGGGGACTGTGGGGTGGACCTGTGGGGAAGGACTGTGGGGCAGGCGTGTAGGGAAATACTGTGACACAGGTTTTCGGCTCTGTAGGGGCCCCTCTGCTGTCTACTTTCTTCCTTATTTAAAATCCCTGCTGATGTAAGGAGTTACAGAGGACAGCTTATACCCTGCACCTGCTCCTAAGTTCTTGAATGTCTGATGTATACATATGTTGGTCATTACGTTGTATAATGTCTTGTATCATAATGCTGCTATGATGTATAATATGTATATACAGTATGTTCTGGCACTGTATAGATAGGGTAAGTGTAGTATTTGGATTAACACACTAGAGGGGGGCATTGTAGGATAGTAATCAGAATAAGATAGGAACTAGTTAAGTTAAGAGGGGCCTATTGTGTAAGGTAGAGAGAGAGCTTCTTGAATTGAGGCAGTAGGGCCTGGGAGCCTGGAGAGGGCAGCTGTGCCACGTAACATTCAAGTAAAGGAGCCCAACTCGTCCAGGGTCTAGGAGCAATGGTCATTTTGGAGAAGAAGGAATACAGGGCAGCTTCAACATGGTTGCAGTAAACTATGTGGGAAGAAACCTAAGTGTACGGGGCAAAACAGACAGGGAACTCCTGAAGGTAGTTAGGTTGGCCAGACAGAACGCTATGGTACCAGAGACATCATTATGACCCTGCGATTTTCCTGGGCGTGTACAGGACGGCACAGGGAAAGGAAAGGTTATAATGTGTGAAGGATCCTGTGTTGTACCTGTGATTACTTTAGATGAGCTGAGACAAGAAATAAGTAAAGTTATTCATTTCAAACTGGATGTGGACTCTGTCTGTCTTTGCATAATATTTGGGAAAGGAAACGTAAAAACAGACTGGAGAGGACTCGGATGTGCAAGTAAGTGAGCCATCCAACACACAACAGAAGGGACAAAGTATTTATGTGACGGAGGGCAGGGTGTGCAAGTACTACCACCCTCAGCCACGACTACCCCCCTGGCCTCTGTTTCACTGACGCCTTCCTAGCTGCAGGTGGTGCTGGCGCAGATTGATATCTCAATGGGCTTCAATAAAATGAAGTCAGTAACAGCGCATGCGCAGATAGAGATGGCAGCTTATCATTGAGTTGAGATCTCAATCAGCATATGCACCGCCACCAGTGCCATTTTCCCGAAGACTGCCAGAAGGTGAATCTTCCCATGCGCCATTACCGTGGCTAGGATGGCGCAGGCGCAGATTTTAAATGCGGAAGAAGATAGGCAGCTGACGGACCATGGCAGAGCCGAAGACCTGCCTCACAGTCCTGCACCACAGGCCTGCCCCAATGCATGGAGGCCAAAACTTCTAATGATGACTTTATAAAAACCAGGCTACGGATTTCTTTTCTAAAAGTATGTATTAAATCAGTATGCCAGCACCATTATGGCAATGGTCTTAGTTTAATATGTATAACCTTGATGACAGGTTCTCTTTAAGTTTTTTAAATATTCCAGAAGAGAAATGTACGGGAGGTGGTCCTCGCATTCTGTTGCTTTTTAAATTAATTTTTTCAGGATCTTAAAATCAAGGACCCATCCTCAGCCAACTGAAGTGATCGTCTGAATACCGTGCCCCCATTGTACTGGAGCGAAGTGCCCCTTACCGTATATACTGAGCTGTGCCCATGTAAACAGAACAACAGGTAGAGAACCATGATCCATTTGATCAAATTTTAATGGCGTTTTGAAGCCCTAGAAACCACCTTTAAGAATAATTAAAGCCTTAAGGGTTTTTAAGTAAAAGAAAAAAAGCTACTTCACAATTTACCTCTTATTAAAAACTAGCTGAAGAGCCCGGCGTTGCCCGGGCATAGTAACTAACTGTGGTTACTTATAACAAATTATAATGATTATCCTCCATCCCATAGTCCTGTGCCCATTTACCCATCATACATATCCTCCATCCCATAGCCCCGTGCCCTTATACCCATCATACACATGCTCCATCCCATAGTACCGTGCCCATATACCCATCATGCACATCCTCCATTCCTTAGTCCCATGCCCATATACCCATCATACACATCCTCCATCACATAGTCCTGTGCCCATATACCCATCATACATATCCTCCATCCCATAGTTCCGTGCCCATTTACCCATCATACATATCCTCCATCCCATAGTCCTGTGCCCATATACCCATCACACATCCTCCATCCCATAGTTCCATGCCCATATACTCATCATACGTATCCTCCATCCCATAGTCCCATGCCCATGTACCCATCACACATCCTCCATCCCATAGTTCTGTACCCATATACCCATCATACATATCCTCCATCCCATAATCCCGTGCCCATATACCCATCACACATCCTCCATCCCATAGTCCTGTGCCCATATACCCATCATACACATCCTCCATCCCATAGGCCTGTGCCCATATGCCCATCATACATATCCTCCATCCCATAGTCCCATGCCCATATACCCATCACACATCCTCCATCCCATAGTTCCATGCTCATATACCCATCTTTCACATCCTCCATCCCATAGTTCTGTGCCCATATACCAATCCTGCATATCCTCCGTCCCATAGTTCCGTGCCCATATACCTATCATACATATCCTCCATCCCATAATCCCGTGCCCATATACCCATCACACATCCTCCATCCCATAGTCCTGTGCCCATATACCCATCATGCATATCCTCCATCCCGTAGTCCGGTGCCCATATACCCATCACACATTCTCCATCCCATAGTCACGTGCCCATGTACCCATCATACATATCCTTCATCCTATAGTCTCGTGCCCATATACCCATCACACATCCTCCATCCCATAGTTCCCATTATGACATCATCTTCGCCATGGCAACTAATTATGACATCATCATCACCATGGCAACCATTATGACATAACATCACCATTACAATTTATTATGACATAATCGTCACCATAGCAACCTATTATGACATCATTATCGCCATGGCAACCATTATGACATCATCCTTGCCATGTCAACCTTTATGATATTGTCGCCATGGCAACCATTATGACACCATCGTTGATACATACACATACACTCATCTTTATATATATAGATGTTATCAATTTGCGAAAACGGAGAGAATTTTAATTGCATTGTTTATGGCATGTTGCCTAGGTTATCAGCCACCATTGCAACCTATCAGAGGTGGCTGGTCTTCTAGTCATAGAGCACAGATCAACAAGCTATTGTAAGCGCTGCTCTGATGATGGCTGAATAGCTAGATCCAGCCAGGTCTTCAGATGCTGCAGAGGCAAGGCCGACTCTGCTTGCAATATCAAAATTAGCAGTTTGGACCTCCAGCGTGAACTTGTCGCACTGTTAATTAATCAGGAGCAAGCAGAAGGCAGGCGTCAGCAGAGCAATGTTCTCCTGAAGATTAATGACTTAAATCACCCTGTATATGTAAAAGACAGGTGCTTGTTTTTTTAGATCTGATTCAATTATTGAGCTGCAGGTTCCGAGTCCAGTTGGCATTCCCTCTAAGGCAAATTGTGCACACTGAGTTTGCGTTTTTGGAACAGAAACTCCAAGTTTTCTATGAACTTTAGAGGAGGATTTGAAGAGTTTCCCCTCAGTTTCTGCTTCAAAATTCCTCAAGAAACTCAAATGCTTAAGGGTAGGTAGCAAAAGCATGCTTAACACTCGACTGGTGAGGAGGGGTTTGCCACATCCCAGGGAATTTTTGTTCGGCTGCCATTCATTGAAAAATGCTGGTATGAGGATACGTGTCTCACTAGCTTCCATCCATTTCCTTGTCAACAGGATGTCGTCAAGGCACTACTCATGTAATTCTTTTTTTACACAGTTTCAAATTTTGAAAACTTCTTTGTTTTTATCAAAGTATTACATTTTCCGATACTTGTGGTGGTTCAAAAATTTGTTATACTCATGTGTAATCAATCGCCAATGAGAATACGATTAAAACAAATGTGATATTTGTCTCTGAGAATCAGTTCTTTTTCCAAAAGAGTGGGCAAATAGATTGTCAAAACCGAATGGCCGAAACAAACAATGTAACAAGCCAAAACTTCAGCTCGAAGGGCCACAACCACCGTACAAAGTCCAAACTCGTCATCGAGGAGTGTGACCACACTGGTGGAGTAATTAACCCAAAACTGACGGATGCAACTCCACCACTCCTGCTGCAAAAAAAGAAAAAGGAGCGTCAGGACTGTGCCCCATGCAAGGCGGACGTCACCCATCCCTATGGAAGCAGGAACTGCCAGCAGAACACCAGCAGGGGACAGTAGGTAACATTTAGGTAATTAATTTTCATCTTTTATAAGTGTAAAAAATGTGGACAAATAAAACCTTATATGGTCAAATTCCCTTGGAATATCAGGGGATTGTAGAACATTGCAGCCAGATGTTGGATGTACGTCAATAGGAAAACAACTATTCGCTAAAGGATACATACTGTATCCAAGGGACTTACTGATAGCAGGAGGTCCGACATCTGGGACCCCTTACAATGGTGACATCAGGTCTCTGGAACCAATAGAAAACCCTGCAATGGAGTGAAGGTGTGCATGCTCAAACCCTACTCCATTTCTTATTTATGGGGCTGCAGGAGAAAACCGAGGTCATCTGCTCCAAAATATACAGCTTTGCTGTGTATGTGCTAAAGATGTCACCCCTTAGGCTATGTTCACACTAAGTTCAAAACCCACAAATTTTAAAGCTGAAACAGTTTCAATAAACTCTGCTTTTTGAAGCTATGTGCGCACAAAGTTTGTTTTAAGAGTTTTGAGGCAGAAACTGATCAAAGTCTCCAAATCCTATTCAAAAACTCCAAACTCCTCAATTACTTGGAAGTTCTGTTCACTCCTTGCTTTGAGAACTCAGCAAAATGACTCTGGGGGAGGTTTTGGACAGGTATTTTGTTTTTTTGCAGCCTTTTGATTGGACAGCACCTACTTTAGAGAGCTATCCTTCAAAGACGTGAAATGCCCTTTCCTTTTTTCCACCAGGCGATTTTTAAAACCTCTCCAGGGAAAAAAACAACCTCCTCATATCAACAGCAAAGTGGATTTCCAATAGAAATGAATGTGCAGAGTTTTTCAGAAGTTTTTGAAGCAGTTTTTTGAGGATGATTTTCGAAAGAATTTATTAGAAAAAAAAACTCCCCTGTGGTTATGTGCACATATAGTTTTTTTAGAGTAATTTTGGAGCAGAAACTGAACAGAAACTCTCCAAATCTACCTTAAAAATGGGAAACGCGTAAAAAATTTGGAGGCTCTGCTCAGTTAAAACTCTGCAAATAGACTCTATGTGCACACAGACTATAGGTATATGCACGCTGAGTTACCTAAGGACTTTTTAGAGCAAAAACTGAGCAGAAACAGGGCGGAGAGTCTCCAAATTCTTCTCAGAGATTTTTTGCTCAGAAAACCTCTTGAAAAAAACAAACTTCCCAAAATTTGTAGGTTCTGCTCAGTTTCTGCTTTGAAAACTCGACAAAAATACTACTCTGTGTGCACATAGCCTCAAGGTGAAAACAGTTATTTTTATTCCTACCCTAGTCATTATGCCGGGGATATCAGGTTGTAGCAGCTCTTCGTCTCTCACGCGCAGTCACACTATTGCGATTATCATCTGCACAATTACCTCGTTAGTTAATTTTTTACAGTAGTATAAACCGGAGAGCAGTTCCAAATACATTCCCTTTTGATAAGATTTAGGAATAGCAGACGCGCGTTCATCAATTCCATCGAGTGCCTCAGTTGAAGCTACACTTGAACAAACCAGAGTTCCGCCTGCAGCTTTTGTTTTGGTAATTTCAGAAAGATTGGAACTGCGAGCATCAAGTAGCGTGGAGGCAGGAGGCACCGCACGCGTCGTACAGGTAATTAAATCCCACTCCTCGTACGGGGATACTTCTGCTAATGAAAGGAACAATTAATTGCTCTTGAAATCTTACTTTTAATATACCTGTTACTTATAAGTATTTATGTATTTATGTGATCTGAGTGGTGTGGTCGCGTGACCAAGGATGAGAAATAGGCAGAAAACATGATTTCATTCCTGGCCCCAGGAAGCCTTCATTGTCCATGCCTTGGGCAGACTTGGACTGTTAGAAAATCAAAGATACATGTAGGCGGCTGCCTACCATAATGTAGCATAAAGGTTGTGGTAGTTCAACTCACTTGGCGGTATATGGAGGTAGAAAAAAATAGGTACACCATCTCTTTAAATCCTTCGTTGGTTTATTATTAAGCGTCATAAACCAACATGAGGGAAAATAAACTCAGCCTGAACTTTTCTTAATGACCAAATATTTTTTTTCAACCATATTTTGCAAAATAAATCTTGACAAATTAGACAAGGTGATTTTCTGGATTTGTTTACTCATTTTGACTCTCGTAGTTGTGGTCTACCTATGATGTTAATTACAGGCTTCTCTCATCTTTTTAAGTGGGAGAACTTGCACGATTTGTGGCTGACTAAATACTTTTTTTCCCACTGTACCTTACCAGTGACTTTGTTACAGAGTCTAAAGATGGCTACAATGCGTTTTAGGGTCTTAAATTTCCTTTTGTCTACTGAAGGGATCGTCCATGGTTTCAGTTCAGTTTTTATCTTCCATGTCAAGTCTAAGTTTGGAATTTTTGGGGGAAGATCCTGTTATGTCTCCTGGATGCAGCGGCGGGTGCTGCCTCCTCCTACTGATGCTGGCTTCTTTGGCAAATCAGTCTTCTAGGCTGGCTCAGGTGGCAGACTGTCGCCTAAGTATTCAGGTAGTTGGCATGTTAGTCACTACTTCACATTTTTCCTCTGCTATAATGCTGGTCTCTGCTAAATCACTACACGTGAATTTCCAGACATGCCCAGCTCTGCTGCACTGCTGGGTTTTGCTACAGTACTCAACTCTGCTACATCAAAGGGCACTGCTACATTGCTACCGTGACTCCTGACTTAAACAGCTCTTCTGTGCTTTTGGACCATGCTTCATCACTACAAGAAAATCTCCTAACATACCCACCTTTACTGTACTGCTGGGCTCTGCTGATTATTACAAGAGTTTCCTGACTTCCCCAGGTCTTCTGTGCTTTCGGGCTCTGCTACATCACCACAACAAAATCTCCTGACTTACCCAGGTCTTCTGTGCTTTCGGGCTCTGCTACATCAACACAACAGAGTCTCCTGACTTACCTAGGTCTTCTGTGCTTTTGGGCTCTGCTACATCTGGAGCGCCCTGTCAGGGCAAGGGGGTACTCGGTACTGGGTCCGGTCGTCTCAAAGGGGGATGTCACGACAGCGACCCAGTGCGTGGCCCTGGTACATCTGCATAAAAGGGGAAGGTCTTTAAAGGGATAGAGTTTATGTTCATGACGCCACCTGTGGTATTCGCTCAGGGTGACCGACGCTGCTTTAACCCCTTCATGACCGGGGGATTTTTCATTTTTCCGTGTTCGTTTTTCGCTCCCCTCCTTCCCAGAGCCATAACTTTTTTATTTTTCTGTCAATTTGGCCATGTGAGGGCTTATTTTTTGCGGGACGAGTTGTACTTTTGAACGACATCAATGGTTTTAGCATGTCGTGTACTAGAAAACAGGAAAAAAATTCCAAGTGCGGTGAAATTGCAAAAAAAGTGCAATCCCACATTGGTTTTTTGTTTGGCTTTTTTGCTAGGTTCACTAAATGCTAAAAATTACCTGCCATTATGATTCTCCAGGTCATTACGAGTTCATAGACACCAAACATGACTAGGTTATTTTTTATCTAAAAGGTGAAAAAAATTTCCAAACTTTGCTAAACAAAAAAAAAAAAAAATTGCGCCATTCTCCGATACTCGTAGTGTCTCCATTTTTCATCATCTGGGGTCGGTTGAGGGCTTATTTTTTGCGTGCCGAGATGACGTTTTTAATGATAGCATTTCGGTGCAGATACGTTCTTTTGATCGCCCGTTATTGCATTTTAATGCAATGTTGTGGCGACCAAAAAAAAGTGAATTCTGGCGTTTCGAATTTTTTTCCCGCTACGCTGTTTAGCGATCAGGTTAATACTTTTTTTTAATTGATAGATCGGGCGATTCTGAGCGCGGCGATACCAAATATGCGTAGATTTGATTTTTTTTTTATTGATTTATTTTGATTGGGGCGAAAGGGGGGTGATTTAAACTTTTATGTTTTTTTTATTTTTTTCACATTTTTTTAAACTTTTTTTTTTAACTTTTGCCATGCTTCAATAGCCTCCATGAGAGGCTAGAAGCAGGCATAGCACGATCGGCTCTGCTACATAGCAGCGATCTGCTGATCGCTGCTATGTAGCAGAATTGCACGTGTGCTGTGAGCGCCGACCACAGGGTGGCGCTCACAGCGACGGGCAATCAGTAACCATAGAGGTCTCAAGGACCTCTATGGTTACCATTCACAAGCATCGCCGACCCCCGATCATGTGACATGGGGTCGGCGATGACGTCATTTCCGGCCGCCCGGCCGGAAGCGGTAGTTAAATGCCGCTGTCTGCGTTTGACAGCGGCATTTAACTAGTTAATAGGTGCGGGCAGATCGCGATTCTGCCCGCGCCTATTACGGGCACATGTCAGCTGTTCAAAACAGCTGACATGTCCCGGCTTTGGTGCGGGCTCACCGCGGAGCCCTGCATCAAAGCAGGGGAGCCGGCATCGGACGGTATAGTACGTCCGATGCCGGTAAGGGGTTAAGGGGTCCGCTGGGGTGATGTTATGGCAGCTAGATGATATACCTTCAAACAGGTGAAGTGCGTCCCTAGGGCTTCCCAGTGTGTAGATGGTGGATGGTGAGAGGCGCAGAGAAGAACGAGGACACAAGTTTGCAGTCTCTTTACCTTTACTGAAGACTTCAGCATCCACAGTCCAGAGCACCAGATCACAGGGCAGGCAGAGTCCGGCCAGTTTGGAGGCAAATCCAGAGTCCCCTTATCCAGGTGGAAATCAATACATAGTAACATAGTAACATAGTTAGTAAGGCCGAAAAAAGACATTTGTCCATCCAGTTCAGCCTATATTCCATCATAATAAATCCCCAGATCTACGTCCTTCTACAGAACCTAATAATTGTATGATACAATATTGTTCTGCTCCAGGAAGACATCCAGGCCTCTCTTGAACCTCTCGACTGAGTTCGCCATCACCACCTCCTCAGGCAAGCAATTCCAGATTCTCACTGCCCTAACAGTAAAGAATCCTCTTCTATGTTGGTGGAAAAACCTTCTCTCCTCCAGACGCAAAGAATGCCCCCTTGTGCCCGTCACCTTCCTTGGTATAAACAGATCCTCAGCGAGATATTTGTATTGTCCCCTTATATACTTATACATGGTTATTAGATCGCCCCTCAGTCGTCTTTTTTCTAGACTAAATAATCCTAATTTCGCTAATCTATCTGGGTATTGTAGTTCTCCCAGCCCCTTTATTAATTTTGTTGCCCTCCTTTGTACTCTCTCTAGTTCCATTATATCCTTCATGAGCACCGGTGCCCAAAACTGGACACAGTACTCCATGTGCGGTCTAACTAGGGATTTGTACAGAGGCAGTATAATGCTCTCATCATGTGTATCCAGACCTCTTTTAATGCACCCCATGATCCTGTTTGCCTTGGCAGCTGCTGCCTGGCACTGGCTGCTCCAGGTAAGTTTATCATTAACTAGGATCCCCAAGTCCTTCTCCCTGTCAGATTTACCCAGTGGTTTCCCATTCAGTGTGTAATGGTGATATTGATTCCTTCTTCCCATGTGTATAACCTTACATTTATCATTGTTAAACCTCATCTGCCACCTTTCAGCCCAAGTTTCCAACTTATCCAGATCCATCTGTAGCAGAATACTATCTTCTCTTGTATTAACTGCTTTACATAGTTTTGTATCATCTGCAAATATCAATATTTTACTGTGTAAACCTTCTACCAGATCATTAATGAATATGTTGAAGAGAACAGGTCCCAATACTGACCCCTGCGGTACCCCACTGGTCACAGCGACCCAGTTAGAGACTATACCATTTATAACCACCCTCTGCTTTCTATCACTAAGCCAGTTACTAACCCATTTACACACATTTTCCCCCAGACCAAGCATTCTCATTTTGTGTACCAACCTCTTGAGCGGCACGGTATCAAACGCTTTGGAAAAATCAAGATATACCACGTCCAATGACTCACCGTGGTCCAGCCTATAGCTTACCTCTTCATAAAAACTGATTAGATTGGTTTGACAGGAGCGATTTCTCATAAACCCATGCTGATATGGAGTTAAACAGTTATTCTCATTGAGATAATCCAGAATAACATCCCTCAGAAACCCTTCAAATATTTTACCAACAATAGAGGTTAGACTTACTGGCCTATAATTTCCAGGTTCACTTTTAGAGCCATTTTTGAATATTGGCACCACATTTGCTATGCGCCAGTCCTGCGGAACAGATCCTGTCGCTATAGAGTCCCTAAAAATAAGAAATAATGGTTTATCTATTACATTACTTAGTTCCCTTAGTACTCGTGGGTGTATGCCATCCGGACCCGGAGATTTATCTATTTTAATCTTATTTAGCCGGTTTCGCACCTCTTCTTGGGTTAGATTGGTGACCCTTAATATAGGGTTTTCATTGTTTCTTGGGATTTCACCTAGCATTTCATTTTCCACCGTGAATACCGTGGAGAAGAAGGTGTTTAATATGTTAGCTTTTTCCTCGTCATCTACAACCATTCTTTCCTCACTATTTTTTAAGGGGCCTACATTTTCAGTTTTTATTCTTTTACTATTGATATAGTTGAAGAACAGTTTGGGATTAGTTTTACTCTCCTTAGCAATGTGCTTCTCTGTTTCCTTTTTGGCAGCTTTAATTAGTTTTTTAGATAAAGTATTTTTCTCCCTATAGTTTTTTAGAGCTTCAATGGTGCCATCCTGCTTTAGTAGTGCAAATGCTTTCTTTTTACTGTTAATTGCCTGTCTTACTTCTTTGTTTAGCCACATTGGGTTTTTCCTATTTCTAGTCCTTTTATTCCCACAAGGTATAAACCGCTTACACTGCCTATTTAGGATGTTCTTAAACATTTCCCATTTATTATCTGTATTCTTATTTCTGAGGATATTGTCCCAGTCTACCAGATTAAGGGCATCTCTAAGCTGGTCAAACTTTGCCTTCCTAAAGTTCAGTGTTTTTGTGACTCCCTGACAAGTCCCCCTAGTGAAAGACAGGTGAAACTGTACAATATTGTGGTCGCTATTTCCTAGATGCCCAACCACCTGCAGATTTGTTATTCTGTCATATCTATTAGATAGTATTAGGTCTAAAAGTGCTGCTCCTCTGGTTGGATTCTGCACCAATTGTGAAAGATAATTTTTCTTGGTTATTAGCAGAAACCTGTTGCCTTTATGGGTTTCACAGGTTTCACTTTCCCAGTTAATATCCGGGTAGTTAAAGTCCCCCATAACCAGGACCTCATTATGGGTTGCAGCTTCATCTATCTGCTTTAGAAGTAGACTTTCCATGGTTTCTGTTATATTTGGGGGTTTGTAACAGACCCCAATGAGAATTTTGTTACCATTTTTCCCTCCATGAATTTCGACCCATATGGACTCGACATCCTCATTTCCTTCGCTAATATCCTCCCTTAAAGTGGACTTTAGACAAGAGTTTACATAGAGACAAACCCCTCCTCCTCTCCGATTTTTACGATCCTTTCTAAACAGACTGTAACCCTGTAAGTTAACTGCCCAGTCATAGCTTTCATCTAACCATGTCTCGGTTATTCCCACTATGTCAAAGTTACCTGTAGATATTTCTGCTTCTAGTTCTTCCATCTTGTTTGTCAGGCTTCTGGCGTTTGCAAGCATGCAGTTTAGAGGATTTTGTTTTGTTCCAATCTCCTCGCTGTGGATTGTTTTAGAAATGTTCTTACCTCCCATCTGAGTATGTTTTCCTGGGTCTTCTTTGTTCAAGTCTAATGTTTTTCTTCCCGTCCCCTCTTCTTCTAGTTTAACGCCCTCCTGATGAGTGTAGCGAGTCTTCTGGCGAATGTGTGTTTCCCAGGTTTGTTGAGGTGTAGTCCATCTCTGGCGAGGAGTCCATCGTACCAGTAATTCACACCGTGGTCCAGGAATCCGAATCCTTGTTGTCTGCACCATCGTCTTAGCCAGTTGTTTGCATCAAGGATCCTGTTCCATCTCCTGGTGCCATGCCCGTCTACTGGAAGGATAGAAGAAAAAACTACCTGTGCATCCAGTTCCTTTACTTTCTTCCCCAACTCTTCAAAGTCTTTGCAGATTGTCGGTAGGTCTTTCCTTGCCGTGTCATTGGTGCCAACATGTATCAGAAGAAATGGGTGGACGTCCTTGGAGCTGAAGAGCTTTGGTATCCTATCGGTCACATCCTTGATCATCGCACCTGGAAGGCAGCATACTTCTCTTGCAGTTATGTCCGGTCTGCAGATGGCTGCTTCTGTGCCTCTCAGTAGTGAGTCTCCCACCACCACCACTCTTCGTTGCTTCTTGGCTGTACTTTTTGCTGTCACTTGTTGCTGTGTGCCCTTTTCTTTTTTGCTTGCTGGTATTGCTTCATCCTTAGGTGTGCCATCTTCATCCTCTACAAAGATTTGATATTGGTTCTTCAGTTGTGTGGTTGGTGATTTCTCCATGGTCTTCTTGCTTCTTTTGGTCACATGCTTCCACTCATCTGCTTTTGGAGGTTCTCTGACACTTTTTTCACCTTCTGTGACCAGTAGAGATGCTTCTGTTCTGTCTAGAAAGTCTTCATTCTCTTTGATGAGTTTCAAAGTTGCTATTCTTTCTTTCAGACCCCGCACCTTTTCTTCTAAAAGGGCCACTAGTCTACACTTCTGACAGGTGAAATTTGATTCTTCTTCTGGTCGGTCTGTGAACATGTAGCACATGCTGCAGCTCACCATGTAGGTTGTCACATCTGCCATGTTGCTCCTAGATCCTGCTGACTTGCTGTGTGTTTTCCTTCTTGTGTAATCTACTCAGCCAAGCTCTCTTGCAATAATATCCTACAGGCAAAAATTTGGCGATGCTTTCCAAGCAGCTGGTCCCGGCTGTACCCAACGATCTTCTAGCTTAGGGAGACTTCGCTTTTCCCAGAAGGCACCTGGAATATGCAAATTAGCCTCCTCAAGCTTGAATCCCTGGTTTGGCGATGCTTTCCAAGCAGCTGGTCCCGGCTGTACCCAACGATCTTCTAGCTTAGGGAGACTTCACTTTTCCCAGAAGGCACCTGGAATATGCAAATTAGCCTCCTCAAGGTTGAATCCCTGCTTGCGCTGTAGTGGTGTAGTCCTTTACTGTATAAGCTTCAAATAAGGGTCTCACATATGTAGTGTCTCTCTCTCTGTCCCCTGTAGACGGATAGGACAAAACCCGTATGGCTGGTGGCTTGAGGCAGTTAATAGGGACTCTAGCATGCCCCAGCCTCTGAGGAGTGCCACCATGCTGACTGGGTGTGAGTGTGGACAGGTAACATGCACTTAGCTGTCCTGCTGGTCTCTGAAGTAAGACGTAGGAGGCAGCCAGCTCGGGGCTGGTCCTCTTCTGGTATCCTCTCCTGTGCTTTGCTTTCCTTCACGCTCACTGCAATCAATTCTGCTTTCTGAAATGTCTCCTTCTGGGAGCTGTAGCACTTCAGGCTACACGGCTCCTCTGCTTCCTTTCCCTCTGTCTCTCTGACAGGAACTGAACCCTTTCCCTCCAGATCAGGATGTTCTTATAGGGGATTTCACCTTAAATAGGCTTAGAGCTCCCCCTTATGGTCTAGAGTGTGAACATGTTGCATGTTTGTGGTAACTGGATGCAGTTATCCTTCCTTGCCTCCGAACGTAGCATCATTCTCCCCTGGAGGAAAGCAATACCACTGTAATGACCAGGACCATGGGGCGCCACACATCACCACAACAGAGTCTCCTGACTTACCCAGGTCTTCTATGCTTTTGGGCTCTGCTACCCTGACTACAATATATTCTCCTGACATACCCAGCTTTGCTATGCAGCTGGGCTCTGCTACATCATTACAAAATAGTTTTCTAACATACACAGCTCTGCTATGCATCTGGGATCTATTATATCACTACAGTTTTATCTCCTGACATACCCTGCTCTTCTGTGTTTTTGTGTTCTGCTACATCATTACAGGAGAATCTTTTAACATCACCAGCACTGTTGTGCCTTTGGGCACTATTACTTCACTACAAGTAAGTTTTCTTCATACCCAGCTCTGCTATATTGCTGAGCTCCACCACATCAATACAAGTGAGTCTTCTGACATAGTCAGCTCTGCTATCAGGCCCTACTACAGCAAGGAAAGAAGGAAAAGGCCAATGCATGAAGTTGCCACGAGGCTGCACTTGCAGCGGTACGCGTGGGGCTTCCACATCTCCGTGGTCCAGGGACTGCTTTCTCTTATCATCGATATCCCTGACACTCTGGCCTGACTAGCTGACTGCCCTATATGTTGACCATCTTCATTGCACTTATTTCTGCTATGATTTTTTACTCCTCTGCCTTTCATCAGCTTACTATTTACCTATAGGACATTACAACATTCCTGTCAGACTAATCTGATCAGTTTCTATGAACAGGTGAGTTCCGGACTGGACCAAAGGAACGCAGTGGACGTAGTGTATATGGACTTTTCAAAAGATTTAATACAGTGCCACACAAAAGGTTGATACATAAAATGAGAATAATGGGCATGGGGAAAATATGTGTAAGTGGGTTAAGAGCTGGCTCAGGGATAGGAAACAAAGGGTGGTTATTAATGGAACACATTCGGACTGGGTCGCGGTTATCAGTGGGGTACCACAAGGGTTAGTATTGGGCCCTCTTCTTTTTACCATATTTATTAATGACCTTGTAGGGGGCATTCAGAGTAGAATTTCAATATTTGCAGATGACACTAAACTCTGCAGGGTAATCAATACAGAGGAGGACAATTTTATATTACAGGATGATTTATGTAAACTAGAAGCTTGGGCTGATAAATGGCAAATTAACTTTAATGGGGATAAATGTAAGGTCATGCACTTGGGTAGAAGTAATAAGATGTATAACTATGTGCTTAATTCTAAAACCCTGGGCAAAACCGTCAATGAAAAAGACCTGGGTGTATGGGTGGATGACAAACTCATATTCAGTGGCCAGTGTCAGGCAGCTGCTACAAAGGCAAATAAAATAATGGGATGCATTAAAAGAGGCATAGATGCTCATGAGGAGAACATCATTTTACCTCTATACAAGTCACTAGTTCGACCACACTTAGAATACTGTGCACAGTTCTGGTCTCCGGTGTATAAGAAAGACATAGCTGAACTGGAGCGGGTGCAGAGAAGAGCGACCAAGGTTATTAGAGGACTGCAGAGGTCTGCAATACCAAGACAGGTTATTACACTTGGGGCTATTTAGTTTGGAAAAACGAAGGCTAAGGGGTGATCTTATTTTAATGTATAAATATATGAGGGGACAGTACAAAGACCTTCCTAATTACATTTTTACTCGTAGACCTGAGACAGGGACAAGGGGGCTGTTGTGAATTTGGTTGTCGGGCTCCCTCCTGTGGTCATGAATGGTACTTCGGCTGGTTCTGTCCATGGACTTCCTCTGGTGGGTGTTTCTGAGTTTCCTTTCACAGGTGACGAGGTTAATTCGTTAGCTGGCTGCTCTATTTAACTCCACTTAGATCTTTGCTCCATGCCACCTGTCAATGTTCCAGTATTGGTCTAGTTCACTCCTGGATCGTTCTTGTGACCTGTCTTCCCAGCAGAAGCTAAGTTCCAGCTTGTATTTCTTTGGTTTGCTATTTTTCTGTCCAGCTTGCTATTTTTTTGTTGTCTTGCTTGCTGGAAGCTCTGGGACGCAGAGGGAGCGCCTCCGCACCGTGAGTCGGTACGGAGGGTCTTTCTGCGCCCTCTGCATGGTCCTTTTGTAGGTTTTTGTGCTGACCGCAAAGTAACCTTTCCTATCCTCGGTCTGTTCAGTAAGTCGGGCCTCACTTTGCTAAATCTATTTCATCTCTGTGTTTGTATTTTCATCTTTACTCACAGTCATTATATGTGGGGGGCTGCCTTTTCCTTTGGGGAATTTCTCTGAGGCAAGGTAGGTTTTATTTTTCTATCTTCAGGGCTAGCTAGTTCCTTAGGCTGTGCCGAGTTGCATAGGGAGCGTTAGGCGCAATCCACGGCTATTTCTAGTGTGTTTCATAGGATTAGGGATTGCGGTCAGCAGAGTTCCCACGTCCCAGAGCTCGTCCTTTATTATCAGTAACTATCAGGTCATTCCGTGTGCTCTTAACCACCAGGTCCATTATTGTCCTGACCACCAGGTCATAACAGTACAGGTGGCCCAAAGTACTAATGCATCTCAATAGAGGGATAAGAGAAGTTCTGAGACCATTTTTTTTTCTTTGCAGTGTGTTTTGTCCCTCTTTTCCCCTTTACCTCTGGGTGGTTCAGGACACAGGTGTAAACATGGACATTCAAGGTCTGTCCTCTTGGATGGATAATCTCACTACAAGGGTACAAAACATTCAAGATTTTGTGGTTCAGAATTCTATGTCAGAGCCTAGGATTCCAATTCCTGATTTGTTTTTTGGTGATAGATCTAAGTTCTTGAATTTCAAAAATAATTGTAAATTGTTTCTTGCCTTGAAACCTCGCTCCTCAGGTGACCCTGTTCAACAAGTAAAGATCATTATTTCTTTGTTACGTGGTGACCCTCAAGACTGGGCATTTTCCCTTGCGCCAGGAGATCCGGCATTGCGTGATGTTGATGCGTTTTTCCTGGCGCTTAGATTGCTTTATGACGAACCTAATTCAGTGGATCAGGCAGAGAAAATCTTGCTGGCTCTGTGTCAGGGTCAGGATGAAGCGGAGATATATTGTCAGAAGTTTAGAAAGTGGTCTGTGCTCACTCAGTGGAATGAATGTGCCCTGGCAGCAATCTTCAGAAAGGGTCTCTCTGAAGCCCTTAAGGATGTCATGGTGGGATTTCCCATGCCTGCTGGTCTGAATGAGTCTATGTCCTTGGTCATTCAGATCGATCGACGCTTGCGTGAGCGTAAAGCTGTGCACCATTTGGCGGTACTATCTGAGCATGGACCTGAGCCTATGCAATGTGATAGGACTTTGACCAGAGCTGAACGGCAAGAACACAGACGTCGGAATGGGCTATGTTTTTACTGTGGTGATTCCACTCATGCTATCTCCGATTGTCCTAAGCGCACTAAGCGGTTCGATAGGTCTGCCACCATTGGTACGGTACAGTCTAAATTTCTATTGTCCGTTACTCTGATTTGCTCTTTGTCATCCTATTCTGTTATGGCATTTGTGGATTCAGGCGCTGCCCTGAATTTGATGGACTTGGAGTATGCTAGGCGCTGTGGTTTTTTCTTGGAGCCCTTGCAGTATCCTATTCCATTGAGAGGAATTGATGCTACGCCTTTGGCCAAGAATAAACCTCAGTACTGGACCCAATTGACCATGTGCATGGCTCCTGCACATCAGGAGGATATCCGCTTTCTGGTGTTGCATAATCTGCATGATGTGGTCGTTTTGGGGTTGCCATGGCTACAGGTTCATAATCCAGTATTGGACTGGAAATCTATGTCTGTGTCCAGCTGGGGTTGCCAGGGGGTACATGGTGATGTTCCATTTTTGTCTATTTCGTCTTCCACTCCTTCTGAAGTTCCAGAGTTTTTGTCGGATTATCGGGATGTATTTGATGAGCCCAAAGCCAGTGCCCTACCTCCTCATAGGGATTGCGATTGTGCAATTAATTTGATTCCTGGTAGTAAGTTTCCTAAGGGCCGATTGTTCAATTTATCTGTGCCAGAACACGCCGCTATGCGGAGTTATATAAAGGAATCCTTGGAGAAAGGCCATATTCGCCCGTCGTCATCACCGTTAGGAGCAGGGTTCTTTTTTGTGGCCAAGAAGGATGGTTCTTTGAGACCTTGTATTGATTACCGCCTTCTTAATAAAATTACAGTCAAATTTCAGTATCCTTTGCCGTTGCTGTCTGATTTGTTTGCTCGTATTAAAGGGGCTAGTTGGTTCACCAAGATAGATCTTCGAGGGGCGTATAATCTTGTGCGTATTAAACAAGGCGATGAATGGAAAACAGCATTTAATACGCCCGAGGGCCATTTTGAGTACCTGGTTATGCCATTCGGGCTTTCCAATGCTCCATCAGTATTTCAGTCCTTTATGCATGACATCTTCCGAGAGTACCTGGATAAATTCCTGATTGTGTATTTGGATGATATTTTGGTCTTTTCGGATGATTGGGAGTCTCATGTGAAGCAGGTCAGAATGGTGTTCCAGGTCCTTCGTGCGAATTCCTTGTTTGTGAAAGGGTCAAAGTGTCTCTTTGGAGTTCAGAAGGTTTCATTTTTGGGGTTCATTTTTTCCCCTTCTACTATCGAGATGGACCCTGTTAAAGTCCAGGCCATTTACGATTGGACTCAGCCGACATCTGTGAAGAGCCTACAAAAGTTCCTGGGCTTTGCTAATTTTTATCGGCGCTTCATCGCTAATTTTTCTACTGTTGCTAAACCGTTGACTGATTTGACCAAGAAGGGTGCTGATGTGGTCAATTGGTCTTCTGCAGCTGTAGAGGCTTTTCAGGAGTTGAAGCGTCGTTTTTCTTCTGCCCCTGTGTTGTGCCAGCCAGATGTTTCGCTCCCGTTTCAGGTTGAGGTTGATGCTTCTGAGATTGGAGCAGGGGCTGTTTTGTTGCAAAGAAGTTCTGATGGCTCGGTGATGAAGCCATGTGCTTTCTTTTCTAGAAAGTTTTCGTCTGCTGAGCGTAATTATGATGTTGGTAATCGTGAGTTGTTGGCCATGAAGTGGGCATTCGAGGAATGGCGTCATTGGCTTGAAGGAGCCAAGCATCGCGTGGTGGTCTTGACAGATCACAAGAATTTGACTTATCTTGAGTCTGCCAAACGGTTGAATCCGAGACAGGCTCGATGGTCGTTATTTTTCTCCCGTTTTGATTTTGTGGTTTCGTACCTTCCGGGCTCTAAGAATGTGAAGGCTGATGCCCTGTCAAGGAGTTTTGTGCCTGACTCTCCAGGTGTTCCTGAGCCGGCGGGTATTCTCAAAGAGGGGGTAATTTTGTCTGCCATCTCCCCTGATTTGCGGCGGGTGCTGCAAAAATTTCAGGCTGATAGACCTGACCGTTGCCCAGCGGAGAAACTGTTTGTCCCTGATAGATGGACTAGTAGAGTTATCTCTGAGATTCATTGTTCAGTGTTGGCTGGGCATCCTAGAATCTTTGGTACCAGAGATTTGGTGGCTAGATCCTTTCGGTGGCCGTCTTTGTCACGGGATGTGCGTTCTTTTGTGCAGTCCTGTGGGACTTGTGCTCGGGCTAAGCCCTGCTGTTCTCGTGCCAGTGGGTTGCTTTTGCCCTTGCCGGTCCCGATGAGGCCCTGGACGCATATTTCTATGGATTTTATTTCGGATCTCCCCGTCTCTCAAAAGATGTCGGTCATTTGGGTGGTTTGTAATCGCTTTTCTAAGATGGTCCATTTGGTACCTTTGTCTAAATTGCCTTCCTCCTCTGATTTGGTGCCATTATTTTTCCAGCATGTGGTTCGTTTACATGGTATCCCGGAGAACATCATTTCTGACAGAGGTTCCCAGTTTGTTTCGAGGTTTTGGCGATGCTTTTGTGCAAGAATGGGCATTGATTTGTCTTTTTCCTCGGCTTTCCATCCTCAGACAAATGGCCAAACCGAACGAACTAATCAAACTTTGGAAACATATCTGAGATGCTTTGTTTCTGCTGATCAGGATGATTGGGTGTCCTTTTTGCCGTTGGCTGAGTTCGCCTTTAATAATCGGGCCAGCTCGGCTACTTTGGTTTCGCCGTTTTTCTGCAATTCTGGTTTCCATCCTCGTTTCTCTTCAGGGCAGGTTGAGTCTTCGGACTGTCCTGGTGTAGATACTGTGGTGGATAGGTTGCAGCAGATTTGGACTCATGTGGTGGACAATTTGACATTGTCCCAGGAGAAGGCTCAACGTTTCGCTAACCGCCGGCGCTGTGTGGGTCCCCTACTTCGTGTTGGGGATTTGGTTTGGTTGTCGTCTCGTTATGTTCCTATGAAGGTTTCCTCTCCTAAGTTTAAGCCTCGTTTCATTGGTCCGTATAAGATTTCTGAGGTTATCAATCCTGTGTCATTTCATTTGGCCCTTCCTGCTTCTTTTGCCATCCATAATGTGTTCCATAGGTCGTTATTGCGGAGATACGTGGCGCCTGTGGTTCCATCCGTTGATCCTCCTGCCCCGATGTTGGTTGAGGGGGAGTTGGAGTATGTGGTGGAGAAGATTTTGGATTCTCGTGTTTCGAGACGGAAACTCCAGTACCTGGTCAAGTGGAAGGGTTATTGTCAGGAAGATAATTCCTGGGTTTTTGCCTCTGATGTTCATGCTGCCGATCTGGTTCGTGTCTTTCATTTGGCTCATCCTGGTCGGCCTGGGGGCTCTGGTGAGGGTTCGGTGACCCCTCCTCAAAGGGGGGCACTGTTGTGAATTCTGTTGTCGGGCTCCCTCCTGTGGTCATGAATGGTACTTCGGCTGGTTCTGTCCATGGACTTCCTCTGGTGGGTGTTTCTGAGTTTCCTTCACAGGTGACGAGGTTTATTCGTTAGCTGGCTGCTCTATTTAACTCCACTTAGATCTTTGCTCCATGCCACCTGTCAATGTTCCAGTATTGGTCTAGTTCACTCCTGGATCGTTCTTGTGACCTGTCTTCCCAGCAGAAGCTAAGTTCCAGCTTGTATTTCTTTGGTTTGCTATTTTTCTGTCCAGCTTGCTATTTTTATTGTTGTCTTGCTTGCTGGAAGCTCTGGGACGCAGAGGGAGCGCCTCCGCACCGTGAGTTGGTGCGGAGGGTCTTTTTGCGCCCTCTGCGTGGTCCTTTTGTAGGTTTTTGTGCTGACCGCAAAGTAACCTTTCCTATCCTCGGTCTGTTCAGTAAGTCGGGCTAAATCTATTTCATCTCTGTGTTTGTATTTTCATCTTTACTCGCAGTCATTATATGTGGGGGGCTGCCTTTTCCTTTGGGGAATTTCTCTGAGGCAAGGTAGGCTTTATTTTCCTATCTTCAGGGCTAGCTAGTTCCTTAGGCTGTGCCGAGTTGCATAGGGAGCGTTAGGCGCAATCCACGGCTATTTCTAGTGTGTTTGATAGGATTAGGGATTGCGGTCAGCAGAGTTCCCACGTCCCAGAGCTCGTCCTTTATTATCAGTAACTATCAGGTCATTCCGTGTGCTCTTAACCACCAGGTCCATTATTGTCCTGACCACCAGGTCATAACAGGGGGCATCCTGTACGTCTGGAGGAAAGAAAGTTTAAGAATAATAATAGATGTGGATTCTTTACTGTAAGAGCAGTGAGACAGTGTAACTCTCTGCCGTATGATGTTGTAATGAGTGATTCATTACTGAAATTTAAGAGGGGACTGGATGCTTTTCTTGAAAAGTTTAATGTTACAGGTTATATATACTAGTTTCCTTGATAGGGCGTTGATCCAGGGAACTAGTCTGATTTCCGTATGTGGAGTTGGGAAGGAATTTTGTTCCCCAATGTGGAGCATACTCTTTGCCACATGGGTTTTTTTTTGCTTTCCTCTGGATCAACATGTTAGGGCATGTTAGGTTAGGCTATGGGTTGAACTTGATGGACTTAAAGTCTTCCTTCAACCTTAATAACTATGTTACTATGTTACTCATCTGGACCAAGGGCTTTGAGAATCCACCTTGTGAAGTGAGACATGACAGGTCCTGAGATGTGTACAGTACTTTCCAGGGTCTAGAAATTGTTGCTCCTGAAAGAGGAGATTCTCCACGTTCACAGGACAGTCCACATTTGGTCTCATTGGGTCTTCAGCCATTACTCATGTGGAGGGATCATGCTATCTTTATCATCACACATGGCTCAAAATTGGACTTTCATCCATCACTGGATAATCATCACAAAAGATGCAGAGAAATGGAGAGACATCTAGGTAGTCTAAGGGTCTAAAGATATGAATGTAGATGTAGATCCAAAGTGATTCAGAATCTACAAATCTTTGCATCGGAAGAAGACCACAAAGAAGGGACTACCCTTGGACTTGGGGAAATATTTATAATCCAAGTCTGGTCCATTCAGGATCTCAGGTCTGGGTCCATTATCCACATTTGTCTGAATCTGTATCGTTATTCTTTCTTTCTCTAGGCTTAGAGATGGGTAGAGCTCAATCAGGATCTACAAATTTCTGTATCTGAAGAACAAGTTTTCCATAGTGATGAGCGAATATACTCGTTACTCGTGATTTCCCGAGCACGCTCGGGTGTCCTCCGAGTATTTATGTACTGCAGCGCTAAAAACTAAAATTCCGAGCACTAAAAAATACTCGGAGGACACCCGAGCGTGCTCAGGAAATCTCGAGTAACGAGTATGTTCGCTCATCACTAGTTATCCAGGCTCAGGGCTTGCTTCACAACCAATATCTGGGCCACACTTGGATCTCTAGACGTCAATTAAACCATAACAAAGAAATGCAGAGAAATGGAGACACATCTAAATAGAGGTTTCCAGCATGGCCAAAAATATGGATGTAGATGTAGGTCCAAAGTAATTCAGAGCCTAAAAAACTGTTTATCTGAAGTGGACCATGAAGAAGGGTTGATCCTTTTTCTTGGAGAAGGATCTTTTAACCATGTCTGGTGAAAATTTGGTTCTTTATTTTTAGCTATAACTGATAAAATCACTACCACACGTTTAGATTCAAAGCCCCAAAACTCAATATCATCCGTGTTCTTAGGGCTGAGTCCACCATCTACATCTGGATATTTATTCTTTATTTCTATAAGTTTATAGATGGGTAGATATCATTCCAGGACCTACACATTTCTTTATCTGTATCGGGGTAATTATCATCATCTCTGGTGGTCTAGGGCAGAGAAGAAGTAACTATCACCATCCCAGGCGGTCTAGGGCAGAGAAGATGTAATTATCAGCATCCCTGATGGTCTAGAGCAGGAAACAGGTTAAAATCAGCATCACTGGTGCTCTAAGAAGGAAAAGAGTTAACTATCATCATCCCTGGTGGTCTTGGGTAGAGAAGGTGTAATTGGATCACCCCGACAGGGCAAGGGGTACTCGATACTGGGTCCTTCAGTTCACAGGGGGATGTCACGGTGGCTGACCCGGTCCGTTGCCCTGGGACATCCGTGTAAAAGGGAAAGGTCTTTAAAGGGGAAATGTTCATGATGCCACCTGTGGTATTCGGTCAGTGTGACCGACGCTGTTTTAAGGGGTCCGCTGGGGTGATGTTATGGCAGCTAGATGGTATACCTTCCCACAGGTGAAGTATGTCCCTAGGGCTTCCCAGTGTGTAGATGGTGGATGGTGAGAGGCACAGAGAAGAACGAGGACCCAAGTTTGCAGTCTCTTTACCTTTACTGAGGACTTCAGCATCCACAGTCCAGGGCACCAGATCACAGGGCAGGCAGACTCCGGCCGGTTTGGAGGCAAATCCAGAGTCCCCTTGTCCCGGTGGAAATCAGTAGCCTTCCTTTGCGCTGCAGTGGTGTAGTCCCTTACTGTTAAGCTTCTCATAAGGTTCTCACAACCGTTGTAGATGTTATAGATGTTATGTCTCTCTCTCTCTGTCCCCCGGATAGGATAGGACAAACCTGTATGACTAGTGGCTTGAGGTGGTTTATAGGGACTCTATCATGCCCCAGTCTCTGAGGGGTGCCACCGTGCCTCCTGGGTGTAGGGCGGACAGGTAACGTGATATTAGCTGTCCTGCCGATCTCTGGAGCAAGGCATAAAGGTCGTTACTCCCTCGGTGTTCTGGCTACTGGGATTCTGCGCCTCAGAAGGAGGAAGCCTGTGTAGGGTGGGTCCCCTTCTGATATCCACTCCTTTGCTACGACTTCTTGGCATGCTCGCTGCAATACAATTCTCCTTCGATGTCTCTTTCTAAGAACTGCAGCTCTGAGGGCATGCACAGCTCTGTATACTTCTCCTTTGCTCTCTGACAGGATCCCACCCCTGCCAGGGATCAACTAACTGAGCGGAGCTCAGCCAGCAACTGAACAACTTTCCCTACAGGTCACCAGTTTTACCTATATGTGAGGAGTGACCTAATAAATAGGAGCAAGGCTCCCCCTGGTGGCCTGGAGTGTGAAATGTGTTGCATGTTTGTGATACCTGGATGCAGTTGTCCTTCTTTGCCGCCAAACATAACACCACCCTCCATTAGAGGAGAATGATATTACTGGAACGACCAGGATCCTGGGGCGCTGCTCAACTATCAGTATTCCTAGCGGTCTAGGGTTGAGAAGGGGTAATTATCAGCATCTCTGATTGTCTAGAGCAGAAAACAGGTAATTATCAGCATCACTGGTGCTCTAGGAAAGTGAAGAGGTAAGTATCAGCACCTGTGGTGGTCTAAGGCAAAGAAGAGATAATTATCAGCATCCCTGATGGTCTAGGGCAAAGAAGAGATAATTATCAGCATCCCTGTTGGTCTAGGGCAGAGAAGAGGTAATTATCAGCACCTCTGATGGTCTAGGGCAGAGAAGGGGTAATTATCAGCATTGCTGGTGGTCTAGAGAAGAAAACAGGTAATTATCAGCATCCCTGGTGGTCTAGGGCAAAGAAGAGATAATTATCAGCATCCCTGGTGGTCTAGGGCAAATAAGAGATAATTATCAGCATCCCTGTTGGTCTAGGGCAGAGAAGAGGTAATTATCAGCATCTCTGGTGCTCTTGGGAGGAGAAGAGGTAATTATCAGCATCCCTGGTGGTATAGAGCAGTGAAGCGGTAATAATCAGCATCCCTGGTGGTCTAGGGCAGAGAAGAGGTTCCCTGGTGGTCTAGGGCAGAGAAGAGGTAATTATCAGCATCTCTGGTGCTCTTGGGAGGAGAAGAGGTAATTATCAGCATCCCTGGTGGTATAGAGCAGTGAAGCGGTAATAATCAGCATCCCTGGTGGTCTAGGGCAGAGAAGAGGTTCCCTGGTGGTCTAGGGCAGAAAAGAGGTAATTATCAGCATTTCTAGTGGTCTAGGGTAGAGAAGGGGTAATTATCAGCATCTCTGGTGCTCTGGGGAGGAGAAGAGGTAATTATCAGCATCCCTGGTGGTATAGAGCAGAGAAAAGGTAATTACAAGCATCCCTAGTGGTCTAAGGCAGAGGAGGGGTAATTCTCAGCATCCATGGTGGTCTAGGGCAGAGATGGTGTAATTATCAGCATCCATGGTGGTCTACAGCAGAAAAGGGGTAATTGTTAGTATCCCTAGTGGTCTAGGGCAGAGGAGGGGTAATTCTCAGCATCCCTGATGGTCTACAGCAGAAAAGGGGTAATTATAAGCATCTCTAGTGGTCTAGAGCAGAGGAGGGGTAATTCATAGCATCTCTGGTGGTCTGGGGCAGAGAAAGGGTAATTATCAGCATCCCTGGTGGTCTAGGGCAGAAAAGGGGTACATTTTTCCCCTACACTATTTCAATAGCCATCAGACAGTTAAAGGGACACTCTAATCCTGTGATTTGATCACAGGGTGAAGCCCGCGGACCCCTTTACGCTCCTTCCGTAATGTGTGCCTCTCCTCTTGTAGATGTTTGCAGATTTTCCCTGTCTGTGCGGCTGCTATTACAGTGCTGCCTGTAACTTTGGGCTTTTGCTTCGTCTTTTACACCAACCCCAGTAGGATCTGACTTAACAGTTGTTTTGCCGCTCTATCCCGCAGCCCGGAGTGACTGGCACAATGCCGTGGAATGGCACAGTCTATTTTACACAGCTTAAAAATAACACTTTGCAAGGTGGAGAAAAAAAAACATGAAAAAGAAGCAAAGGCTATTGTGCTCCTGGAAACTCTGCTCGCATTATTTCACCACTGGAACAAATTCTATTTAAAGGTAAAATTACTGATATATTAATAACCTATTAAGTCGCACTAATTAAATCACCCATGGTAAGAAATGTGGGATCACTTCTCGCTGTGACCATGTAAGAGGGTGAACTGTAGTCCCACTGAGAGGGCACTAGGACCCTGTGGTTTTTGCCTGTTGCAGCAGAGGACAGACCTCCCAGAGACAATGTGTGCTGCGGGGTGGGGTCTAGTGTCTCGAGTGTAAAGTGAAAGTGAGAAGTGAGAGCTGAGAGAGAAAAGGCGGGAAGAAAAGGAGAAGCTGCTGTGAGATCTTAAAAAGAGACTGTGTGGATTTACTGCAAGTGTTTTTGGAGGAAAAGAAGCTTTTGAGAGACTTTTTGTTGCTAACGTTCCCCTGGAGAAGAGCTAACCTTTTGTTTAACTCTGTGAGAGACTTGTGTGGCTAACGTTCCCCTGGAGAAGAGCTAACCTTTTGTTTAACTCTGTGAGAGACTTGTGTTGCTAACGTTTCCTGGAGAAGAGCTAACCCTTTATCTAAGTAAAGACGGAGACTTTGCTAAGAACCCAGTACGAATTTGGAAGTCTGTGGATTCCCTGTGCATTGAGTGGAGGAACAAGTCTGGACAGACTGCTGATACAGAGACGGACGGATTGTCGTGGAAGCATTCCTAGGAGCTACAGAAGCAGAGACTACATCGTGAGACCACTAACTAAGTCCCCGGCGTTTGGGCTCGGCATCGGCCGACAAGACAAGAGGAGCTTGCTGTAACTTATTGGCGCTGAAGATAAGGATTGGCTGCAGCCTGTGCGGATTCCTGCCTGAGAGGAAATCCATTTCAGGATACGGTACCATAGTTATAGATACCCGGGTATCTCTGCTCAGAGTGTAAAATTGTTACTTTAGAGGTGTATCTTATATTAGAGTTGTGTAAGTTATACTCAATGTGCCATTCCAGGGGCTCCCTTAATAACACTACATTCAATTTACACTTGTTCCTGTTTTTAGTTGCCTGTTAGGTAAATTTCTTACTAGTCTGTTGTAGTACACAGTTCTCAGGAGACCTTGGAGTGGCACAGTGATTTCAGCTGCTGCTGAATTAGTGTATCTTTGGGGTGCATCTGCCTTAATATTCTCCATATTACCTTGATTAATTTGCCTTTGAGTAAATACCGTTGGAGATTTCTGCCTTGGTCTTGGTTTGTGACTCACTGGATCTTATTCGGACCTCTGGTCATTACATTTTTGGCGTAGTCGGCAGGATCCAGTGTTTGTCATGGACGGAGGCGAGGGTGGAAATGACCCCGCTGTATCCGCATCCTCCTCGGGGGTTGGGGTTCCCCTGGCAGCCGCTGCGACTCCGGGAGGGTATGTGCCTGTAGGAGCTTTACTTCAGCACATGCCGAAATACGATGGGCGCAATATGGCGTTGCAAGATTGGGCTGAGAGAATCCGGAGTATTCTGCGCATGTGTAATTTGACCCCCGCGTTACGCGCTGAGCTGGCATTAAATGCACTGGAGGGTGATATTAGGCGTATGGTGATGGTGCGCCCAGAATCAGAGAGGGATACATTAGAAAAGATTTTGGAACTGTTAGAGGGGAGTTTGGGGGGCCGAGCGCGTGTGGCCCAGCTTCGGTCCCTATTCTTTAATCGTCCCCAGAGAGAGTGTGAGTCCCTGATGCAGTACTCTAATATTTTACAAGAGATGTTGAATGAGATGCAGCGACTAGACCCGGGGGCCATGGGGGCGTTCCGGGAGGTAGACCGCTTCCTCCGGGACCAATTCATCACCGGTTTAGCCCATAGACTTCTCCGGGACAAGCTGTTGGAAATGGCCCGGGTTGCACCAGAGTTATCTTTCTGGAAGATTTACCGAGCTGCAGTGGAAAGGGAAGAGAAATCAGCCTATGTTCCCGAGGGGTCAGTGAACAGTGCTCAGCTGGAGGAAGGTGTGTCATCAGGGTCGGGGGGAGAGGGGCTGGTAAGCGTGGTACAAGCTTTGCGTGCTGAGGTGAAGGAGTTGAAGCTGAAATTGTCTCAACTGACAGTTGATCCCGCCTCTACCCCCTCACGGGAACCTCCTGCCCCACCCCCTGGAACGGTGACCCCGCAAATGGCCAGGTCGTCCTATCAGAATGAGTCAAGCCCTCGCCCACGAGGAACAATCACCTGCTGGAAGTGTGGCCGCCAGGGACACATCTCGCGTTACTGCCGGGTGCTTACAGCCCCAGAAACCCCGTCGCCGGCTTTAAACTTCCGGCCGCTGCCATGAGAGGGCAAGCAGCAGCGGCCCCACCCCCACAAAGCCCTCGACGGAATGAACAAGATTTGTTTGCATGTAGTCCAGTGATAGAAGCAGAGTTTGAAGGGCGGAAGATGAGGTGCTTAGTTGACACGGGATCCGAATGTACTATAATGCCTCTAGAAGTATATGAGAGATACTTCAGTCGACTAGTGATTCCAGAGGATGGCCGAGTGATACGACTGACCGCTGCAAATAATGGTCAATTGTCAGTCAAAGGGATCGTGTGGATGCAACTAAAAATGTTTGGTCAAGAGCTGGGGCAGAAAGGGGTAGTACTGGTGGATCACCCCCCTAGAAGAGGGATGGAAGTGACGCTCGGAATGAACGTGCTGCGAGATTTGAATCACCAGATGTATGCCAGTGAAGGACCCCGATACTGGGCCCGTGCGACAAGACACCGACCCACACAGAGAATTCTACACCGTCTAGTGCTGAGTTGCGACTTGCTGAAAAGTGCGGTCCCAGGTGGCCGGGTGGGCCGGGTCCGAGTGACTTCGAGGGCCCCGATCCTGCTGGGACCCAGACAAGAGGAACTCTTAATGCTGCCTGTGGGAGCTGCACAGAGATTGAATGGGCTTGAAGTGCTACTTGAGCCCGCCCGAGAGGGTTCCTCATTTGCCAAGGTACATGTGGCCCGGTCTTTGGCGATTGTGAAGAATGGACGAGTGCCGGTCCGATGCATCAATGTTTTAGATGAAGCTGTTGCAATTCCCGCTGGGACCATACTGGCTGAACTGTTCGTGCCGGCAGAGAAGGTGCCGGAAAATGCAGGGTTCGAATTGCGACCAGACCAACAGTCATCCTGGACATTCGCGGTCGAGGTAGGCCGGACTGAACCTCCTACGGAGGAATGGAATGTTCATGTGATCATGGAGCAGATGGGAGTGGATCGGGAGAAGCTGACCCCCGTGCAGTTGGAGCGGTTGGAGAGAGTTTTGTGGGAACATCAAGAGACATTTTCCCGACATGGAGAGGACTTTGGGTGTACCCAGACGATTGAGCATGAGATTCCAACGGGGGATACTCCACCCATTAGAGAAAGATATCGTCAAATTCCTCCGGCGCTCTATCAAGAGGTGAAGAGCATGGTGGCCAGTATGCTGGACAACCAAGTGATCCGAGAGAGCCGGAGTCCCTGGGCGGCCCCTGTAGTCTTGGTCCGCAAGAAGGATGGGACACTCCGATTTTGTGTGGACTATCGGAAATTGAATGCCCACACCGTACGGGACGCATATCCTTTACCCCGTATTGAAGAATCCCTGTCGGCCCTGGGTCGGGCCAAGTATTTCTCAACGTTGGATTTGGCAAGCGGGTACTGGCAGGTCCCAATGGCTGAAAAAGATCGGGCCAAGACGGCGTTTGTCTTGCCAATGGGGCTCTTTGAGTTCAACCGGATGCCCTTTGGCCTCGCTACCGCCCCAGGAACCTTCCAACGCCTGATGGAACATTGCTTGGGCGATCTAAATTTTGAATCAGTCCTGATATATCTAGACGACATTGTGGTGTTCGGAACCTCATTTGAAGATCATCTGGAGAAGCTGCGTCAAGTTCTCCGGCGGCTCAAGAGCTACGGCCTGAAAATAAAGCCAAAAAAATGTCAACTGTTACGAAACCAGATTGAATATTTGGGGCATCTAGTGACCCCGGACGGGGTACTACCTTTAGCCAGTAAGATTAAGGCAGTACAAGAGTGGCCACCTCCTTGTGACCTGCGAGAAGTGCGGGCCTTCCTGGGCCTAGCAGGATACTATCGGCGGTTTGTGCCTAAATTCTCACAAGTGGTGAGTCCCTTGAATGAACTTTTGAGAGGGACAGCGCTGGGTCCTCGAAATCGCCCCATTCCATGGGGGCCCCTACAGAAAAAGGCATTTGATGGAGTGAAAACCGCCCTAACGAGTGCCCCATTGCTGGCCTACGCCCGGTTTGACACCCCTTTTTTGTTGTATACCGATGGTAGTCTTCATGGGTTGGGGGCAGTACTAGCACAGGTGCAGGATGGCCGAGAACGAGTGATTTCTTATGGCAGCAGATCTTTAAGAGACTCCGAGCGAAATCCGGCTAACTACAGCTCATTCCGGCTGGAATTGCTGGCCCTGGTGTGGGCAATGACAGAACGCTTCGCCGAGTATCTAACAGGAGCTGAGGTGCTAGTCATGACAGATAACAACCCGCTAGCTCACTTAGAGAATGCAAAACTGGGGGCGTTGGAGCAGCGGTGGGTCGCCAGACTGGCCAAGTTCAATTACCGCATTAAATTTCGCTCTGGTCGAGAGAACGGCAATGCAGATGCATTGTCAAGGGTGCCCCTTGGGTCATCCGGGGAAGATGTTGACGAACAACTTGAGGACACTGAAACTCCAGCTTTGGGGCAGATACCTATCTTCCAAAGTGTGGTACACTCAAGTGGGGTGGCCACCGGGATGCCCTGTGTACTGGGTAAAACACCCTCAGATTGGACAAGAGTCCAGGATGAGTGTCCGGACATTGCACTTGTGCGCCGTTGGGTACAAAACAAGGCCTGGCCCAGTGCAGAGGACAAGGCTCAGTTGTCCATGGAAGGAATGAAACTCCTTCGACAATGGGATAAATTGTGTGTGGAGCAAGGTCTTTTGTATCGTAAGGTGTACCTGCCATCGGAGCTGCAGCATCGGTACCAACTGATAATTCCTGTGGGGATGGGGCCGGTGGTCGCTCGTGAGGCACATGAGAAGGGGGCCCATTTTGGAAGTGAAAAGACACTTCAGTGGTTGCAGCGAGTCCTCTACTGCCCTGAGTTGGGAGGGATGGTGGCCGACGCATGTCGGCAGTGCCGAATTTGTGGGCTCAACAAAAGCCCTGAGCAGCGGGCTCCCACACAGTCTATTAAGACTTCAGCTCCACTGGAGCTACTCATGATTGACTACGTGTTGATAGGGTACTCTACGTCAGGGTACTCCTATTGCCTGGTGATGACAGATCACTTTACCAAGTATGCTGTAGCGGTGCCGACAAGAGATCAGACGGCCAAGTCGGCGGCTGAGGCAGTGTGCCGACATTTCTTCCAAGTGTTCGGGTGTCCGCAGAGAATACATTCAGATCAAGGGGCCTGCTTTCAGGGGACGCTGATGAAAGAGTTGCACCAGCTCTATGGTATCGAGCAGTCGAGAACAACGCCTTACCACCCTCAGGGTAACGGGGCGTGTGAGCGTTTTAATCGGACCCTGTTGCAAATGTTGAGGTCCTTAGAGAGTCAGCAACAGACATGCTGGCCTGAGTATCTCCCCGAATTGATGTGGGCTTACAATAACAGGGTGCACAGTACTACTGGTTACTCACCACACATGTTGATGTTTGGTAGACCTGGCCGAGACATTGAGGATTTGAACATGCCAGATCCCTCCTCCGCCCCCCTTCGGACTGCATCCGAGTGGGTACGAGAGCATCGGCGGCGGTTGAGGGTGGTGCATCAGGTGGTGGGCGACCGCCTTCGACAGGTGGTCCATAAGGACACGCGACCTGTACAAACAGAGCTGTTCTCTCCGGGGGACAGAGTGTTGGTGAGGACAAAACGACGGTCAGGAAAGCTGAGTGACCGATGGGAGGCGATACCGTATCTGATAAAAAAACAGGTGAACCCTGAGATTCCAGTGTACGAGGTCAAACCGGTGGGGACAGGGGGGCCAACCCGTAATTTGCATCGTAACATGTTACAACGGTGCTGGTTTGAAGATTCGGCGCCTACTCCCCTAGAGCCAGAGGCCATGTTCCAAGGGGCGGAAGCTCTGAATGATCTTGAGTTTGATGGTGTGTTTACTCCTGCGCCTGCTTATTTGCCCCCTGTGACCGATCTGGCCTCGGGTGATGAGAATGTTGGGGATATGGAGGATGTTGTTGAGGAGAGTGCATCAGGTCAACTGCTTGGTCCTGACGCTGTATCACAGGACATCGAGCCGCAGGAGGAGACAACTCCACTTACGCCCACTAACACGACCACGGAAGAGACTCTAGCTCCCTCTAAGGTCGCACCTGTTGATGTAGGACTCAGGAGAACTACACGATCTACGGCAGGAATACCGCCTCAGCGATATGCTCAAGATGAATTTGAGTGGGAAGGTATGTCGAGGACGCCAACCTCTAGTGGGGTGGCATGTAAGAGGGTGAACTGTAGTCCCACTGAGAGGGCACTAGGACCCTGTGGTTTTTGCCTGTTGCAGCAGAGGACAGACCTCCCAGAGACAATGTGTGCTGCGGGGTGGGGTCTAGTGTCTCGAGTGTAAAGTGAAAGTGAGAAGTGAGAGCTGAGAGAGAAAAGGCGGGAAGAAAAGGAGAAGCTGCTGTGAGATCTTAAAAAGAGACTGTGTGGATTTACTGCAAGTGTTTTTGGAGGAAAAGAAGCTTTTGAGAGACTTTTTGTTGCTAACGTTCCCCTGGAGAAGAGCTAACCTTTTGTTTAACTCTGTGAGAGACTTGTGTGGCTAACGTTCCCCTGGAGAAGAGCTAACCTTTTGTTTAACTCTGTGAGAGACTTGTGTTGCTAACGTTTCCTGGAGAAGAGCTAACCCTTTATCTAAGTAAAGACGGAGACTTTGCTAAGAACCCAGTACGAATTTGGAAGTCTGTGGATTCCCTGTGCATTGAGTGGAGGAACAAGTCTGGACAGACTGCTGATACAGAGACGGACGGATTGTCGTGGAAGCATTCCTAGGAGCTACAGAAGCAGAGACTACATCGTGAGACCACTAACTAAGTCCCCGGCGTTTGGGCTCGGCATCGGCCGACAAGACAAGAGGAGCTTGCTGTAACTTATTGGCGCTGAAGATAAGGATTGGCTGCAGCCTGTGCGGATTCCTGCCTGAGAGGAAATCCATTTCAGGATACGGTACCATAGTTATAGATACCCGGGTATCTCTGCTCAGAGTGTAAAATTGTTACTTTAGAGGTGTATCTTATATTAGAGTTGTGTAAGTTATACTCAATGTGCCATTCCAGGGGCTCCCTTAATAACACTACATTCAATTTACACTTGTTCCTGTTTTTAGTTGCCTGTTAGGTAAATTTCTTACTAGTCTGTTGTAGTACACAGTTCTCAGGAGACCTTGGAGTGGCACAGTGATTTCAGCTGCTGCTGAATTAGTGTATCTTTGGGGTGCATCTGCCTTAATATTCTCCATATTACCTTGATTAATTTGCCTTTGAGTAAATACCGTTGGAGATTTCTGCCTTGGTCTTGGTTTGTGACTCACTGGATCTTATTCGGACCTCTGGTCATTACAACCATAGAACAGGCAATTGCACTTGTGCTTTTCTTCTAGAAAGTAATAGCTAATATGACTTTTAGACTGTAGTTGACGGACCGACAGCGCTCCCTGGTATCAGCGTGGTCCTGTAATAGAACGCTACTGGGGTAACAAGTCCGTTCTTCCCCCATCACTTGTGAGTAATATTGAAGAGAAGTGGAAGGAAATGCAGCAACTCAGCCACGAAGTGGAAAACCCGTAATGTTTCAGAACGGGGGGCTGAGTGCTGAGGAGCAGAAGGCAGAAAACTCACCACTGCCCTGCTGACCCCATAACTGCAGAGTCCAGACCTACTTTTGTTTCAGCACAAACACTGCGCCCCCACTGGGAGCTTTATGGCCGAGCAGATGCATGCAGACGTACATCACCAAGCACAATGCTGAGCGTCAGATGAAGTGGTGTAAAGCCACCACTGGACTCTGGAGGAGACGTGTTCTGTGCAGTGATGGATCACACTTCTTTATCTTCGTCTGATGAAGGAGTCTGGGTTTGGTGATTCCAGGAGGACGTTGGTGGAGGAGGATAATGCTAGGGGCTGTTATCAGGGGTCGGCATTGGGCCTTTTAGTTCTATTTGATGGAAATCTCATTTGGAGATGGTGAGCCCGGCCTCTCCTCCACATTAGTGTCTAACCTCACATATGCTTATCTGGATGAAGGGGAAAAATTCCTCACCAACACAGTTGTGGGGTCTTCCTCGCATAGGATATAACAGAATTCAAAATCCATCAGTCAATACCGATCTCTGTTAGTGGTGGTCTTCTAAATGAAGAGGTCTTTTTGTCATTTCTTGGTCACGTTACCTGATCAGACCTTTTGGATATTTATAATGGGGGGACAGTTGTGGTCAGACCACCCAATAACGACTTGTTTATCCAGTTTGGATGGTTCCTTCCTGTAGACCTGCAAGGGGCAGAGCCAGGGTCGTAGTCGTGGCTGAGTATGACTGGTTACTAGTGATGAGCGAACGTGCTCGCCACTATTCAGCACTCGCCCAAGTATCACTATGCTTAGAGTACTCGGCGAGCAGCAAGCAATTCCGGGATTATTCGTCAGTAACTGTAGTCTCCACCCAGCGTTTTTGGCGGACTTTAGAGACCCAATCACACTGCAGGGATTGTCTGCCAGGCAATGAAATGCTGCAGCCATCTTTGTTGTGGTCGTGCAGTGATTGGTTGGGCCGTACAGCAACATCCCGAGTATAAGAGACCTGGCGCCGCCCTGCTCGCCACATTCAGCTCCGGATTCAATGAGAGTAGGGAGAGCTGCTGCCGAGATAGAGTCAGAATCATGGTTTTTAGAGGTAGTGTAGGTCTGCAACTCCTGAGAAACCAACAGCCCTTTTCATGGCTAATTTGTGGGTTCCAATATTGCCGCACTAGGCAGGCAGGGCACAGCATATCCACATCAGTGGAAGGCCTGCAGGCACTGTATGTGCGTCCATTCCTCCCACTGCATCTCTCCCAAAGCTCCATAACTGCCAGCTGCTGCTGCTGCAGCTTATTTACTATATACCAATTTTTTTTTTTTCCAAAAATTCACCCCCCCCCAAAAAAATATACAGTCTGTTCTGTCAGACTGAGCCCTGATGAAAAAACATAGTTTGTTAGGCATACGTAGCATAGTGTTATGTGCTACCCTTATGCCACTTTTTTTTGTGTGTTTTAGATTCACCGAAAAAGGCCTCATATATCTGCGTGCTCCAACTTTGGGCATTGTAGGCCAGTGTACTTATTTTTTGGCTGTTTTATGCTCAAATTCTATACAGCACTATTTAGCATAAAAAAAAATTCAAAGGCCACAGATTTGCCAGTGTGGTATTTCTGTGAGAGCCCTCATATATCTCTGTGTTCCAAGTTTGGGCATTGTAGGCCGGTGTACTTATTTTTTGTCTGTCTTATACTCAAATTCTATACAGCACTATTTTGCATTAAAAAAATTGAAAGGCCACAGATTTGCAAGTATGGTATTTCTGTGAGAGCCGTCATATATCTCTGCTCCAAGTTTGGACATTGGAGGCCAGTGTACTTATTTTTTGGCTGTCTTATACTCAAATTCTGTACAGCACTATTTAGCATAAATTAACTTTAAAAAAAAAAAAAAATCGAATACAGTCTGATATGTGAGGCTCAGGCCTGCCTGGTGTTTGGGTTTGAAAAATTGTAGATTTGCAGGCAAACTGATCAGATATTATTTCGCTACTAATAAAGACATTTGTGTTGAGCATTTGAAATAGTGCAGTAGTCCATTTAAAATGGGCAAGGCAAGGGGCAAGGGACGGGGAAGTGGACATGATGCTGATGGTGCATCCAGAGGAAGAGGCCGTGGCCAAGGTGAAAGTGGGCAACAACAAAAACCCACATCTTCTCGCTCAACTTTCCTGTCCCAGTTTCTAGGGGACCGCAGCACTCCACTATTGAAGCCAAAGCAGTGTTAAATAGTTGTTGGTTGGATAGCGGATAATGCTTCCAGTCACTTAGCCACCACCAACACCTTGTCTTCCACACGGTCAAGTCTGAGTAGCCGTGAGTGTGGCCAGGATATTCCTCACCCTCATCCTCCTTCCTCCCACCATGCCGAGTGCCCTGAGAAAACTGATCCCACACTTGGACACTCTGAAGAGCTGTTTAGTTTTCCATTTCAAGATTCAGAAATCTCTGCCGGTCAACTTGAAGTGGGGAAAGATGAGATCGCATGTAGAGCTGCCCAAAGCTTTGACCAGCCCCGGTCACACGAAGGCGATGGTGGGAAAGTGTCACAAGAGCTGGACGATGATGAGACACAATTGCCAGAAAGTCAGGAGGAGGAGCAGGGGGCGGATGTGGAAAACGAGGTGGTGGATGACATAGTGACTGACCCAACCTGGCAGAAGGACATGCAGAGCGAGGACAGCAGCACACATAGGGCATATCACCCCAACAGGCACGAAGAAGCAGTGTGGTGGCCACAGACAGAAGGCGTGCATCCGTTCCCAGTAACACCAACATGAGGGAAGTTGCCATTCCAACTGTTAGATCTTCCCAAGTCTGGTTATTTTTTAAATACTCTACCGATAATCCCAAACAGGCCATTTGCAGCACCTGCCATGCCCGCATCAGCAGGGGTAGCAAAACAACCAGCCTGACCACCAGCATGATCAGGCACATGCAAGCAAAGCACCCAACTTTGTGGGCCGAATCCCAGGCTCCAGGACCACTGCCTGATGGTCCCACCACTGTTTCTTCCACTGTTTTGCGTAGAAGCCAGTACACCGTGCATGTGAAGATGCCTCTAGCCCTGCACTTGTTGTGGCCCACAGTCAAGCAGCACCATCAGCAAGCCTGTCCACGTCCTTGTCCATCCTTGTCCCAGCACAGCATTCAGTTGTTTATAGCGCAGTCTTTGGAACGCAAGCGGAAATACCCAGCCAATGCCCCACAGGCCACAGTCCTCAATTCTAATATTTCTCTTCTGTTTGCGCTAGAAATGGTGCCTTTTAGGCTTGTTGAGACGGAAGCTTTCTGCAACCTGATGGCAGCGGCTGTCCCAAGGTACTCGGTGCCCAGTCGCCACTATTTCTCCGGGAGTGCCATACTAGCATTACACCAGCATGTGTCCCACAACATTACCCATGCCCTCAACAATGCTGTAATAGGGAAAGTCCACCTAACCACGGACACTTGGACAAGTGCTTGTGGGCAGGGACGGTACATCACAATGACGGCACACTGGGTTAACATAGTGGAAGCCGCGACCCAGTCGGACCTTGGGATGAACACATCTTCCCCACGCCGAGGATTGCTGGCCCTACGTCAATCAGGGTTGCCCCCACAGCTCCTGCACCACCTCCTTTTCCTCCTCCTCTTCTTCATCCTCCATCTCTGAAATCAACACATCATTCAACACCACCTTTTCTTTGCAGGGACAGTGGAGTTTATTTTTTTGTGCATCAGCTCTGTAGCTTATTAGGCTGCCTTATAAGGCTCCCTGATAGCTGCATTGCTGTTTGTACGCCGCTGTGCAAACCAACTGCTTTTTTAAAAGCAAAAATCCTGTTGCTCCTTTCTGCACAGTTCTCTTGTTTCTTTGTCCACACTTTTGTGTGCAGCACTCCTTTTTATTGCTGCCATACTTGTCCTGAGATCATTGTAGGGAGATTGCAATTGTAATACAGTCCTTGTATTTTTTGATATATCTGCCAGCCACGTTCTGCCACTGACATTGTGTAGTGTAATACACAGGGCCTGTTTTTTGCTACATTCTCCCCCCCAAAAAAGGGAGTATTAAATTGCCCAAAAGTTTCTATACGTCAGTTCTGTTTGTCGTATATCTGCCAGCCACGTTGTGCCACTTACATTGTATAGTGTAATACATAGGGCCTGTTTTTTTGCTGCATTCTCCCCCCAAAAAAAGGGAGTTTAAAATTGCCAAAAAGTTTCTATATGTCAGTTCTGTTGGTCGTATATCTGCCAGCCACGTTCTGCCACTGACATTGTGTAGTGTAATACACAGGGCCTGTTTTTTGCTACATTCTCTCCCCCAAAAAAGGGAGTATTAAATTGCCCAATAGTTTCTATACGTCAGTTCTGCTTGTCGTATATCTGCCAGCCACGTTCTGCCACTGACATTGTGTAGTGTAATACATAGGGCCTGTTTTTTGGCTGCATTCTCCCCTGTCCCCCCCCCCCCCAAAAAAAAGGGAGTTTTAAATTGCCAAAAAGTTTTTATACATCAGTTCTGTTTGTCGTATATCTGCCAGCCACGTTCTGCCACTTACATTGTGTAGTGTAATACACAGGGCCTGTTTTTTGGCTGCATTCTCCCCCCCAAAAAAGGGAGTTTAAAATTGCCCAAAAGTTTCAATACGTCAGTTCTGTTTGTCGTATATTTGCCAGCCACGTTCTGCCACTGACATTGTGTAGTGTAATACACAGGGCCTGTTTTTTGGCTGCATTCTCCCTTCCCCACCCCCCCAAAAAAAGGGAGTTTAAAATTGCCAAAAAGTTTCTATACGTCAGTTCTGTTGGTCGTATATCTGGCAGCCACGTTCTGCCACTTACATTGTGTAGTGTAATACATAGGGCCTGTTTTTTGGCTGCATTCTCCCCCCCCAAAAAAGGGAGTTTTAAATTGCCAAAAAGTTTCTATACGTCAATTCTGTTGGTCGTATATCTAGCAGCCACAATCTGCGACTGACATTGTGTAGTGCTGCAGTCTTCCCGCCAAAAAAGGGAGATATAAATTCTCCAAAAGTTAATATACACCTTCTACCTTGTTTAACAGTACCATATAATGGTTGTTATTTTGGTAACATTTCCACAAAATTGAGGAAGTCTGGTGGAAGAGGCCATGGGCGGTCGTTGCCAGCTGGTACTGATGGTGGTGGTGGTAGTGGAGCATCTGGTGGTACTGGGAAAAGCAAGATATCACCAAAGGCTTGAGGTGTTGAACCAGCGTCATCGTCTGGCTACACAAGGCCTCGAAGGGTCCCTTATCTTGGAGTTGGAAAACAGCTTTTAAAGACGGAGCAGCAGGAACACGTTTTGGCTTTCCTTGCTGACTCAGCCTCTAGCTCTTTCGCCTCCTCTTCAGAAGGTTCGAAATCTAAGAGCAGCAAGTCGTCAGTGGCTGCTCCTGGTCTGGAAAAAGTAGCTGTTATGATAAGGTAATTCAGTACCACAATGGACATAGGAGTCAGAGCACATACAGTGACCTGACAATAACCCAAAAACATAGAACGAGCTCTGAGACGTGGAAACTCTGCTGACCGCAATCCCTAATCCTCTCCAACACAACTAGAGGCAGCCGTGGATTGCGCCTAACGCTCCCTATGCAACTCGGCACAGCCTGAGAAACTAGCTAGCCTGAAGATAGAAAATAAGCCTACCTTGCCTCAGAGAAATACCCCAAAGGAAAAGGCAGCCCCCACATAAAATGACTGTGAGTTAAGATGAAAAGACAAACGTAGAGATGAAATAGATTTAGCAAAGTGAGGCCCGACTTTCTGAACAGAGCGAGGATAGGAAAGGTAACTTTGCGGTCAACACAAAACCCTACAAACAACCACGCAAAGAGGGCAAAAAGACCCTCCGTACCGAACTAACAGCACGGAGGTACACCCTCTGCGTCCCAGAGCTTCCAGCAAGCACGAGAAAACAAATAAGCAAGCTGGACAGAAAAAAACAGCAAACAAAAAGCAAAAGCGGAACTTAGCTATGCAGAGCAGCAGGCCACAGGAACGCTCCAGGAGGAAACAGGTCCAATACTAGAACATTGACTGGAAGCCAGGATCAAAGAACCAGGTGGAGTTAAATAGAGCAGCACCTAACGACTTCACCACATCACCTGAGGAAGGAAACTCAGAAGCCGCAGTACCACTTTCCTCCACCAACGGAAGCTCACAGAGAGAATCAGCTGAAGTACCACTTGTAACCACAGGAGGGAGCTCTGCCACAGAATTCACAACAGTACCCCCCCCTTGAGGAGGGGTCACCGAACCCTCACCAGAGCCCCCAGGACGACCAGGATGAACCATATGAAAGGCACGAACAAGATCGGGAGCATGGACATCAGAGGCAAAGACCCAGGAATTATCTTCCTGAGCATAACCCTTCCACTTAACCAGATACTGGAGTTTCCGTCTTGAAACACGAGAATCCAAAATCTTCTCCACAATATACTCCAACTCCCCCTCCACCAAAACCGGGGCAGGAGGATCAACAGATGGAACCACAGGTGCCACGTATCTCCGCAACAATGACCTATGGAATACGTTATGTATGGAAAAAGAATCTGGAAGGGTCAGACGAAAAGACACAGGATTAAGAACCTCAGAAATCCTATACGGACCAATGAAACGAGGTTTAAACTTAGGAGAGGAAACCTTCATAGGAATATGACGAGAAGATAACCAAACCAAATCCCCAACACGAAGTCGGGGACCCACACAGCGTCTACGATTAGCGAAACGTTGAGCCTTCTCCTGGGACAAGGTCAAATTGTCCACTACATGAGTCCAAATCTGCTGCAACCTGTCCACCACAGTATCCACACCAGGACAGTCCGAAGACTCAACCTGCCCTGAAGAGAAACGAGGATGGAACCCAGAGTTGCAGAAAAACGGCGAAACCAAGGTAGCTGAGCTGGCCCGATTATTAAGGGCGAACTCAGCCAAAGGCAAAAAGGACACCCAGTCATCCTGATCAGCAGAAACAAAGCATCTCAGATATGTTTCCAAGGTCTGATTGGTTCGTTCGGTCTGGCCATTAGTCTGAGGATGGAAAGCCGAGGAGAAAGACAAGTAAATGCCCATCCTACCACAAAAGGATCGCCAAAACCTGGAACAAACTGGGAACCTCTGTCAGAAACGATATTCTCTGGAATGCCATGTAAACAAACCACATGCTGGAAGAACAATGGCACCAAATCAGAGGAGGAAGGCAATTTAGACAAGGGTACCAAATGGACCATCTTAGAGAAGCGATCACAGACCACCCAAATGACTGACATCTTTTGAGAGACGGGAAGATCTGAAATAAAATCCATAGAGATATGTGTCCAAGGCCTCTTCGGGATCGGCAAGGGCAAAAGCAACCCACTAGCACGAGAACAGCAGGGCTTAGCCCGAGCACAAATCCCACAGGGCTGCACAAAAGAACGCACATCCCGCGACAGAGATGGCCACCAAAAGGATCTAGCCACTAACTCTCTGGTACCATAGATTCCAGGATGACCAGCCAACACCGAACAATGAACCTCAGAGATAACTTTATTCGTCCACCTATCAGGGACAAACAGTTTCTCCGCTGGGCAACGATCAGGTTTATTAGCCTGAAATTTTTGCAGCACCCGCCGCAAATCAGGGGAGATGGCAGACACAATTACTCCCTCTTTGAGGATACCCGCCGGCTCAGATAAACCCGGAGAGTCGGGCACAAAACTCCTAGACAGAGCATCCGCCTTCACATTTTTAGAGCCTGGAAGGTACGAAATCACAAAGTCAAAACGGGCAAAAAACAGCGACCAACGAGCCTGTCTAGGATTCAACCGCTTGGCAGTCTCGAGATAAGTCAAGTTCTTATGATCAGTCAAGACCACCACGCGATGCTTAGCTCCTTCAAGCCAATGACGCCACTCCTCGAATGCCCACTTCATGGCCAGCAACTCTCGATTGCCCACATCATAATTTCGCTCAGCAGGCGAAAACTTCCTGGAAAAGAAGGCGCATGGTTTCATCACCGAGCAATCAGAACTTCTCTGCGACAAAACAGCCCCTGCTCCAATCTCAGAAGCATCAACCTCGACCTGGAATGGAAGCCAAACATCTGGTTGACACAACACAGGGGCAGAAGAAAAACGACGCTTCAACTCTTGAAAAGCTTCCACAGCAGCAGAAGACCAATTGACCACATCAGCACCCTTCTTGGTCAAATCGGTCAATGGTTTAGCAATACTAGAAAAATTGCAGATGAAGCGACGATAAAAATTAGCAAAGCCCAGGAACTTTTGCAGACTTTTCAGAGATGTCGGCTGAGTCCAATCATGGATGGCTTGGACCTTAACAGGGTCCATCTCGATAGTAGAAGGGGAAAAGATGAACCCCAAAAATGAAACCTTCTGAACACCAAAGAGACACTTTGATCCCTTCACAAACAAAGAATTAGCACGCAGGACCTGAAACACCGTTCTGACCTGCTTCACATGAGACTCCCAATCATCCGAGAAAATCAAAATGTCATCCAAGTACACAATCAGGAATTTATCCAGGTACTCTCGGAAGATGTCATGCATAAAGGACTGAAACACTGATGGAGCATTGGCAAGTCCGAATGGCATTACTAGATACTCAAAATGGCCCTCGGGCGTATTAAATGCAGTTTTCCATTCATCGCCTCGCTTAATACGCACAAGATTATACGCACCACGAAGATCTATCTTGGTGAACCAACTAGCCCCCTTAATCCGAGCAAACAAATCGGATAACAACGGCAAGGGGTACTGAAATTTAACCGTGATCTTATTTAGAAGGCGGTAATCTATACAAGGTCTCAGCGAACCATCCTTCTTGGCTACAAAAAAGAACCCTGCTCTCAATGGCGACGATGACGGGCGAATATGCCCCTTCTCCAAGGACTCCTTCACATAACTCCGCATAGCGGCGTGCTCAGGCACAGACAAATTAAACAGTCGACCTTTTGGGAATTTACTACCAGGAATCAAATTGATAGCACAATCACAATCCCTATGCGGAGGTAGGGTATCGGACTTGGGCTCATCAAATGCATCCCGGTAATCAGACAAGAACTCTGGAACCTCAGAAGGGGTGGATGACGAAATAGTCAGAAATAGGACATCACCATGTACCCCCTGACAACCCCAGCTGGACACAGACATGGATTTGCAATCTAATACTGGATTATGGACATGTAGCCATGGCAACCCCAACACGACCACATCATGCAGATTATGCAACACCAGAAAGCGAATAACCTCCTGATGTGCAGGAGCCATGCACATGGTCAGCTGGGTCCAGTACTGAGGCTTATTCTTGGCCAAAGGCGTAGCATCAATTCCTCTCAATGGAATAGGACACTGCAAGGGCTCCAAGAAAAACCCACAACGCCTAGCATACTCCAAATCCATCAAATTCAGGGCAGCGCCTGAATCCACAAATGCCATGACAGAATACGATGACAAAGAGCAGATCAAGGTAACGGACAGAAGAAATTTTGACTGTACCGTACCAATGGTGGCAGACCTAGCGAACCGCTTAGTGCGCTTAGGACAATCAGAGATAGCATGAGTGGAATCACCACAGTAGAAATACAGCCCATTCAGACGTCTGTGTTCTTGCCGTTCAACTCTGGTCAAAGTCCTATCGCACTGCATAGGCTCAGGTTTAAGCTCAGGTAATACCGCCAAATGGTGCACAGATTTACGCTCACGCAAGCGTCGACCGATCTGAATAGCCAAAGACATAGACTCATTCACACCAGCAGGCATAGGAAATCCCACCATGACATCCTTAAGGGCTTCAGAGAGATCCTTTCTGAAAATAGCTGCGAGCGCACCTTCATTCCATTGAGTGAGTACGGACCACTTTCTAAATTTCTGACAATATACCTCTATCTCATCCTGACCCTGACACAGAGCCAGCAAATTTTTCTCTGCCTGATCCACTGAATTAGGTTCATCGTACAGCAATCTGAGAGCCAGGAAAAATGCATCGATATTACTTAATGCAGGATCTCCTGACGCAAGAGAAAATGCCCAGTCCTGAGGGTCGCCACGTAAAAAAGAAATAATGATCCTAACTTGTTGAACTGGGTCACCAGAGGAGCGAGGTTTCAAAGCTAGAAATAGTTTACAATTATTTTTGAAACTCAGAAATTTAGTTCTATCTCCAAAAAACAAATCAGGAATAGGAATTCTCGGTTCTAACATAGAATTCTGAACCACAAAGTCTTGAATATTTTGTACTCTTGCCATGAGCTGATCCACACATGAAGATAACTTTTAATGTCCATCGCTACACCTGTGTTCTGAACCACCCAAATGTCTAGGGGAAAAAAAAGGCAAAACACAGTGCATAGAAAAAAAATGGTCTCAGAACTTCGTTTTTCCCTCTATTGAGAATCATTAGTACTGGGCTTCCAGTACTGTTATGATAAGGTAATTCAGTACCACAATGGACATAGGAGTCAGAGCACATACAGTGACCTGACAATAACCCAAAAACATAGAACGAGCTCTGAGACATGGAAACTCTGCTGACCGCAATCCCTAATCCTCTCCAACACAACTAGAGGCAGCCGTGGATTGCGCCTAACGCTCCCTATGCAACTCGGCACAGCCTGAGAAACTAGCTAGCCTGAAGATAGAAAATAAGCCTACCTTGTCTCAGAGAAATACCCCAAAGGAAAAGGCAGCCCCCACATATAATGACTGTGAGTTAAGATGAAAAGACAAACGTAGAGATGAAATAGATTTAGCAAAGTGAGGCCCGACTTTCTGAACAGAGCGAGGATAGGAAAGGTAACTTTGCGGTCAACACAAAACCCTACAAACAACCACGCAAAGAGGGCAAAAAGACCCTCCGTACCGAACTAACGGCACGGAGGTACACCCTCTGCGTCCCAGAGCTTCCAGCAAGCACGAGAAAACAAATAAGCAAGCTGGACAGAAAAAAACAGCAAACAAAAAGCAAAAGCGGAACTTAGCTATGCAGAGCAGCAGGCCACAGGAACGCTCCAGGAGGAAACAGGTCCAATACTAGAACATTGACTGGAAGCCAGGATCAAATAACCAGGTGGAGTTAAGTAGAGCAGCACCTAACGACTTCACCACATCACCTGAGGAAGGAAACTCAGAAGCCGCAGTACCACTTTCCTCCACCAACGGAAGCTCACAGAGAGAATCAGCTGAAGTACCACTTGTGACCACAGGAGGGAGCTCTGCCACAGAATTCACAACAGTAGCTTCCTTGTGTCCCTCACCCAAAACAAAAGTGAAGGATGCAGCAGGCAACACTACACTTTATTCCATGAAGCTCTTTACACATACCGTGCCTGGGTTAGAGAGGGAAATTGTTAAAAGCCCATTACAAGATGAATCGGACATGGAGTGCACAGATGCACAGCCACAGCTAGATTATTATGCTGTTCCATTGACTCAGATCACTACATTGCCCTCGCAGTGTACTGAGCCAGAATCTGACCCTGATGAGACTATGGTGCCCCGTCACGAATGCTATAGCACCTTACACGGTGAAACAGAGGAAGGTACACATGACATTGAAGAGGAGGTGATAGATGACCCAGTTGTTGACCCAGATTGGCAGCCATTGGGGGAAGAGAGTGCCGCTGCCAGTAGCTCAGAAGCGGAGGAGGATGATCCGCAGTAGCCATCTACATCGCAACTGCTTTCATCTGGCAGGCCCGTATCTGGCCAAAAATGTTTGTCAAAACCAAAAACAGTTTTAGGACAGCGTGGCCATCCGGTGAAAGTAGCACAGCGTGCAATGCCTGAAAAGGTAATCCATAGTAGGAAGAGTGCAGTGTGGGAATTTTTTAACCAAGACCTGAATGATCAGTGCAAAGTTATCTGTAAGAAGTGTTCAAAGACCTTTAGCAGAGGGAAGAATCTCCTAAATTTAAATACAACGTGCATGCATAGACATTTAACCAGCATGCACTTGCAAGCCTGGACTAACTACCAAACGTCCAGTACCGTTGGTGCACCTGCTCAGAATGAAGGTAGTCAGCAACGCTACATTGCTTCCCTCACAGTAAGCTCACCGGTTAGGACACCACCAGCAGCAACTGTGGAGGTATCGACGCAAAGGCCAAAGCAGTCAGGGAATCACAAGGTTCTTGGTAGGAAACACTGTAGGTAGGCCAACATCAAGAATACCATCACCAACCCTCTCTCAATCTGCCATGTCCACCACCACCCCTGCTAGTTCCACCATATGCAGCTCTCCAGTCCAGCTCACCCTACAAGAGACTCTCGTTAGGAAAAGAAAGTACTCATCCTGTCATCCGTGTACACAAGGTTTGAACACCCACATTGCTAGACTAATCTTGTTAGATGATGCCCTACCGTATGGTTGAAAGCGAAGCTTTCAAAGCCCTGATGGCCTATGCAGTACCACGCTATGACCTACCCAGTCGACACTTCTTTGCAAGAAAACCATCCCAGCCCTCCACCAGCATGGCAAAGACCACATTGTCTATGCACTGAGGCAATCAGTCAGTAGAAAGGTGCACCTCACAACAGATGCATGGACCAGTAGGCATGGCCAGGGACGTTACGTGTCCATCACGGCGCACTGGGTTAATATGGTGGATGCAGGGTCCACAGGGGGCAGCCATAGTGGGACAGTTCTGTCTAGCCCACGGTCTAGGAAACAGTTTGCTGTAGGCGTTCGCCACCCCTCCTCCTCATCCAGAAGTGAAAGCTCATCCACAGAGCGCAGTCGCACGACCACTCCATTCGCAGTTGCCAGTGTTGCACTCGAGGTGTCCCATTATGGAACAGCTAGTGGTAAGCGTCAGCAGGCTGTGCTACAAATGAAGTGTTTGGGCGACAACAGACACACCGCAGAAGTACTGGCTGAGTACTTTCAGCAAGAAACTGAGTCATGGCTGGGCAGTGTACATCTTGATGCAGGCAAGGTAGTCAGTGATAACGGAAGGAATTTTATGGCTGCCATAGCCCTTTCAGAACTGAAACACATTCCCTGCCTGGCTCATACCTTGAACCTGGTGGTGCAGTGCTTCCTAAAAAATTATCTTGAGTTACCAGCCCTTCTCCTGAAGATGAGAAGACTTTGCTCGCACATCCGCCGGTCGCCCGTACACTCCAGCCGTATGCTGAACCATCAGCGATTGCTGAATCTTCCCCAGCATCGCCTAATAATCGACGTTGCAACAAGGCGTAACTCCACACTGCACATGCTTCAGAGGCTGTACGAACAGAGGCGTGCTGTCATTTTTTTGTGGGAGGATGCACATACACGGGCAGGCAGTTGGATGGCAGACATGGAGTTGTCTGGTGTGCAGTGGTCGAAGCTCCAAGACCTCTGTCAAGTCCTTCAGTGTTTTGAGGAATGCACGTGTTTTGAGGCTGGTTAGTGCACATGACGCCATCATAAGCATGAGCATCCCACTAATGCGTCTGCTGATGCAAAGTTTGACGCACATCAAGAAGCAGGCGTCTGCAGCCGAGGAGGAGGGAAGCCTTGATGACAGTCAGCCATTGTCTGCTCAGGGAACTCTCCTGGACGAGGTGGCGGACGAAGAGGAGGAGGAGGAGGATGATGGGGTTGAATGTTTATGGGAGGAGGATGCTTCTCAGGGGGCAATAGAAACTGGTGGCGTTGCAAGGTCAGGTACTGGGTTTTTGCGGGCCACAAGTGATGTTGATTTGCAAGAAAGTGCTCCTCAACCCAGCACAAGCAGTGAATTGACACATGTAACATTGGCCCACATGGCAGAGTATGCCTTGCGTATCCTAAAAAGGGACCCCCACATTATCAAAATGATGACCAATTACGATTACTGGTTGGCCTGCCTCCTGGATCCACGATACAAAGGAAAATTACAAAATATCATGCCACATGATAACCTTGAGCAAATATTGGCTACCAAACAAGTAACTCTTGTAGACAATTTGGTTCAGGCATTCCCAGCACACAGCGGTGGTGATGGTTCTCACACGAGCTGTAGGGGGCAACAGGGCAGAGGTGTTAGAGATGCACAAATCCGAAGTGGCGTTGGACAGAGGGGTTTTATGACCAGGTTGTGGAGTGATTTCGCAATGACCGCAGACACGACAGGTACTGCTGCATCAATTCAAAGTGACAGGCGACAGCATTTGTCCAGTATGGTTACCAACTATTTTTCCTCCCTTATAGATGTTCTCCCTCACAGGTCATTCCCCTTTACTGGGCATCTAAACTAGACACCTGGCCCGTATTGGCAGAAAATGCATTACAGGAGCTCGCTTGCCCAGCTGCTAGTGTGCTATCAGAAAGAGTCTTCAGTGCTGCTGGTTCAAAACTGACCGAAAAATGACACGTCTGGCTACCCAAAATGTTGATGATTTAACCTTCATTAAAACGAACCAATCATGGATTTCTAGTTATTTTGCCCCACCTTCCCCTGCTGACACGTAGCTTGCCTGAAAAATGTCTTGCTTTTGGCCTCCTCTTATTGACTGCTCCAATTCCTCCATTTGCAGCTGCTGAATGTCGACCATAGGCCATTTTCATACCTTTCTAAATGGTCTGACTCCCCCCACAGGGCCGTGGTCACCACTTGGCGCAAGCACCCGTGCGAGTGCCGTTTGCCTGGACAGGTGGGTGTGCCCACTCTTGGGCGACGGCACTGGCACAGGGTCCCTCATAGTACAATGAAGTGTCTCTGATGGCGGTGGTGCACAACCAACATCAGACACACCGTCGTAATATGAGGGGCCCTGTGCCAGTACCGCCGCCACGAGAGAGTGTTCCCCCCCAGCTCGAACAGTACTCTACCACTTGCAAAACTTACCTCTCCCTGCTCCACCACTGTGTACTCTGTGATGTTAAATCCTTCAACGGCACTGCCAATACAAATTTGTTGAAATGATAGATGATAGTAAAAATATACAGTGGCCCTGACCTCCATTTAGACCAGTTAATACTTTGCGCCAACTACCACTATTTACTACTCAGCAGAGGAGCCCACCCATGTACCTAGCTATGCCACCAGTTTATTTATGAACATTTTTTTGGCTGACATTTAGCCCACTTTATTATTTTGGCATACTAACTGTGTCAGCCACTTATTACAGTTGTTCTCCACTGATCAAAGCAATGCCGCCTGTGTACTCCTCTTACCTATTTTGAACTACATTTAGCCTATTTTTTATTTTAGGCCTACTAAGTCTGTGTGATCCTCTCATTACAGTTGTCCTCCTCCGCTGAACAAAGCTATGCCTCCTGTGTACTCCTGTTACCAATTTTGAACTGCATTTAGCCTACTTTTTTATTTTAGGCCTACTAAGTCTGTCTGCGCCACTCATTAGTTGTCCGCCTCCACTGAACAAAGCAATGCCGCCTGTGTACTCCTGTTACCAATTTTTATCTGCATTTAGCCTACTTACTTATTTGGGTCTAGTAACTGTGTCAGCCTCTCATTACAGTTGTCCTCCGCTGAACAAAGCTATGCCGCCTGTGTAGTCCTGTTACCAATTTTGAACTGCATTTAGCCTACTTACTTATTTGGGCCTAGTAACTGTGTGAGCCTCTCATTACAGTTGTCCTCCTCCGCTGAACAAAGCTATGCCGCCCGGGTACTCCTCTTACCAATTTTGAACTGCATTTAGCCTACTTTTTCATTTTAGGCCTACTAAGTCTGTCTGAGCCAGTCGTTACAATTGTCCTCCACTGAACAAAGCAATGCCGCCTGTTTAGTCCTGTTACCAATTTTGAACTGCTTTTAGTCTACTTTTTCATTTTGGGCCTATATCTGTGTTTCCTCCTCATCCTGCCCATTGGCCAGCCACTGCTAGATGAGTCTGCTGGTACATTGACCCAGACCACTACATTCCCCTTGCACTCTACACAGACAGAATCTGACCCTGCTGAAAGTCAGGTTCCCGTTCCCACATACTATACCACCTTACACGGGGGCAAAGAGGAGGGTGCAGATGAAAGTGCAGGTTCCTTCATCAGGTGAGGGGGCATACTCGTTGGCACTGGCACATGGCCCCTCATAGTATGCAAAAGTGTCTCTGGCAGTGGGAGGCGCCGCTTGCCGTCAAACACACCACCGTACTATGAGGGGCCCTGTGCCAGTGCCAACTAGTGGGCCCTCCCTGCTTGCTCAGGATCGCAGCACTTGCAAAGTTGAAATACTTACCTCTCCCTGCTCCACCACCGTAACGTATTCTGTGTTTCCTGGGCCCACGAAAATCTTGAGCAAGCCCTACCCCCCCACAACTTTAGCTAAATGAGAGCCTGTTTTCAATGCCTAACTATTATTATAAAGTAAATTAAGATTGACAAGCTTCAGTAATACGAATTTATGTTTTTGGCATTAAAATGGGCACTGTAGGTGTTTTCCTGTCCTCCACTCACTGCCAACTTTGATTCCCCATTGACTTGCATTGGGTTTCGGGTTACGGTCGACCCCCGACTTTTCGCAATAATCGGCCGATTTCACCCGACCCGACTTTTGAGAAAGTCAGGTTTCGCGAAACCCGACTCGATCCTAAAAAGTAAAAGTCGCTCAACTCTAGTTCCCACGATGCTACACAAAGAAGCAGTGTGTGTCAGGTGTGCATTAAAATACATCCACAGGTGTGTCTCCAAAATCTTCCAAACACATGACATCATCATATGGGCCGTCCAGAATTGTTTAAAGGCATAATAATCTTAGTGTATGTAAACTTTTTACTTTGAAGTAAGTAATAAAAATGCCTTAAAACATTCTCCCTCTTTCTCATTATTCTGGCATTTGGCAAATATTGATCATCATTGTAATCCTAATTGACTTAAAATGGGAAAGGTTTATTCTGATTTCATGTCAGATATTGAGAAAAACATGCAGATGTGTCTTTTTATATAGTGTATGTAAACTTCTGGTTTCAAATGTATATAAAGGTGCTTCTCACAAAATTAGAATAACATCAAAAAGTTAATTTATCTCAGTTCTTCAATACAAAAAGTGAAACTCATATTATATAGAGTCATTACAAACAGAGTCATCTATTTCAAGTATTTATTTCTGTCAATGTTGATGATTATTGCTTACAGCTAGGGTTGAGCGACTTTTCTTTTTATAGGATCGGGTCGGGTTTCACGAAACCCGACTTTTTCAAAAGTCGGGGCGAGTGAAATCGGCCGATCCTATGGAAAAGTCGGGGTCGGCCGAAACACGAAACCCAATGCAGTGCATTGGGTTTCTAATGGTTCCCAGGGTCTGAAGGAGAGGAAACTCTCCTTCAGGCCCTGGGATCCATATTTAAGTGTAAAATAAAGAATCAAAATAAAAAATATTGATATACTTACCCTCGGACGCGCCCTGGTTCTCACCGGCAGCCTTCCTTCCTAAGAATGAGCGCCTGAAGGACCTTCGATGACGTCGCGGCTTGTGATTGGTCGCGTGAGCGGTCACATGGGCTTCACGCGACCAATCACAAGCCGCGACGTCATCTAAGGTCCTTCAGGCACTGATTCTTAGGAAGGAAGGCTGCGGGTTAGAACCAGGGCGCATCCGAGGGTGAGTATATACCTATTAGGAATATACTCACCCTCGGACGCGCCCTCGGACGCTTCCTTCCTAAGAATTAGCGCCTGAAGGACCTTAGATGACATCGCGGCTTGTGATTGGTCGTGTGACCGCCCATGTGACTGCTCAAGCGACCAATCACAAGCCGCGACGTCATCAAAGGCCCTTCAGGCACTCATTCTTAGGAAGGAAGGCTGCCGGTGAGAACCAGGGCGCGTCCGAGGGTGAGTATATCAATTTTTTTTATTTTTATTCTTTATTTTACACTTAAATATGAATTCTGATACCGATTCCCGATATCTTAAACATATCAGAACTCGGTATCGGAATTCCGATTCCAGATCAGAAGATCGCAGACCTCATGGCCGACCCCACACAGGGGTCGGGTCGGGATTCATGAAACCCGACTTTGCCAAAAGTCGGCGACTTCTGAATCTGGCCGACCCGTTTCGCTCAACCCTACTTACAGCCAATTAAAACCCAAAAATCATTATCTCAGTAAATTAGAATAATTAACAAAATACCTGCAAAGGCATCCTAAGGGCTTAAATAGGTCCCCTAGTCTGTTTTAGTAGGCTCCACAATCATGGGGAAGACTGCTGACTTGACAGATGTCCAGAAGGCAGTCATTAACACACTCCACAAGGAGGGTAAGCCACAAAAAGTCATTGTTAAATAAGCTAGCTGTTCACAGAGTCCAAGCATATTAATGGAAAGTTGAGTGGAAGGAAAAAGTGTGGTAGAAAAAGGTGCACAGGCAACCAGGATAGCCACAGCCTTAAAGGGATTGTTAAGAAAAGGTCATTCAAAAATTTTGGGGAGCGGGATCTAAGTCCCGGACCGCTCGTGCACTCCAGATTTGTCATCTTTGCCAACAGTCAGGACATCTTGCCTCCAGATGTCTCCAGCGGTCGAGGAAACGTCAGCGTCTAGTGGTAGTTGGTGGAGGAGCACTAGACATGGCGACGTTTGCCTCCAAATTGTCCTTTAAGGGGACAATAACATTGGGCTCATCCTCTCACTCGGTAGAACTCTGCGTGGATTCTGGGGCGGAGGGCAATTTTATGTCTTCAGCCTTAGCCCAACATCACGCAATTCCTCTGGTCATGCTATCTCAACCAGTAACGGTACGAGTGGTGAATGGGTCGACACTGCCCGCACAGATTACACATCAAACTATCCCTTTTACTCTGTCCATGTCACCATCTCATCAGGAGATTATATCTCTACTCGTCATTCCTGAGGGAATTGATGAGGTTCTCTTAGGGATACCTTGGTTACGGTACCACTCTCCTCACATCGAGTGGTCCTCAGGCAGAATTCTGGGATGGGGTGAATCTTGTGGGAATAGGTGTCATCGAGAGTGCGTTCAGGTTGCTACTACAGAGGTACCCGCAGATCTTTCCTCTCTCCCCAAGCAATATTGGTCTTATGCAGACGTGTTCTCCAAAAAGGCAGCGGAGACCCTTCCGCCCCATCGCCCCTATGACTGTCCTATTGATCTCTTGCCTGGTGCTGAGCCTCCCCGGGGTCGAGTCTATCCATTATCTCTCCCGGAAACGGAGGCAATGTCTCAGTATATTCAAGAGAATTTGGCAAGAGGGTTAATCAGGAAGTCAGTGTCACCTGCTGGGGCAGGGTTCTTTTTCGTGCAGAAAAAGAGTGGAGAACTACGTCCATGCATAGACTACAGGGGTCTTAATGCTATCACAGTTAAGAACAAGTACCCTTTGCTTTTGATATCTGAGCTCTTCGATAGGCTTCGGGGAGCTAGAGTGTTTACTAAACTAGATCTGCAGGGTGCTTATAACCTGATTCGCATCCGTGAGGGGGACGAATGGAAAACGGCATTTAACACCAGAGATGGGCACTATGAGTATCTGGTGATGCCCTTCGGGCTCTGTAATGCACCTTCCGTTTTCCAAGGCTTTGTCAACGACATCTTCCGGGATATGCTTTCCACCTCGGTTGTAGTCTATCTGGATGATATCCTCATCTTTTCTCCAGATATTGACTCCCACCGGAGAGATGTTGGCAGAGTCTTCGACCTCCTACGGGCAAACTCTCTTTATGCGAAGTTGAAGAAGTGTGTGTTTGAGCAGGAGTCCTTACCTTTCCAGGGGGGCTATATCATCTCCGCCCAGGGATTGGCTATGGATCCTGCCAAGCTACAGGCTGTGATGGACTGGCAAGAGCCCCCTTCTCTTAAAGCGGTGCAGCGCTTTATGGGGTTCATAAACTATTACCGCCAGTTCATTCCCCACTTCTCAACTCTGGTAGCTCCCTTGGTGGCCCTCACCAAGAAGGGAGCGAATCCCAAATTGTGGTCGGAAGAGGTCTCCAAGGCCTTCACTTCTATTAAGTCCCACTTTGCTAGCGCTCCCATCTTACATCGTCCCGACGTGGATAAGCCATTCCTAATGGAGGTGGATGCCTCGTCCGTTGGTGCTGGAGCAGTCCTCTATCAAAAGGATGCTCAAGGTCGGAAGCATCCATGCTTCTTCTTCTCTAAGACCTTCACGCCAGTGGAGAGAAACTACTCCATCGGGGACAGGGAGTTGCTAGCAATGAAGTTGGCCTTTTTGGAGTGGAGACACCTTCTGGAGGGTGCGCGGTTTCCCTTCCAAGTTTACACGGACCACAAAAATTTGGTCTATTTACAAACAGCCCAGCGGCTAAATTCTCGCCAGGCCAGATGGTCCCTGTTCTTCTCCCGGTTCCACTTTTCCCTTCATTATCTCGCCGGGGAGAAGAATATCCGTGCTGACGCTCTCTCTCGCTCCCTTATGTCAACTGAGGAGGAGGAAGAGGAGCCTCGGCTTATTGTCCCTTCCGACAGCCTGAGAACCGTAGCGCTGGTTTCGCTAGAGTCTGTGCCTCCGGGCAAGACTTTTGTGCCCATTAATTTGCGACCGGAGGTTCTCTCTTGGGCTCATTCGTCCAGGGTGGGTGGACACTTTGGGACAAAGAGGACATCTGAGCTACTGGCGAGGACGTACTGGTGGCCGCATATGGTCCGGGATGTCAGGGATTATATTCTGGCGTGTGTCTCCTGCGCCAAAAATAAATCTCCGCGTCAAAGGCCAGCTGGGTTGCTCTATCCCTTGCCGGTGGCAGATAGGCCCTGGAAGATGGTCGGGATGGACTTTGTTGTGGGTTTACCCAAGTCTCGCGGCTGTACCATCATTTGGGTCATCACCGATCATTTCTCAAAAATGATGCATTTGGTGCCGCTACCACGGTTACCTTCTGCACGGGCCTTGGCAGCGTTGTTCATCAAACACATCTTCCGCCTAAATGGTATGCCTGACAAAATTGTCTGCGACGGGGGTCCCCAGTTTGCGTCTCGGTTCTGGAGAGAGCTTTGTCGTCTTCTCAGTATTGAGTTGAATCTCTCTTCCGCTTATCATCCCGAGACAAATGGGTTGGTAGAGAGGGCCAACCAGACCTTGGTCACATACCTGCGACATTTTGTTTCAGCCAGGCAGTATGACTGGGCATCCTTGCTATCATGGGCAGAGTTTGCACTGAACAACGCCGTAGCCGACTCCACTGGACAAACCCCATTCCTCCTCAACTATGGTCAGCATCCACGGGTACCTGTGCCTATGCCCGTGTCTTCCGCCGACTCCAGGGTGGCAGACTGGGCTGTGGAGGCACGGGATATTTGGGACCGCACTCAGGATGCCATTCGGGCCTCCAAGGAGAGAATGAGGTCCTCCGCCGATGCTCATCAGGGCCCCGCTCCGACCTTTGCTCCTGGCGACTTGGTGTGGCATCAGGCTGCGAGTTGAGTCCACTAAATTTGCTCCTCGCTACTTGGGTCCATTCAAGTTCCTCGAGCAGGTTAATCCTGTGGTCTATCGTTTGGCCCTTCCGTCACGCCTGGGTATCACCGACACCTTTCATGTGTCCCTCTTGAAACCTGTGTATATGTCCTGGTTTTCCGAGTCATCTGCTGGGACATCGGGTTCGTCTACGGACGATTATGAGGTGAACGCTATTTTGGGGTGCAAGGTGGTACGTGGCAAAAAATGTTGTTTGGTGGACTGGAAGGGTTATGGCCCCGAGGACAGGTCCTGGGAGCCTGTTAAGCACATTCGGGCCCCGCAGCTCATTGCTGCCTTCGAACGTGGCGAGGCCTAAGGAGGGGGGGGCCATGTTAGGAGTCGAGTTTCCTCTGCTGCACTGGAGGAATCTCGATCTGTCTCCGCTGCGGTCTCCCATTCTTCTCCAGCCGCGGTGGAGTCTGCTCAGCAGGGACGTCGATCCCAGCGTCTCGCTCAGTCTGACTCTGTGCGAAGAGTTACTGCTGCTTTTCCTGCTTCCGCTATTGAAGCCAGTGCTGGGCAGCGGCGAGTGGACGTTTCTGGATCTAAGTCCTGCATTTCTCTGTCTGAGCATGCCCAGGGCAGGATCTCCCGTTGGAGATTGAGGGTCACATGCTCAGGTATTGCAGCACATCCCATTGGTCCTCTTGGCAGGTCCTGGAAGGGCAAAACTTTTGGAGCTGCTTCCTGTGCTGCTACTATATAAACTGCGCATGACCGCACGGCCATGCGCTAGTATTGTCTTGTAAATATGTGTGTGTGTTGTGAGTGAAAGTCGCTCTTTAAATAACCCTCCCTATTGAATGTCTGTTCACGGAAGGTGTATGTTTGCTATCTAGCGCCCGACTTATCCAACAGCACGAAACACACATTACAGCTACCAGTTGCTGTGTCCGCCAGTACGGCGCCGTGTGCTTGCTCTGCGCTTTCCTGACCCAAGCCTGGGTGGTTAGTGGCATCCGTCAGTGCGGCACCGCACGCACTCTTGTGCCTTTATATTATTATTTATGTTCCTCTGACACACCCAGTTGCGGTGTTGTGCCAGCAAGTGTCTAATCGGACTTCAATCCTGTGTAGGGGTTGAGTCCGCTGACTTCTTGCTCGCGCTTTATGTGCGGTACTGCGGTCCTGTGACGCAACAGGATCGCTTCCTTCATGCAGGGTGAAGTTAACCCATGTGTGTATACTTAGTACCGCCATATAGTCCGTCTTACTAGCAGCAGGGTCTTTTACCTGCATGGTGGACCTCGGACTGCGAACGCACCTAGTTTCTTATTATCAATACTTGGTGCATTCCGCCGGTCCTTAACATCATATTTTTTCACAAAAATAATTTTTTGCCCCAATTTTTTTCCCCAAGGGTAAGAGAAGAAATTGAACCCAAAAGTTGTTGTACAATTTGTCCTGAGTACGCTGATACCCCATATGTGGCAGTAAACCACTGTTTGGGCTCATGGGAGAGCTCAGAAGGGAAGGAGCGCCGTTTGACTGTTCAATGCAAAATTGACAGGAATTGAGATGGGACGCCATGTTGCATTTGGAGAGCCACTGATGTGCCTAAACATTGAAACCCCCCACAAGTGACACCATTTTGGAAAGTAGACCCCCTAAGGAACTTATCTGGATGTGTGGTGAGCACTTTGACCCACCAAGGGCTTCACAGAAGTTTATAATGCAGAGCCGTAAAAATAAAACAAACATTTTTTCCCGCAAAAATTATTTTTTTGCCCCCAGTTTTGTATTTTCCCGATGGTAACAGGAGAAATTGGACCCCAAAAGTTGTTGTACAATTTGTCCTGAGTACGCTGATACCCCAAATGTGGGGGGGAACTACCGTTTGGGCGCATGGGAGGGCTCTGAAGGGAAGGAGCGCCATTTGGAATTCAGACTTAGATGGAATGGTCTGCAGGTGTCACATTGCGTTTCCAGAGCCCCTAATGTACCTAAACAGTAGAAACCCCCCACAAGTAACCCCATATTGGAAACTAGACCCCCAAGGAACTTATCTAGATGTGTTGTGAGAACTTTGAACCCCCAAGTGTTTCACTACAGTTTATAATGCAGAGCCGTGAAAATTTAAAAAAAAAATTTCCCCCCAAAATTATTTTTTAGCCCGCAGTTTTGTATTTTTCCAAGGGTAACAGGAGAAATTGGACCCTAAATTTTGTTGTCCAATTTGTCCTGAGTACGCTGATACCCCATATGTGTGGAGGAACCACCGTTTGAGCGCATGGCAGAGTTCATAAGAGAAGGAGCATCTTTTGGAATGCAGACTCAGATGGATTGGTCTGCATGCGTCACATTGCATTTGCAGAGCTCCTAACAGTGGCGTAACTACCGCGGTCACAGCGGTCGCCACTGCGACAGGGCCCGGCAGGTCAGGGGCCCGCCGCCTGGCAGGTCAGAGGCACCGGCCGACACCATGTTGCAGTGCAGGAGATCCCTCCCGCACGGCAACAGTCCGAGGTGTACTTAGGGGGGGCAGGCCGCAGCCGGCAGGGAGGGCGTAGTCGGGCCGCCTAATGTGGCGGTCCGCAGCGGCTGCATTCTGCCTCCCCCCGCACTGGGAGTCAGCTGTTCTCTGCGCCGACTGTCAAGCTGACAGCTGGCACAGAGAAGCTGCAGAGCGCGGACTCCCAATGTGAGCAGAGGCGGAGGGGAGCCCCTGCAGAGTGGCTGTGGCAGGCAGGGAGAAATCCCTGCAGCGCCGCTGCCCAGCGATCTGTCTTCCTGCTTCCTCTCACACAGACGCGCCGCTGGTTGACATCATCAGCCAGCGGCCGGCTGTATCAGAGGAAGGCGATGAGATGCTGCGGCAGAGCGTGAGGAGAGGTGAGGTGCGTGTGTGTGTGTGTGTTATGCTCTGCAGGGGAATGTGCAGAGAAGTAAATGGTGTGTGTGTGTGTAGAGGGAGGAGAGGGCAACGATGGGGATGGTGGTGGAGGAGGAAATGATGGAAGTGGTGGAATGGGCAAGGATGGGGATGGTGGTTGAATGGGCAAGGATGGGGATGGTGGAGGAGGAAATGATGGAAGTGGTGGAATGGGCAAGGATGGGGATGGTGGTGGAGGAGGAAATGATGGAAGTGGTGGAACGGGCAACGATGGGGAATGGTGGTGGAGGAGGAAATGATGGAAGTGGTGGAATGGGCAAGGATGGGGATGGTGGTGGAGGAGGAAATGATGGAAGTGGTGGAATGGGCAAGGATGGGGATGGTGGTGGAGGAGGAAATGATGGAAGTGGTGGAACGGGCAACGATGGGGAATGGTGGTGGAGGAGGAAATGATGGAACTGGTGGAATGGGCAAGGATGGGGATGGTGTTGGAATGCGCAAGGATGGGGATGGTGGTGGAGGAGGAAATGATGGAAGTGGTGGAATGGGCAAGGATGGGGATGTGGTGGAGGAGGAAATGATGGAAGTGGTGGAATGGGCAAGGATGGGGAATGGTGGTGGAGGAGGAAATGATGGAAGTGGTGGAATGGGCAAGGATGGGGATGGTGGTGGAGGAGGAAATGATGGAAGTGGTGGAATGGGCAAGGATGGGGATGGTGGTGGAGGAGGAAATAATGGAAGTGGTGGAATGGGCAAGGATGGGGATGGTGGTGGAATGGGCAAGGATGGGGATGGTAGTGGAGGAGGAAATGATGGAAGTGGTGGAATGGACAAGGATGGGGATGGTGGGGGAGGAGGAAATGATGGAAGTGGTGGAATAGGCAAGGAGGCGTATCTAGGGCAGTGGCGTATCTAGGGGGGGGCAGCCGGGGCATGTAGGGAATTAATTAATAGGGAATTAATAGGGAAAATGTGAATTTGGGTGGAAAATATTTTGGCATGGTGGGGGGGCCCCATTTGAAAGTTCGCACCGGGGCCCATAACTTTGTAGTTACGCCACTGGCCCCTAATTTACCTAAACAGTAGAAACCCCCCACAAGTGACCCCATATTGGAAACTAGACCCCCCCAAGGAACTTATCTAGATGTGTTGTGAGAACTTTGAACCCCCAAGTTTTTCACTACAGTTTATAGCGCAGAGCCGAGAAAATAAGAAATCTTTTTTTCCCACAAAAATTATTTTTTAGCCCCCAGTTTTGTATTTTCCCAAGGGTAACAGGAGAAATTGGACCCCAAAAGTTGTTGTCCAATTTGTCCGGAGTACGCTGATACCCCATATGTTGGGGTAAACCCCTGTTTGGGCACACGGGAGAGCTCGGAAGGGAAGGAGCACCGTTTTACTTTTTCAACGCAGAATTTGCTGGAATTGAGATCGGACGCCATGTCGCGTTTGGAGAGCCCCTGATGTGCCTAAACAGTGGAAACCCCCCAATTATAACTGAAACCCTAATCCAAACACACCCCTAACCCTAATCCCAACGGTAACCCTAACCACACCCCTAACCCAGACACACCCCTAACCCTAATCCCAACCCTATTCCCAACCGTAAATGTAATCCAAATCCTAACCCTAACTTTAGCCCCAACCCTAACCCTAACTTTAGCCCCAACCCTAACTGTAGCCTTAACCCTAGCCCTAACCCTAACCCTAGCCGTAGCCCTAACCCCAGCCCTTACCCTAACCCTAGCACTAACCCTAGCCCTAGCCCTAAACCTAGCCCTAACCCTAGCCCTAACCCTAGCCCTAACCCTAATGGGAAAATGGAAATAAATACATTTTTTTAATTTTTTTATTTTTCCCTAACTAAGGGGGTGATGAAGGGGGGTTTGATTTACTTTTATAGCGGGTTTTTTAGCGGATTTTTATGATTGGCAGCCGTCACACACTGAAAGACGCTTTTTATTGCAAAAAATATTTTTTGCATTACCACATTTCGAGAGCTATAATTTTTCCATATTTGAATCCACAGAGTCATGTGAGGTTTTTTGCGGGACGAGTTGAGGTTTTTATTGGTAACATTTTTGGGCACGTGACATTTTTTGATCGCTTTTTATTCCTATTTTTGTGAGGCAGAATGACCGAAAACCAGCTATTCATGATCTTCTTTTGGGGGAGGCGTTTATACCGTTCCGCGTTTGGTAAAATGGATATAGCAGTTTTATTCTTCGGGTCAGTACGATTACAGCGATACCTCATTTATATCATTTTTTATGTTTTGGCGCTTTTATACGATAAAAACTATTTTACAGAAAAAATAATTATTTTTGCATCGCTTTATTCTGAGGACTATAACTTTTTTATTTTTCCGCTGATGATGCTGGGTTGCGGCTCGTTTTTTGCGGGACAAGATGATGCTTTCAGCGGTACCATGGTTATTTATATCCGTCGTTTTGATCGTGTGTTATTCCACTTTTTGTTTGGCGGTATGAGAATAAAGCGTTGTTTTTTGCCGTGTTTTTTTTTTTTTTACGGTGTTCACTGAAGGGGTTAACTAGTGATAAAGTTTTATAGGTGGGGTCGTTACGGACGCGGCGATACTAAATATGTGTACTTTTATTGTTTGTTTTTTTTTATTTAGATAAAGAAATGTATTTATGGGAATAATATTTTTTTTTTTTTCATTATTTAGGAATTTTGTTATTTTTTTTTTACACATTTGGAATTTTTTTTTTAACTTTTTTACTTTGTCCCAGGGGGGGACATCACAGATCACTGATCTGACAGTTTGCACAGCACTCTTTCAGATCAGTGATCTGACTTACAGTGCTGCAGGCTTAGCAAGCGCCTGCTCTGAGCAGGCACTTGGTAAGCCACCTCCCTCTCGTTGCTGCGGGGGTCTCAGGGAAGCCCGCAGGGAGCCCCTTCCCTGCGCGATGCTTCCCTATACCGCCGGCATATCGCGATCATGTTTAATCGCGGTGTGCCGGGGGTTAATGTGCCGGGAGCGGTCCGTGACCACTCCTGGCACATTGTGCCGGATGTCAGCTGCGATAGGCTGACGCCCGGCCGCGATCGTCCGCGCTCCCCCCGTGAGCCCCCCGATCACTATGACGTACTATCCCGTCGAGGGTCAAATAGGCCCAGGGCACCTCGATGGGATAGTACGTCTAAGGTCAGAGAGGGGTTAAAATCCCCTCCCTATTGTATGACTGCTCGCGGAAGGTGGATGATTGCTACCTAGCGCCCAACTTAACCATCAGCACGTTACACACATTATGCCTCTTCCACGGCTACCTTCTGCACGGGCTTTGGCTGTGTTGTTCATCAAACATATCTTTCGCCTACTCGGTATGCCAGACAAAATTGTTAGTGAACGGGGTCCCCAGTTTTTGTCTCGATTCTGGAGAGAGCTTTGTCATCTACTCAGTATTGAATTGAATCTCTCTTCGGCATATCATCCCGAGACGAATGGGTTGGTTGAGAGAGCCAACCAGACCCTGGTCACATATTTACGACATTTTGTTTCTGCCAGGCAGAATGACTGGGCATCCTTGCTACCGTGGGCAGAGTTTGCGCTTAACAACGCCGTAGCCGACTCTAGCGGTCAGACTCCGTTCCTCCTAAATTACGGCCAGCATCCGCATGTTCCTGTGCCCATGCAGGTGTCTTCCGCCGACTCCAGGGTGGCAGACTAGGCTGTGGAGGCACGGGACATTTGGGACCGCACTCAGGATGCCATTCGGGCCTCCAAGGAGAGAATGAGGTCCTCCGCCGATGCACATCGGCACCCCGCTCCGACCTTTGCTACTGGCGACTTAGTGTGGCTCTCTGCCCGTAACATCAGGCTGCGTGTTGAGTCCACTAAGTTTGCACCTCGCTACTTGGGTCCCTTTAAGGTCCTCGAACAGGTTAACCCTGTGGTCTACCGTCTGGCTCTTCCTCCACGCTTGGGTATCACCGACACCATTCATGGGTCCCTCTTGAAACCCGTATACATGTCCCGGATTTCCGAGTCATCTGCTGGGACATCGGGTTCGTCTACGGACGATTACGAGGTGAACGCTATTTTGGGGTGCAAGGTGGTACGTGGCAAAAATTCTATTTGGTGGATTGGAAGGGTTATGGCCCAGAGGACAGGTCCTGGGTGCCTGCTGAAAACATTCAAGCTCCACAGCTCATTGCTGCCTTCGAGCGTAGCAAGGTCCAAGGAGGGGGGGCATGTCAGGTGTCGAGTTCCCGCTCCTGCACAGGGGGAATCTCAAACCATCTCCGCTACGGTCTCCCATTCTTCTCTAGCCGCAGTGGAGTCTGCTCAGCGGAGACGTCGGTCCCAGCGTCTTGCTCAGTCTCACTCTGTTAATAGAGTTACTGCTGCATTTCCTGCTTCTGCCATTGTAGTCAGTGCTGGGCAGCGGCGAGCAGACGCTTTTGGGACTAAGTCCTGCTTTTCGCGTTCTGAGCATGTCCAGAGTGAGATCTCTCAGTGGAGATCGAGGGTCACATGATCAAATACTGCAGCTAGCTCATTGGTCCTTCTTGGAAGGTCCTTGTGGGTGCTAGGACTAAGTCCTGTTTTGCACTCTGAGCATGCCCAGGGCAAGATCTCTCAGTGGAGATCTGGGGTCACATGCTCAGGTACTGCAGCAACTCCATTGGTCCTTCTCTGAAGGTCCTAAATGTGCTGCAACTATTTAAGGCTCGCATGACCGCACGGCCATGCGCTAGTATAGTCTTGATAATGTGTGTGTGTTGATGGATGGATGTCGATGGATCAAAGTCGTTCTTTAAAATCCCCTCCCTATTGTATGACTGCTACCTAGCGCTTGACTTAACCATCAGCACGTTACACACATTACAGTCTCTAATTGCTGTGACTGCCAGTGCGGCGCCGTGCGCTTTCACAGCGCTTTCCTGACCCAAGCCTGGGTGGTTAGTGGCGTTCGCCAGTGCGGCACCGCATGCACTCTTGTGCTTCTTTATTATAATTATTTCAGTCACTCTGACACCTCAGTAGCGGTGTCGAGCGCATGAGGTCTATGTGTACTCAAATCCTGGGTCTTGGGATTGAGTTCTAAGACTCCTTGCTTGCGCTTTTGGTGCGGTACCGCGGTCCTGTGATGCAACAGGGTTCGCTTCTTTCACACAGGGTGAGGTTAACCCGTGTGTGTATTCATATTGTACCGCCATATAGTCCGTCATTACTTGGCAGCAGGTTCCATCTCTGCACGGTGGACTCTGGGCTGCGAACGCACCTTACTCCATCTGTCTTATTATTTGGTGCGTTCCGCTAGCCCTAACACCATGTCATCTGCTGGTGTAGGTCCACTGTGTTTTATCAAGACCACAGTCAGCGCAGCCATCTACCAGGAAATTTTAGAACTTTTCACGCTTCCCTCTGCGGACAAACTTTTTGGAGATGGAAATTTAATTCTCCGGCAGGACTTGGCACCTGTCCACACTGCCAAAAGTACCAATATCTGGTTTACAGACAACATAATCACTGTGATTTATTGGCCAGCAAATTGTGTTTTTGTCTGAGTCTACTCAAGCTAAGTGTTCCCCTTGTTTATGTAGCTCATCTGTCTTTAGTGGTAGTGGGGATTGACTAGCGCACATCCTGTCCTTCCCGATGCAGGGCTTATCGTCAGGGTCAGACAGGGATTAGGCATCCTGCTTGGCGCTAAGTGCGGACACATAACTATTAATTCTCTTCTAATCCTGAAGTCAAGGTCATCTTCGACTACAAAGGATGAACATCATCATCATCAGTCTCCCTTCACTGTGCGTAACAATAATATATGAGTTTCACTTTTTGTATTGAAGAGCCGAAATAACATAATTAACTTTTTAATGATATTCAAATTTTGTGAGAAGCACCTGTATATACACACCTTGCGGGGGACACACACGTATGTGTGTATATATATATATATATATATATATATATGTATATACATATATATATGTATATATATATATATATATATATATATATACACAGTATACACTGCTCAAAAAAAATAAAGAGAACACTAAAATCCCACATCCTGGATATCACTGAATGAAATATTCCAGTTGTAAATCTTTATTCATTACATAGTGAAATGTGTTGAGAACAATAAAACCTAAAAATGATCAACTTAAATCACAACTAATATCCCATGGAGGTCTGGGTTTGGAATGATGCTCAAAAGCAAAGTGGAAAATGAAGTTACAGGCTGATCCAACTTCAGTGGAAATGCCTCAAGACAAGGAAATGACGCTCAGTAGTGTTTGGCCTCCACGTGGTCTCCTGAGGGATCTCCTCTCAGACCTGGACTAAAGCATCTGCCAACTCCTGAGCAGTCTGTGGTGCAATATGATGTTAGTGTCTGTGGTGCAATATGATGTTAGTGGATGGTGCGAGACATGATGTCCCAGATGTGTTCAATTGGATTCAGGTCTGTGGAACCGGCGGGCCAGTCCATAGCTTCAATGCCTTCATCTTGCAGGAACTGCTGACACACTCCAGCCACATGAGGTCTGGCATTGTCCTGCATTAGGAGGAACCCAGGGCCAACTGCACCAGCAAATGGACTCACAAGGGGTCTGAGGATCTCATCTCGGTACCTAATGGCAGTCAGGCTACCTCTGGTGAGCCCATGGAGGAAATGCCACCCCACACCATTACTGACCCACCGCCAAACCGGTCATGCTGAAGGATGTTGCAGGCAGCAGATCACGGCATCTCCAGACTCTGTCACATGTGCTCAGTGTGATCCTGCTTTCATCTGTGAAGAGCACAGGGTGCCAGTGGTGAATTTGACAATTCTGGTGTCCTGTGGCAGATGTTAAGCGTCCTGCATGGTGTTTGGGCTGTGAGTACAACCCCCATCTGTGGATGTCGGGCACTCAGACCATCCTCATGGAGTCGGTCTCTAACCATTTGTGCAGACACATGCACATTTGTGGCCTGCTGGAGGTCATTTTGCAGGGCTCTGGCAGTGCTCCTCCTGTTCCTCCTTGCACAAAGGCTGAGGTAGTGGTCCTGCTGCTGGGTTGTTGCCCTCCTTCGGCCCCTCCACGTCTCCTGGTGTACTGGCCTGTCTCCTACTAGCACCTCCAGCCTCTGGACACTACACTGACAGACACAGCAAACCTTCTTGCTACAGCTCGCATCGATGTGCCATCCTGGATGAGCTGCACTACCTGAGCCACTTGTGTAGGTTGTAGAGTCCGTCTCATGCTACCACGAGTGTGAAAGCACAGCCAACATTCAAAAGTGACAAAAACTTCAGCCAGAAAGCATTGGTACTGAGATGTGGTCTCTGTGGTCCCCACCTGCAGAACCACTCCTTTATTAATTGCCAATAATTTCCATCTGTTGTCTATTCCATTTGCACAACAGCATGTGAGATTGATTGGCAATCAGTGTTGCTTCCTAAGTGGACAGTTTGATTTCACAGAAGTTTGATTTACTTGGCGTTATATTCTCTTGTTTAAATGTTCCCTTTATTTTTTGAGCAGTGTATATACTGTATACAGTGGGGCAAAAAAGTATTTAGTCAGTCAGCAATAGTGCAAGTTCCACCACTTAAAAAGATGAGAGGCGTCTGTAATTTACATCATAGGTAGACCTCAACTATGGGAGACAATCTGAGAAAAAAAAACCAGAAAATCACATTGTCTGTTTTTTTATCATTTTTTTTGCATATTATGGTGGAAAATAAGTACCGTATTTTTCGGACTACAAGACGCACTTTTTCCCCCCAAAAAAAGGGGATGAAATGGGGGGTGCGTCTAATAGTCGCAATGCAGGCTTACCGTGGCGGCAGAGGTGCGGTGGCAGAGGTGCGGCGGCAGAGGTGTGGCGGCAGAGGAGGCGCAGTAAGCGGGGTCCCTTTCTCCGGTGAGGTGATGCAGCAGCCCGGTATGCAGCAGAGCCGGGTGAATCCTGTTGTTATCTGTGGTGGCGGCCATTTTCCCGAGGACGCGCGTGCGCAGATGGAGCGCTCTGCTTCCCGGGGCTTCAGGAAAATGGCCGCCGCGATCTCCATCTGCGCACGCGCGGCCTCCCGTGGCCATTTTCCTGAAGCCCCGGGAAGCAGAGGGCTTCATTTGCACACGCACGACCTCAGGAAGATGGCCGCGCCCACCGATAACAACAGGATTCACCCGGCTCTGCTGCTTACCGGGCTGCTGAATCACCATACCGGGGAAAGGGACCCCGCTTACTGCGCCTCCTCTGCCACCGCACCTCTGCCACCGCACCTCTGCCGCCACGTTAAGCCTGCATTGCCTGCACGGTAAGCCTGGGACCCCTCTCATGCCATACCTCTCACTGCACCTCCTGATCCCAGCACCTCCTGATCCCAGCACCTCCTGATCCCAGCACCTCCTGATCCCAGCACCTCCTGATCCAAGCACCTCCTGATCCCAGCACCTCCTGATCCCAGCACCTCCTGATACCAGCACCTCCTCATCCCAGCACCTCCTCATCCCAGCACCTCCTGATCCCAGCACCTCCTGATCCCAGCACCTCCTGATCCCAGCACCTCCTCATCCCAGCACCTCCTCATCCCAGCACCTTCTCATCCCAGCACCTCCTCATCCCAGCATCACCCCACCTCTGCCGACACCTTGCCTCCTGTGACCCTGCTCTGCCACCGCCAGCCCTCAGGTAAGATACTGTAAATTCGGACAATAAGACGGACCCCCATCTTATAAAAAATCTTTTTTTCTGCAATTTTCACCCCAAATTTGGGGTGCGTCTTATGGTCCGGTGCGTCTTATAGTCCGAAAAATACGGTATTTGGTCAGAAACAAACAATCAAGATTTCTGGCTCTCACAGACCTGTAACTTCTTCTTTAAGAGTCTCCTCTTTCCTCCACTCATTACCTGTAGTAATGGCACCTGTTTAAACTTGTTATCAGTATAAAAAGGTACCTGTGCACACCCTCAAACAGTCTGACTCCAAACTCCACTATGGTGAAGACCAAAGAGCTGTCAAAGGACACCAGAAACAAAATTGTAGCCCTGCACCAGGCTGGGAAGACTGAATCTGCAATAGCCAACCAGCTTGGAGTGAAGAAATCAACAGTGGGAGCAATAATTAGAAAATGAAAGACATACAAGACCACTGATAATCTCCCTCGATCTGGGGCTCCACGCAAAATCCCACCCCGTGGGGTCAGAGTGATCACAAGAACGGTGAGCAAAAATCTCAGAACCACGCGGGGGGACCTAGTGAATGAACTGCAGAGAGCTGGGACCAATGTAACAAGGCCTACCATAAGTAACACACTACGCCACCATGGACTCAGATCCTGCAGTGCCAGACGTGTCCCACTGCTTAAGCCAGTACATGTCCGGGCCCGTCTGAAGTTTGCTAGAGAGCATTTGGATGATCCAGAGGAGTTTTGGGAGAATGTCCTATGGTCTGATGAAACCAAACTGGAACTGTTTGGTAGAAACACAACTTGTCGTGTTTGGAGGAAAAAGAATACTGAGTTGCATCCATCAAACACCATACCTACTGTAAAGCATGGTGGTGGAAACATCATGCTTTGGGGCTGTTTCTCAGCAAAGGGGCCAGGTCGACTGATCCGGGTACATGAAAGAATGAATGGGGCCATGTATCGTGAGATTTTGAGTGCAAACCTCCTTCCATCAGCAAGGGCATTGAAGATGAAACGTGGCTGGGTCTTTCAACATGACAATGATCCAAAGCACACCGCCAGGGCAACGAAGGAGTGGCTTCGTAAGAAGCATTTCAAGGTCCTGGAGTGGCCTAGCCAGTCTCCAGATCTAAACCCTATAGAAAACCTTTGGAGGGAGTTGAAAGTCCGTGTTGCCAAGCAAAAAGCCAAAAACATCACTGCTCTAGAGGAGATGTGCATGGAGGAATGGGCCAACATACCAACAACAGTGTGTGGCAACCTTGTGAAGACTTACAGAAAACGTTTTACCTCTGTCATTGCCAACAAAGGATATATTATAAAGTATTGAGATGAAATTTTGTTTCTGACCAAATACTTATTTTCCACCATAATATGCAAATAAAATGTTAAAAAAACAGACAATGTGATTTTCTGGATTTTTTTTCTCAGTTTGTCTCCCATAGTTGAGGTCTACCTATACTGTAAATTACAGACGCCTCTCATCTTTTTAAGTGGTGGAACTTGCACTATTGCTGACTGACTAAATACTTTTTTGCCCCACTGAATATACACACCGTGCGGGGGGCACACACACATATATACTGTATATATACACCCTGCGGGGAGCACACACATGTATATATACACACTGTGCGGGGGGGCACACACATGTATATATACACCCTGCGGAGAGCACACACATATATATATACACACCCTGCGGAAAGCACACACATGTATATATAAACCCTGCGGGGAGCACACACATGTATATATACACCCTGTGGAGAGCACACACATATATACAGTGGGGCAAAAAAGTATTTAGTCAGTCAGCAATAGTGCAAGTTCCACCACTTAAAAAGATGAGAGGCGTCTGTAATTTACATCATAGGTAGACCTCAACTATGGGAGACAAACTGAGAAAAAAAATCCTGAAAATCACATTGTCTGTTTTTTTAACATTTTATTTGCATATTATGGTGGAAAATAAGTATTTGGTCAGAAACAAAATGTCATCTCAATACTTTGTAATATATCCTTTGTTGGCAATGACAGAGGTCAAACGTTTTCTGTAAGTCTTCACAAGGTTGCCACACACTGTTGTTGGTATGTTGGCCCATTCCTCCATGCAGATCTCCTCTAGAGCAGTGATGTTTTTGGCTTTTCGCTTGGCAACACGGACTTTCAACTCCCTCCAAAGGTTTTCTATAGGGTTAAGATCTGGAGACTGGCTAGGCCACTCCAGGACCTTGAAATGCTTCTTACGAAGCCACTCCTTCGTTGCCCTGGCGGTGTGCTTTGGATCATTGTCATGTTGAAAGACCCAGCCACGTTTCATCTTCAATGCCCTTGCTGATGGAAGGAGGTTTGCACTCAAAATCTCACGATACATGGCCCCATTCATTCTTTCATGTACCCGGATCAGTCGTCCTGGCCCCTTTGCAGAGAAACAGCCCCAAAGCATGATGTTTCCAGCACCATTCTTTACAGTAGGTATGGTGTTTGATGGATGCAACTCAGTATTCTTTTTCCTCCAAACACGACAAGTTGTGTTTCTACCAAACAGTTCCAGTTTGGTTTCATCAGACCATAGGACATTCTCCCAAAACTCCTCTGGATCATCCAAATGCTCTCTAGCAAACTTCAGACGGGCCCGGACATGTACTGGCTTAAGCAGTGGGACACGTCTGGCACTGCAGGATCTGAGTCCATGGTGGCGTAGTGTGTTACTTATGGTAGGCCTTGTTACATTGGTCCCAGCTCTCTGCAGTTCATTCACTAGGTCCCCCCGCGTGGTTCTGGGATTTTTGCTCACCGTTCTTGTGATCATTCTGACCCCACGGGGTGGGATTTTGCGTGGAGCCCCAGATCGAGGGAGATTATCAGTGGTCTTGTATGTCTTCCATTTTCTAATTATTGCTCCCACTGTTGATTTCTTCACTCCAAGCTGGTTGGCTATTGCAGATTCAGTCTTCCCAGCCTGGTGCAGGGCTACAATTTTGTTTCTGGTGTCCTTTGACAGCTCTTTGGTCTTCACCATAGTGGAGTTTGGAGTCAGACTGTTTGAGGGTGTGCACAGGTGTCTTTTTATACTGATAACAAGTTTAAACAGGTGCCATTACTACAGGTAATGAGTGGAGGAAAGAGGAGACTCTTAAAGAAGAAGTTACAGGTCTGTGAGAGCCAGAAATCTTGATTGTTTGTTTCTGACCAAATACTTATTTTCCACCATAATATGCAAATAAAATGTTAAAAAAACAGACAATGTGATTTTCTGGATTTTTTTTCTCAGTTTGTCTCCCATAGTTGAGGTCTACCTATGATGTAAATTACAGACGCCTCTCATCTTTTTAAGTGGTGGAACTTGCACTATTGCTGACTGACTAAATACTTTTTTGCCCCACTGTATATATATACACCCTGCGGGGAGCACACACATGTATATATACACCCTGCGGGGGGGCACACACATGTATATATACACCTTGCGAAGAGCACACACATATATATACACCCTGCGGAGAGCACATATATATATATACAGTGGGGCAAAAAAGTATTTAGTCAGTCAGCAATAGTGCAAGTTCCACCACTTAAAAAGATGAGAGGCGTCTGTAATTTACATCATAGGTAGACCTCAACTATGGGAGACAAACTGAGAAAAAAAAATCCAGAAAATCCCATTGTCTGTTATTTTAAAAATTTATTTGCATATTATGGTGGAAAATAAGTATTTGGTCAGAAACAAAATTTCATCTCAATACTTTGTAATATATCCTTTGTTGGCAATGACAGAGGTCAAACGTTTTCTGTAAGTCTTCACAAGGTTGCCACACACTGTTGTTGGTATGTTGGCCCATTCCTCCATGCAGATCTCCTCTAGAGCAGTGATGTTTTTGGCTTTTCGCTTGGCAACACGGACTTTCAACTCCCTCCAAAGGTTTTCTATAGGGTTGAGATCTGGAGACTGGCTAGGCCACTCCAGGACCTTGAAATGCTTCTTACGAAGCCACTCCTTCGTTGCCCTGGCGGTGTGCTTTGGATCATTGTCATGTTGAAAGACCCAGCCACGTTTCATCTTCAATGCCCTTGCTGATGGAAGGAGATTTGCACTCAAAATCTCACGATACATGGCCCCATTCATTCTTTCATGTACCCGGATCAGTCATCCTGGCCCCTTTGCAGAGAAACAGCCCCAAAGCATGATGTTTCCACCACCATGCTTTACAGTAGGTATGGTGTTTGATGGATGCAACTCAGTATTCTTTTTCCTCCAAACACGACAAGTTGTGTTTCTACCAAACTTCCAGTTTGGTTTCATCAGACCATAGGACATTCTCCCAAAACTCCTCTGGATCATCCAAATGCTCTCTAGCAAACTTCAGACGGGCCCGGACATGTACTGGCTTAAGCAGTGGGACACGTCTGGCACTGCAGGATCTGAGTCCATGGTGGCGTAGTGTGTTACTTATGGTAGGCCTTGTTACATTGGTCCCAGCTCTCTGCAGTTCATTCACTAGGTCCCCCCGCGTGGTTCTGGGATTTTTGCTCACCGTTCTTGTGATCATTCTGACCCCACGGGGTGGGATTTTGCGTGGAGAGCCAGATCGAGCGAGATTATCAGTGGTCTTGTATGTCTTCCATTTTCTAATTATTGCTCCCACTGTTGATTTCTTCACTCCAAGCTGGTTGGCTATTGCAGATTCAGTCTTCCCAGCCTGGTGCAGGGCTACAATTTTGTTTCTGGTGTCCTTTGACAGCTCTTTGGTCTTCACCATAGTGGAGTTTGGAGTCAGACTGTTTGAGGGTGTGCACAGGTGTCTTTTTATACTGATAACAAGTTTAAACAGGTGCCATTACTACAGGTAATGAGTGGAGGAAAGAGGAGACTCTTAAAGAAGAAGTTGCAGGTCTGTGAGAGCCAGAAATCTTGATTGTTTGTTTCTGACCAAATACTTATTTTCCACCATAATATGCAAATAAATTGTTAAAAAAACAGACAATGTGATTTTCTGGATTTTTTTTTCTCAGTTTGTCTCCCATAGTTGAGGTCTACCTATGATGTAAATTACAGACGCCTCTCATCTTTTTAAGTGGTGGAACTTGCACTATTGCTGACTGACTAAATACTTTTTTGCCCCACTGTATATATATATATATATATATACACCCTGCGGGAAGCACACACATATATATATATATACACTTTGCGGGGAGCATACGCATATATACACCCTTCGGAGAGCACACACACACATATATATACACTTTGTGGGGAGCACACACATATATACACCCTGCGGAGAGCACACGCATATATATATACACCTTGCGGAGAGCACACACATATATACACCCTGCGGACAGCACACACATGTATATACACACCCTGCGAAAAGCACACACATGTATATATACACCCTGCGGAGAGCACACACATATATATATATATATATATATATATATATATATATATATACACCCTGTGGGGAGCACACACATATATACATCCTGCGGAGAGCACACACACATATCTATAATATAACGCTGGGAGCGTCACTCTGTCCGAAGCCTTTATAGACTGCGCTGGCGCAAGCGCCGGCGCAGTCTGGCCCCCACAGAGTGACGCTCCCAGGAGATCGCGGTATGCGTAAGCACTGAACGCATACCGCGATCTCCACCGGAGAGTCAGGGGCCGCCAGGAGGGTAAGTATATTCACCTTTCCCCGTTCCAGCGCTGCGTGCGGCTCCGTCTCCCGGCTCCTCTGCTGTGACAGTTCAGAGGGCGTGATGACGCGCTTAATGCGCGCCGGCGCCACCCTCTGACCAGTCACAGGCAGAGGAGCCGGAGTGCGTCTTCAAGAAAATGGCGCCGATTCCTGCTGCCTGAATCAGCGCGTGCGCAGTCCGCGCTTTCTGGCGCCATTTTCTTGAAGACAAACTCCGGCTCCACTGCAGGTGTGTCTTCAAGAAAATGGCGCCAGAAAGCGCGGACTGCGCAGGCGCCGATTCCTGCTGCCGGAATTGGCGCCTGCGCAGTCTGCGCTTTCCGGCGCCATTTTCTTGAAGACACACCTGCAGTGGAGCCGGACGATAGGTGAGTATGGTATTTTTATTTTTTTTTATATGGCAGCAGCGTACGGGGGCATACACACTGGAGCGTCTTATGGGGGGCATATAATACAATGGTGGCGCAGGATGGGAGCAGCACATGACAGAACGGGGGCAGGATGGCAGCAGCACATGACAGAACGGGCGCAGGATGGCAGCAACACATGACAGAACGGGCGCAGGATGGCAGCAGCACATGACAGAACGGGCGCAGGATGTCAGCAGCACATGACAGAACGGGCGCAGGATGGGAGCAGCACATGACAGAACAGGGGAGCAGGATGGGAGCAGCACATGACAGAACGGGCGCAGGATGGCAGCAGCACATGACAGAACAGGCGCAGGATGGCAGCAGCACATGAGAGAACGGGCGCAGGATGGGAGCAGCACATGACAGAACAGGCGCAGGATGGCAACAGCACATGACAGAACGGGCGCAGGATGGGAGCAGCACATAACAGGATGGGAGCAGCACATGACAGAACGGGGGCGCAGGATGGGAGCAGCACATGACAGAATGGGCGCAGGATGGCAGCATCACATGACAGAACGGGCGCAGGATGGCAGCAGCACATGACAGAACGGGCGTAGGATGGGAGCAGCACATGACATAACGGGCGCAGGATGGCAGCAGCACATGACAGAACGGGCGCAGGATGGGAGCAGCACATGACAGAAGAGGGGAGCAGGATGGGAGTAGCACATGACAGAACGGGGGCGCAGGATGGGAGCAGCACATGACAGAACGGGGGCGCAGGATGGGAGCAGCACATGACAGAACGGGGGCGCAGGAGTGGGTGCAGCACATGACAGGATGGGAGCAGCAAATGACAAAATGGAGGCGCAGGATTGGAGCAGCACATGAGAGAATGGGCGCAGGATGGCAGCAGCACATGACAGAACGGGTGAAGGATGGCAGCAGCACATGACAGAACGGGCGCAGGATGGGAGCAGCACATGACAGAACGGGCGCAGGATGGCAGCAGCACATGACAGAACGGGCGCAGGATGGGAGCAGCACATGACAGAACAGGGGAGCAGGATGGGAGCAAAACATGACAGAACGGGGGCGCAGGATGGGAGCAGCACATGACAGAACGGGGGCGCGGGATGGGAGCAGCACATGACAGAACGGGGCGCAGGATGGGAGCAGCGCATGACAGGATGGGAGCAGCAAATGACAGAATGGAGGGGCAGGATGGGAGCAGCACATGACAGAACGGGGGCGCAGGATGGGAACAGCACATGACAGAACGGGGGCGCAGGATGGGAGCAGCACATGACAGGATGGGGATGCAGGATGGAGCAGCACATGACAGAATAGGGGCGTAGGATGGAGCAGCACATGACAGGATGGGGACGCAGGATGGAGCAGCACATGACAGGATGGGGACGCAGGATGGAGCAGCACATGACAGGATGGGGACGCAGGATGGAGCAGCACATGACAGGATGGGGGCGCAGGATGGAGCAGCACATACCAGGATGGAGACCATATACCAATATAAATGCTCGCCACCCGGGCGTAGAACGGGTTCAATAGCTAGTATATATATATATATATATATATGTATATATATATATATACCTTGTGGAGAGCACACACATATATACACCCTGCGGAGAGCACACACATATATACACCCTGTGGACAGCACACACATGTATATATACACCCTGTGGGGAGCACACACATATATACACCCTGCGGAGAGCACACACATGTATATATACACCCTGCGGGGAGCACACACATATATACACCCTGCGGGGAGCACACACATATACACCCTGCGGAGAGCACACACACACATATGTATATATATATATATATATATATATACACCCTGCGGGAGCACACATATATATACACCCTGCGGACAGCACACACATGTATATATACACCCTGCGGACAGCACACACATGTATATATACACCCTGCGGACAGCACACATCTATACACCCTGCGGACAGCACACATATATACACCCTGCGGACAGCACACATCTATACACCCTGCGGACAGCACACATATATACACCCTGCGGACAGCACACATATATACACCCTGCGGACAGCACACATATATACACACAGATGTATATATACACCCTGCGGACAGCACACATCTATACACCCTGCGGACAGCACACACATGTATATATACACCCTGCGGACAGCACACACATGTATATATACACCCTGCGGACAGCACACATATATATATATACACCCTGCGGGGAGCACACACATGTATATATACACCCTGCGGACAGCACACACATGTATATATACACCCTGCGGACAGCACACACATATATATACACCCTGCGGACAGCACACATATATATACACCCTGCGGACAGCACACATATATATATATACACCCTGCGGGGAGCACACACATGTATATATACACCCTGCGGACAGCACACACATGTATATATACACCCTGCGGACAGCACACATCTATACACCCTGTGGACAGCACACATATATATATATACACCCTGCGGGGAGCACACACATGTATATATACACCCTGCGGACAGCACACACATGTATATATACACCCTGCGGACAGCACACATCTATACACCCTGTGGACAGCACACATATATATACACCCTGCGGGGAGCACACACATCTATACACCCTGCGGACAGCACACATCTATACACCCTGCGGACAGCACACACATCTATACACCCTTCGGACAGCACACATATATATATATATATATATATATATATATATACACTCTGCTGACAGCACACACATGTATATATACACCCTGCGGACAGCACACATATATACACCCTGCGGACAGCACACATATATACACACACATGCACACATATATACACCCTGCGGACAGCACACATATATACACCCTGCGGACAGCACACATATATACACCCTGCGGACAGCACACATATATACACACACATGCACACATATATACACCCTGCGGACAGCACACATATATACACCCTGCGGACAGCACACATATATACACCCTGCGGACAGCACACATATATACACACACATGCACACATATATACACCCTGCGGACAGCACACATATATACACCCTGCGGACAGCACACATATATACACACACATGCACACATATATACACCCTGCGGACAGCACACATATATACACCCTGCGGACAGCACACATATATACACCCTGCGGACAGCACACATATATACACACACATGCACACATATATACACCCTGCGGACAGCACACATATATACACCCTGCGGACAGCACACATATATACACACACATGCACACATATATACACCCTGCGGACAGCACACATATATACACCCTGCGGACAGCACACATATATACACACACATGCACACACCATGTGACGCTGCACAGCTGCCAGCAGCACTGAATTCCATCTGATCCCCTTTCCTCCCAGAGAGCTGCACCCCCCTCCCGCACATGCTCTCCCCCTCTCCGCTCCCTCCCTCCCTTCACATCTCAGGGGGATCCGAGCAGAACGCACCACAATTCCCCACACAGAGGGGAGCGGGAGGCAGGTTGCGGGCGGCGGGCTCGGTGGTGGCTCCGCTGTGTGGCTCTGGGCATTTGCAGCGTCTGCATCCTTCGCATCCTCTCCCCCGCCCGCCGCCTCTCATGGTCCATTCCTGGTACCTCATTCCCTGTGCTGCTGCATCACACCTCGCCTGACACTCGCCCAGCTGTTCTCGGGGAGGACCCCTGTCCCCGGCGTCCTCGGTGGATTATGTGCAGCTCCGTTTTGTGATTCTCCCTTTTCTCCTATATCACGCAGTGTTGCATCTTCTCTCCGGAGAATCTGGCCGGTCCTCATCCCTGATCGGTCCCTCCTGGCACGGGAGAAGAGAAGACCCCGTACTTTGTCATTAGGGGAGACGGACACCGGTCGGATCTTACCGGGAAGGCTTTTTTTTCTGGGGCCATTTGATCGTCATGTATCTCGCAGCCATCCTGCTCCTGACCCTGGCTGGATTCACGGGGGCGAACGTGTCCGAATATGACCGTAAGTACCCCCATATTATTAGTAGCGGGGAGTCTGAGGGGCTCCGGGACTCCTCCAGTGATTTTATATATGTGTATCATTATGTGATTGCCAATTATGGCTACTGATTGCCGATATGGCTAGTGATCGCCGATATGGCTACTGATTGCCGATTATGGCTACTGATCGCCGATATGGCTAGTGATTGCCAGTTATGGCTGGTGATCACCGATATGGCTAGTGATTGCCGATATGGCTACTGATCGCCGATATGGCTAGTGATTGCCAGTTATGGCTGGTGATCACCGATATGGCTAGTGATCGCCGATATGGCTACTGATTGCCGATTATGGCTACTGATCGCCGATTATGGCTACTGATCGCCGATATGGCTAGTGATTGCCAGTTATGGCTGGTGATCACCGATATGGCTAGTGATTGCCGATATGGCTACTGATCGCCGATATGGCTACTGATTGCCGATTATGGCTACTGATCGCCGATATGGCTAGTGATTGCCAGTTATGGCTGGTGATCACCGATATGGCTAGTGATTGCCGATATGGCTACTGATCACCGATATGGCTAGTGATTGCCGATATGGCTACTGATTGCCGATATGGCTAGTGATCACCGATATGGCTACTGATTGCCGATTATGGCTACTGATCGCCGATATGGCTAGTGATTGCCAATTATGGCTGGTGATCACCGATATGGCTAGTGATCGCCGATATGGCTACTGATTGCCGATATGGCTAGTGATCACCGATATGGCTACTGATTGCCGATTATGGCTACTGATCGCCGATATGGCTAGTGATTGCCAGTTATGGCTGGTGATCACCGATATGGCTAGTGAATGCCGATATGGCTAGTGATTGCCAGATATGGCTAGTGATTGCCAGTTATGGCTAGTGATCGCCGATATGGCTAGTGATTGCCGATATGGCTAGTGATTGCCGATATGGCTAGTGAATGCCAATTATGGCTACTGATTGCCGATTATGGCTACTGATCGCCGATATGGCTAGTGATTGCCAATTATGGCTGGTGATCACCGATATGGCTAGTGATTGGCAATTATGGCTGGTGATTGCCAATTATGGCTAGTGATTGTCGATATGGCTAGCAATCGCCGATAGGGCTAGTGATCGCCAACATGACTATTGATCGCCCATATTTCTAGTGATTGCCGATTATGGCTATTGATTGCCAATTATGGCTAGTGATGGCTGATATAGCTAGTGATTGCCGATTATGGCTAGTGATGGCCAATATGGCTAGTGATTGGCAATATGGTTAGTGATCGCCGATATGGCTAGTGATTGCCAATTATGGCTGGTAATTGCCAATTATGGCTAGTGATCGCCGATATGGCTACTGATTGCCGATATGGCTAGTGATCGCCGATATGGCTACTGATTGCCGATTATGGCTACTGATCGCCGATATGGCTAGTGATTGCCAGTTATGGCTGGTGATCACCGATATGGCTAGTGATTGCCGATATGGCTACTGATCGCCGATATGGCTAGTGATTGCCAGTTATGGCTGGTGATCACCGATATGGCTAGTGATCGCCGATATGGCTACTGATTGCCGATTATGGCTACTGATCGCCGATTATGGCTACTGATCGCCGATATGGCTAGTGATTGCCAGTTATGGCTGGTGATCACCGATATGGCTAGTGATTGCCGATATGGCTACTGATCGCCGATATGGCTACTGATTGCCGATTATGGCTACTGATCGCCGATATGGCTAGTGATTGCCAGTTATGGCTGGTGATCACCGATATGGCTAGTGATTGCCGATATGGCTACTGATCACCGATATGGCTAGTGATTGCCGATATGGCTACTGATTGCCGATATGGCTAGTGATCACCGATATGGCTACTGATTGCCGATTATGGCTACTGATCGCCGATATGGCTAGTGATTGCCAATTATGGCTGGTGATCACCGATATGGCTAGTGATCGCCGATATGGCTACTGATTGCCGATATGGCTAGTGATCACCGATATGGCTACTGATTGCCGATTATGGCTACTGATCGCCGATATGGCTAGTGATTGCCAGTTATGGCTGGTGATCACCGATATGGCTAGTGAATGCCGATATGGCTAGTGATTGCCAGATATGGCTAGTGATTGCCAGTTATGGCTAGTGATCGCCGATATGGCTAGTGATTGCCGATATGGCTAGTGATTGCCGATATGGCTAGTGAATGCCAATTATGGCTACTGATTGCCGATTATGGCTACTGATCGCCGATATGGCTAGTGATTGCCAATTATGGCTGGTGATCACCGATATGGCTAGTGATTGGCAATTATGGCTGGTGATTGCCAATTATGGCTAGTGATTGTCGATATGGCTAGCAATCGCCGATAGGGCTAGTGATCGCCAACATGACTATTGATCGCCCATATTTCTAGTGATTGCCGATTATGGCTATTGATTGCCAATTATGGCTAGTGATGGCTGATATAGCTAGTGATTGCCGATTATGGCTAGTGATGGCCAATATGGCTAGTGATTGGCAATATGGTTAGTGATCGCCGATATGGCTAGTGATTGCCAATTATGGCTGGTAATTGCCAATTATGGCTAGTGATTGCCGACATACCTATTGATCACCCGTATTTCTAGTGATTGCCGATTATGGCTAGTGTTCGACACTATGGCTAGTGATCACCGATTAAGGCTAGTGATCTCCAATACCACTTGACTTATATTTCTATGTATATATATATATATATATATATATATATATATATATATATATATATATATATATATATATTAATGTACATATTAATCAACATCTACATATATATATATTTGTAGGGATGTTTATGTCACGTCTTATATTTGTGTATATAAATAAGTATTGATCAACATCTCCATGTCTATGTATTCGTAGGGTTGTGTACATTGTGTAATATATATATATATATATATATATATATATATATATACACACACAATACCTCTTTAGACAGTATCAATCCACATCCACTTGTGAATATACGGTGTATACATTTACATTTATGTTCTGTCTTACATTTCTCTTCACGCTCTCTATGTCAGTACATGTATATATACCCACACATATCTATACATACATGCACATATATTTATATACACACTAAGTCAGTCAACATCTACATGTATATTCATAAATATATACATCCATATACATGCATGCACTGTGATAGAAAGCATGGGGCGAGTGTAAGTGTGTGTCTATCTATAGAAAGAAGTATATATACTTAATATATACATGCATAGATATATATATTTATATACAAATATATATACATCTATTTCAATATAAATAACTATATATATTATAAATATTTGTAGTACGTGTGTATCAGTATATATATACAATTACATTTCTATTTATGAGGTCATTTCATCACATGTAGGTGTGTTCATATATAGATGCTGTGTACATTCATATGCAGGATCGTGTATATATATATTATATATATGTCGATACCAATGTGCATATAGATGTACACACACTACATTTCTCGTTATGGGGTTGTTTGTGATGTCCGCACCTTGCCGTTGTGGGAGCACAAACAAGAAGGGGAGGCTCAGCCTCGGCCTGGAGCTTAGGGTTACCCTCTGTGGAGGTTGGGTCGCTGCATTGACCACTAGAGAGGGTCTGACTCCATGGGCCGGCAGATGGAGCAGCGCAGAGGACCCTCTTAATGTATGCAAACACACCCTCTTCTGGTACAGCGAACACATTGCCACCTGCACTTTATGGGTCGTGGATGCGGAAAGACAATAAATCCTGCTCGCGCTGAGATACAGGATATCAGACATCCTTGGGGTAGAGGGTCTGGTCCCAAGAACCTGCACTCTACTCCACCCCGCAGCATTTGGAAATGTTTTTTACTTTTAACCCGTTGTATCGTCTCTGTCTGCATAATTTAACCCTCATTGAGCTGCGTTGAAGGAAGCTAGGGAGACGAAGTGATGCGGGGGTGCACATACTTTCGCAGCGGACATAGAAAACATTCCAAATGCTTCATACGGGACACGTGCCAGGATAATTAGCAGGGCAGATTAACAGAAACCCTTTTGTCACGTTCCCTTCCCGAGCCGGGGGTTGTGTTCGTTAATGCTACATTCTTCTTTACGGGGCTCTGGGAATTTCTCTCTTTTTTTCCCTGCGTGGTTAATAGGGTCACATTGTTGGGTTTCTACAGCCGAGAACACAAATAATCACACAGCCATAGCAGTTCCTGTAAAAACTCATTATCGAAGGGTAAATAAGAGGGGAGCAGCGCGAAAAGACCCTTAACCATTTATCTTCCCCACTGCTACAAATATAATGAAACATCGGAGGGCGATTTATTGAGGGTCGAACATAACATATATTTAGCGGTAGGTTGCCTACGCCTGTTTATTACCATGAATTAGAGTGCAAGCATTTGGGATCGGAGGTGGGCAATGCTCATACACTGTACCATAATATTATGTCCCGTGTTACGCAAGTGCAGGTAATTTAGATCTCGCCATCTCTCATTTTTTCCATTTGATGGAAGATATAGAGGCGGTTGTCTGATATGAATTGTGGTTTATCGAGGAGGGTGATGAAAGATTTGTAATTGTTGTTTTATAGATAAGTGAACACAAACCTCCCATCCTTGGGTTGGGATGTCAATCGTCTCAAAAGCCTGAGGTCTTCTCTATAACCAGCCATTGCCTATTTGGGATTTTTTTTCCGTTACCCATGCTGGAGAGATTACGGGGTCAAGTTGGATTTGCTAGTGTAAAATGTCCTAGTTGTCTATATGCAAGCTCCCAAAGGGTGCCATATAGACCCGTGACCTCCTGGACGTCATAGCATAGCAAATTACCCACTCGTCTAGTAGCTTTCTGCCATGGCAGTGGAGGGGGTTAATGTCCCATCCCTCCGTTATCGTACGCCTTTCTGGTTCTCACTGAACCCTGAGAGAGAGAGATCTTTTCTGAGCTACGGGAACTATTGTGATACACAATTGATTCCTGCCTTCAAACTCCCATTTCAACACATCAACCGTCAAAATATGGGCCCAAAGTGACAACTTGACGTTCAGAGCCCAAAGAGAAGAGCAGCAGGGTTCTTCCCAAATGGCTGCTTCTTGCTTCACAGGGTCACGGACCTCTTGAGTGATACTGGTGTCGTTTATGGTTTTTCCTCATCCATATCAGAGTATTCTATGAATGAACAACTTTGGGTCTCTCCACAGGAGAACCACTGACCTTTCTTCATCAGTAGAATTGTCTTGCAGACTTTTTTCTTCCTTTTATGAAATATAGATTTTAATTTGAAATCTTCTATTTACAAGGCCCATTTGGATAAAAGGAGATAGTTTATTTTCAAAGGCGTCCATATTCTGTGAGAAAAAGAAGAAAGTCTGGAAGACAACTCTACTGATGGGAAAGGTCCACAGTTGTCCGTGATGATCCATGGACATGTTTTTACAGCGTCATCATCACTATATGGACAACATGATTGTCCTTAGACTGTCATGTATGCTTCCTTTTTCAGCTGAACCTACTGAAAGGGTTCTACACTAGGGTAAGAAGATAGTCTGGAAGACAAATCTACTGATCACAAGGATCCACAGCTCTCATTGATGATCTGTGATCATGTCCTAAGTAGGAAAGGGTGACAATAGAGCTATAGGGATGACATAAGCACCCTTTGATTGCCATGGTTTTTCGTTTCCTGATCCCCAATCAGCCTGACGTACTGAGATATTCTCCACAAGGGGAAGAAGAAAGTTTGGAAGATAACTCTACTGATGGGAAAGGACCACAACTCTTCATGATGATCTATGAACGTATCCAAAGTTGACGAAAGCTACATTGCCGCTATAGAGATGACATGATTGCCTTTTGATTGTCATTCATTCATGTTTCTTGTTCAATAATCACAAGAACCTAAATGTCTAATGATCACCTACTGAGAAGTTCTCCAAAAGTGAGGAATATATCTTGACAAACCTTTAAAATACTTACAAAGAGATAATGCTAAACAGTAGATGTCAATTGCGGTCCATATTCCATAAGTATGGTGACGGTAGAAGTGCCAAAGAAAGTCTGTAAGACAACTCAAATGAAGGGACAATTCCACAGCTCTACATGATGATTAATGGATATATCTAAAATAATAAAGAATAATCGTTCTTTGATTATCATGATTCCAATCACAAGAACGTAATATCTCATGATCACCTACTTAGCAGTCCTTCACAAGTTGGGAATAATATTCAATAACCCGTTCAAATAACATCAAATGCCTCATTAGATGAGTTGGGGTAACATTAAAAGATTGTAGAATTTTATTCTCCCCTTGTGGAGAACTCCTCAGAAGATCGGGCTGATTGAGAAATAGGAAACCATAACAACCAAAGGGCAATCAGGTAATCCATATTGTTGTGATGCAGCTCTTTCCTACTTTGGTTTTGTCAACGGATCATTATGGACATCTATGGACCTATCCCACCAAACTTTCTTTTGGTAATTATGCCTCCACCATACTTACGGAATATGGACACACATCTAATGGTAGTTTAAAAGGTCGTTGAATTTTAATTTGTGTAGAACCTTTGTGCAGGTAGAAGGTCTTTGAGATATTAGGTTCTTATGCATGGGGAGCAGGAAACAGGAAATCACAAAAACCAAAGGGAGAAAATGTCATCCATATAGTGGTGATGATATAGCAGGGATGCGTCTCTCTTTTTTTTGGATAAGTTGATAGATGATCATGGAGAACTGTGTACCTGTCCCATCAGTAGAGCTGTTACCTACTTCTGCCTTTGCCACAGTTAGGGAATATGGAGCCCAAATTACATCTACTGTTTAGAATTACCCACACTCTTTGATGGTATTGGAATGAGCTGCCAACTTTTTTTCCACTTGTAAAGAACCTCTCAGTAGGTGATTGTGAGATGTTATGTTCTTGTGATTGGGAATAGGGAACTATGGTAATCAAAGGGTGATTAAGTAATCCATATTTATGTAATGCATTCCTGTGATGTCCCTCTTTCTTACTTGGGATATGTCTACAGACCATCATGGAGAGTAATGGAACTATCCCATTAACAGAGTTGCTTTTTGAGACCTTCTTATGGTACTTCTAGGTATAAAAAAGTACTGAATAGGTTTGGGAATTAGTACTAAAAGTCCCAGTCGTTAATTGAGGTATTGAGTAGAATGGATATAGAGCAATCTTCCCTTGTCTAATCGTCACTTAGTACCGGCTTTTTCAAATTCAGTACTCCACAAGAAGAGAAAACACCACGTGGCCCCACAATAGTGAAGTGCTGCAGAGATCCAGGATCTCACATAGTATTTATTATACTCACAAAAGATTCATTCAAATCTGCTTAGAAAGCTGTGGTTCACTGCCCAACTCAGGTTTCGCTAGGTTGCTTTGCCAGGGGTACGTCTTTAATGTATTTTGCTCTGACATTTTGGTGTGTGGAATTTTAATCATCTAGTGTGATTACAGTACTTCTACCTCTACCATATTTATCGACTATAGACTCTAATGTCTACCTTTACCTATACTCATCTTGATGATATTTTAAAGAGTTATCACATTTTGGGGAACCTCTCAGTTGCTGTTTGTGAGATATTAATTTCCTGTTACCACCATACTGGAGAACAAAAAGAAAATTCACATGCCCAAAGATCGGTCATTTGGCACTTGCTGAAGCGATGATGTATCTGGTTGTACTGGTGGCTTTGGGAGGAGTAATATTGCTGTTTGGTTCTAAAGTTTCCCAATATAAGGCTTGAATGTGATTTTGGTTTTGATCATTTGTACAAATGCATCATTTATTAACTAATCTGTAATGCAGTGGTGTAGTGGGGAGGTTGTGGCCATAGAGACGGTCGCCAAATCTTATGGCGGTGCACATTCTCTTCTTTAGGATTAGGATGTAGGATGTAAAGGTACTTCTTTTATCAGGTTCAGATGTATGGTGCTTGTTCAGGAGCTGTAAAAAGAAAAATCAATGGCGGAATTGGGTTGTTTTGACCATTTTATCCCACTTTTAAGGTAAAATAAATGGTTTCATTCAAAACTACAACTTGTTCTGCAATTATAAGTCCTCATATGGCCATTTCAAGGGAAATATACATAAGACTCATGGGAAAACAGAGTAAGAGAAAAGTAAACTGCAAATATAAAAATTTGCCAGAGAGGGGTATTTAGGTGCAGGACTAGTACAGCCAACCCAATCTTTGCACTAATGAGGCCTTGAAGAGGATCTCAAGCTCTCTGGTCAAAAGTGGTGAGAGTTATTTTAATTTTATTCCCCTACTATTTTGATCATTCCATTTTTTTTTTACATCCGTCGTACAGTTCCATATTCATGATGAGCGTGCTCTTTACTTGGGTTTTCCCAGAATGCTTAGGTACTCTCTGAGTATCTTAGGCGTGCTCGTAGATTATGTTTGTGTCCCCCCAGCGGCATGATTTGCGGCTGCTAGACAACCTGAACACATGCAGGGATTGCCTGTTTGTTAGGGAATCCCCACAGGTATTCAGGCTGTCTAGCAGCTGAAAATCATGCCGCTGGGGGGACACAAACATAATCTACGAGCACGCCCAAAATACTCAGACAACACCCGAGCATGCTCGGAAAACCCGAGTAACGAGCACACTCGCTCATCACTATTTCAGATATATGGCCATTTTTATTTGGAACCATGGCTCACAGGATCCTCTAGGGAGTGTCTTTAGGCGTTATTTCCCTGTGAGACGGAAAAGACTATCAAAACTTACACTAAGTAAAATGCACATACATCTGGAACCATATGGTGGATTCTAAAAAAACAAAAACCGGAATACTCGGGGGGAGCAGGGGGAATAATAGATGAACACCAACTGGCCAGCTTTTGATTTGATGATGGGTGCTCTTTACAGAATTTTCCTTCTCCACACCGAAGGATCTCGCCTTCTATACCTCACCACCCGTAGTTGTACTTTCCTTCAGATGTCGTTAACCTCTCAATTGTACCACACTTATCATGAATTTAATTAACTTCTTCCGTTATTTGCTCAGAAGTTAACCATTTAGCATTATTTCTTTTACGCAAATTTCATTTTAGCCCAGAGCCGACCTTCTGCTTGACTTTTGTCTATTAAAAGGGTTAATTGAGGTAATGAAAGGACAGATAAATATGCAGAATTTATACTCGCCATAGCTTAGACAAATGCTGGTATTGGAGGAATTTTATTACCGCCACTCTTGCATCACTTTGATTTATTCAGTCGGTAAGCATGTCGTAAAAATTTACACATGTAATAAGCGCCATCCATCTCCCGAATGCAGTAATTAGCTAAAGTTCCCGGACCAGAAAGGATCACAATCCGAATATTCCACCCATAATCACATTAGTAGATGTGAAGCCGTTGGAAATTCCACATGAAAGCAGACAAAGGAATGAAAAAAAGGGGTAAAAGCTCCCACATGCGTATTTTACGCAGCGATAAATTCATTTGACGCAGGTCACCGGGTTAATGCAGCGAAATCATTTACATTATATTTTGCAGCAAGTCCATCCTTTGCAGAAGTCTTGCGGCTCGTGATGCTCCGTTTACGGTAAATCTGATTACTTCAGCGCTATTTTAATATTTGTATTAATTATTCAGGGCGGCACTGCAGATGTACAATGAAATGTTTCTCCTGACCTGGAAGATACATTATGCATTATATTGAAGAATAAGCCTCCTTAGATCTTAAAAACGTTCATTTTGTGCGGTGGGGAGAAAACACCAGCCGGGGTGCCCCCTAGCAGTCTGCGACCTCTGAGGAAGGTCAGTTGCCATCATCTTCCCTCATTGTCTTTAGCTTTTCCATGAAAAAATGACGTTTTTCTGACAATTGGGATCTCGTATTCTTGCTGCCATGCGGTGCCTCTGAGAGGCATTGTGTTCTACTCTAGACGTATTGACAGTGTGGTCGAACATGCTCTGATTAATATCAGGGGCATGTAGAGGTAACGTATGCGAATGCATGTTTTGTTTGAAAAAAGTAAGTCTCTCTGTATCCAAACGTACGTTTCGCTTGTTCTTCTTCAACCCCACCGGATGAAGCACACGCGAAACGTACTTCCGAATGCAGAGAGCCCTGTTGGGTTGATCCATTATGTTTATACTTCAGAAAAAAAATAATTTTGCGAAAACACACCCACAAAACAAAGCTAGCCAGGAGTTGGATTGTATGAAAAACAGTACGTAAAATATAGAAATTTAATGGTATTTCAACTTTAAAAATTGAAAAAAACAAACACTTATAAAAGTGGGAAAACTTACAGATCCAGGAGTTGGATTATATAAAACACAGTACATAAGATACAGAAGTGTGCCCACCAAAACAGGCTCTCTGTATCCCAACGTACATTTTTCTAACGCTTCTTCCAGGCGATAACCCTGAAAAATCATAAGCGAAACATACGTCAGGGTGTAGAGAGCCTGTTGGATTCATACGTTATAGTTACATATATACGAAAGAAATTATATGAAACAAACATGTATAAAAGTGGGAAAATACACAGACAAAACATAGAGAGCTAGGAGTCGGATTGTATGGAACACAGTCCATAGGATACAGATATGTAGTAGTATCCACCAAACAGCAGCCACGGTCACACGAAGGCGACGGTGTATCCTGACATACATTTCGCTGACGCTTCTTCCAGGGATGACAGCGAAACATGTCGTGATGCAGAGAGCCTGTTGGGTTAATATTTTATATGTATACTTAAAAAAATTATATGAAACAAACATGTGTAGAAGTGGGAAAACGCAAGGACAAAAAAACAGTCCGATGATGGATTTTATGGACACAAAACGCATGATATTCTGTAAAAATGTATCAGAACCAACCAACCATTTTCTTTGTATCCCAACATACGTTTCATTTGTGCTTCCTCCAGGGATAAGGTTTGGATGCACAGAACCTGGTGGGTTGATACTTTATTTTTATTGGTATATGCGCATGTCACGTCGTTGTTTAGTACTTTGTTGGTGCTGTATCCTGTGCTTTATGCCTTTTTTACCTTTTTTCATGATATACTGTACTGTGTCTCTTTTTCGGTCTAACAATTAGAGATAGTTTGGATAATGGATCATTTACTACTATTTACTGCTATTGGCCCATTTCCTTTTTTTGTAGGTTTTCTAATTTACGGATTTAAGAAAAAATCCTATAATTTTACATCCCCTGTTTTTCTGAAGATCTTTAAGTCTCCAGACCACAAACCTGTGTTGCACCACTTCCTACACTCCATAGGGTATCAAGGAGAGAGGACAGAAGGAAAGGAGTAACACATGACTCTAAGATCAGACTACACAGGGCGTGTTTGTAGTCTGTTACCACGGAGACCCATAGGTCTACATAGCATCTGTATACCCAAGATAAGCAGAATTTTGTTTTCAACCTTTTACAAAGTCACTTCATTTTTTTCTGTAATTTTAGATATATTTGAGCAAAATAGTTGTTTACGGGGAAGTCCAGGTTTTCCAAAAATGTATTTCTGTACGAGATACTCTTGTTCATGGGTCGTAACTATTGCTCCAGCTCAACTCCAGTTATTTGAATGGGGCTAATATTGAAGACTACCCATGGATCTTGAAATCCTTTTATACCTTATGGTTACTAGTTGCACCTAAACCTTGTTTTTGAGAGATCTCAATATCTCCTGTTGGGCAGAAGAAAACATTATGGATGGTACTAGAGGACCCTATGCTGGCACCCAGTTGCCCATGTGTTGTGCTGGTATATCACTTCCCGATGAAACGAGAGAGAATCATTTCACACAGTTACTAAAACTTCACTCACTGTTAAAATGCATAACTGGAGCTGTCAAGATGGGGCACAGGTGTCTTGTTTAAGGGGTGACTCACTTGACTGATATTTTTTTTTTGCCGAAGAAAAAGCTTTAATGCCGTACATGCGGAATAATAGGATGCAATAAAATACAAGGTAAGCGCTCACAGCAACGGGAAGCGCAGAGACATTAAACAAACAGTCGTATGCGAGGATAATACTAATAAGGCGAGCCGTCCCTTAAGCGTCCGCCTTGAGTGATGACTAATTATTTCTCCACTCTTCGACAGAGTCCTTTGTATTCATCATCGGGGTCGTTCTGTCTCTTATCAGCTATTACTGTCAGAGGAGATTTGTAAAAAAGTACCGGGCATGGCTCTGGGGAAATCCAAGGTACATGCCAACACTTGCCAGTGTCTTAATGAATCTTAAGCATATGTAGGCCGAGTTCATAATAATATTTCATAAAGAAAAGTAAAGATCGGAGACCGGTTTCCCAGATGATCTGAGGATCATTGTCCATGAGGGCATACGCCTGCCAGCTCCGAGTAATATACCGGTAGATCTGAAACGTAGAGCTAGTGTGTATGTGACTGGCAAGAATATCTACAGGAAATCCGATTATGGCTGAATTAGAGCCAAAAACCCTAAAATCTGATGCCCAATGGTTCCTGTTAGGGTCTCATCTAGTCCAGTCTTGGGTATTTATTTATTACGCTTGGGTATCGATTGTATCGCCTAGTCTTGATTTTGGGTCTAGTCTAGGATGTAGTCTAATCTTATAACTGTTCTTTATTTATTCTAGGGTATGGTCTTCTGTCTTTTTCATTCTAGGATTTAATGTGATCTTGAGTCTATATTTATTCCAGACGTAATCCTTGGTCTGGATTCATTCTAGTCTTTATTCTACTCTTGAGCCCATGATCATTTTCGGATCTACTGTAGTGTTGGATATACCGTATTTATGTTTAGTCTTGGGTCTTGATTTATTCTTTGTTCTAGTATTAGGATTGTGCTCTTAAGACTGTAGTTATTCTAGGGCCTATATTTCTGTTTATATGTGTATGTATATATATGCAGTGGGAGAAATAAGTATTTTATCCCTTGCTGATTTTGTAAGTTTGGCCACTGACAAAGACATGAACAGTCTGTAATTATATAAGGGTAGGTTAACTTTAACATTGAGAGATAGAATATCAAAAATAAAATCTAGAAAATTACATTGTATAAATTATATAAATTTATTTGCATTTTGCAGTGAGAAATAAGTATTTAATCCCCTACCAACCATTAAGAGTTCTGGCTCCTACAGCCCAGTTAGACTCTCCTAATCAACTCGTTACCTGCATTAAAGACAGCTGTCTTACATTGTCACCTTTATAAAAGACTCCTATCCACAGACTCCATTAATCAGTCAGACTCTAACACTTACAACATGGGCAAGACCAAAGAGCTTTATAAGGATGTCAGGGACAAGATCACAGATCTGCACAAAGCTGGAATGGGCTACAAAACCATAAGTAAGACGCTGGGTGGGAAGGAGACAACTGTTGGTGCAATAGTAAGAAATTGGAAGAAATCTTTGATCATGAGGAAGGTGAGAGATCAGCCTAAAACTACACAAGAGGAACTTGTTAAGGATCCCAATGCAAGCTGGGTCCACAGTCACCAAGAAAACCATTGAGAACACATTACGCCGTGCAGGTGGAGGTGTCTTAAATAATAAGTGTCTCCCAGCCATTGGCTGGGAACACTTTAAGATGGCATGCCCCTTTAAGATGGAGAGTTCTCCTTAAGCACAGTGCCCGGAGATCTGTGTGTGCACGCCGGGCAGCGTAGACAAAGTAGGAGGAGGAAGAGCAGGATGATGGCTGCAGCGTGAGTGAGTCAGCGTTCCTGCAGGGGGAGAGGGGCAGCGTGCAGGGATGCCAGTGCTACATCTGGATTTATTCTATGACTAAAGGTACCGTCACACTAGACGATATCGCTAGCGATCCGTGACGTTGCAGCGTCCTCGCTAGCGATATCGTCCAGTGTGACAGGCAGCAGCGATCAGGCCCCTGCTGTAATGTCGCTGGTCGGGGAAGAAAGGCCAGCACTTTATTTCGTCGCTGGATCTCCCGCTGACATCGCTGAATCGGCGTGTGTGACACCGATTCTGCAATGTCTTCGCTGGTAACCAGGGTAAACATCGGGTTACTAAGCGCAGGGCCGCGCTTAGTAAATCGATGTTTACCCTGGTTACCATCGTTAAAGTAAAAAAACAAACACTACATACTTACCTACCTCTGTCTGTCCTCGGCGCTCTGCTTCTCTGCTCTGGCTGTGAGCGCCGGGCAGCCGGAAAGCACAGCGGTGACGTCACCGCTCTGCTTTCCGGCCGCTGTGCTCACAGCCAGTACAGGAGGAGTGCAGAGAAGCCCAGTGCCGGGGACAGACAGCGGTAGGTAAGTATGTAGTGTTTGTTTTTTTACTTTAACGATGGTAACCAGGGTAAACATCGGGTTACTAAGCGCGGCCCTGCGCTTAGTAACCCGATGTTTACCCTGGTTACCGGCATCGTTGGTCGCTGGAGAGCGGTCTGTGTGACAGCTCTCCAGCGACCAAACAGCGACGCTGCAGCGATCCGGATCGTTGTCGGTATCGCTGCAGCGTCGCTTAGTGTGACGGTACCTTTAGTCTCTATGGTTTAGTCTTGGGTCTGTATTTATTTTATATATCCAAATAAGAGGGGAAGTAACAAACCAAACAAATAAAATATAAGAAATTTTATTCAATATGATTAAAAGACAAAAATGCAATTCATATGTAAACGTATACAGCACAAGGGGAAACACGGCAGAATGGACCCAAGGCAATCCACAAAGTGTAAATAAATATAAAGGAATGGATCACTAAATACATATGCACCAGCAGGCTCTGGATTACAAAGCATGAATGACCACATATGAAATACAACAATGGTTCCAGGGGCAAGAAGCCACGTTGCGAAACGCGCGTCGGGGTTATCCTGTCCCACGGCAAATCCTCTCACCAGCAGGTATGCATGCAACGCTGATACCTTATTTATGATCTTCTCAGTATGGCTCCTATATGGACTGATATGGCCTTTTGCGTTATTTGCACTATGCACTGACACTTTATTCCGGACCTATGTGGTTACCGGATAGCTGATACCGTCCTATATTTTTTGTACACTAGTACCACATATGGGTATAACTATATAACCCCTCGTCTAGTACATCATAGTAGTCTTTATTTATCCCCATTTATCATCCACATACACTTGTGGCTTTTGTTGACTACCTACACAGTGTGTTAGGATTTTTTATATGAACCATTGTTGTATTTCATCTGTGGTCATTCATGCTTTGTAATCCAGAGCCTGCTGGTGCATATGTATTTAGTGATCCATTCCTTTATATTTATTTACACTTTGTGGATTGCCTTGGGTCCATTCTGCCGTGTTTCCCCTTGTTCTGTATACGTTTACATATGAATTGCATTTTTGTCTTTTAATCATATTGAATAAAATTTCTTATATTTTATTTGTTTGGTTTGTTACTTCCCCTCTTATTTGGATATATGCTACTTCTGGAGGTACGCCTCAGATATTGTTTGGTCTAATATTTTGGGTATACTGTATTTATTTTATAGCCTAGTCTTGGGTCTATATTTATTCTATGGCCTCTATTCGGGTCTGTATTTATTCTATGGCTAAAGGTACCTTCACACTCAGCAACTTTACAACGAGAACGACAACGATCCGTGTCGTTGCAGCGTCCTGGATAGCGATCTCGTTGTGTTTGACACGCAGCAGCGATCAGGATCCCGCTGTGCCATCGCTGGTCGGAGCTAGAAGTCCAGAACTTTATTTGGTCGTCAGGTCGGCGTGTATCGTCATGCTTGACATCAAAAGCAACGATGCCAGCAATGTTTTACATGGAGCTAACAACCAGCGAGAACGATAAGTGAGTCGCCGTTACGTCACTGGATCGCTCCTGCATCGTTCTGGAGTTGCTGTGTTTGACGTCTCTAGAGCGACGTAAACAGCGACGCTCCAGCGATCGGCTCGTTGTCTATATCGCTGAGTGTGACGGTACCTTAAGTGTTGGGTCTGTATTCATTCTATGGCTTATTGGTGGGTCTGTAGTTATGCTATAGCCTATTGTTGGGTCTGTATTTATTCTATGTCCTAGTGTTGAGTCTGTATTTATTGTATGGTAATGTCTTCTATGACTTTGTTTTGGGTTTGTATTTATTCAAGGGCTTAATCTTGCGTGTGTATTTATTATGTGATCTACTTTTGGGTACGTATTTATTCATGGTCTACTTTTGGCTCCATATGTATATAAGTTAATTATCTAGTCTAAGGTCTTAGTCTGGATACACTTTGAGTTGAGGATCGGTATTAATTTTGGGATGTGATGTAGGGGATAAAAGTACTACATGTACTGTAATTCAGACATGTTGAATTGGAGACAATTTTGGTCGTGGTCTTAATAAACTGGGTATATGACATGAAAATAGGACTTTTATCACACCACTTTTTAGAATTTGCCAAGCGTCACTGCTCAGAAGAAGCTAGGTATGCCGCCACCGAGTGAGGTCATTGCTGTGGCATTTTGCCGGCAATCTGGACATGGTCCTACTTGTATTTGGTGGAGAAAGAGACAATGAGACAATGTTCTACTTTACCTCCTTATCCCATTTATACCTGCTTGATGGCCATTTTTTCCATGTTCTTCTCTATGTTCTTGTTCCCCATCACTTTACCCTACATCATTGTACCACTGTAACATGTAAGCCGCAAAAGCTGCAAATTATTGAAGGCGCTTATTACAACTCATTTTAACTAAAGACTATTATTTCCAGCATTTTTACTTAAGCATTTTAGGAGGCCGGCTCCTTAGCGAAGTCTGTGTTAATGTGACATTAAGTGAAATTAATGTCACTTGGGCCTCTCCTTGTTATGATTCAGTCATTGGTGATATACCTCATTAACATCGTACTGTAAATCACCTTGTACAGGGAAAACGTCTAGTCCACATTTAGCACGCCGTTTCTAGAGGACTGACACTAATGTGGCTGGCACTGCCTCCTACAAATTCCAGATAGGGTTGTAGGTCTTGCCTTCGGGGAACACAGCACATTGGAAAAAGGTTAGAGTAACATAAAATACCCAGGAGCCAGATCCCACCATGAACCTTGAAAAGTTAACCCCCCTATACACTTTAGATAGCTGTCAGCCAAATGATGGCTTGACCAATTTTTTAGCCCACTATTTTTTCCCTACTCTTATTATTTGTGTTTTCCATGAGAAAGCCGCTTTCAAACTCTTTTGCCGGTGGCCTGCTTTCCTAGAGAGCAAATGAATCGCTAAACTTATTTTGGACATGCCAGATCCCTCTGTCCCTCGACATCATCCGTCAATATCAATGGATATGGCCTACGTTAGTCTGATATCTATGAGGTCATTTAGAGATTTCATAGTAATTGTTGCCTAGTTGATCAGCTCATCATTTCTTGTTTGAAGTCAGTGGCCATCAGCTAGAAGATACAGGCACCCATACACTGTTGGATGAATTAATGTTTGGCCGATTATCCATAGAGAGAAGCACCTGCTCTGTCAATTGCTCTTGTGTTCTCTACCAGGCAACCACTGTCAGACTTCTACTGCGGTGGCATATCTCTTAGATCTGTAGTCAGATATGTCTGATTCTTCAGTCGTCCAGCATCATCTAATTGGCGGCCACCTTACACATTAGAATGTCAGCCGAACTGATTGATTTTGGATGGTTTTGGCTGAAATTAGTCTAATATGTATGGGGGCCTTCAGAGATTTTACAGTAACTATTGCCTGTCGATCAGCTCATTATTTCATGCTTGCCTGTTGAAATCAGTGGTCATTATCTGGACGATACACTTTGGAGAGTTTTTGGCCAAAGGATGATTTGGCAAACAGTTATCTCCAATTATTCCCCCATGGCTTGGTTGAACGCTCTTGTGTTCTCTCACAGAGAACCTCTGCCAGACTCTTCTGGTGGCTTATCACATGGAGAACAAAAGGATTGGCCAGAATGGATCCTTCTCTCCTCTGTCAGGATTCAGTTGGGAGGCAACCACACATTGTCAGACGATCCCACCAGTATTGGTGGCTTCAGCCAACTTTGCGTCCTATCAATATCCTATCACCTGCCCCGTCTCATAATCACCCGCCATCCTTTTTCAGCATCGCTCACATGGAGTGGCACGGAGGTCACTTTTCATTATATCTCTTTGAGAGCCTCATTCTAGCTTTCATAGACTTGTATTGAGAGCTTGTGACGTAGCTTCTGACTTCCAGGGAGTCAGAAGCTACCGTCACAAGATGACGCTGTAGGACAAGAGAGGTGCTGAGAAACGGTGAAGACGCCAGAGAGTGAGTATAAGATTGGAGGGCAGGGGACTTACATTTAAAGTGCCACTCTAATGGTGAAAAAAAATATGGCTGTAGTGGTGGTTTAACGGTGGAGCTCAGTGAACCTCTTAGAAGCAGAAGCATTCGACACAAATATCTGATCTAGGTTATGGGATCAAGAGTGTAGGACCTTCCTCTATCGGTCATTCCATATCAAGTGATCCAAATATGAATATTTTTTTTACCTCACGTCCTTAGATTTTTTTTATTTTTTGTTTTTATGAAGTACAACTTTAGTTAATTACAAATTAAAAGTTTTGAATTTTTTTCTTCATCAGTTAATTTTTTACAGATATCTAAAGTTTCAAAAAAGCACAGATTTTGGCCTGGTATGGCTTTACATTTTTTAGCATATCTTTGGCTAGAATTAAGATAAAGAGGTCGGAGAGGCATAATTTTTCTCAGAACGGTACCGGTTTCCGTTTGTCACAAGACTATGTTTCTTTAAATTTTGTTTTGGAGAATTCAAATTCAAAATTTTGATGCGCAATTGTGTAAAAAACGTATGTTTTAAAATTGTGAAAACATGCATGTGTGTTAGTTGTGTTCTTGTTTATATTTGTACAGGGATTCAACTTGGGACCGATCAAATTTTTATTTTTTTTTAAGCCTTGAATCATCTGATTTCATGTTTGTGTGCGGTTCTTCCTTTTATCATTTAAAATTACAACTTATTGCATTCAACATTTATATGCAACTATAAAGAAACACAAAAAACAAATCCCGAAGTGCCAGAATGAATACATCTCAATCATCATAACACAACTTGTTCAATGCATTCAGGTTGGAAATGCTGAGCAAGCCAAAAGAAAAAAGGTGATCATATCCTCAAGTGTGATTTTCTAAATACAGTCTGATCCTAATTATATGTTAAAGGGACACTGTCACCTGAATTTGGAGGGAACAATCTTCAGCCATGGAGGCGGGGTTTTCGGGTGTTTGATTCACCCTTTCCTTACCCGCTGGCTGCATGCTGGCTGCAATATTGGATTGAAGTTCATTCTCTGTCCTCCATAGTACATGCCTGCACAAGGTGCAATCTTGCCTTGTGCAGGCGTGTACTACGGAGGACAGAGAATGAACTTCAATCCAATATTGCAGCCAGCATGCAGCCAGCGGGTAAGGAAAGGGTGAATCAAAAACCTCCAAACCCCGCCTCCATGGCTGAAGATTGTTCCCTCCAAATTCAGGTGACAGTGTCCCTTTAAAAACAAGATTAAAAGAACCAATATTTTTACCACCTATTTATACATGGAACAATTTTTTTTCTTTTATATCACTAAACATGTCATTTAGGAAATGTTTAAGAAGAATAGTCCAGTAATTATATCCTCGTTCTATAAAATATGAACTAATCAAACAATTAATAGTAGGTTTTTACACTGGCCTTTTATCATCAATGTGTCCCTTCTAGTGGGTGAAATGTGATCTTGTCCATATGCGTTTACTAGTAATGGCCGTTTCCTTTTGTGTCAGTATGTGCGGCCTGTCATGGTGCTCGGCTCCACCTGAGTTATATCTGATTTTTGTTAACTTTTAAAATGTCTGCTTTTCTTGGATACACAAAGGATGGTGCTGGACCAGAAGGTGCAGAAAAGTCACTTCTACGTCTTCATTTTCACAATCTTCGGAGAGTCCAGTAGCCGCCACCAGCGCCAATCATATTCACAGGTCAAATAACTAGTTAGGTCATTGCAAATCTTGTGCCGCCTTCTACCACCTCATGGACTTCACGGTCTTTGCTGAATGAAAAAAATCCTTGTTTTTATTTCTGTTTCCCTACATGGGATGATAGTGCGGTATTGCAGAGTCCCTGTGATGGGTTCTGCTTCCTGTAACCAAGGTTTTCACAAACTCTCCTCCTCTTCGTAGTCCTGGTTTGAACAATATATGAACTGGATGTTAAGAATATTTTTCTCCCTCCATTTGAGGAGTTTCCTGGGTGTTCAAATTTGGTGTGAATATGGCCTGTGGAGGCCCGAGCTGCCGTCCGGTCATCTGCTCTGCAGTCACTGTCTACCCCTAACAAAGCTTCTCCTCTGTCTGCCCCTGCTACTAAGCTGTAACATAATAAATAATACAGTAATATCTAACAATCATGGATTTGGTAAATATGGACCCCACACTGTTAGACCACAGGCTGAACAGATCTGAAATCAAGATTTTCGAATTGACACTGTAATAGTTTTATTTTTTAAAATATGATCCCATCACGATCCCAACTTGTATTTTGGTACAGATATGGCTAGGAGCACAGCAGGCACATGTACAGTTTTTGACAATTTGAAATTAAACGTTTTTTTCGGAAATGCGTTTTAAAATTTTACGTTTCCGTTCGCATGGGTAAAAAATTAACAAAGATACTCTTGTGACATATCTGGTGAAAGCCTGTACAGTCCTGAGTAGAATGGTGTTTATGTTGTTTCTCTATCTTTTTTGTAGCCTGAGTCATGAGGAGAAATGTAAAGGCAGGCAACACCGAAATTCGCACTTTTTCCGAACTTTGAAAATCAATTAACCCCTTTCTGACATATGACGTACTATCCCATCGAGGTGGGGTGGGCCCGTATGACCACCGATGGGATAGTACGGGGGGAGCGCGGCCGATCGCGGCCGTGTGTCAGCTGCCTATCGCAGCTGACATCCGGCACTATGTGCCAGGAGTGGTCACGGACCGCCCCCGGCACATTAACCCCCGGCACACCGCGATCAAACATGATCGCAGTGTGCCGGCGGTATAGGGAAGCATCGCGCAGGGAAGGGTCTCCCTGCGTGCTTCCCTGAGACCCCTGCAGCAACGCGATGTGATCACGTTGCTGTGAGGGTCTCTTACCTTCCTCCCTGCAGCAAGGCCCGGATCCAAGATGGCCGCGGCATCCGGGTCCTGCAGGGCTGTAAGTCAGATCGCTGATCTGACAGAGTGCTGTGCAATCTGTCAGATCAACGAGGGGGGACAAAGTAAAAAAGTAAAAAAAAAATTTCCCAAATGTGTAAAAAAAAATTAAAAAAAAAAATCCTAAATAATTAAAAAAAAAAAAATATTATTCCCATAAATACATTTCTTTATCTAAATAATAATAAAAAAACAATAAAAGTACACATATTTAGTATCGCCGCGTCCGTAACGGCCCGACCTATAAAACTGGCCCACAAGTTAACCCCTTCAGTAAACACCGTAAGAAAAAAAAAAAACGAGGCAAAAAACAACTCTTTATTATCATACCGCCAAACAAAAAGTGGAATAACACGCGATCAAAAACACAGATATAAATAAGCATGGTACCGCTGAAAACGTCATCTTGTCCCGCAAAAAACGAGCTGCCATACTGCATCATCAGCAAAAAAATAAAAAAGTTATAGTCCTGAGAATAAAGTGATGCCAAAATAATTATTTTTTCTATAAAATAATTTTTATCGTATAAAAGCGCCAAAACATAAAAAATGATATAAATGAGGTAAGGCTGTAATCGTACTGACCCGACGAATAAAACTGCTTTATCCATTTTACCAAACACGGAACGGTATAAACACCTCTCCCAAAAGAAATTCATGAATAGCTGGTTTTTGGTCATTCTGCCTCACAAAAATCGGAATATAAAGCGATCAAAAAATGTATAAAAGTAAATCAAATTCCCCTTCATCACCCCCTTAGTTAGGTAAAAATAAAAAAAAAGTATTTATTTCCATTTTCGCATTAGGGTTAGGGTTAGGGTTAGGGCTAGGGTTAGGGCTAGGGTTAGGGCTAGGGTTAGGGTTAGGGCTAGGGTTAGGGCTAGGGATAGGGTTAGGGCTAGGGTTAGGGTTGGGGCTAGGGTTAAGGCTACAGTTAGGGTTGGGGCTAAAGTTAGGGTTAGGGTTGGGGCTAAAGTTACGGTTAGGGTTTAGATTACATTTACGGTTGGGAATAGGGTTGGGATTAGGGTTAGGGGTGTGTCAGGGTTAGAGGTGTGGTTAGGGTTACTGTTGGGTTAGGGGTGTGTTTGGATTAGGGTTTCAGTTATAATTGGGGGGTTTCGACTGTTTAGGCACATCAGGGGCTCTCCAAACGCGACATGGCGTCTGATCTCATTTCCAGCCAATTCTGCGTTGAAAAAGTAAAACAGTGCTCCTTCCCTTCTGAGCTCTCCCGTGTGCCCAAACAGGGGTTTACCCCAACATATGGGGTATCAGCGTACTCAGGACAAATAGGACAACTTTTGGGGTCCAATTTCTCCTCTTACCTTTGGGAAAATAAAAAATTTGGGGCGAAAAGATAATTTTTGTGAAAAAATATGATTTTTTATTTTTACGGTTCTGCATTATAAACTTCTGTGAAGCACTTGGTGGGTCAAAGTGCTCACCACACCTCTAGATAAGTTCCTTAGGGGGTCTACTTTCCAAAATGGTGTCACTTGTGGGGGGTTTCAATGTTTAGGCACATCAAGGGCTTTCCAAATGCAACATGGTGTCCCATCTCGATTCCAGTCAATTTTGCATTGAAAAGCGCTCTTTCGCTTCCGAGCTCTGTCATGCGCCCAAACAGTGGTTGACTCCCACATATGGGGTATCGGTGTACTCAGGACAAATTGTAAAACATCTTTTGGGGTCCATTTTCTCCTGTTACCCTTGGTAAAATAAAACAAATTAGAGCTGAAGTAAATTTTTTTGTGAAAAAAAGTTAAATGTTCATTTTTATTTAAACATTCCAAAAATTCCTGTGAAGCACCAGAAGGGTTAATAAACTTCTTGAATATAGTTTTGAGCACCTTGAGGGGTGCAGTTTTAGAATGGTGTCACACTTGGGTATTTTCTATCATATAGACCCCCTCAAAATGACTTCAAATGAGATGTGGCCCCTAAAAAAAAATGGTGTTTTAAAAATGAGAAATTGCTGGTCAACTTTTAACCCTTATAACTCCTTAACAAAAAAAAAATTTGGTTCCAAAATTGTGCTGATGTAAAGTAGACATGTGAAAAATGTTACTTATTAAGTATTTTGTGTGACATATCTCTGTGATCTAATTGCATAAAAATTCAAAGATGGAAAATTGCAAAATTTTCTAAATTTTCGCCAAATTTCTCTTTTTTTCACAAATAAGTGCAGGTAATATCAAAGAAATTTTACCACTATCATGAAGTACAATATATCACGAGAAAAGTGTCAGAATCACTGGGATCCGTTGAAGCGTTCCAGAGTTATAACCTCATACAGGGACAGTGGTCAGAATTGTAAAAATTGGCCCGGTCATTAACGTGGAAACCACCCTTGGGGGCAAAGGGGTTAAAAAAAGAAAAAAAATCTAGAATTATTTTTTTCTTCACATTTTGAATTCTCTGACACTATATTACCAAATAACAAAATCTCAAAAGACTTAAAAATATAGAGGTAAAAATCGTTGGTTCACTTGACATGGAATGACCCTATCACGTCCAGGGTTGCCCCAATTTTAATCTTTCCACTTCTGCAGATGTGTCCTGTACCTTTCTTATTGGCCGGATTTATCCCATAACAAATGGCGACAGATGACCAGTTTGGAAATAATATGATTTTCTGCTGCTCTGTCGGATAATGCTATGTTTTCAGCATGACGTGCCAACTTGATGGTTTTGATAGCATGGCTCCTCATTGACTTGATTTGTATCAATCAAAACTAAGTGTTCTTCAACAAATTCAACAAAAGTAAAGGGTGAGTGGGTGCACATTTGTGTCCATTCTCATTGCCGTTATATTACTGCTTCATATATAGAGTCGAATACCGATTTCATCCATTAGTTATGGCGCTGCCAGGCAGGATGCCTCCCTTGCTAGTCAATTGATATGCACCCGCAGTGCCCAGCAGATGTAATCCTGGAATTGATCAGCGCATTTAACTTTCTGCATGAAAGCTGATGGAAGGTATACTATACTCCAGTCTAATCATGGTGTACACCTCTACCTTCCTATGCCAGGTCTACTAGCGAGTCTGTCTTTTATCCACTGAAATCAATATCCCTCGCCCGCAGCAATCCCATTTTCCAGCAGTCTTTTTTTATTTTTTACAAACAATGAATCTTCGTGACCGCACTCAGAACTAATGATGCTCAGACATGTCTAATCAAACCTTGATCAATAGAATGTCCCCGATACACTCCAATCTGTGGACTGTCAGGCAGATCCAATCGATTTCCGGGCAAAAAAGTGGACAGGGAGGAGCAGGATTCCAAGGAGAGGTCATTACCCACTGCTGATAAAATCTCTGTAGTGGCAAGGGATTAGCCTGTCATCCATTATTCCCATTACGGATGTATGCATTAGATTTATTACAGATGATCTCTCTTTAAGTCTCTGGTACTTAGCCACGAGATTGTTTTATTTTTTTATTTCTTTTTAATCCATCATGAAAGTCAATATTGCATGAAATAATCTACAGTAATGGCTTTGCCGTTGTCAGATTTCATTTAAAATTAGAATTGATGCACAGAGAGAGAGAAGGGAAACAAAACGTGGCTGGGTCCAATAAGAAGCCTCCCTTAAAGTGTTTCCGTTGTGTTCATTTTTATTTCATAAATCAATAGTTCACATGAAAATAATCAACTTTGTAGTATATTGTATCAGAGAAAATATTCATCTTCTACTCTCAATTCAGGGATAAAGTCTCTAAAGTCTGTATTCACTGAAGACGCTGGAGAGGGTAAGGGGAGGAGCTAGAGGCAGATAAGGGCATGGGGAGGAGCTGGAGGCGACACAGACATTCTGCTGATAGTTCTCCTGAAATGACAGTTACACTTTACACTAGCTGCCATCTCCTGTCTCACTAATGGGGAAATCTGTCTTCATTGAATACCTTGTTTACAAAGTGTATCGCTGAATAGAGAGTAACAGATCAGTCCTGGAGGAGCAATAAGCAGATGGCTCTGATAAGATATATTGTACAGTTGTTTTTTTTCATGTGTACTTTTGATTTATAAAATAAAAGTTAAAGCGATGGTGCCACTTTAAGTCGATGACCAACCAATGAAAGTGGTGGGCCCGTCTATGTGTTGGTCATCTGTATATTATAAATAACCTAGTATAAGGTTATGGCTACTTAAAGAGGTTTTCCACTGCTTTTACATTGATGGTCCGTCCTTTGGATAGGTCATCAATGTCTGATCACTTGGGGTCCGGCACCCTTGCCAATCAACTGTTACCGGTGGCGACTGCCGCAGGCCAGACATACTTACTTGTGGAGCTGGCTGTCTTCTTGTAGTGGCCGCCACAGGGTACTGCACATCCACCTCCTATACAAATCTCCTCCTATCGCAGAGAGTTCTGGGTGTCGGACCCCAGCCGATCAGACATTGTTGACCTATCCCAAGGAGAGGCCATCAGTGTGTAGTAGGCAAAGAGGACCTGTCATCAGGTCGAAAGTGATCAATTTACCCATTTTTAATTTTTGCTTTCCAAATCCGCCATATGTTAGGGTTGGTGGAACGCACCGAATATATTTATTAGGTGAGATAGGTGCGTTCGCATCCCGGGATCCACCATGCAGGAAAGAAGCTGCTGCTAAGTAAGGCGGTGAAGTAAATTAGTATAAACGAACTCTGTTACTTCACAGAGCCCGTAGTAAAGAGAACGTTGTACCCTGTTTAGCTCACAGGGAACACAGCTACTGAGTAGAGCCGACTATGGTCATGCAGTCCAACCAAACACGCTGCTCCTCTCCGGTGGAGCCGGAATTCTAATAGCTATTAGCCAGCCCTGAATTCACTCATGAGAAACTCCTCGCTGGAGGTGCCAGCATTCTAGGGGCTTATTTCAGCCGGGTCCCTGACTGCATAAACACAAAAACTCCTCGCCGGAGGTGCCAGCATTCTAGGGGCTTATTTCAGCCGGGTCCCTGACTGCATACACACAACAACTCACCGAAGGTGCAAGCATTCTAGGGCCTTATTTCAGCCGGGTCCCTGACCACACACACGACCACACTGGCGCTGAGCTCGTACATATTTGATACTAGCGCATGGCCGTGCGGTCATGAGAACCTTTTTTAGCTGCATCAACTTTAGGACCTTCCCAGAAGGACCAATGGAAGGCTGCCACATAACTTGATCAGGTACAGTGCCTTCCTGGAGGACCAATGGAAGTTGCTGCAGTACCTGAGCATGTGACCCTAGACCTCCACTGAGAGATCTTACCCTTGGCATGCTCAGTATGTGCAAAGCAGGACTTAAGGTACCGTCACACTAAACGACGCTGCAGCGATACCGACAATGATCCGGATCGTTGCAGCGTCGCTGTTTGGTCGCTGGAGAGCTGTCACACAGACAGCTCTCCAGCGACCAACAATCCCGAGGTCCCCGGTAACCAGGGTAAACATCGGGTAACTAAGCGCAGGGCCGCGCTTAGTAACCCGATGTTTAGCCTAGTTACCATCCTAAAAGTAAAAAAAACAAACGCTACCGCTGTCTGTCCTCGGCGCTCTGCTTCTCTGGTCTGGCTGTGGGCTGTGAGCGCCGGGCAGCCGGAAAGCAGAGCGGTGACGTCACCGCTCTACTTTCCGGCCGCTGTGCTCACAGCCAGACCATAGTAACATAGTAACATAGTAACATAGTTAGTAAGGCCGAAAAAAGACATTTGTCCATCCAGTTCAGCCTATATTCCATCATAATAAATACCCAGATCTACGTCCTTCTACAGAACCTAATAATTGTATGATACAATATTGTTCTGCTCCAGGAAGACATCCAGGCCTCTCTTGAACCCCTCGACTGAGTTCGCCATCACCACCTCCTCAGGCAAGCAATTCCAGATTCTCACTGCCCTAACAGTAAAGAATCCTCTTCTATGTTGGTGGAAAAACCTTCTCTCCTCCAGACGCAAAGAATGCCCCCTTGTGCCCGTCACCTTCCTTGGTATAAACAGATCCTCAGCGAGATATTTGTATTGTCCCCTTATATACTTATACATGGTTATTAGATCGCCCCTCAGTCGTCTTTTTTCTAGACTAAATAATCCTAATTTCGCTAATCTATCTGGGTATTGTAGTTCTCCCATCCCCTTTATTAATTTTGTTGCCCTCCTTTGTACTCTCTCTAGTTCCATTATATCCTTCCTGAGCACCGGTGCCCAAAACTGGACACAGTACTCCATGTGCGGTCTAACTAGGGATTTGTACAGAGGCAGTATAATGCTCTCATCATGTGTATCCAGACCTCTTTTAATGCACCCCATGATCCTGTTTGCCTTGGCAGCTGCTGCCTGGCACTGGCTGCTCCAGGTAAGTTTATCATTAACTAGGATCCCCAAGTCCTTCTCCCTGTCAGATTTACCCAGTGGTTTCCCGTTCAGTGTGTAATGGTGATATTGATTCCCTCTTCCCATGTGTATAACCTTACATTTATCATTGTTAAACCTCATCTGCCACCTTTCAGCCCAAGTTTCCAACTTATCCAGATCCATCTGTAGCAGAATACTATCTTCTCTTGTATTAACTGCTTTACATAGTTTTGTATCATCTGCAAATATCGATATTTTACTGTGTAAACCTTCTACCAGATCATTAATGAATATGTTGAAGAGAACAGGTCCCAATACTGACCCCTGCGGTACCCCACTGGTCACAGCGACCCAGTTAGAGACTATACCATTTATAACCACCCTCTGCTTTCTATCACTAAGCCAGTTACTAACCCATTTACACACATTTTCCCCCAGACCAAGCATTCTCATTTTGTGTACCAACCTCTTGTGCGGCACGGTATCAAACGCTTTGGAAAAATCGAGATATACCACGTCCAATGACTCACCGTGGTCCAGTCTATAGCTTACCTCTTCATAAAAACTGATTAGATTGGTTTGACAGGAGCGATTTCTCATAAACCCATGCTGATATGGAGTTAAACAGTTATTCTCATTGAGATAATCCAGAATAACATCCCTCAGAAACCCTTCAAATATTTTACCAACAATAGAGGTTAGACTTACTGGCCTATAATTTCCAGGTTCACTTTTAGAGCCCTTTTTGAATAATGGCACCACATTTGCTATGCGCCAGTCCTGCGGAACAGACCCTGTCGCTATAGAGTCACTAAAAATAAGAAATAATGGTTTATCTATTACATTACTTAGTTCTCTTAGTACTCGTGGGTGTATGCCATCCGGACCCGGAGATTTATCTATTTTAATCTTATTTAGCCGGTTTCGCACCTCTTCTTGGGTTAGATTGGTGACCCTTAATATAGGGTTTTCATTGTTTCTTGGGATTTCACCTAGCATTTCATTTTCCACCGTGAATACCGTGGAGAAGAAGGTGTTTAATATGTTAGCTTTTTCCTCGTCATCTACAACCATTCTTTCCTCACTATTTTTTAAGGGGCCTACATTTTCAGTTTTTATTCTTTTACTATTGATATAGTTGAAGAACAGTTTGGGATTAGTTTTACTCTCCTTAGCAATGTGCTTCTCTGTTTCCTTTTTGGCAGCTTTAATTAGTTTTTTAGATAAAGTATTTTTCTCCCTATAGTTTTTTAGGGCTTCAATGGTGCCATCCTGCTTTAGTAGTGCAAATGCTTTCTTTTTACTGTTAATTGCCTGTCTTACTTCTTTGTTTAGCCACATTGGGTTTTTCCTATTTCTAGTCCTTTTATTCCCACAGGGTATAAACCGCTTACACTGCCTATTTAGGATGTTCTTAAACATTTCCCATTTATTATCTGTATTCTCATTTCTGAGGATATTGTCCCAGTCTACCAGATTAAGGGCATCTCTAAGCTGTTCAAACTTTGCCTTCCTAAAGTTCAATGTTTTTGTGACTCCCTGACAAGTCCCCCTAGTGAAAGACAGGTGAAACTGCACAATATTGTGGTCGCTATTTCCTAAATGCCCAACCACCTGCAGATTTGTTATTCTGTCAGGTCTATTAGATAGTATTAGGTCTAAAAGTGCTGCTCCTCTGGTTGGATTCTGCACCAATTGTGAAAGATAATTTTTCTTGGTTATTAGCAGAAACCTGTTGCCTTTATGGGTTTCACAGGTTTCTGTTTCCCAGTTAATATCCGGGTAGTTAAAGTCCCCCATAACCAGGACCTCATTATGGGTTGCAGCTTCATCTATCTGCTTTAGAAGTAGACTTTCCATGCTTTCTGTTATATTTGGGGGTTTGTAACAGACCCCAATGAGAATTTTGTTACCATTTTTCCCTCCATGAATTTCAACCCATATGGACTCGACATCCTCATTCCCTTCGCTAATATCCTCCCTTAAAGTGGACTTTAGACAAGACTTTACATAGAGACAAACCCCTCCTCCTCTCCGATTTTTACGATCCTTTCTAAACAGACTGTAACCCTGTAAGTTAACTGCCCAGTCATAGCTTTCATCTAACCATGTCTCGGTTATTCCCACTATGTCAAAGTTACCTGTAGATATTTCTGCTTCTAGTTCTTCCATCTTGTTTGTCAGGCTTCTGGCGTTTGCGAGCATGCAGTTTAGAGGATATTGTTTTGTTCCAATCTCCTCACTGTGGATTGTTTTAGAAATGTTCTTACCTCCCTTCTGAGTATGTTTTCCTGGGTCGTCTTTGTTCGAGTCTAATGTTTTTCTTCCCGTCCCCTCTTCTTCTAGTTTAACGCCCTCCTGATGAGTGTAGCGAGTCTTCTGGCGAATGTGTGTTTCCCAGGTTTGTTGAGGTGTAGTCCGTCTCTGGCGAGGAGTCCATCATACCAGTAATTCACACCGTGGTCCAGGAATCCAAATCCTTGTTGTCTGCACCATCGTCTTAGCCAGTTGTTTGCATCAAGGATCCTGTTCCATCTCCTGGTGCCATGCCCGTCTACTGGAAGGATAGAAGAAAAAACTACCTGTGCATCCAGTTCCTTTACTTTCTTCCCCAACTCTTCAAAGTCCTTGCAGATTGTCGGTAGGTCCTTCCTTGCCGTGTCATTGGTGCCAACATGTATCAGAAGAAATGGGTGGACGTCCTTGGAGCTGAAGAGCTTTGGTATCCTATCGATCACATCCTTGATCATCGCACCTGGAAGGCAGCATACTTCTCTTGCAGTTATGTCCGGTCTGCAGATGGCTGCTTCGGTGCCTCTCAGTAGTGAGTCTCCCACCACCACCACTCTTCGTTGCTTCTTGGCTGTACTTTTTGCTGTCACTTGTTGCTTGTTGACCAGAGAAGCAGAGCGCCGAGGACAGACAGCGGTAGGTAAGTATGTAGCGGTTTTTTTTTTTACTTTAACGATGGTAACCAGGGTAAACATCGGGTTACTAAGCACGGCCCTGCACTTAGTTACCCGATGTTTACCCTGGTTACCAGCGAAGACATCGCTGAATCGGTGTCACACACGCCGATTCAGCGATGTCTGCGGGGAGTCCAGCGACGAAACAAAGTTCTGGACTTTCTTCCCCGACCAGCGACAGCACAGCAGGGGCCTGATCGCTGCTACCTGTCACACTGGACGATATCGCTAGCGAGGACGCTGCAACGTCACGGATCGCTAGCGATATCGTCTAGTGTGACGGTACCTTTAGTCCCAGAAAAGCCTGCTGTCGCAGACCAGTGCAGGGCACAATAGCAGAGCCTGGAGAGGCAGCAGTAACCCTTTGCACAGTATCAGATTCAATGAGACGCTGGGACCGACGTCTCCGCTGAGCAGGCTCCACTGCGGCCGATGCAGAATGGAAGACCGCAGCAGACAAGGTTCGAGATTCCCCCTGTGCAGTGGCGGGAACTTGACTCCTAACACCATATAGGTCCAGAGATATGGATGTTTTTATTTAATGCTCATTTTTAAACTTATTATTTTTTTATTATTTTGTTCTGAAACTTTGCAAATCATTTTTATTAGGTAATTTGTCTTCATTCCTGTAACAAATGCATGTAAGTGGCTTCCAAACCCCTGCTTTTAACCAGTATTATTTCCCTGCCCTCGGCTGCATTGATATCAGAACATACTCACTTGGAGTACAGATGATGGCAGTGATGGTTTAGCTCATTACATATGTCACACTAACTATGGGGGTAAGCTGCTGCAGGAGACTGCTGATAAGCAGCACATTCAGATGAGTAGATGTGTGCTGATGTTTCACTGCCATCATGTGTACTCCAAGTGAGTATGTTCTGATATCAGTGCAGCTGAAGACAGGCAAATAAACTGGGGTTAGTAATCAGAAGGTTGGAAGTGACTTACATACATTAGTAACCCCAGTCTATTTCCCTGCCTTCATCTGTATTGATGGAGTACAGATGATGGCAGTGATGCATCAGCACTTCTGCGTTTTCTGCTTATTAGAACAATGTTCTGCAGCGGCTTATCCCCAGAGTTAGTGAGACAAAGGTGCTGAGCTGACCCTTCACTGCCGTCTGCTGTACTCCAAAGACTACCTTCTGATATCAATGCCATCAAATAGACTAGAGAAAACCAGGGGTTTGGAAGCCACTTACCTAATAATGTAATGTGCAAAGTTGTATAGCTTTCCACAACGGACTATATATATATATATATATATATATATATACATATATATATATATAAATCTTAATTATTCTTTAAATGATTTGACCTGTGAGAATGTAATTATCGCTCATTAGAAAGATTAACATTTCCGCTCCGCGCTGCCAAAGCCTTCTCTTTTACATGTGCCGAATAAATTACTGATCAGCTTTAGATGAGGGTTGTCATTCACAGGACTCTTCTCTAAAAACTGCTTTAACCTTATAATGGCCAGTGATGGCGTCTCCTTCTCGTGGGTCGGCATGCCCAGGTAGACTCTCAGCTTTTTCAGATATCGCTGGTCTAGTTTGTTGTAGGCACAGATGCCCGTTTCCTACTGGCACCCACGTATTCACACAGCCTGCATATTGTGTGCGCAGATCCTCCCTGCTCTGCCAGAGTAACGTTGGCTGGCGCACATTTACATGGCTCCATACTGTATGCACAGATATAGACAGTGACAGGGGCTTGTACCGGTCGCCTTCCTCCATATGCCCAGATCAACTGTGCACCGTTCTGTTATGGTGACATACTGTATGTATACATTTACATCGCCTTCATGTTTTGTACATATAGCCTTTTGTGGCAGGGGTTAATGGGAATCTGGCGGGAGGTTTTTGCTATCTCATCTGAGAGCAGTGTAATGTAGGCAAAGAGAAGCTGAATCCAACAAGGTATCACTTAGATTACTGAGTGCAGCCGTTCTCACACAATCAGAGCTTTTAGATTTAGAATGAAGTAGAGCTGAAAAGCTACCACGCCCACACCACAACGTCCCCACCCACATCACAGCTGCCACACCCACACCACAGGTGCCACCACTCAGACACCACAGCTGAATCCGCCCACACACATCTGCCTCTACCCACACCACAGCTGCCTCCACCCACACCACAGCTGCCTCTGCCCACACCACAGCTGCCTCTGCCCACATCGCAGATGCCTCCAACCACGCCACAGCTGTCTCCACCAACACCATAGCTTCCTCTGCCCAAATCACATGATTCCCCCCACATTACAGCTGCCTCCACCCACACCACAGCTGCCTCCACCCACACCACAGCTGCCTCTGCCCACATCGCAGATGCCTCTAACCACACAACAGCTGCCTCCACCGACACCACAGCTGGCGTACAAATAGTGGCAGTGATAGGAAAGCCCCTGTCTTCTCCTCCAAGTGTTGTGCTTGCCAGAAGTATTCTCCTGTAGTAGCTTATTCCCAGAGTAAGGCCGGGGTCACACTTGCCAGTGTGAAGCGAGTCTCTCCCATCAATACCTGGCCCTGCCGCCAGCACTCAGGACCAGAGCATGCAACTGCATAGATATACATGCAACCGCATCCTCCGGTCTCAAGTGCCAGCGGCAGTGCTGGGTATTGAGGCGAGAGACTCACGCGAGTTTCTCACATCACACTCGCAAGTGTGACCCCAGCCTTCGTGAAACACCAGTGCTGAGCTGACCCATCACTGCAATCATCTGTACTCTAAATGCTTATTTCTTTACATCAATGCAGATGATGGCAGGCATATACTTGTAGACTGGGGTCAGTAATGCATGTAAGTGACCTCCAATCCACTACTTTTCCCCAGTCTGTTTTTCTTCCTTGATTTTAGTCTCCTTTGGCATACAGATGATGGCTGTGGTGGGTCAGCACCTGTGTATCAACATCTTTGGTGATAAGCTGCTGCAGGAGATTGATCTGATAAGCAGCACATTCAGAGAAAGAGACAGATGATGACCCATCACTGCCATCATCAGTACTCCACAGCAGTATGTTCTGATATCAATGCAGCTACTGGAAGGCAAATAAACTGGGGATAGTAGTGCGTGTTAGTGACCTACAATCCATTACATTTACACAATCTGTTTGGATCCCTTGATTTTAGAGCACATTTGGAGTACAGATTATGGCAGTGATGGGTCAAATCAGCACCTGTGTCTCTCTAGCTCTGGGCAGAAGCTGCTGCAGGAGGTTGTTCTGAATAGCACAATGCTCAGAGGAGCTGACCCATCACTGCCATCATCTGTACTCCATGTGTGGCTGAAAGCAGTTATATAGGCTGGGCAAAAGTATACGTTTTTAAACCGTTTGGAATGAAGACAAATCCTAATAAAATGATTTGTAAAGTTTCAGAACTTTCCATGACTGAACAAATGTTTAAGAAAATGAAAGTTTAATTACTTTTTTTAACCCTTTCAGACATCCCTCGATCTCAGAATCACAAACAACAGTTAGAGTTTCGGCTTTGAGGATGACGTCCATTTAGAGCAAGTCAGTGGGTATTGTCATCATGAGAATCCCCTATACTACCTGATTTAAAAAGAAGTTTATGGACCATTTCCGATTTGACAGGAGCATTGAGATTTTGTAGAAGTTTGCTCGTGGAAACAATATTATTTTTCTGAATTAGATGGCCAATTTGTATAGTAGAAACGTTTTCTGTGGAATTAATTTTGTTTTTAACAGATTTATATCTATTAGGTATGAAATATAATACCAGAGTATAAGTACAGATATTGGGGACCAAATTGTGTTTTTTCTTGGTCTTGTTCCAGATACTTTAATCTGGTGAGCGGGTTTATAACTTCGCAGTATATGAATTTGTGGTGCAGCGTTGACTAAAGATACTAATTAATATTTCCATTAAGGAAGCTACTCGCCAGTGCCACACTTTGGTTCTAGCAGAAAAAAATAAAGGTTTTCAAAGTACAAAAAAGTTTTTTAAAAATCTAGAAAAATCAAGTAATTCTAAATAAAAATGTCCTTAAAAGTCTGATATATAAAAAATATTAAACGACACACGAATAAAGGAAAAAAAAAACTCCAGTACTGGCATTTTTCTGTCACAAAAAAAAATCAGTGAAAAAACAAAGAAAACATAGTGCATATTCCAAAATGGTATAAACAAAGCATCGGTTCGTCGTGTCAAAAACACACAAACAATTTTTAAATAGTTACCGATCCTAGAAAATAAGGGCACAAACCCCAAACTATTTTTTTACAACATTGTGAATAATTTTTAGCATCTAAAAAAAAAAGAGCAAAAAAACCCTTGATAAAACAAAGTCTTCACTTGTCTCTTGTGTGACCATCGGTTCTTCTCCCTTTCATGTGCCGTTTTATTATTAAGTCGCTTTTCGAGACGTCACATCGCATTCATAATTGGCTATGCCGCCAGCCACGGTATTTTTTCCATCTTGAACGGTAAGCAATGCCACCGTCAATTTTGCTAAGCCCTGAATTAAAATTAGACGCATAACAGCCGACATAATGCCAATAACCAGGCCTTAAAGAATGATTCAATCGCGGAGTCGGGGGCCCACGCGTTTCAGAGTTGCATTATTGTTTATGGGTTTGGTGACAAGCGGCAATTGAAAAGTCAGATTTCGGGATGCACAGAGTCGGAGGCCGGTGGTGAGAATGTGAACACATCGGAACAGACAATCTGCAACAATATCAGTTCCGGCACTGCCCGCCCTTTGGAACAATCTCTTCTGACAGATCAATACTTAGGAGGGGGCAAAGGCTTCCGTATTTTCTCCCAAAGCATCTGTGTCTGAGAGAACTGGCTTTTACATCCCCCTGTCATTTTTCTCCCGGTCATTAGCGTTTTAGCCTGTGGATAGAAGAATGATGTGTCTCGTCTACAATTAGAAAAACGGCCTCCAGGATAAATGACACTGACTGTAACCTTTACTCCTTCTCAGAATAAGTCATCGATTAATTAGCCTATTCAGGACACCATGTAGATTGCAGATCCAGGCGGAGTATAGATTACCTGTGAAAATCTATCCAATTCAGTCTGTTTTTATCCCCCCACAAGTCCATAGATCATGATGATGAAAGTATCCAGATAAAACAGAATGCTGTCACCATGAGAGGACACAAGAATGGGGTCCAGCTATAAGAGACTCCTTTAAATGGGTCATCTTACCTGGTTATACTGGTAAAATTGCAAAATTAGTTTTAAAGACCAGAACCTTTGCAATTTATAGCTTATTCAAAATCTCTAGTTTCAAGAACTAGAAGTGGGATTTTTTTAGTTGTATAGTTTAATGCTTGCTGCCTAGGTTACCAGCTATCGCTGCTGTCTTTCAGAGGTAGCCAGTTTCCAAGGCTCTTTGTTTCAAAACTTAAAAATGCTGCGCGAATTGTTTCAGTGCCCGTGCGCTCCTCTGATGCACAGTTCGGACCAGTGGTGCGACCATACTGCTGGTCCGAGCTATCAATCTTCAGTGCTGGCAGCAACCTGGACAGCAAGAGGCAGACAAGCGGGGCTCTTCTGTACATAAAAAATGAGCACATTACTTTAAAGGGGTAAGTGATAACAGTGATTGGTGGGGTCCGACTGCTGGGACAGCAGAACAGAGCAGATGTGCGCATGCTCGTCCACCTCTCTATTCATTTCCTGCAGAGCTGCTACACTTATTTTTTTCCTGCCAGCTCCATAGTGGTCGAGTATCCGCAGTGCCAATCAATTCTTATGTGGATAAAACTTTCCTATTCTGCCGAACTGAATGGATCTCAGTAGTCGGTCATCCACCGATGAATTCAACACCTTACAGAGAACCTATCTGCAGGATTTTGCTAAGTAAACTACAGGCAGTATTATGTTGATATTGTTACACTGATTAAAATGATATCTGGGGGTAAATACATCCGTCTTGTGGTTCTTGTGTAATCTTTCTCTGATGTATTCAGTTAATGATGGTTCTACAGGGCAGCCTTTATCTTGGTGCTCTTGGCTCATCGTCATAATTCTTTACTTAAATGACAGGTCACTGAACCTCTAGTGACCTGCCTCCTAATTTAAATACTGCGCTTGCCCATTTAATATTGTCGTCTTCAAAAAATATAAAGTCTTCAACAAAATGCTGCTTGAGGAGGCACATGCGCAGTAGCAATTGTCGGCAAGCGACACTCTGCACATGCGCCGCCTACTATGTACCAAGGACCAGTGCACTAGCAATTGTTTAACGTGCAGACATCTCAGCTGGTTCTCCCATACACAGAAGCACTCATTCGGTTGTAGAACAATTGTCTCCGAAGAACAATGCGATCGGCAGTCCTCCATCAGAAATGCTTGATCGACATCTTTTCTTTCAATGAGTCGGCCAGCACTCTTATACTCATTAAACCGTCAGCCGATAACGGTGGGTTTGACTCACATTAATCTAATGTGTATGGCAGGCTTTTGTCTTCATCTTTCTTTCTAAACAAGATCAATATTCTATATCCATGAGCAAAGGATGTCAATGCTGCCATGTTTTCATCATGCCACAAGTCATAGGTGAATCCATCCAGAATCAATATGGATGTTGGCATGGTAGAAGAATAAATCTTGGTTAATATCCACAGGCTCCGGAAGAGAGCTCTTTGCGTCTATCATAGTTTTGGACCTCCTTGGAATGACCTGCATGACATTGAGCTCCTGCTTCATAATCATTAGTTGGCCATTAGACCCATTAGACCACTGGCCGGAATCATTGATATAAGTGAATTCGGCCAACATTATTCTAATGTGTATGGGAGGCTTTAGACTTTATTTTTTGTTTGCCCTATAATTCTGTGTCTGTGGGCAAAATATGTCTATACTGCCATGTTCTTATTATGCCTCTAGACATGGGTGAATCTATCCAGAATCAATATGGATGTTGGCGTATTAGAAAAACAAATCTTGGTTAATATTCACAGGCTCTGGAAAAAGGCTCTTTCCAGCTATCCGAGCTTTTGATCTCCTTGGTTTAGTCTGCATGACTTTGTGCTCTTGCTTTCTAATCATCAGTTGGCTATCATCCTTAAACCCACTTGACTGTTGACCGGACCTATTAATATCGGTGGATTCAGCTGACACTATTTTAATGTGTATGGGAGGCTTTATCCTTCATCTTTTGTTCTAAACATGTTTAGTATTCAGTATCAATGGGCAAAAGATGTCTATGCTGCCATGTTCTCATTATGCCACAAGGCATCAGTGAAACTATCCACAATCAATATGAATGTTGTGGTGTTAGAAGACCAAATCTTGGTCAACAATCACAGGCTTCGGTGGAGGGCTCTTTCTGCCCATCATAGCTTTGGACCTCCTTGGTTTGGCCTCCATGGCTTTGGGCTCCTGATTTGTAACCATCAGGTGGCTCTTGCCCTTAAACCCACAAGACTGTTGGCCAGATCCATTGATATCGGTGAATTTGGCTGACATTATTCTAATGTGTACGGGAGGCTTTATTCTTCATCTTTTGGTCTAAATATGTTCAATATACTGTATCCATGGGTAAAAGATGTCTATCCTGCCATTTTCTCATCACGCCAAAACGCATGGTTGAATCCATGCACAATCAATAAGGATGTTGGCGTGTTAGAAGACCAAATTCTGGTCAAAAGTCACAGGCTCCGGTAGAGGGCTCTTTCCACCCATCATAGGTTTAGACCTCTTTGGCTTGGACTGCATGACTTTAAGCTCCTGCTTTGCAGTCCTATTTAATCACAGTTATACTGCAGTTAGAATAAAATAGGTGTATGGATTATAATGGGGCTGCTGAGCTGACAGCCAGCACCACGTAGAATTGTCCTAATGCATAAACATTGAAATGTGTTGCAGCTTCACAGGAGTTAACTCCAGCATAATTTATTTTCCTCTTGGACATCTCCTCTGAATCTCAGTCAGGGGAGGCGAGAGACACACAAATTGCCTTCCTTTCTTGCCTGCGTCTTTATTTAATAACGCAATGCTGTGTTTTGGTGGTAATTGCGCCATTGTTCCTGTAATTAAGCTCTGTGTTTTCGTGAAGGTTTCATTTATATCTCCTGGAGAGCAGAGATCTGCAGTGTAGGAGACCAGCGCCGCAATCTCGGGGCATGGCATAGACGTGATGAAGGGCAGCCTGGTAGCCTAGTCGTATTGCCGTTCCGCTGTGCTTGCTTAATAGATTCTGTGACAAGACAATGGGGAGGATCTGCAATGTGCTGCTACTCCATACTGGCGATCTAATAGATTCTGTTGAATATGTAATCAGGACAAGTCGACTCTTACTGCTGCGTGAGGTATAAAAAAGAAATGGCACACTCCACCCCCGCCTTCAAATTACCTGGTACTTTGTATTATGAGTAGCACAGGATGCGAATAGGCTTGTGCTTGCACTCATGTGACTTCTAAACAGAGCAGTACGCCATTTCTCAAAATCTCTACGTGGTAAGAGCCATCATGCAAGCTATTTTGACACCCCAAAATGTGACGCTCAGTCAGAGGCTCTGCTGTGTCTCTTTAAGAAAGCAACCTTGGCGCAAGAAAATTTCCCCGTTATGCCAGCCGCAAGGACTAATAAGTACTAGATCTCAATTCTCTGTGCATTGAAGCCACTCTTCAGAAAAGAGTGTCAAGTATGGTTCCTCCAAAAGTGACTGTCACCGGACTCCAGTATGAGTGTCACCCAAAGAAAAGTGTCAACCACCATACTCCAGAAGATGCCCACCACAATAATCCCATAAGTGTCAAACACAGTATTCTGAAAAGTGCAAACTACCAAACTGCATACTCTAGCCTGTAATTTGATTTTCCACTTTGATTTTGAGTATCATTCCAAATCCAGACCTCCATGGGATATTAGTTGTGATTTACATTGGTCATTTTTATGTTTTATTTTTCTCAACACATTCCACTATGTAATGAATAAAGATTTACAACTGGAATATTTCATTCAGTGATATCTAGGATGTGGGATTTTAGCGTTCCCTTTATTTTTTTGAGCAGTGTACTGCATATATATATATACTGGGTAATATGTAGAGTATACGATATACAATACAGGTGAAATGAAGCTCAATGATATGTATCCATACGAGACTTCACCTCCCGGGTTTCGGCACCAGATGTGTGATTATTTGGATTCGTTGTGAATGCACCCGGCTTTTCTGTCATCTTTCGTTTCGGAGTTAATAGATCTTTTATAACGACAGTTCCTCTCTTTTGCTGCTGCCCAATATTGTCTGTGAAATGGACTCTTTGTCAGGGGAGCCTGACTGACGCTTACATGTATTTTCAGGGCAGTAGATCACAGGGAGAGCCTGGCTACGTGTCAGCCTTCTACGCCTTTTGTACATTCTATCGAGGAGTTAGTGATAGCGCTAACTAAAGTTTTGTTTTCGACACCATGGGGGAGGCCGCCAGCGTTTATAGCCATAACTATACCATAGGGAAAGTGAATGCTGCGTTACTGTAGCAAATCCTTTGTCAGCAAGCGAGCCAAGCTCATTATTTATAGCCATCTATTGGGAAACCATCTTTTCAAGCTGCTGTGTAATAAGAGATGGAGAAACATACAAATGGCTGGAAAGTTCCAAAAGAAAGGAAAGAATCGCTATAAAAAAAAGTAATAAAGTAAATAACTTTTTTTTAAAGGGGGTATTTAGATGGCAAACTGGGTAACTCCTTTGGGGTATTTTGGGTTAAGGGGGGACCCTTCTCTGATAGAGCAGCTACAAAGAGCATGCCGTGCTCCGAATATCCATATACTTCAAAGAGCTCGTCCGACAGTGTATGAGGGACCCTGACTCTTTCTTGATAGATTATGTTGGGGAAGACAAGGATCTGGTACATTCAATGTCTGACTGTCAATCCTTTTGTTCTCGACGAGGAGATAAGCCACTGTCGGCAATATCAGTCAGCAGCTCTCATAGAGAATGCAGGAGCAAGCGCACCTGTGTATGGAGGAGACCGGAGAGATAGCCGCCGGTGGAATGATGGTTCTGCCGACAGCTATCTACTGTATATGGTACTTTCAAAACCCACAAGAGGCAAAATGAACAAAACCCTGCTGCAACTAAATAAGCAAAAAGCAAAAGTGCATTCAAATAACTCCAGGTTCTTAGTAATACTGTTTGCTAAATAAAACAGCATAAAAGCCATCCCACTGTCGACAGGGGGTTCATGCATTTATGTGCTGCATGTATACCAACCTAAACCAAGCTGAATTTTTGTGTTTTTTCTCTGTATTTTTGCATTCTGTGCAAGCCGGCATGTGGCCTCCCTCTCCTGAGCTGGAAATTACATTTAACGGATTCCCCAGACTGGTGTCCACAGGCCAGGACTCGGTCCTTATGTCTACCCTAATTCACACACTGACGTCAATTCCTGCACATGGTAAGGTTTTTAATATTAGACAGTGTAGGACCGTCCCGATCAGGGTCTCCATGTCGAAGGTGGGATGGCTATTATGCTATTTTTAATCAAAAACAGTATTACTTACTTGTGTTATTTAAATGCACTTTTGCTTTTTACTTAGTTACAGCAGCGTTTTTGCTCCTTTTCTTTCTTATGGGTTTTGTATGTTTTATGGCCAAACATAAACATGCGTGTATGTGCTGCATGTGTACCAACTCAAAGCAAGCTCAATTTTTGTGCTTTTTCTTTGTATATGGTACAATCTAAAGATGGGGAACCTTATGGTGCATTCAAATCCACAGCTGCAGTCTCTATTCTGCTGTAACATCATGCCTTATACTACAGTAAGATCCAGAGCTGCGGTCACTATTCTACTGTAACATCATGCCTTATACCCCAGTAAGATCCAGAGCTGCGGTCTCTATTCTGCTGTAACATCATGCCTTATACCCCAGTAAGATCCAGAGCTGCGGTCATTATTCTGTTGTAACATCATGTCTTATACTCAAGTAAGATCCACAGCTGCAGTCTCTATTCTGCTGTAACATCATGTTTTATATTTCAGTAAGATCCTGAGCTGCGCTCACTATTCTGCTGCAACATCATGTCTTATACTCCAGTAAGATCCACAGCTGCAGTCTCTATTCTGCTGTAACATCATGCCTTATACTCCAGAGTCCAGTAAGATCCAGAGCTGCGGTCACTATTCTGCTGTAACATCATGTCTTATACTCCAGTAAGATCCAGAGCTGCGCTCACTATTCTGCTGTAACATCATGTCTTATACTCCAGTAAGATCCACAGCTGCAATCTCTATTCTGCTGTAACATCATGTTTTATACTCCAGTAAGATCCAGAGCTGCGCTCACTAATCTGCTGTAACATCATGCTTTATACTCCAGTAAGATCCAGAGCTGCGCTCACTATTCTGCTGTAACATCATGTCTTATACTCCAGTAAAATCCAGAGCTGCGGTCACTATTCTGCTGTAACATCATGTCTTATACTCCAGTAAGATCCACAGCTGCAGTCTCTATTCTGCTGTAACATCATGCCTTATACCCCAGTAAGATCCAGAGCTGCGATCACTATTCTGCTGTAACATCATGCTTTATACTCCAGTAAGATCCAGAGCTGCAATCACTATTCTGCTGTAACATCATGCTTAATACTCCAGTAAGATCCAGAGCTGCGATCACTATTCTGCTGTAACATCATGCCTTATACCCCAGTAAGATCCAGAGCTGCGGTCTCTATTCTGCTGTAACATCATGCCTTATACCCCAGTAAGATCCAGAGCTGCGGTCTCTATTCTGCTGTAACATCATGCCTTATACCCCAGTAAGATCCAAAGCAAAGCTGTGGTCATTATTCTGTTGTAACATCATGTCTTATGCTCCAGTAAGATCCACAGCTGCAGTCTCTATTCTGCTGTAACATCATGCCTTATACCCCAGTGAGATCCAGAGCTGTGATCACTATTCTGCTGTAACATCATGTCTTATACTCCAGTAAAATCCAGAGCTGCGGTCACTATTCTGCTGTAACATCATGTGTTATACTCCAGTAAGATCCACAGCTGCAATCTCTATTCTGCTGTAACATCATGCCTTATACCCCAGTAAGATCCAGAGCTGTGATCACTATTCTGCTGTAACATCATGCTTTATACTCCAGTAAGATCCAGAGCTGCGATCACTATTCTGCTGTAACATCATGCTTTATACTCCAGTAAGATCCAGAGCTGCGATCACTATTCTGCTGTAACATCATGCCTTATACCCCAGTAAGATCCAGAGCTGCGGTCTCTATTCTGCTGTAACATCATGCCTTATACCCCAGTAAGATCCAGAGCTGCGATCACTATTCTGCTGTAACATCATGCTTTATACTCCAGTAAGATCCAGAGCTGTGATCACTATTCTGCAGTAACATCATGCTTTATACTCCAGTAAGATCCAGAGCTGCGATCACTATTCTGCTGTAACATCATGCCTTATACCCCAGTAAGATCCAGAGCTGCAGTCTCTATTCTGCTGTAACATCATGCCTTATACCCCAGTAAGATCCAGAGCTGCGGTCTCTATTCTGCTGTAACATCATGCCTTATACCCCAGTAAGATCCAGACCTGCGGTCATTATTCTGTTGTAACATCATGTCTTATACTCCAGTAAGATCCACAGCTGCGGTCTCTAGTCTGCTGTAACATCATGCCTTATACCCCAGTGAGATCCAGAGCTGCGATCACTATTCTGCTGTAACATCATGCTTTATACTCCAGTAAGATCCAGAGCTGTGATCACTATTCTGCAGTAACATCATGCTTTATACTCCAGTAAGATCCAGAGCTGCGATCACTATTCTGCTGTAACATCATGCCTTATACCCCAGTAAGATCCAGAGCTGCGGTCTCTATTCTGCTGTAACATCATACCTTATACCCCAGTAAGATCCAGACCTGCGGTCATTATTCTGTTGTAACATCATGTCTTATACTCCAGTAAGATCCACAGCTGCGATCTCTAGTCTGCTGTAACATCATGCCTTATACCCCAGTAAGATACAGAGCTGCGGTCATTATTCTGTTGTAACATCATGTCTTATACTCAAGTAAGATCCACAGCTGCAGTCTCTATTCTGCTGTAATATCATGTTTTATATTCCAGTAAGATCCAGAGCTGCGCTCACTATTCTGCTGTAACATCATGTCTTATACTCCAGTAAAATCCAGAGCTGCGGTCACTATTCTGCTGTAACATCATGTCTTATACTCCAGTAAGATCCACAGCTGCAGTCTCTATTCTACTGTAACATCATGCCTTCTACCCCAGTAAGATCCAGAGCTGCGATCACTATTCTGCTGTAACATCATGCTTTATACTCCAGTAAGATCCAGAGCTGCGATCACTATTCTGCTGTAACATCATGCTTTATACTCCAGTAAAATCCAGAGCTGCGATCTCTATTCTGCTGTAACATCATGCCTTATACCCCAGTAAGATCCAGACCTGCGGTCATTATTCTGTTGTAACATCATGTCTTATACTCCAGTAAGATCCACAGCTGCGGTCTCTAGTCTGCTGTAACATCATGCCTTATACCCCAGTAAGATACAGAGCTGCGGTCATTATTCTGTTGTAACATCATGTCTTATACTCAAGTAAGATCCACAGCTGCAGTCTCTATTCTGCTGTAATATTATGTTTTATATTCCAGTAAGATCCAGAGCTGCGCTCACTATTCTGCTGTAACATCATGTCTTATACTCCAGTAAAATCCAGAGCTGCGGTCACTATTCTGCTGTAACATCATGTCTTATACTCCAGTAAGATCCACAGCTGCAGTCTCTATTCTGCTGTAACATCATGCCTTATACTCCAGTAAGATCCAGAGCTGCGCTCACTAATCTGCTGTAACATCATGCTTTATACTCCAGTAAGATCCAGAGCTGCGATCACTATTCTGCTGTAACATCATGCCTTAAACCACAGTAAGATCCAGAGCTGCGGTCTCTATTCTGCTGTAACATCATGCCTTATACCCCAGTAAGATCCAGAGCTGCAGTCTCTATTCTGCTGTAACATCATGCCTTATACCCCAGTAAGATCCAGAGCTGCGATCACTATTCTGTTGTAACATCATGTCTTATACTCAAGTAAGATCCACAGCTGCAGTCTCTATTCTGCTGTAACATCATGCCTTATACCCCAGTGAGATCCAGAGCTGCGATCACTATTCTGCTGTAACATCATGCTTTATACTCCAGTAAGATCCAGAGCTGTGATCACTATTTTGCAGTAACATCATGCTTTATACTCCAGTAAGATCCAGAGCTGCGATCACTATTCTGCTGTAACATCATGCCTTAAACCACAGTAAGATCCAGAGCTGCGGTCTCTATTCTGCTGTAACATCATGCCTTATAACCCAGTAAGATCCAGAGCTGCGGTCTCTATTCTGCTGTAACATCATGCCTTATACCCCAGTAAGATCCAGAGCTGCGATCACTATTCTGTTGTAACATCATGTCTTATACTCCAGTAAGATCCACAGCTGCAGTCTCTATTCTGCTGTAACATCATGCCTTATACCCCAGTGAGATCCAGAGCTGCGATCACTATTCTGCTGTAACATCATGCTTTATACTCCAGTAAGATCCAGAGCTGTGATCACTATTTTGCAGTAACATCATGCTTTATACTCCAGTAAGATCCAGAGCTGCGATCACTATTCTGCTGTAACATCATGCCTTATACCCCAGTAAGATCCAGAGCTGCGGTCTCTATTCTGCTGTAACATCATGCCTTATACCCCAGTAAGATCCAGACCTGCGGTCATTATTCTGTTGTAACATCATGTCTTATACTCCAGTAAGATCCACAGCTGCGATCTCTAGTCTGCTGTAACATCATGCCTTATACCCCATTAAGATACAGAGCTGCGGTCATTATTCTGTTGTAACATCATGTCTTATACTCCAGTAAGATCCACAGCTGCAGTCTCTTTTCTGCTGTAATATCATGTTTTATATTCCAGTAAGATCCAGAGCTGCGCTCACTATTCTGCTGTAACATCATGTCTTATACTCCAGTAAAATCCAGAGCTGCGGTCACTATTCTGCTGTAACATCATGTCTTATACTCCAGTAAGATCCACAGCTGCAGTCTCTATTCTGCTGTAACATCATGCCTTATTCCCTAGTAAGATCCAGAGCTGTGATCACTATTCTGCTGTAACATCATTCTTCATACTCCAGTAAGATCCAGAGCTGCGATCACTATTCTGCTGTAACATCATGCTTTATACTCCAGTAAAATCCAGAGCTGCGATCACTATTCTGCTGTAACATCATGCTTTATACTCCAGTAAGATCCAGAGCTGCGCTCACTAATCTGCTGTAACATCATGCTTTATACTCCAGTAAGATCCAGAGCTGCGATCACTATTCTGCTGTAACATCATGCTTTATACTCCAGTAAGATCCAGAGCTGCGATCACTATTCTGCTGTAACATCATGCTTTATACTCCAGTAAAATCCAGAGCTGTGATCACTATTCTGCTGTAACATCATGCTTTATACTCCAGTAAGATCCAGAGCTGCAATCACTATTCTGCTTTAACAGCATGTTTTATACTCCAGTAAGATCCAGAGCTGCGGTAACTAATCTGCTGTAACATCATGCCTTATACTCCAGCATGATCCAGAACTGCGGTCACTATTCTGCTGTAACATCACATCTTATACTCCAGTATGATCCAGAGCTGCGCTCACTATTCTGCTGTAACATCATATATTATACTGCAGTAAGATCCAGAGCTGCAATCACTATTCTGCTGTAACATCATGCTTTATACTCCAGTAAGATCCAGAGCTGCGGTCACTATTCTGCTGTAACATCATGTCTCATACCCCAGTAAGATCCAGAGCTGCGATCACTATTCTGCTGTAACATCATGCTTTATACTCCAGTAAGATCCAGAGCTGCGATCATTATTCTGCTGTAACATCATGCTTTATACTCCTGTAAATCCAGAGCTGCGATCACTATTCTGCTGTAACATCATGCTTTATACTCCAGTAAGATCCAGAGCTGCAATCACTATTCTGCTTTAACAACATGTTTTATACTCCAGTAAGATCCAGAGCTGCGGTCACTAATCTGCTGTAACATCATGCCTTATACTCCAGTAAGATCCAGAACTGCGGTCACTATTCTGCTGTAACATCACATCTTATACTCCAGTATGATCCAGAGCTGCGCTCACTATTCTGCTGTAATATCATGTCTTATACTGCAGTAAGATCCAGAGCTGCGATCACTATTCTGCTGTAACATCATGCTTTATACTCCAGTAAGATCCAGAGCTGCGCTCACTATTCTGCTGTAACATCATGCCTTATACCCCAGTAAGATCCAGAACTGCGATCACTATTCTGCTGTAACATCATGCTTTATACTCCAGTAAGATCCAGAGCTGCGGTCACTATTCAGCTGTAACATCAAGTCTTATACTCCAGTAAGATCCAGAGCTGCGGTCACTATTCTGCTGTAACATCATGCCTTATACTCCAGTAAGATCCAGAGCTGCGGTCACTATTCTGCTGTAACATCATGTCTTATACTCCAGTAAGATCCAGAGCTGCATGATTAAGTAAGAATGACATCACTGGACACTTTAAAAGGAGGCTGGTGCTTGGTATCATTGTTTCTCTTCAGTTAACCATGGTTATCTCTAAAGAAACACGTGCAGCCATCATTGCACTGCACAAAAATGGCCTAACAGGGAAGAGTATCGCAGCTACAAAGATTGCACCTCAGTCAACAATCTATCGCATCATCACGAACTTCAAGGAGGGAGCTTCCATTGTTGTCAAAAAGGCTCCAGGGCACCCAAGAAAGACCAGCAAGCGCCAGGACCGTATCTTAAAACTGTTTCAGCTGCGGGATCAGACTACCAGCAGTGCCGAGCTTGCTCAGGAATGGCAGCAGGCTGGTGTGAGTGCTTCTGCACACACTGTGAGGCGGAGACTCTTTGAGCAAGGCCTGGTTTCAAGGAGGGCAGCAAAGAAGCCACTTCTCTCCAGAAAAAACATCAGGGACCGACTGATATTCTGCAAAAGGTACAGGGAGTGGACTGCTGAGGACTGGGGCAAAGTCATTTTCTCTGATGAATCCCCTTTTCGATTGGGACATCTGGAAAACAGCATATTCGGAGAAGAAGAGGTGAGCGCTACCACCAGTCTTGTCTCATGCCAACTGTAAAGCATCCTGAAACCATTCATGTGTGGGGTTGCTTCTCAGCCAAGGGAATCGGCTCACTCACAGTCTTGCCTAAAAACACAGCCATGAATAAAGAATGGTACCAGAATGTCCTCCAAAAGCAACTTCTCCCAACCGTCCAAGAGCAGTTTGGCACCCAACAATGCCTTTTCCAGCATGATGGAGCACCGTGCCATAAAGCAAAGGTGATAACTAAATGGCTCATGAACAAAACATAGAGATTTTGGGTCCATGGCCTGGAAACTCCCCAGATCTTAATCCCATTGAGAACTTGTGGTCAATAGTGTTGAGCATTCCGATACCGCAAGTATCGGGTATCGGCTGATACTTGTGGTATCGGAATTCCGATACCGAGTCCCGATACTTTTGTGGTATCGGGAATCGGTATCGGATCCATATTAATGTGTAAAATAAAGAATTAAAATAAAAAATATTGACATACTCACCTCTCTGGAGGTCCCTGGACATCACCGCTGGTAACTGGCAGCCTTCTGTGCTTAAAATGCGCGCGTTTAGGGACTTCCATGACGTCACGGCTTCTGATTGGTCGCGTGCCGCTCATGTGACCGCCACGCGACCAATCACAAGCCGCGACGTCATTCTCAGGCCCTAAACTCCTCATTCTAGGAATTTAGGACCTGAGAATGACGTCGCGGCTTCTGATTGGTCGCGTGCCGCTCACGTGACCGCCACGCGACCAATCAGAAGCCGCGACGTCATTCTCAGGTCCTAAATTTCTAGAATGAGGAGTTTAGGGCCTGAGAATGACGTCGCGGCTTGTGATTGGTCGCGTGGCGGTCACATGAGCGGCACGCGACCAATCAGAAGCCGTGACGTCATGGAAGTCCCTACACGCGTGCATTTTAAGCACAGAAGGCTGCCGGTTACCAGCGGTGATGTCCAGGGGCCTCCGGAGAGGTAAGTATATCAATATTTTTTATTTTAATTCTTTATTTTACACATTAATATGGATCCCAGGGCCTGAAGGAGAGTTTCCTCTCTTTCAGACCCTGGGAACCATCAGGATACCTTCCGATACTTGGTGTCCCATTGACTTGTATTGGTATCGGGTATCGGTATCGGCGATATCCGATACTTTTCGGGTATCGGCCGATACTATCCGATACCGATACTTTCAAGTATTGGACGGTATCGCTCAACACTAGTGGTCAATCATCAAGAGACGGGTGGACAAACAAAAACCAACAAATTCTGGCAAAATGCAAGCATTGATTATGCAAGAATGGACTGCTATCGGTCAGGATTTGGTCCAGAAGTTGATTGAGAGCATGCCAGGGAGGATTGCAGAGGTCTTGAAGAAGAAAGGTCAACACTGCAAATATTGACTTGCTGCATTAACTCATTCTAACTGTCAATATAACCTATTGGTACTCATGATACGATTGCAATTATATTTCTGTATGTGATATAAACATCAGACAAACACTAATAAAAACCAGAGGGCAGCAGATCATGTGAAAATATAATTTTGGTGTCATTCTCAAAACTTTTGGCCATGACTGTATACTCCAGTCACCTTCAGAGCTGCACTCACTATTCTGCTGTTTCATCCTGTCCTATACTCCAGTCACCTCCAGAGCTGCATTACCTATTCGTCTCTTAGGATGTGGCTTTCCTCATGATGCCGGTCATGATGCCAGATATTGCAGAGGACAGGGTAAAGCAGCCTTACTGCCGGTGAGGGGCAGCGCAATCTTTCCCCGGTTACAAGCTCCCTGTTAGACGCCTATGTGGCCGGTGTGGAGGTGAGAAGGCGGCCTGATCCCCTTGTTGTGTCTTCTCTTCCATCTCCCTATGGAGGAGAGGCAGCCAGCAGATAAGCATCGCTGCCACCGGCTTTGCTGCTGCTCCTTCTCTGAGGCGGCTAGATAAGTGCAGATTTGGTGGAGGAAGAGCAAAGGTTGCACGCTGCAGTTACTGAATGTGGAGATGAATTGTAGCCGAGGAGAGCGGCGGAGAAGTAGCCCATCCTAGTGGTGTGTGTAGGCAGAGCGACAAGGCGCAGGCCGGACACCTCGATACACTTTCCAAGGATGTCCTCTTATGTGACCTTGTGCAGCGGTCTGGATCATGATTGTCTTTTTTACACCTTCCACATCCCCCTAACTACCCAAATATGCCTCTCATTGAATAGCCAGGAGCACTTGGCAAAGAGAGCGCTCATGTGTGTGGTAGAGATTGGCGACATAGATGCCATTGAAGTTTAGGGGCTTATAATCAGCGCCCTACTGTACCATGGGGGGAACATATGCCTTTTGAATTTCTGTCACTAATTGCACACTATGTCTTATAATGATGTCTGACAGATATGTACATGAATATATCCATGATGCACCTGTAGACACCATGAGACCCATCTGTTGGTTATCTCTGGAAATCCCATAGACAATGAATGAAGAGATGGTGCATCCTTGACCACTTCTTCATTCAGACATGTCACTGCACAGCCCTTTTCTTGAGATCAATGGATAAGTGATAATAACTTGTTCTTACTGGAATATCCTTTTAAAAACAGTGGTGTGGAGCACACTCAGAAACTCCTGCCTTGGTCACCGACACAACTTGCAGCTTCCCTGCCTCCAGCAGTACCAAAGGTGTTTCATTCTGTCAAGTTTAATGATAATGAGATTATTCTGTCAAAGGTTACACATCAAAGCTCAAGAGAAATGTTACCTAAACCCCTGCCTCAGTCACGGAGAGTGCTTGCCACATCTCTGCATCCAGCAGTACCAAAGAGGTGTCATTCTGTCAAGCTTAATGATAGTGAGATGACTCTGTCAAAGTCTACACAGCACAGCTCGAGTAATCTGCAGAGAAAAGAAAATGTTACCTAAACCCCTGCCTTAGTCACTGAGAGAGCTTGCCACATCTCTGCATCCAGCAGTACCAAAGAGGTGTCATTCTTTCAAGCCTAATGGTAATGACATGACGCTGTCAAAGTCTATACAACAAAGCTGAATAGTGATCTACAGAAAACAGGAAATGTCAGATTTAAATTCTTGCTCAAATAGTCAATATTAAGCTGTAATATTTCAGTATTTTAGATATTAATAGTCATAATATATATAAAATATAGACGTCTCTTTTAGTGAACTGCAAGACTAATTTATATGGCCCCTAGGTGCCCAGCCGCATAGTATAAGATCATTCCCTAAGAGGCCAGCATTTCAGAGATCATCAGGTGGTGCTGAGGGGAGGATGGTGCTCATCCGACATGTAAAGGAATGTATTAGAAGCCGATGAAAAGGGAGAAGATAAAAGAGGGCTTCTTCTGCCCATATGTTACATATCCTTTGCAGGCTGATAGCAGAGTGTATTAGGCCATTGATAATGTGGGCGAGCGCTCTCAATGTAATGCGGGGATAATACACCTGTAGGTTTGCAGTTAATGCATCTTCAAAGGCTCAGTATTCAGTTATTGTCCTTCCTTAGCTCACACTGATGAGTTTTCTCCGTGACCGAGAGAAATGGAAAAACAAGGTTATATCTCGATGCACCCGCTTCTCTTTCACACAGGGTTTGTCCATCTCTAGAGTTTCTTTCTTAAAGGAGAACAGAAATAATTTTTAATCCTTTAAAATTGCCATACCTAGTAAAGTTGTCTTGTAGATTTAGGCAGATACTAGTGCAAATGGTGACTTAGGTGAGCAGATATTTGCTCTGCGTGGTAGATTGGTAGTGCGCCTGAGCTTATTGATCACATTGATGAATCTGGTTGTGTCACTCCACTCGGCAAATGAAGGAACTGTGGTACTCTATAGAGTGGTTGTACTATGTAAATTATGAGGCTGTGGCATTCATCAACAAATGAAGGAACTGTGGTACTCTATATAGTGCTTGTACTATGTAAAATATGAGGCTGTAGCACTCATCAGCAAATGAAGGAACTGTGGTACACTATAGAGTGCTTGTACTATGTAAAATATGAGGCTGTGGCACTAATCAACAAATGAAGGAACTGTGGTACTCTATAGAGTGCTTGTACTATGTAAATTATGAGGCTGTGGCATTCATCAACAAATGAAGGAACTGTGGTACTCTATATAGTGCTTGTACTATGTAAAATATGAGGCTATGGCACTCATCAGCAAATGAAGGAACTGTGGTACTCTATATAGTGCTTGTACTATGTAAAATATGAGGCTGTAGCACTCATCAGCAAATGAAGGAACTGTGGTACACTATAGAGTGCTTGTACTATGTAAAATATGAGGCTGTGGCACTAATCAACAAATGAAGGAACTGTGGTACTCTATAGAGTGCTTGTACTATGTAAATTATGAGGCTGTGGCATTCATCAACAAATGAAGGAACTGTGGTACTCTATATAGTGCTTGTACTATGTAAAATATGAGGCTATGGCACTCATCAGCAAACGAAGGAACTGTGGTACTCTATAGCAGAGGTCCCCAACTCCAGTCCTCAAGGCCCACCAACAGGTCATGTTTTCAGGATTTCCTTTGCATTGCACAGGTGATGCAATTATTACCTGGGCAAGACTAAGGAAATCCTGAAAACATGACATGTTGGTGGGCCTTGAGGACTGGAGTTGGGGACCTCTGCTCTATAGAGTGGTTGTACTAAGTAAAATATGACGTTGTGGCACTCATCAACAAATGAAGGAACTGTGGTACTCTATAGAGTGCTTGTACTATGTAAAATATGAGGCTGTGGCACTAATCAACAAATGAAGGAACTGTGGTACTCTATAGAGTGCTTGTACTAAGTAAAATATGAGGCTGTGGCACTCATCAGCAAATGAAGGAACTGTGGTACTCTATAGAGTGCTTGTACTATGTAAAATATGAGGCTGTGGCACTAATTAAATGAAGGAACTGTGGTACTCTATAGAGTGCTTGTACTATGTAAAATATGAGGCTGTGGCACTCATCAGCAAATGAAGGAACTGTGGTACACTATAGAGTGCTTGTACTAAGTAAAATATGAGGCTGTGGCACTCATCAGCAAATGAAGGAACTGTGGTACACTATAGAGTGCTTGTACTATGTAAAATATGAGGCTGTGGCACTCATCAGCAAATGAAGGAACTGTGGTACACTATAGAGTGCTTGTACTATGTAAAATATGAGGCTGTGGCACTCATCAGCAAATGAAGGAACTGTGGTACTCTATAGAGTGCTTGTACTATGTAAAATATGAGGCTGTAGCACTCATCAACAAATGAAGGAACTGTGGTACTCTACAGAGTGCTTGTACTATGTAAATTATGAGGCTGTGGCACTCATCAGCAAATGAAGGAACTGTGGTACTCTATAGAGTGCTTGTACTATGTAAAATATGAGGCTGTGGCACTAATCAACAAATGAAGGAACTGTGGTACTCTATAGAGTGCTTGTACTAAGTAAAATATGAGGCTGTGACACTCATCAGCAAATGAAGGAACTGTGGTACACTATAGAGTGCTTGTACTATGTAAAATATGAGGCTGTAGCACTCATCAGCAAATGAAGGAACTGTGGTACTCTATAGAGTGCTTGTTGTAAGTAAAATATGAGGCTGTGGCACTCATCAGCAAATGAAGGAACTGTGGTACTCTATAGAGTGCTTGTACTATGTAAAATATGAGGCTGTGGCACTAATCAACAAATGAAGGAACTGTGGTACTCTATAGAGTGCTTGTACTATGTAAATTATGAGGCTGTGGCACTAATTAAATGAAGGAACTGTGGTACTCTATAGAGTGCTTGTACTATGTAAAATATGAGGCTATGGCACTCATCAGCAAATGAAGGAACTGTGGTACTCTATAGAGTGCTTGTACTATGTAAATTATGAGGTTGTGGAACTCATCAACAAATGAAGGAACTGTGGTACTCTATAGAGTGCTTGTACTATGTAAATTATGAGGCTGTGGCATTCATCAGCAAATGAAGGAACTGTGGTACACTATAGAGTGTTTGTACTATGTAAATTATGAGGCTGTGGCACTAATTAAATGAAGGAACTGTGGTACTCTATAGAGTGCTTGTACTATGTAAAATATGAGGCTGTGGCACTCATCAGCAAATGAAGGAACTGTGGTACACAATAGAGTGCTTGTACTATGTAAAATATGAGGCTGTAGCACTCATCAGCAAATGAAGGAACTGTGGTACTCTATAGAGTGCTTGTACTATGTAAATTATGAGGCTGTGGCACTCATCAGCAAATTAAGGAACTGTGGTACTCTATAGAGTGCTTGTACTATGTAAAATATGAGGCTGTGGCACTAATCAACAAATGAAGGAACTGTGGTACTTTATAGAGTGCTTGTACAATGTAAAATATGAGGCTGTAGCACTCATCAGCAAATGAAGGAACTGTGGTACTCTATAGAGTGCTTGTACTATGTAAAATATGAGGCTGTAGCACTCATCAGCAAATGAAGGAACTGTGGTACTCTATAGAGTGCTTGTACTATGTAAAATATGAGGCTGTAGCACTCATCAACAAATGAAGGAACTGTGGTACTCTACAGAGTGCTTGTACTATGTAAATTATGAGGCTGTGGCACTCATCAGCAAATGAAGGAACTGTGGTACTCTATAGAGTGCTTGTACTATGTAAAATATGAGGCTGTGGCACTAATCAACAAATGAAGGAACTGTGGTACTCTATAGAGTGCTTGTACTAAGTAAAATATGAGGCTGTGACACTCATCAGCAAATGAAGGAACTGTGGTACACTATAGAGTGCTTGTACTATGTAAAATATGAGGCTGTAGCACTCATCAGCAAATGAAGGAACTGTGGTACTCTATAGAGTGCTTGTTGTAAGTAAAATATGAGGCTGTGGCACTCATCAGCAAATGAAGGAACTGTGGTACTCTATAGAGTGCTTGTACTATGTAAAATATGAGGCTGTGGCACTAATCAACAAATGAAGGAACTGTGGTACTCTATAGAGTGCTTGTACTATGTAAATTATGAGGCTGTGGCACTAATTAAATGAAGGAACTGTGGTACTCTATAGAGTGCTTGTACTATGTAAAATATGAGGCTATGGCACTCATCAGCAAATGAAGGAACTGTGGTACTCTATAGAGTGCTTGTACTATGTAAATTATGAGGTTGTGGAACTCATCAACAAATGAAGGAACTGTGGTACTCTATAGAGTGCTTGTACTATGTAAATTATGAGGCTGTGGCATTCATCAGCAAATGAAGGAACTGTGGTACACTATAGAGTGTTTGTACTATGTAAATTATGAGGCTGTGGCACTAATTAAATGAAGGAACTGTGGTACTCTATAGAGTGCTTGTACTATGTAAAATATGAGGCTGTGGCACTCATCAGCAAATGAAGGAACTGTGGTACACAATAGAGTGCTTGTACTATGTAAAATATGAGGCTGTAGCACTCATCAGCAAATGAAGGAACTGTGGTACTCTATAGAGTGCTTGTACTATGTAAATTATGAGGCTGTGGCACTCATCAGCAAATTAAGGAACTGTGGTACTCTATAGAGTGCTTGTACTATGTAAAATATGAGGCTGTGGCACTAATCAACAAATGAAGGAACTGTGGTACTTTATAGAGTGCTTGTACAATGTAAAATATGAGGCTGTAGCACTCATCAGCAAATGAAGGAACTGTGGTACTCTATAGAGTGCTTGTACTATGTAAATTATGAGGCTGTGGCACTCATCAGCAAATGAAGGAACTGTGGTACTCTATAGAGTGCTTGTACTATGTAAAATATGAGGCTGTGGCACTAATCAACAAATGAAGGAACTGTGGTACACTATAGAGTGCTTGTACTATGTAAAATATGAGGCTGTAGCACTCATCAGCAAATGAAGGAACTGTGGTACTCTATAGAGTGCTTGTACTATGTAAATTATGAGGCTGTGGCACTAATCAACAAATGAAGGAACTGTGGTACTCTATAGAGTCCTTGTACTAAGTAAAATATGAGGCTGTGGCACTCATCAGCAAATGAAGGAACTGTGGTACTCTATAGAGTGCTTGTACTAAGTAAAATATGAGGCTGTGGCACTCATCAGCAAATGAAGGAACTGTGGTACTCTATAGAGTGCTTGCACTATGTAAAATATGAGGCTGTGGCACTAATCAACAAATGAAGGAACTGTGGTACTCTATAGAGTGCTTGTACTATGTAAATTATGAGGCTGTGGCACTAATTAAATGAAGGAACTGTGGTACTCTATAGAGTGCTTGTACTATGTAAAATATGAGGCTATGGCACTCATCAGCAAATGAAGGAACTGTGGTACTCTATAGAGTGCTTGTACTATGTAAATTATGAGGTTGTGGAACTCATCAACAAATGAAGGAACTGTGGTGCTCTATAGAGTGCTTGTACTATGTAAATTATGAGGCTGTGGCATTCATCAGCAAATGAAGGAACTGTGGTACACTATAGAGTGCTTGTACTATGTAAATTATGAGGCTGGGGCACTAATTAAATGAAGGAACTGTGGTACTCTATAGAGTGCTTGTACTATGTAAATTATGAGGCTGTGGCACTCATCAGCAAATGAAGGAACTGTGGTACTCTATAGAGTGCTTGTACTATGTAAATTATGAGGCTGTGGCACTCATCAGCAAATAAAGGAACTGTGGTACTCTATAGAGTGCCTGTACTATGTAAAATATGAGGCTGTGGCACTAATCAACAAATGAAGGAACTGTGGTACTCTATAGAGTGCTTGTACTATGTAAAATATGAGGCTGTGGCACTCATCAGCAAATGAAGGAATTGTGGTACACTATAGAGTGCTTGTACTATGTAAAATATGAGGCTGTAGCACTCATCAGCAAATGAAGGAACTGTGGTACTCTATAGAGTGCTTGTACTAAGTAAAATATGAGTCTGTGGCACTCATCAGCAAATGAAGGAACTGTGGTACTCTATAGAGTGCTTGTACTATGTAAAATATGAGGCTGTAGCACTCATCAGCAAATGAAGGAACTGTGGTACACTATAGAGTGCTTGTACTATGTAAAATATGAGGCTGTAGCACTCATCAGCAAATGAAGGAACTGTGGTACTCTATAGAGTGCTTGTACTAAGTAAAATATGAGGCTGTGTTACTCATCAGCAAATGAAGGAACTGTGGTACTCTATAGAGTGCTTGTACTATGTAAAATATGAGGCTGTAGCACTCATCAGCAAATGAAGGAACTGTGGTACTCTATAGAGTGCTTGTACTATGTAAATTATGAGGCTGTGGCACTCATCAGCAAATGAAGGAACTGTGGTACTCTATAGAGTGCTTGTACTATGTAAAATATGAGGCTGTGGCACTCATCAGCAAATGAAGGAACTGTGGTACACTATAGAGTGCTTGTACTATGTAAAATATGAGGCTGTAGCACTCATCAGCAAATGAAGGAACTGTGGTACTCTATAGAGTGCTTGTACTATGTAAATTATGAGGCTGTGGCACTCATCAGCAAATAAAGGAACTGTGGTACTCTATAGAGTGCTTGTACTATGTAAAATATGAGGCTGTAGCACTCATCAGCAAATGAAGGAACTGTGGTACTCTATAGAGTGCTTGTACTAAGTAAAATATGAGGCTGTGGCACTCATCAGCAAATGAAGGAACTGTGGTACACTATAGAGTGCTTGTACTATGTAAAATATGAGGCTGTGGCACTCATCAGCAAATGAAGGAACTGTGGTACTCTATAGAGTGCTTGTACTAAGTAAAATAGGAGGCTGTGGCACTCATCAGCAAATGAAGGAACTGTGGTACTCTATAGAGTGCTTGTAATATGTAAAATATGAGGCTGTAGCACTCATCAGCAAATGAAGGAACTGTGGTACACTATAGAGTGCTTGTACTATGTAAAATATGAGGCTGTGGCACTCATCAACAAATGAAGGAACTGTGGTACTCTATAGAGTTCTTGTACTATGTAACTTATGAGGCTGTAGCACTCATCAGCAAATGAAGGAACTGTGGTACTCTATAGAGTGCTTGTACTAAGTAAAATATGAGGCTGTGGCACTCATCAGCAAATGAAGGAACTGTGGTACTCTATAGAGTGCTTGTACTATGTAAAATATGAGGCTGTGGCACTAATCAACAAATGAAGGAACTGTGGTACTCTATAGAGTGCTTGTACTATGTAAAATATGAGGCTGTGGCACTAATCAACAAATGAAGGAACTGTGGTACTCTATAGAGTGCTTGTACTATGTAAAATATGAGGCTGTGGCACTCATCAGCAAATGAAGGAACTGTGGTACTCTATAGAGTGCTTGTACTATGTAAATTATGAGGTTGTGGAACTCATCAACAAATGAAGGAACTGTGGTACTCTATAGAGTGCTTGTACTATGTAAATTATGAGGCTGTGGCATTCATCAGCAAATGAAGGAACTGTGGTACACTATAGAGTGTTTGTACTATGTAAATTATGAGGCTGTGGCACTAATTAAATGAAGGAACTGTGGTACTCTATAGAGTGCTTGTACTATGTAAATTATGAGGCTGTGGCACTCATCAGCAAATGAAGGAACTGTGGTACACAATAGAGTGTTTGTACTATGTAAAATATGAGGCTGTAGCACTCATCAGCAAATGAAGGAACTGTGGTACTCTATAGAGTGCTTGTACTATGTAAATTATGAGGCTGTGGCACTCATCAGCAAATGAAGGAACTGTGGTACTCTATAGAGTGCTTGTACTATGTAAATTATGAGGCTGTGGCACTAATCAACAAATGAAGGAACTGTGGTACTCTATAGAGTGCTTGTACTAAGTAAAATATGAGGCTGTGGCACTCATCAGCAAATGAAGGAACTGTGGTACTCTATAGAGTGCTTGTACTAAGTAAAATATGAGGCTGTGGCACTCATCAGCAAATGAAGGAACTGTGGTACTCTATAGAGTGCTTGTACTATGTAAAATATGAGGCTGTGGCACTAATCAACAAATGAAGGAACTGTGGTACTCTATAGAGTGCTTGTACTATGTAAATTATGAGGCTGTGGCACTAATTAAATGAAGGAACTGTGGTACTCTATAGAGTGCTTGTACTATGTAAAATATGAGGCTATGGCACTCATCAGCAAATGAAGGAACTGTGGTACTCTATAGAGTGCTTGTACTATGTAAATTATGAGGTTGTGGAACTCATCAACAAATGAAGGAACTGTGGTGCTCTATAGAGTGCTTGTACTATGTAAATTATGAGGCTGTGGCATTCATCAGCAAATGAAGGAACTGTGGTACACTATAGAGTGCTTGTACTATGTAAATTATGAGGCTGGGGCACTAATTAAATGAAGGAACTGTGGTACTCTATAGAGTGCTTGTACTATGTAAATTATGAGGCTGTGGCACTCATCAGCAAATGAAGGAACTGTGGTACTCTATAGAGTGCTTGTACTATGTAAATTATGAGGCTGTGGCACTCATCAGCAAATGAAGGAACTGTGGTACTCTATAGAGTGCCTGTACTATGTAAAATATGAGGCTGTGGCACTAATCAACAAATGAAGGAACTGTGGTACTCTATAGAGTGCTTGTACTATGTAAAATATGAGGCTGTGGCACTCATCAGCAAATGAAGGAATTGTGGTACACTATAGAGTGCTTGTACTATGTAAAATATGAGGCTGTAGCACTCATCAGCAAATGAAGGAACTGTGGTACTCTATAGAGTGCTTGTACTAAGTAAAATATGAGTCTGTGGCACTCATCAGCAAATGAAGGAACTGTGGTACTCTATAGAGTGCTTGTACTATGTAAAATATGAGGCTGTAGCACTCATCAGCAAATGAAGGAACTGTGGTACACTATAGAGTGCTTGTACTATGTAAAATATGAGGCTGTAGCACTCATCAGCAAATGAAGGAACTGTGGTACTCTACAGAGTGCTTGTACTAAGTAAAATATGAGGCTGTGTTACTCATCAGCAAATGAAGGAACTGTGGTACTCTATAGAGTGCTTGTACTATGTAAAATATGAGGCTGTAGCACTCATCAGCAAATGAAGGAACTGTGGTACTCTATAGAGTGCTTGTACTATGTAAATTATGAGGCTGTGGCACTCATCAGCAAATGAAGGAACTGTGGTACTCTATAGAGTGCTTGTACTATGTAAAATATGAGGCTGTGGCACTCATCAGCAAATGAAGGAACTGTGGTACACTATAGAGTGCTTGTACTATGTAAAATATGAGGCTGTAGCACTCATCAGCAAATGAAGGAACTGTGGTACTCTATAGAGTGCTTGTACTATGTAAATTATGAGGCTGTGGCACTCATCAGCAAATAAAGGAACTGTGGTACTCTATAGAGTGCTTGTACTATGTAAAATATGAGGCTGTAGCACTCATCAGCAAATGAAGGAACTGTGGTACTCTATAGAGTGCTTGTACTAAGTAAAATATGAGGCTGTGGCACTCATCAGCAAATGAAGGAACTGTGGTACACTATAGAGTGCTTGTACTATGTAAAATATGAGGCTGTAGCACTCATCAGCAAATGAAGGAACTGTGGTACTCTATAGAGTGCTTGTACTAAGTAAAATAGGAGGCTGTGGCACTCATCAGCAAATGAAGGAACTGTGGTACTCTATAGAGTGCTTGTAATATGTAAAATATGAGGCTGTAGCACTCATCAGCAAATGAAGGAACTGTGGTACACTATAGAGTGCTTGTACTATGTAAAATATGAGGCTGTGGCACTAATTAAATGAAGGAACTGTGGTACTCTATAGAGTGCTTGTAATATGTAAAATATGAGGCTGTGGCACTAATCAACAAATGAAGGAACTGTGGTACTCTATAGAGTGCTTGTACTATGTAAATTATGAGGCTGTGGCACTAATTAAATGAAGGAACTGTGGTACACTATAGAGTGCTTGTACTATGTAAAATATGAGGCTATGGCACTCATCAGCAAATGAAGGAACTGTGGTACTCTATAGAGTGCTTGTACTATGTAAATTATGAGGTTGTGGAACTCATCAACAAATGAAGGAACTGTGGTGCTCTATAGAGTGCTTGTACTATGTAAATTATGAGGCTGTGGCATTCATCAGCAAATGAAGGAACTGTGGTACACTATAGAGTGCTTGTACTATGTAAATTATGAGGCTGGGGCACTAATTAAATGAAGGAACTGTGGTACTCTATAGAGTGCTTGTACTATGTAAATTATGAGGCTGTGGCACTCATCAGCAAATGAAGGAACTGTGGTACTCTATAGAGTGCTTGTACTATGTAAATTATGAGGCTGTGGCACTCATCAGCAAATGAAGGAACTGTGGTACTCTATAGAGTGCCTGTACTATGTAAAATATGAGGCTGTGTCACTAATCAACAAATGAAGGAACTGTGGTACTCTATAGAGTGCTTGTACTATGTAAAATATGAGGCTGTGGCACTCATCAGCAAATGAAGTAATTGTGGTACACTATAGAGTGCTTGTACTATGTAAAATATGAGGCTGTAGTACTCATCAGCAAATGAAGGAACTGTGGTACTCTATAGAGTGCTTGTACTATGTAAAATATGAGGCTGTAGCACTCATCAGCAAATGAAGGAACTGTGGTACACTATAGAGTGCTTGTACTATGTAAAATATGAGGCTGTAGCACTCATCAGCAAATGAAGGAACTGTGGTACTCTATAGAGTGCTTGTACTAAGTAAAATATGAGGCTGTGTTACTCATCAGCAAATGAAGGAACTGTGGTACTCTATAGAGTGCTTGTACTATGTAAAATATGAGGCTGTAGCACTCATCAGCAAATGAAGGAACTGTGGTACTCTATAGAGTGCTTGTACTATGTAAATTATGAGGCTGTGGCACTCATCAGCAAATGAAGGAACTGTGGTACTCTATAGAGTGCTTGTACTATGTAAAATATGAGGCTGTGGCACTCATCAGCAAATGAAGGAACTGTGGTACACTATAGAGTGCTTGTACTATGTAAAATATGAGGCTGTAGCACTCATCAGCAAATGAAGGAACTGTGGTACTCTATAGAGTGCTTGTACTATGTAAATTATGAGGCTGTGGCACTCATCAGCAAATAAAGGAACTGTGGTACTCTATAGAGTGCTTGTACTATGTAAAATATGAGGCTGTAGCACTCATCAGCAAATGAAGGAACTGTGGTACTCTATAGAGTGCTTGTACTAAGTAAAATATGAGGCTGTGGCACTCATCAGCAAATGAAGGAACTGTGGTACACTATAGAGTGCTTGTACTATGTAAAATATGAGGCTGTAGCCCTCATCAGCAAATGAAGGAACTGTGGTACTCTATAGAGTGCTTGTACTAAGTAAAATAGGAGGCTGTGGCACTCATCAGCAAATGAAGGAACTGTGGTACTCTATAGAGTGCTTGTAATATGTAAAATATGAGGCTGTAGCACTCATCAGCAAATGAAGGAACTGTGGTACACTATAGAGTGCTTGTACTATGTAAAATATGAGGCTGTGGCACTCATCAACAAATGAAGGAACTGTGGTACTCTATAGAGTTCTTGTACTATGTAACTTATGAGGCTGTAGCACTCATCAGCAAATGAAGGAACTGTGGTACTCTATAGAGTGCTTGTACTAAGTAAAATATGAGGCTGTGGCACTCATCAGCAAATGAAGGAACTGTGGTACTCTATAGAGTGCTTGTACTATGTAAAATATGAGGCTGTGGCACTAATCAACAAATGAAGGAACTGTGGTACTCTATAGAGTGCTTGTACTATGTAAAATATGAGGCTGTGGCACTAATCAACAAATGAAGGAACTGTGGTACTCTATAGAGTGCTTGTACTATGTAAAATATGAGGCTGTGGCACTCATCAGCAAATGAAGGAACTGTGGTACTCTATAGAGTGCTTGTACTATGTAAATTATGAGGTTGTGGAACTCATCAACAAATGAAGGAACTGTGGTACTCTATAGAGTGCTTGTACTATGTAAATTATGAGGCTGTGGCATTCATCAGCAAATGAAGGAACTGTGGTACACTATAGAGTGTTTGTACTATGTAAATTATGAGGCTGTGGCACTAATTAAATGAAGGAACTGTGGTACTCTATAGAGTGCTTGTACTATGTAAAATATGAGGCTGTGGCACTCATCAGCAAATGAAGGAACTGTGGTACACAATAGAGTGCTTGTACTATGTAAAATATGAGGCTGTAGCACTCCTCAGCAAATGAAGGAACTGTGGTACTCTATAGAGTGCTTGTACTATGTAAATTATGAGGCTGTGGCACTCATCAGCAAATGAAGGAACTGTGGTACTCTATAGAGTGCTTGTACTATGTAAATTATGAGGCTGTGGCACTAATCAACAAATGAAGGAACTGTGGTACTCTATAGAGTGCTTGTACTAAGTAAAATCTGAGGCTGTGGCACTCATCAGCAAATGAAGGAACTGTGGTACTCTATAGAGTGCTTGTACTAAGTAAAATATGAGGCTGTGGCACTCATCAGCAAATGAAGGAACTGTGGTACTCTATAGAGTGCTTGTACTATGTAAAATATGAGGCTGTGGCACTAATCAACAAATGAAGGAACTGTGGTACTCTATAGAGTGCTTGTACTATGTAAATTATGAGGCTGTGGCACTAATTAAATGAAGGAACTGTGGTACTCTATAGAGTGCTTGTACTATGTAAAATATGAGGCTATGGCACTCATCAGCAAATGAAGGAACTGTGGTACTCTATAGAGTGCTTGTACTATGTAAATTATGAGGTTGTGGAACTCATCAACAAATGAAGGAACTGTGGTGCTCTATAGAGTGCTTGTACTATGTAAATTATGAGGCTGTGGCATTCATCAGCAAATGAAGGAACTGTGGTACACTATAGAGTGCTTGTACTATGTAAATTATGAGGCTGGGGCACTAATTAAATGAAGGAACTGTGGTACTCTATAGAGTGCTTGTACTATGTAAATTATGAGGCTGTGGCACTCATCAGCAAATGAAGGAACTGTGGTACTCTATAGAGTGCTTGTACTATGTAAATTATGAGGCTGTGGCACTCATCAGCAAATGAAGGAACTGTGGTACTCTATAGAGTGCCTGTACTATGTAAAATATGAGGCTGTGGCACTAATCAACAAATGAAGGAACTGTGGTACTCTATAGAGTGCTTGTACTATGTAAAATATGAGGCTGTGGCACTCATCAGCAAATGAAGGAATTGTGGTACACTATAGAGTGCTTGTACTATGTAAGATATGAGGCTGTAGCACTCATCAGCAAATGAAGGAACTGTGGTACTCTATAGAGTGCTTGTACTAAGTAAAATATGAGTCTGTGGCACTCATCAGCAAATGAAGGAACTGTGGTACTCTATAGAGTGCTTGTACTATGTAAAATATGAGGCTGTAGCACTCATCAGCAAATGAAGGAACTGTGGTACACTATAGAGTGCTTGTACTATGTAAAATATGAGGCTGTAGCACTCATCAGCAAATGAAGGAACTGTGGTACTCTATAGAGTGCTTGTACTAAGTAAAATATGAGGCTATGTTACTCATCAGCAAATGAAGGAACTGTGGTACTCTATAGAGTGCTTGTACTATGTAAAATATGAGGCTGTAGCACTCATCAGCAAATGAAGGAACTGTGGTACTCTATAGAGTGCTTGTACTATGTAAATTATGAGGCTGTGGCACTCATCAGCAAATGAAGGAACTGTGGTACTCTATAGAGTGCTTGTACTATGTAAAATATGAGGCTGTGGCACTCATCAGCAAATGAAGGAACTGTGGTACACTATAGAGTGCTTGTACTATGTAAAATATGAGGCTGTAGCACTCATCAGCAAATGAAGGAACTGTGGTACTCTATAGAGTGCTTGTACTATGTAAAATATGAGGCTGTGGCACTCATCAGCAAATGAAGGAATTGTGGTACACTATAGAGTGCTTGTACTATGTAAAATATGAGGCTGTAGCACTCATCAGCAAATGAAGGAACTGTGGTACTCTATAGAGTGCTTGTACTAAGTAAAATATGAGTCTGTGGCACTCATCAGCAAATGAAGGAACTGTGGTACTCTATAGAGTGCTTGTACTATGTAAAATATGAGGCTGTAGCACTCATCAGCAAATGAAGGAACTGTGGTACACTATAGAGTGCTTGTACTATGTAAAATATGAGGCTGTAGCACTCATCAGCAAATGAAGGAACTGTGGTACTCTATAGAGTGCTTGTACTAAGTAAAATATGAGGCTGTGTTACTCATCAGCAAATGAAGGAACTGTGGTACTCTATAGAGTGCTTGTACTATGTAAAATATGAGGCTGTAGCACTCATCAGCAAATGAAGGAACTGTGGTACTCTATAGAGTGCTTGTACTATGTAAATTATGAGGCTGTGGCACTCATCAGCAAATGAAGGAACTGTGGTACTCTATAGAGTGCTTGTACTATGTAAAATATGAGGCTGTGGCACTCATCAGCAAATGAAGGAACTGTGGTACACTATAGAGTGCTTGTACTATGTAAAATATGAGGCTGTAGCACTCATCAGCAAATGAAGGAACTGTGGTACTCTATAGAGTGCTTGTACTATGTAAATTATGAGGCTGTGGCACTCATCAGCAAATAAAGGAACTGTGGTACTCTATAGAGTGCTTGTACTATGTAAAATATGAGGCTGTAGCACTCATCAGCAAATGAAGGAACTGTGGTACTCTATAGAGTGCTTGTACTAAGTAAAATATGAGGCTGTGGCACTCATCAGCAAATGAAGGAACTGTGGTACTCTATAGAGTGCTTGTACTATGTAAAATATGAGGCTGTGGCCCTAATCAACAAATGAAGGAACTGTGGTACTCTATAGAGTGCTTGTACTATGTAAATTATGAGGCTGTGGCACTAATTAAATGAAGGAACTGTGGTACTCTATAGAGTGCTTGTACTATGTAAAATATGAGGCTATGGCACTCATCAGCAAATGAAGGAACTGTGGTACTCTATAGAGTGCTTGTACCATGTAAATTATGAGGTTGTGGAACTCATCAACAAATGAAGGAACTGTGGTGCTCTACAGAGTGCTTGTACTATGTAAATTATGAGGCTGTGGCATTCATCAGCAAATGAAGGAACTGTGGTACACTATAGAGTGCTTGTACTATGTAAATTATGAGGCTGGGGCACTAATTAAATGAAGGAACTGTGGTACTCTATAGAGTGCTTGTACTATGTAAATTATGAGGCTGTGGCACTCATCAGCAAATGAAGGAACTGTGGTACTCTATAGAGTGCTTGTACTATGTAAATTATGAGGCTGTGGCACTCATCAGCAAATGAAGGAACTGTGGTACTCTATAGAGTGCCTGTACTATGTAAAATATGAGGCTGTGGCACTAATCAACAAATGAAGGAACTGTGGTACTCTATAGAGTGCTTGTACTATGTAAAATATGAGGCTGTGGCACTCATCAGCAAATGAAGGAATTGTGGTACACTATAGAGTGCTTGTACTATGTAAAATATGAGGCTGTAGCACTCATCAGCAAATGAAGGAACTGTGGTACTCTATAGAGTGCTTGTACTAAGTAAAATATGAGTCTGTGGCACTCATCAGCAAATGAAGGAACTGTGGTACTCTATAGAGTGCTTGTACTATGTAAAATATGAGGCTGTAGCACTCATCAGCAAATGAAGGAACTGTGGTACACTATGGAGTGCTTGTACTATGTAAAATATGAGGCTGTAGCACTCATCAGCAAATGAAGGAACTGTGGTACTCTATAGAGTGCTTGTACTAAGTAAAATATGAGGCTGTGTTACTCATCAGCAAATGAAGGAACTGTGGTACTCTATAGAGTGCTTGTACTATGTAAAATATGAGGCTGTAGCACTCATCAGCAAATGAAGGAACTGTGGTACTCTATAGAGTGCTTGTACTATGTAAATTATGAGGCTGTGGCACTCATCAGCAAATGAAGGAACTGTGGTACTCTATAGAGTGCTTGTACTATGTAAAATATGAGGCTGTGGCACTCATCAGCAAATGAAGGAACTGTGGTACACTATAGAGTGCTTGTACTATGTAAAATATGAGGCTGTAGCACTCATCAGCAAATGAAGGAACTGTGGTACTCTATAGAGTGCTTGTACTATGTAAATTATGAGGCTGTGGCACTCATCAGCAAATAAAGGAACTGTGGTACTCTATAGAGTGCTTGTACTATGTAAAATATGAGGCTGTAGCACTCATCAGCAAATGAAGGAACTGTGGTACTCTATAGAGTGCTTGTACTAAGTAAAATATGAGGCTGTGGCACTCATCAGCAAATGAAGGAACTGTGGTACACTATAGAGTGCTTGTACTATGTAAAATATGAGGCTGTAGCACTCATCAGCAAATGAAGGAACTGTGGTACTCTATAGAGTGCTTGTACTAAGTAAAATAGGAGGCTGTGGCACTCATCAGCAAATGAAGGAACTGTGGTACTCTATAGAGTGCTTGTACTATGTAAATTATGAGGCTGTGGCATTCATCAGCAAATGAAGGAACTGTGGTACACTAATAGAGTGTTTGTACTATGTAAATTATGAGGCTGTGGCACTAATTAAATGAAGGAACTGTGGTACTCTATAGAGTGCTTGTACTATGTAAAATATGAGGCTGTGGCACTCATCAGCAAATGAAGGAACTGTGGTACACAATAGAGTGCTTGTACTATGTAAAATATGAGGCTGTAGCACTCATCAGCAAATGAAGGAACTGTGGTACTCTATAGAGTGCTTGTACTATGTAAATTATGAGGCTGTGGCACTCATCAGCAAATGAAGGAACTGTGGTACTCTATAGAGTGCTTGTACTATGTAAAATATGAGGCTGTGGCACTAATCAACAAATGAAGGAACTGTGGTACTCTATAGAGTGCTTGTACTATGTAAAATATGAGGCTGTAGCACTCATCAGCAAATGAAGGAACTGTGGTACTCTATAGAGTGCTTGTACTATGTAAATTATGAGGCTGTGGCACTCATCAGCAAATGAAGGAACTGTGGTACTCTATAGAGTGCTTGTACTATGTAAATTATGAGGCTGTTGCACTAATCAACAAATGAAGGAACTGTGGTACTCTATAGAGTGCTTGTACTAAGTAAAATATTAGGCTGTGGCACTCATCAGCAAATGAAGGAACTGTGGTACTCTATAGAGTGCTTGTACTAAGTAAAATATGAGGCTGTGGCACTCATCAGCAAATGAAGGAACTGTGGTACTCTATAGAGTGCTTGTATTATGTAAAATATGAGGCTGTGGCACTAATCAACAAATGAAGGAACTGTGGTACTCTATAGAGTGCTTGTACTATGTAAATTATGAGGCTGTGGCACTAATTAAATGAAGGAACTGTGGTACTCTATAGAGTGCTTGTACTATGTAAATTATGAGGCTGTGGCATTCATCAGCAAATGAAGGAACTGTGGTACACTATAGAGTGTTTGTACTATGTAAATTATGAGGCTGTGGCACTAATTAAATGAAGGAACTGTGGTACTCTATAGAGTGCTTGTACTATGTAAAATATGAGGCTGTGGCACTCATCAGCAAATGAAGGAACTGTGGTACACAATAGAGTGCTTGTACTATGTAAAATATGAGGCTGTAGCACTCATCAGCAAATGAAGGAACTGTGGTACTCTATAGAGTGCTTGTACTATGTAAATTATGAGGCTGTGGCACTCATCAGCAAATGAAGGAACTGTGGTACTCTATAGAGTGCTTGTACTATGTAAAATATGAGGCTGTGGCACTAATCAACAAATGAAGGAACTGTGGTACTCTATAGAGTGCTTGTACTATGTAAAATATGAGGCTGTAGCACTCATCAGCAAATGAAGGAACTGTGGTACTCTATAGAGTGCTTGTACTATGTAAATTATGAGGCTGTGGCACTCATCAGCAAATGAAGGAACTGTGGTACTCTATAGAGTGCTTGTACTATGTAAATTATGAGGCTGTGGCACTCATCAGCAAATGAAGGAACTGTGGTACTCTATAGAGTGCTTGTACTATGTAAATTATGAGGCTGTGGCACTAATCAAAAAATGAAGGAACTGTGGTACTCTATAGAGTGCTTGTACTAAGTAAAATATGAGGCTGTGGCACTCATCAGCAAATGAAGGAACTGTGGTACTCTATAGAGTGCTTGTACTAAGTAAAATATGAGGCTGTGGCACTCATCAGCAAATGAAGGAACTGTGGTACTCTATAGAGTGCTTGTATTATGTAAAATATGAGGCTGTGGCACTAATCAACAAATGAAGGAGCTGTGGTACTCTATAGAGTGCTTGTACTATGTAAATTATGAGGCTGTGGCACTAATTAAATGAAGGAACTGTGGTACTCTATAGAGTGCTTGTACTATGTAAAATATGAGGCTATGGCACTCATCAGCAAATGAAGGAACTGTGGTACTCTGTAGAGTGCTTGTACTATGTAAATTATGAGGTTGTGGATCTCATCAACAAATGAAGGAACTGTGGTACTCTATAGAGTGCTTGTACTATGTAAATTATGAGGCTGTGGCATTCATCAGCAAATGAAGGAACTGTGGTACACTATAGAGTGCTTGTACTATGTAAATTATGAGGCTGGGGCACTAATTAAATGAAGGAACTGTGGTACTCTATAGAGTGCTTGTACTATGTAAAATATGAGGCTGTGGCACTCATCAGCAAATGAAGGAACTGTGGTACACTATACAGAGCTTGTACTATGTAAAATATGAGGCTGTAGCACTCATCAGCAAATGAAGGAACTGTGGTACACTATAGAGTGCTTGTACTATGTAAATTATGAGGCTGTGGCACTCATCAGCAAATGAAGGAACTGTGGTACTCTATAGAGTGCCTGTACTATGTAAAATATGAGGCTGTGGCACTAATCAACAAATGAAGGAACTGTGGTACACTATAGAGTGCTTGTACTATGTAAAATATGAGGCTGTAGCACTCATCAGCAAATGAAGGAACTGTGGTACACTATAGAGTGCTTGTACTATGTAAATTATGAGGCTGTGGCACTCATCAGCAAATGAAGGAACTGTGGTACTCTATAGAGTGCTTGTACTAAGTAAAATATGAGGCTGTGGCACTCATCAGCAAATGAAGGAACTGTGGTACACTATAGAGTGCTTGTACTATGTAAAATATGAGGCTGTAGCACTCATCAGCAAATGAAGGAACTGTGGTACTCTATAGAGTGCTTGTACTAAGTAAAATATGAGTCTGTGGCACTCATCAGCAAATGAAGGAACTGTGGTACTCTATAGAGTGCTTGTACTATGTAAAATATGAGGCTGTAGCACTCATCAGCAAATGAAGGAACTGTGGTACACTATAGAGTGCTTGTACTATGTAAAATATGAGGCTGTAGCACTCATCAGCAAATGAAGGAACTGTGGTACTCTATAGAGTGCTTGTACTAAGTAAAATATGAGGCTGTGGCACTCATCAGCAAATGAAGGAACTGTGGTACTCTATAGAGTGCTTGTACTATGTAAAATATGAGGCTGTAGCACTCATCAGCAAATGAAGGAACTGTGGTACTCTATAGAGTGCTTGTACTATGTAAATTATGAGGCTGTGGCACTCATCAGCAAATGAAGGAACTGTGGTACTCTATAGAGTGCTTGTACTATGTAAAATATGAGGCTGTGGCACTCATCAGCAAATGAAGGAACTGTGGTACACTATAGAGTGCTTGTACTATGTAAAATATGAGGCTGTAGCACTCATCAGCAAATGAAGGAACTGTGGTACTCTATAGAGTGCTTGTACTATGTAAATTATGAGGCTGTGGCACTCATCAGCAAATGAAGGAACTGTGGTACTCTATAGAGTGCTTGTACTAAGTAAAATATGAGGCTGTGGCACTCATCAGCAAATGAAGGAACTGTGGTACTCTATAGAGTGCTTGTACTATGTAAAATATGAGGCTGTAGCACTCATCAGCAAATGAAGGAACTGTGGTACTCTATAGAGTGCTTGTACTATGTAAATTATGAGGCTGTGGCACTCATCAGCAAATGAATGAACTGTGGTACTCTATAGAGTGCTTGTACTATGTAAAATATGAGGCTGTGGCACTCATCAGCAAATGAAGGAACTGTGGTACTCTATAGAGTGCTTGTACTAAGTAAAATAGGAGGCTGTGGCACTCATCAGCAAATGAAGGAACTGTGGTACTCTATAGAGATTTTGTACTATGTAAATTATGAGGCTGTGGCATTCATCAGCAAATGAAGGAACTGTGGTACTCTATAGAGTGCTTGTACTATGTAAATTATGAGGCTATGGCACTCATTAGCAAATAAAGGAACTGTGGTACTCTATAGAGTGCTTGTACTATGTAAAATATGAGGCTGTAGCACTCATCAGCAAATGAAGGAACTGTGGTACTCTATAGAGTGCTTGTACTATGTAAAATATGAGGCTGTAGCACTCATCAGCAAATGAAGGAACTGTGGTACTCTATAGAGTGCTTGTACTATGTAAAATATGAGGCTGTGGCACTCATCAACAAATGAAGGAACTGTGGTACTCTATAGAGTTCTTGTACTATGTAAATTATGAGGCTGTAGCACTCATCAGCAAATGAAGGAACTGTGGTACTCTATAGAGTGCTTGTACTAAGTAAAATATGAGGCTGTGGCACTCATCAGCAAATGAAGGAACTGTGGTACACTATAGAGTGCTTGTACTATGTAAAATATGAGGCTGTAGCACTCATCAGCAAATGAAGGAACTGTGGTACTCTATAGAGTGCTTGTACTAAGTAAAATAGGAGGCTGTGGCACTCATCAGCAAATGAAGGAACTGTGGTACTCTATAGAGATTTTGTACTATGTAAATTATGAGGCTGTGGCATTCATCAGCAAATGAAGGAACTGTGGTACTCTATAGAGTGCTTGTACTATGTAAATTATGAGGCTATGGCACTCATCAGCAAATAAAGGAACTGTGGTACTCTATAGAGTGCTTGTACTATGTAAAATATGAGGCTGTAGCACTCATCAGCAAATGAAGGAACTGTGGTACTCTATAGAGTGCTTGTACTATGTAAAATATGAGGCTGTAGCACTCATCAGCAAATGAAGGAACTGTGGTACTCTATAGAGTGCTTGTACTATGTAAAATATGAGGCTGTGGCACTCATCAACAAATGAAGGAACTGTGGTACTCTATAGAGTTCTTGTACTATGTAAATTATGAGGCTGTAGCACTCATCAGCAAATGAAGGAACTGTGGTACTCTATAGAGTGCTTGTACTAAGTAAAATATGAGGCTGTGGCACTCATCAGCAAATGAAAGAACTGTGGTACACTATAGAGTGATTGTACTATGTAAAATATGAGGCTGTGGCATTCATCAACAAATGAAGGAACTGTGGTACACTATAGAGTGCTTGTACTATGTAAATTATGAGGCTGTGGCATTCATCAGCAAATGAAGGAACTGTGGTACTATATAGAGTGCTTGTACTATGTAAATTATGAGGCTGTGGCATTCATCAGCAAATGAAGGAACTGTGGTACTCTATAGAGTTCTTGTACTATGTAAAATATGAGGTTGTGGCACTCATCAGCAAATGAAGGAACTGTGGTACTCTATAGAGTGCTTGTACTATGTAAAATATGAGGCTGTAGCACTCATCAGCAAATGAAGGAACTGTGGTACTCTATAGAGTGCTTGTACTAAGTAAAATATGAGGCTGTGGCACTCATCAGCAAATGAAGGAACTGTGGTACACTATAGCGTGCTTGTACTATGTAAATTATGAGGCTGTGGCATTCATCAGCAAATGAAGGAACTGTGGTACTCTATAGAGTGCTTGTACTAAGTAAAATATGAGGCTGTGGCACTCATCAGCAAATGAAGGAACTGTGGTACTCTATAGAGTGCTTGTACTATGTAAAATATGAGGCTGTAGCACTCATCAGCAAATGAAGGAACTGTGGTACTCTATAGAGTGCTTGTAATATGTAAAATATGAGGCTGTGGCACTCATCAGCAAATGAAGGAACTGTGGTACACTATAGAGTGCTTGTACTATGTAAATTATGAGGCTGTGGCATTCATCAGCAAATGAAGGAACTGTAGTACTCTATAGAGTTCTTGTACTATGTAAAATATGAGGCTGTAGCACTCATCAGCAAATGAAGAAACTGTGGTACTCTATAGAGTGCTTGTACTATGTAAAATATGAGGCTGTAGCACTCATCAGCTAATGAAGGAACTGTGGTACTCTATAGAGTGCTTGTACTATGTAAAATATGAGGCTGTAGCACTCATCAGCAAATGAAGGAACTGTGGTACTCTATAGAGTGCTTGTACTATGTAAAATATGAGGCTGTAGCACTCATCAGCAAATGAAGGCACTGTGGTACTCTATAGAGTGCTTGTAATATGTAAATTATGAGGCTGTAGCACTCATCAGCAAATGAAGGATGTGGTACTCTATAGAGTGCTTGTACTAAGTAAAATATGAGGCTATGGCACTCATCAGCAAATGAAGGAACTGTGGTACACTATAGAGTGCTTGTACTATGTAAAATATGAGGCTGTGGCACTCATCAACAAATGAAGGAACTGTGGTACTCTATAGAGTTCTTGTACTATGTAAATTATGAGGCTGTGGCACTCATCAGCAAATGAAGGAACTGTGGTACTCTATAGAGTGCTTGTACTATGTAAATTATGAGGCTGTGGCACTCATCAGCAAATGAAGGAACTGTGGTACTCTATAGAGTTTTTGTACTATGTAAATTATGAGGCTGTGGCACTCATCAGCAAATGAAGGAACTGTGGTACACTATAGAGTGCTTGTACTATGTAAAATATGAGGCTGTAGCACTCATCAGCAAATGAAGGAACTGTGGTACTCTATAGAGTGCTTGTACTATGTAATTTATGAGGCTGTGGCACTCATCAGCAAATGAAGGAACTGTGGTACTCTATAGAGTGCTTGTACTATGTAAATTATGAGGCTGTGGCATTCATCAGCAAATGAAGGAACTGTGGTACTCTATAGAGTTCTTGTACTATGTAAATTATGAGGCTGTGGCATTCATCAGCAAATGAAGGAACTGTGGTACTCTATAGAGTTCTTGTACTATGTAAATTATGAGGCTATGGCACTCATCAGCAAATGAAGGAACTGTGGTACTCTATAGAGTGCTTGTACTATGTAAAATATGAGGCTGTAGCACTCATCAGCAAATGAAGAAACTGTGGTACTCTATAGAGTGCTTGTACTATGTAAATTATGAGGCTGTGGCACTCATCAGCAAATGAAGGAACTGTGGTACACTATAGAGTGCTTGTACTATGTAAAATATGAGGCTGTGGCATTCATCAACAAATGAAGGAACTGTGGTACACTATAGAGTGCTTGTACTATGTAAATTATGAGGCTGTGGCATTCATCAGCAAATGAAGGAACTGTGGTACTCTATAGAGTTCTTGTACTATGTAAAATATGAGGTTGTGGCACTCATCAGCAAATGAAGGAACTGTGGTACTCTATAGAGTGCTTGTACTAAGTAAAATATGAGGCTGTGGCACTCATCAGCAAATGAAGGAACTGTGGTACACTATAGAGTGCTTGTACTATGTAAATTATGAGGCTGTGGCATTCATCAGCAAATGAAGGAACTGTGGTACTCTATAGAGTGCTTGTACTAAGTAAAATATGAGGCTGTGGCACTCATCAGCAAATGAAGGAACTGTGGTACTCTATAGAGTGCTTGTACTATGTAAAATATGAGGCTGTAGCACTCATCAGCAAATGAAGGAACTGTGGTACTCTATAGAGTGCTTGTAATATGTAAAATATGAGGCTGTGGCACTCATCAGCAAATGAAGGAACTGTGGTACACTATAGAGTGCTTGTACTATGTAAATTATGAGGCTGTGGCATTCATCAGCAAATGAAGGAACTGTAGTACTCTATAGAGTTCTTGTACTATGTAAAATATGAGGCTGTAGCACTCATCAGCAAATGAAGAAACTGTGGTACTCTATAGAGTGCTTGTACTATGTAAAATATGAGGCTGTAGCACTCATCAGCTAATGAAGGAACTGTGGTACTCTATAGAGTGCTTGTACTATGTAAAATATGAGGCTGTAGCACTCATCAGCAAATGAAGGAACTGTGGTACTCTATAGAGTGCTTGTACTATGTAAAATATGAGGCTGTAGCACTCATCAGCAAATGAAGGCACTGTGGTACTCTATAGAGTGCTTGTAATATGTAAATTATGAGGCTGTAGCACTCATCAGCAAATGAAGGATGTGGTACTCTATAGAGTGCTTGTACTAAGTAAAATATGAGGCTATGGCACTCATCAGCAAATGAAGGAACTGTGGTACACTATAGAGTGCTTGTACTATGTAAAATATGAGGCTGTGGCACTCATCAACAAATGAAGGAACTGTGGTACTCTATAGAGTTCTTGTACTATGTAAATTATGAGGCTGTGGCACTCATCAGCAAATGAAGGAACTGTGGTACTCTATAGAGTGCTTGTACTATGTAAATTATGAGGCTGTGGCACTCATCAGCAAATGAAGGAACTGTGGTACTCTATAGAGTTTTTGTACTATGTAAATTATGAGGCTGTGGCACTCATCAGCAAATGAAGGAACTGTGGTACACTATAGAGTGCTTGTACTATGTAAAATATGAGGCTGTAGCACTCATCAGCAAATGAAGGAACTGTGGTACTCTATAGAGTGCTTGTACTATGTAATTTATGAGGCTGTGGCACTCATCAGCAAATGAAGGAACTGTGGTACTCTATAGAGTGCTTGTACTATGTAAATTATGAGGCTGTGGCATTCATCAGCAAATGAAGGAACTGTGGTACTCTATAGAGTTCTTGTACTATGTAAATTATGAGGCTGTGGCATTCATCAGCAAATGAAGGAACTGTGGTACTCTATAGAGTTCTTGTACTATGTAAATTATGAGGCTATGGCACTCATCAGCAAATGAAGGAACTGTGGTACTCTATAGAGTGCTTGTACTATGTAAAATATGAGGCTGTAGCACTCATCAGCAAATGAAGAAACTGTGGTACTCTATAGAGTGCTTGTACTATGTAAATTATGAGGCTGTGGCACTCATCAGCAAATGAAGGAACTGTGGTACACTATAGAGTGCTTGTACTATGTAAAATATGAGGCTGTGGCATTCATCAACAAATGAAGGAACTGTGGTACACTATAGAGTGCTTGTACTATGTAAATTATGAGGCTGTGGCATTCATCAGCAAATGAAGGAACTGTGGTACTCTATAGAGTTCTTGTACTATGTAAAATATGAGGTTGTGGCACTCATCAGCAAATGAAGGAACTGTGGTACTCTATAGAGTGCTTGTACTAAGTAAAATATGAGGCTGTGGCACTCATCAGCAAATGAAGGAACTGTGGTACTCTATAGAGTCCTTGTACTATGTAAAATATGAGGCTGTAGCACTCATCAGCAAATGAAGGAACTGTGGTACTCTATAGAGTGCTTGTACTATGTAAAATATGAGGCTGTGGTACTCATCAACAAATGAAGGAACTGTGGTACACTATAGAGTGCTTAAACTATGTAAAATTTGAGGTTGTAGCACTCATCAACAAATGAAGGAACTGTGGTACTCTATAGAGTGGTTGTACTTTGTAAAATATGAGGCTGTGGCACTCATCAGCAAATGAAGGATCTGTGGTACTCTATAGAGTGCTTGTACTATGTAAATTATGAGGCTGTGGCACTCAGCAAATTAAGGAACTGTAGTATGATATAGAGTGCTTGTACTGAGTAAATTATGAGGCTGCTGCACTCTACTCCACAAACAAATGATCTTTGGAACTCTATAGAATGTTTGAACTAAATAAATTATGAGGCTGTGACACTCTACTCATCAAATGAAGGAACTGTGGTGCTCTACAGAGTGCTTGTACTAAGTAAATTATGAGGCTGTGACACTCTACTCATCAAATTAAGGAGCTGGGGTGCTTTATAGAGTGCTTCTTCTAAGTATGTGAAAGAAATGTGACACTCTATAGAGTTCTTGTACTAAATATGTGAAGGAACTGTGGCATTCTGTAGAGTGTTTCCATTAAGAAAATTATGAGGCTGTTACATTCTCATCAGCAAATGAAGGAACTGTGCCACTCTACAGAGTATTTATACTAAGTATATCAAAGAAATGTGGCACTCTATAGAGTCCTTGTACACAGTATATGAAGAAACTGTGGCACTCAATAGAGTACTTGTGCTACGAAAATGATGAGGCTTTGACGCTCTTTAGAATATTGGTATTAAGTAAATAAAAGGGCTGTGACATTGTAGACTGCTTGAAGGTACCTTCACACTGAGCGATGCTGCAGCGATACCAACAACGATGTCGATCGCTGCAGCGTCGCTGTTTGGTCGCTGGAGAGCTGTCACACAGACAGCTCTCCAGCGACCAACGATGCCGGTAACCAGGGTAAACATCGGGTTACTAAGCGCAGGGCCGCACTTAGTAACCCGATGTTTACCCTGGTTACCAGCGTAAAAGTTAAAAAAAACAAACACTACATACTTACCTTCCGCTGTCTGTCCCCCGGCGTTCTGCTTCTCTGCGCTGTGTAAGCACAGCGGCCGGAAAGCACAGCGGTGACGTCACCGCTGTGCTTTCTGGCTGGCCGGCGCTCACAGCCAGTGCAGGAAAGCACAGCGCCGGGGACAGACAGCGGAAGGTAAGTATGTAGTGTTTGTTTTTTTAACTTTTACGCTGGTAACCAGGGTAAACATCGGGTTACTAAGCGTGGCCCTGCGCTTAGTAACCCGATGTTTACCCTGGTTACCAGTGAAGACATCGCTGAATCGGCGTCACACACGCCGATTCAGCGATGTCTGCAGGGAGTCCAGCGACGAAACAAAGTTCTGGACTTTCTGCATCGACCAACGACATCACAGCAGGGGCCTGATCGCTGCTGCGTGTCAAACTGAACGATATCGCTAGCCAGGTCGCTGAAACGTCACGGATCGCTAGCGATATTGTTCAGTGTGACGGTACCTTTAGTAAATGATGAGGCAATAGCTCTCTGTAGAGTGATTGTGCTAAGTAAATGAAAAAACTGTGACACTATGCAGAGTGTTTACAACAAGTAAATGAAGTAGCTGTGACATTCTGTAGAGTGCATTGTCTAAAGGCCCCTTCACACTCAGCGACGCTGCAGCGATACCGACAACGATGTTGATCGCTGCAGCGTCGCTGTTTGGTCGCTGGAGAGCTGTCACACAGACAGCTCTCCAGCGACCAACGATCCCGAAGTCCCCGGGTAACCAGGGTAAACATCAGGTTACTAAGCGCAGGGCCGCGCTTAGTAACCCGATGTTTACCCTGGTTACCAGCGTAAACGTAAAAAAAACAAACACTACATACTTACCTTCTGCTGTCTGTCCCCGGCGCTGTGCTTTCCTGCACTGACTGTGAGCACAGCGGCCGGAAAGCAGAGCGGTGACGTCACCACTGTGCTTTCCGGCTTGCCGGCGCTCACAGCCAGTGCAGAGAAGCACAGCGTCGGGGACAGACAGCGGAATGTAAGTATGTAGTGTTTTTTTTTTTTTACGTTTACGCTGGTAACCAGGGTAAACATCGGGTTACTAAGCGCGGCCCTGCGCTTAGTAACCCAATGTTTACCCTGGTTACCAGTGAAGACATCGCTGAATCGGCGTCACACACGCCGACTCAGCGATGTCAGCAGGAAGTCCAGCGACGAAATAAAGTTCTGGACTTTCTGCAGCGACCAACGACATCACAGCAGGATCCTGATCGCTGCTGCGTGTCAAACTGAACGATATCGTTAGCCAGGACGCTGCAACGTCACGGATCGCTAGCGATATCGTTCAGTGTGAAGGTACCTTTAGTAAATGATGGGTCTATGGCACTCTATAGAATGCTTGTACTACTTTAAGTAAATTATCGGACTGTGGCACTCTATAAAATGTTTCTACTGACTAGAGGATTTTGTTGTATCACGCTATAGGGTGCTTGTACGCTAATGTGCGTCGCTGTTGCGTCGGCGACGCAGCGGCGACGCAGCGGCGACGCGCCCCTATGTTTAACATAGGGGATGCGTGCGTTGTTTTGGTGGCATTTTTCGCCACGTGCGTCGTTTCCGACGCTAGCGTCGGACGCAAGAAAACGCTACATGTAGCATTTTCTGTGCGTCCGATTTTCGTCAAAAACGACGCACGCGTCGCAAAACGCGCGCGTTTTTGCGCGCGTTTGCGCGCGTTTTTCCGTGCGTCGCCGCTGCGTCGCCGACGCAACGGCGACGCGACGCTAATGTGAACGTAGTAAATTATGAATGTGTCAATATAAAGAGTGCTGATACTAAGTAAATAAAGGAACTGTGGCAGTCTTTAGACTGCTGGAGTGCCTGTACTAAGTAAATTATGAGGATGTGACACTCTATAGCATACCTGTACTAAGTAAATTATGAGGCTGTAGCAGTATGTAGAGTGCTGGTAGTAAGTAAATTAAGGAACTGTAGCATTCTATAGAATGCTGGTACTATGTTAATTATGAGGCTGTGAGACTCCAGAGAGTGCTTGTACTATATTAATGATAGCAGCTATAGCACTCTATAGAGTACTGTGCTGTTATTTAGTGGATAATGGGGCTGTAGTACTCTACTGTGTGTTTCTGCTGCAGCACTGAAGGCCCTTTGGCACTCTATATATAGAGTGCTTCTACCTTGCATTGTGATAATGGGACTGAGGAGGCCTACATAAATTAACTAACTGAGGCACTCTATAGAGTGCTTCTACCTTGTATTGTGATAATGGGACTGGGGGGCCTACATAAATGCAGTAACTGAGGCACTCTATAGAGTGCTTCTACCCTGTATTGTGATAATGGGACTGAGGAAGCCTGCATGAATGAAGTAGCTGAGGCACTCTGTAGAGTGATTGTACAAACTTACACTCTATAGAGTGCTCTGCGTGTGTACTAAGTAAATATTGGGCTTTCACTCTATAAAATCTTCCTCTAAAGATGATGATGGGGCCGTGGCATACTACAGAGCACTTATACTAAGAAAAAACAAGATGGTACCCATGGATTCTCATCTGGACTAGATTTAGATTCTCCTCTACTTCCATTTACTGTTGCTCCTCACAAGAAAATATTGTTGGTGCCTTCATGCCTCTTGCTGGTCCTGTATGTTTTAGGGAGATGTGTCCCTGTGATTTTTTGGTCTACCTGCCAGGTAATTTAGGACAAATCAGGCATGTAAAGTTTGGAAAATGTGGTAATACGACGCTCGACTTAGCGTTGATCATGATACCTTCCTAAAGCCATTTTGCAGTTTGAGGTAGAGCTTTGTGATCTCTCCTCTCCTCACTCTTTAATCTTGTTACTCCAGGCCCAATCCCCTTGTTGTCCAATCCCCTTGTTGTGCTCTTGATCTCCCCAGTTATCGTCAGTGGCATTGGGTCCATCTTTCCTTACTCCATCTCCTCCCTCCTTCTGCCTTCTCTTGCTTTTTCTGTCCCTTTTCCTAGTGGATGTCTTCCCCTATATAGACGATTCGTTCTCCCAGGAGGCTCTGGTTTGGCCTGGATAAAGTCCAGCCCTTCACAGGCTGTCACCTCGCTCTCCCGGCATGCCTCACTGCTTCTCAGCAACCATTAATTGGCTATTGATTGCTAATTACAGGCTATGTTACAATCATTTAGCCGGCTTGGCGGGGTAGGAGTACAGCTGGAGAACAGCGGATACAGCTGTGTTTTTCTGCATAGAAAGGCAATGAAAGACAAAGGTGAAGACTTTTTTTCCTCTCCGGAAAGGTAGAACGTATTTTTAAAATGTCGAGAACAGAGTGCCAGAGCCGCATCCACCTTTACAGCTCCATAGTAACTCTTTACAGCCCCCCGTACACCTGTTCCTCCCGGCACATCCAGGTCTAAGCTCACTTTTTCTATAATACCAAGAAAGTGGTTGTTCTTTACGGCGGCACCTGGGCACCTGCCAGCTTCAATTATTCATCAAGGCGCTAACAATCCAGCCGCCCTCCAGTCTCCATGCAAACTCCTACCTACCCTTGTCTTCTAAAGCACTCTGTGCTGGAGATGGTACCGCATGTGGATCGCCCTCCAAGGGCTAGGGGTACTCAGTACCGGGTCCTTCGGTTCTCAAGGGGGATGTCACGGTGGCTGACCCGGTCCCTGGCCCTGGGACGTCCGTATAAAAGAGAAAGGTCTTTAAAGGGGAAATGTTCGTGATGCCACCTGTGGTAGTCGGTCAGGGTGACCGACGCTGCTTAGGGGTCCGCTGGGGTGATCTTATGGCAGCTAGATGGTATACCTTCCCACAGGTGAAGTGTGTCCCCAGGGCTTCCCAGAGTGTAGATGGTGGATGATGTGAGGCGCAGTGAAGAACGAGGACACAAGGTTGCAGTCTCTTTCCCTTTACTGAAGGCTTCAGCGTCCACAGTCCAGAGCACCAGATCACAGGGCAGGCAGAGCCCGGACAGTTTGGGGGCAAATCCAGAGTTCCCTTATCCAGGTGAAAATCAGTAGCCTTCCTCTAGCACCTGAGTGTTGTAGTACCCTATTGCTGAGCCTCTCATAAGGTCCACACAACTATTGTAGATGTTTTAGATGTTGTGTCTCTCTCTGTCCCCCAGATGGATAGGACAAACCCATATGACCGGAGGCGTGAGGCTTTTTACAGGGACTCTATCATGCCCCAGCCTCTCGTGTGTGCCACCTTCCCTCCTGGGTATAGGACGGGCAGATAACATGGAATTAGCTGTCCTGACGGTCTCTGGAGCAAGGCATAAAGAACTGTTGCTCCCTCGGTGTTCTGGCTACCGGGATCCTGCGCCTCAGAAGGAGGCAGCCTGTGTAAGGCAGAACTCCTTCTTGTTTCCTCTCCTTTTGCTATGACTTCTTGTCACTCTATACAATACAGTTCTCTGTTCATGTCTCTTTCTGGAATCTGCCGTACGTGGGGCAGGCGCAGCTCTGCGTCCTTCTGTCTAGGCTTCTGACAGGATCCCACCCCTGTCAGGGACCAACTACCTGAGCGGAGCTCAGGCAGCAACTGAACTGGGAGAAGCCCAGCCAGCATCTCACTCACTTCCAATCCAGATCACCAGTTTTACCTAATTTTGAGGAGTGCCCTAATAAATAGGAGCATAGCTCCCCCTGGTGGACTGGAGTGTGAAATGTGTTGTGTGTTGGTGTTACCTGGTAGTGAGATCTCCTTTATTGCCTTCAAACGTAACATCACTCCCCCCTAGAGGAGAATGATATTACTGCAACGACCAGGACCCTGGGGCGCTGCATATGCTTCTAGTATCCACGGCATCTTTGGTATCCTAATCACGAGGATATCGAAAAGGGTGGTCATGCCCCTGAGACAGCATGCTCAATCGATTGGACATCAGACAGCATGCTCCATCAAGTGGCCCTCAGACAGCATGCTCCATCGAGTGGCCCTCCGAGAGCATGCTCCATCAAATGGCCCTCAGAGAGCATGTTCCATCAAGTTGCCTTCAGACAGCATGCTCCATCGAGTGGTCCTCAGTCAGCATGCTCCATCGAGTGGTCTTCAGACAGCATTCTCCATCAAGGGGTCCTCAAACAGCATGCTCCATCGAGTGTTCCTCAGACAGCATGCTCCATCAAGTGGCCTTCAGACAGCATGCTCCATCAAGTGGTCCCCAGACAGCATGCTCCATCGAGTGGTCCTCAGACAGCATGCTCCATCTAGTGGTCCTCAAACAGCATGCTCCATCGAGTGGCCCTTAGACAACATGCTCCATCGAATGGTCGTCAGACAGCATGCTCCATCGAGTGGCCCTCAGACAACATGATCTACTGAGTGGCCGTCAGACAGCATGTTCCATCGAGTGGTCCTCATCAGACATCATGCTCCATCGAGTGATCCTCAGACAGCATGCTCCATCGAGCAGTCCTCAGACAGCATGCTACACCGAGTGGCATGTGTTGGGCAGAGAAGACCCCAATGAATTCTAGGCAACACTAAATCAGCCAATGCCTTACTATCGTGGCACAGCCGCACCTTTAGATTAGGGCGTTTGTCTCCTGGTATAACTCATATGGAGCCTGTTTTTTGCAGTATACAATCCAGTTCCCAGTTAAAAAATAACTAAACTTTCATTTTCTTTAAAAAAAAATGTGTCCAGCACGGAAAGTTCTGAAACTTTGCCAATTACTTTATTAAGGAATTTGTCTTCATTCCTATAAAGAAAAGGTGTCAAAGTGGCTTCTAAACTCTTGATTTTCCCCAGTCTATTTGCCTGCATTGATATCAAGACCTAATCACTTGGAGTACAGATGATGGCAGTGCTGGGTCGGCCTGGTCTCCTGCTATGAGTGTTGTGATTATCAGAACAACCTCCTGCAGCAGCTTTTCCTTAGATATAGTGAGACTCAATTGCTGACACTTTCACTGCCACCATCTGTACTTCAAATGACTATATGCTTATATCAGTGCAGCTGAAGGCAGGCTAATAGATGGGGGCTAGACATGCATGTATTTGGCTTACAATCCTTTGCTGTTCTGCAGTCTACTTGCCTGCCGTGACCTCAAGATATACTCATTTGGAGTACAGATCATGTCAGTGTTAGGTAAGCACCTGTCTCCTGAGTTTTCTTATTATCTGTGCAGTCTCCTGCAGCAGCTTATACTGAGATTTAGTGAGACTCAAGTGATGACCCTTTCACTGCCCTCATTTTTACTCCAAATCAGTACTTTCTGATCTCAATGTAGGTGAAGGCAGGCAAATAGATGGGGGTTAGTAATTCATGTATGTGACTTAAAAACCCCTGCATTTCCCCAGTCTAATTGCCTGCTGTGATATCAGGACATACTCAGTTGGAGTATAGATGATAGTTGTGAAAATGTCAGCACCTGTTTCCTATTCTGAGTGTTGTACTTATCACAACAGTCTCCTACATCAGTTTATTCCCAGAGTTAATGAGATACAGAGGTTAAGCTGACCTATCACTGTCATTATCAGTACTCCTAATGAGTATGTTCTGATTTCAATGGAGCTGAAATCAGACAAATAGACTAAAGGTACCTTCACACTGAACAACTTAACAACGATAACGATAGCGATCCGTGACGTTGCAGCGTCCTGGATAGCGATATCGTTGTGTTTGACACGCAGTAGCGATCTGGATCCTGCTGTGAGATTGCTGGTCGGAGCTAGAAGGCCAGCACCTTATTTCGTCGCTGAATCACCCGCTGACATCGCTGTATCGGCGTGTGTGACGCTGATCCAGCGATGTGTTCACTGGTAACCAGGGTAAATATCGGGTTACTAAGTGCAGGGCCGCGCTTAGTAACCCGATGTTTACCCTGGTTACCATTGTAAATGTAAAAAAAAAAACACTACATACTTACATTCCGGTGCCTGTCACGTCCCCGGCGTCCGCTTCCCTGCACTCCTCCTGCATTCTGTGTCAGCGCCGGCCGGCCGTAAAGCAGAGCACAGCGGTGACGTCACCGCTCTGCTTTATGGCCGGCGCTTACACAGGATGCAGGAGGAGTGCAGGGAAGCGGACGCCGGGGACGTGACAGGCACCGGAATGTAAGTATGTAGTGTTTTTTTTTTTTTACATTTACAATGGTAACCAGGGTAAACATCAGGTTACTAAGTGTGGCCCTGCGTTTAGTAACCCGATGTTTACCCTGGTTACCCGGGGACTTTGGCATCGTTGGTCGCTGGAGAGCTGTCTGTGTGACAGCTCTCCAGCGACCACACAAGGACTTTCCAACGATCACGGCCAGGTCGTATTGCTGGTCGTGATCGTTGGAAAGTTGCTGAGTGTGACGGTACCTTTAGGTTAGTAATGCAAGCAAGTTGCTTAAAAACCCCTCCTTTCCCCCAGTCTACTTGCATGCTTTAATATCAGAACATATTCATTTGGAGTACAGACGATGGCAGTGAAAATGTCAGCACTTGTCTCCTCCTTTCAGTGTTGTGCATATATAAACAATCTCCTTCAGCAGCTTATCCTTAAAGTTAGTGAGACACAGTTGCTTCTTATCCCCAGAGTTGGTGAGACTCAAGTGCTGACTCTTTCACTGCAAGCGTCTGTACTCCAAATGATTGTGTCCTGATATTAAACCAGGCAAATAGGTTGGGGAAAAGCAGAGGTTTGAAGGAATAAAGTGATCTTCAAAGTTTCATAACTCTCCATGCTGGAAAAATTGAAATATAAAAAGTTTAGTTACTCTTTAGTGCCATTTATCTCGTCACATCATGGCCTTCTCTCTTCGTCATAAAACCCTTTCCAGACATATGGACACATTTTCGACTAAATCATTTCACCATGACACCATCCCCCAAGAGATCATACCTTTAAGACTATATGACCTCAGACTTTTCTTTTCCCACCTTCTAACAATGCCCCTGTCAGATACCGTCCCCATCGCTCACTTACTATAAGCTGATCACTGCTGCCCACAAAAGCAACATCCTCATCCTCTGCTGTTCAAAATATCATTGGTTGATCCTAATGAAGAGAAGAGTTGAGAACCACAAACTCCTAAGCTACAAGGACCAGATTTATACACAGGGTAGAGGAGACCATAACTCGGGAACGGAGAGGCGCAGTAACAACGAAAAACAACTAGAACGGCGGCATTTACACCAGGAATAAATACATATTTATGGCAAGTGACATGTCCTCTTTAAGTTGCTTATCTCTTTTAATACACTCCCATAGAGTCTCTTTAATATGCCAGAGGCTGTGTACTTGTAGGCTACGGCAGACGAAATCGCACCATGGTTGTTTACTGATCCAGGTCAGATAAATTGAGAAGATCATTATTATCTGCGGCACCAGCCTGCCTATTACTCAACGTTAAAACCGGGGCAAAAAAAAATACTATTTTCTGACATTCACAATGTCATGCTGCTAAGCTGCTCGCAGCGCCTCTCCCGTAATGTCTATTGTGATCCAGAAGCAGAAATTGTATTCCGGCACAGTAATATAGATTGACAGACACATGAAAATGTGCAGTGGCTGACAGCAGGGAAACACAGCGGAATGCCTTTACCGATAGGCTAGATACCAACTACGGGGAAAAAAAATCACAAAAGCGACAATTCAAAATGCCAGGGGATGGAATAAAAAAGAGAAGTCCCAAACCACCCTGAAAATGAGCCACCTAACAACTGCCATTTATAATGCCGTCCTCAGGAAGTTTGCAGCTCTAGAAAATCACTTGTGATCGCTGATGAAACCTGGCAGCAAGTGTATCGTTTCTCTGCAGTGCCACCACTGGGGAAATAAGGTATTACATGATGTCCATTAAAATCAATGAAATGGGTCCTCCGGAAAAAGAGGACCACACTAAAGCTGTCAGAGGGACGTTATGAATGGTGGAACTCTCTTTATTAAAGGGATTTTTTCTTATCATAAGGTTCTTTCTAGAATACACCATCAATAATAGATGACTGTCTAGACCAGTATGGCAACTTCTTCTCATGGATTCCATGAACAGTAAACCCCCTGACACCTGAACTGAACATTGTGCAGTAAAAAAATCCAAAGGGATCGCAAGTGTGTATCGAAGATTTTGGAGCCCCTCCAACCTGAATGCTATGGCACACGTTAGCGATAACTTTCAGTGATGTGACACCAAAGTGAACCCCCTTTAAAGGTGCTTTCTGCCAATAAAAATATGTCAGCAGTTAAAAATAATTAAAAAAATGATGCTCACCCTATAGATGTCCAGCAGGTCCTGATCCAGCACTTACTAGGTCCCCATCGGTCTGTACTGCCTGATCCTGTCTACGGTATGGAAATAGGTCAAATAAACTGCTGCACACGAGTAATTGGTTGAGCGGACATTTCTGGCCATTTTTGGTGTGACGAGTATAGACTAGCGGGATTGGATCATCTCCAGAACTGGACCTGCTAGAGATCAGAGAGTGGACAATTTCTTTAATTAATTTACCTGGATTGAGTCCTTTTAAGTATAATTTTGATCTACCATGAAGCCGGTTGGTCAGTGGTCATGGGTGGCATGAGAATGCTCATGCTCTCATTTAGATGTTTTAGTACCGTAAATGAGTTTTTAGACGATGGAATGAATGAAGAAGATAATTAGTGACAATCGTTAGGCCCCCAAACATTTGCAGGAATATTTATTGGATGGTCTTCAAAACTGGATTCAGAAGAAGAAATTTCCTATAATTTTAGGTTTCTAAACAAGAAATTTCCTAGATTTCTTGATTTGTATGCAAAAAAATTACCTAGAATTTCTTATATTTCTAATTTTGTAAACCACTAATTTCTGGGAAATCTAGACTTCTAAAATAAAGTCACGTGTTTGCTTATTATCGTTATGATGTACGGTAGTTCTTTTTTATATAAATCATTTTATTAATTTTCCTTAAGTTACTACTTTTACAGAAGATGTATTTACAATGATATTACAGAATCTGAGATGAGCATAGTTGTACAAGTAATAGTATAGTTCTTGACATATATTTTCATTCTTCCACTGAGGCTGGCATAGCTCGTACTATAATAATATAATGATGATTTCAAGTTCGGATCCATTTATTTCATGAATGAACCTATTAAATTCCGTCATGATGAGACCCGCAACTAACCACCTCAACACACTTATACATGATGACCATCAAGACCTGTGTTAGATTCAACAAAGAACACAATTTCATGTATCACCATTGTGATCAGTACCTATTCTTGAATTTTATACCGTGAATTCATCATCTCAGCAAAAATAACGCAACTACCCCAAACAGCGAAAATTTCCAGTAGTTTGATGACCAGGTTGAACCTCAACTTCACTTCCCTCCTAGACTTAATTAGTTATACAGACATGTGACATGTTAATTTTAACCCCTTTCTGACCTCGAACGGGATAGTACGTCCGAGGTCAGATCCCCTGCTTTGATGTTGGCTCCGGCGCTGAGCCCACATCAAAGCCGCGACATGTCAGCTTTTTTGAACAGCTGACAGGTGCTCGCAATAGCAGCGAGTGGAATCGTGATATACCCGCCTCTATTAACTAGTTAAATGCTGCTGTCAAACGCTGTCAGGGGCATTGAACTACCACTTCCGGCCGCGCGGCCGGAAATGCGCGCATCGCCGAACCCCGTCACATGATCGGGGGTCAGCGATGCGTCAGGATAGTAACCATAGAGGTCCTTGAGACCTCTATGGTTACTGATGCCAGCCTGCTGTGAGCGCCACCCTGTGGTCGGCGCTCACAGCAAGCCTGTAATTAAGCTACATAGGAGCGATCTGATGATCGCTGCTATGTAGCAGAGCCGATCAAGCTATGCCAGCTCCTAGCCTCCCATGGAGGCTATTGAAGCATGGCAAAAGTTAAAAAAAAGTTTAAAAAAATATGAAATAAATAGAAAAAAAATAAAAGTTTAAATCCCCTTTCGCCCCATTCAAAATAGAACAATAAAAATAATATCAAATATACACATATTTGGTATCACCGCGTTCAGAATCACCCGATCTATCAATAAAAAAAGGATTAACCTGATCACTAAATGATGTAGTGAGAAAAAAAAATCAAAATTTTGCATTAAAATTCAAAAGATCGTATCTGCACCAAAATGGTATCATTAAAAATGCCAGCTAGGCACGCAAAAAATAAGCCCCCACCCAACCCCAGATCACAAAAAATGGAGATGCTACGGGTATCAGAATTTTTTTTAGCAAAGTTTGAAATTTTTTTTTACCACTTACGGTAGATAAAAAATAACCTAGACATGTTTGGTGTCTATGAACTCGTAATGACCTGGAGTATCACAATGGAAGGTCAGTTTTAGTATTTAGTGAACCTAGCAAAAAAGCCAAACAAAAAACACGCATGGGATTGCACTTTTTTTACCGCACTTGGAATTTTTTCCCATTCTTTAGTACACGTCATGGTAAAACCAATGATGTCATTCATAAGTACAACTCGTCCCGCAAAAAATAAGCCCTCACATGGCCATATAGACGGAAAAATAAAAAAAGTTATGGCTCTGGGAAGGAGGGGAGTGAAAAACGAACACGGAAAAACAGAAAATCCCAAGGTCATGAAGGGGTTAAAGGATGTTTCCAGTTTAGAAAAGCCATTTTCTTATACACTAATAGGGAATTTTTAGTTAATATATACTGAGATCCAACATTCAGGAAAATCATCTCGTGGTTGGTGTGGGGAACGGTTACAAGGAGCGTCTCTGTAGCTGGAGGACCTGTCCTGTCCTATATTAAACAGTTAACTGAATAGTTTCAGTGGACACTGTGATGCCCTATTTGTCCAGTGGTAGCACTGCAGAGAAACTGACCACTTGCTGACAAATTTTCCCACATATTACAGCTGATTGCTAGGAGTCCCAGCAGTGTGACTCTTTATGATTTCATTATTGTACAGGGAGCCTTCTAACCAGTAAGGATTGGCCATAGCAGAACATGTATTTCCGAGGCCCTTAAGCAGCTTACTGGCATTAGCTTCAAACTCCGTTTCTGTTTTCATCCACTATAGTATAGTTTATATCCTTTTTTTCTATCAGTTAATACAAACTTTATATTACATTAGCAGTCCTTGGGATTAGCTGCACTGATTTTACCTTTCTGTTTAGTCTGTATGGAATGTGGAAAGCGGGGCTAGATAAGTCAGGGTCAAGGAGAAAGAACTGGGTCAGTCAATTGTCTGCTCAGCCTTGGTCAGCCTATTGTCTGTATATGTAAAAGTAGCTCACGAGTCAAGACAGTAATTAGTAGGACTCAAGGAATACAGGGTTTCTAAAGACTAGCTCTAATCAGTGCGTGTTTAAAAGCATCAAGACACGTGAATTATTTGCATGGTTTAAAGAAGACTTTTAAAAAAAATAATTTTAAACACATTTTGTGACTATACCACTATACCTGACCTACTTTGATTTGAGTTCAATGTCTAGGTACAGACATGCCAGACTGTCTGGTCTTACCTACTGTATAAGTCCCAACCATGACTTTCCTGCAACTTTTTAGATAGTCTCACTTAGTGACCATCCTTTAAGTCCAATAAGATGATGTCCCATTGTATAATTGTATAACAGGTGGAAAAAAACAGCTAAAGAAGTTTTCTGGACAAAGAGAAAGATCCCTTAGTCCCTGCAATGATTCTCCACCCATTCCCATCCCTTCTGTTACCTTTATTTTTGTTTTGTTAGCTCCTTCATCCTTCCTTGCGGTTTGCTATTGTTTTCATCTTGAACATATTGCCAGTTCTCCCTTTGTACTTTCAGACAAAGCTGTATCTGTCCTACAGCTCACACACTCTCACCCTCAGTGCTTGCCCACTCTTCCTACAAAGCACCATCATGAGATTACATTATAGTCTTAAGATGGATAAATTGATGCCCACCTAGTTTCTTCTTCAAAATATTCATCCCGCTACATCTAGTAAGTGCTATCCTGCAATAAGTAATTTTACATGAACTGACACTGACTGGTTCAGTGTACCTTACGGGAGCAACGAGTCATATAATGTTACACTGCATTGTAATCTAACACTTTGGGAGGCCCAGCTCCAACCCCACTGGCTAAAAGTACAAGCTGATAAGATTACATGTTCTGTGTGGAGCTTTCAGTGTGCGCATTCTGATCCCCTTCTCTCTTGTGCACATCCCCAGTCACTGTAATCTTTAATGGATCACATACCCCAACCCCTTTTACCTCACCATTCATAGCTCATCGTGGAGCTGCTCGCTAAGCCTTTCAATGCACAGACAGGAGGAAATTTCTATACTCTATAAGAGCTGGAGGTCCTATCACCACATGTGACAGCTTAGAAAGAGAGCATATTTTTAATAGCAAGTAAGGTATGAAGTTTCTTCGTTTTTGTTAAGCTTTAGAATCCTTTAATAATCTTTCTGCCTGGAAATCCCCTTTTAAAGACCCATGCTCTCAACTGTAGCTTCTCTTTTAGAAGATGATATAATGTAAAGTCAAGAAATTAGGAAGCCCCGAAGTCTCAGTGTTCATTTGTCAACATATAAAAGAAACATAGGTCATAGTTCAACACCTTGAAACTCAAAGAATTTTCAAAGGAAAGACATATTGTTGAGGTCCCAAATCCCTTCAGCAATATTTAGATACTTTGGTCTCTAAAGCCAGGCATACAAATGACATTGACGGTTGCTTTCCCTGATGCCCATTTATATGCCCAGGTGCCATAAAGTACTCTGCTGACAGATGATATTAGGGAGAAGAAGGATCAGGAATGGCGAATTTCAACATGTCTGATCCTTTTCTCATTGAAAACACAAACGAGCGACCTTGTTCTATCGGTAGGGTTAAACAAATAGCTTACTTCGAGGGTGTATCGGAATCTAAATCCAAACACTCCTCCACCAATGTTATATCTGATTTTTCTTTGGTGGTGGTTCCTCACCATAATTGTAGGTGATTTATAGAGGGGCTTGTAAGAAATCATTTTGACACCCAACCTGGATTCCTTAGGAACTTTTCCTTCTTATATACAGTATGTTGCCCTCCGTTCTGCTTTTTTTGTGGAGAAGCCGAAAATATGTCACGCTAGTGTCACACCTGTCAGATACCAGTTACACCCTAAATGAGGCTGACATTTTGACAGCCCTTGAGTGGATCACCCATAAGTTGTGATTACATGGAGAAAATAAGGAGTTTTGGAAGGTACAGACAATATGGTCGGATGGTAATGACAATTTCAGAGACCGCAAAGGAAATCAACAAAGGCAATATCACCACAAATGGAGTAACAGGATAGATTTTGTGGATTTTAGGGAAGAAATAAGTAGGCGGTTGTAGAAAAGGGTGAAGTTATAGTTGATTCACAGCAGAACTGGAATTTACTTCTAGAGTAGGACATAGTCAGCGGATAATTGTAGGAAACCAATCTTAAAAACTGTTAAACCCGTGGTATCACGATATCAGACTTGTTTCCTGTGTCTGATAGGCTGACCTAGAAGCGATAAGAAAAGATGATTATCTAATGAGATATTTATAAGACCAAATACCGTTTTTGCAATTTCCTTACACATTACTTTAAGTGTAATGAGATTGTGAATCAAGAGTCTACTACGGTAGGTATCAACAGCCTTCAGTTCAGCAGTTCCACAGTGGATAGGTCCAATTCCTAGGGAAGGTGGTAATACTCTATTTAATATATCATAGTGTACACTCATTATAAAACTCAAGAAGTTTGGGGGTTTTCGGTGGTGGTCTTGACACACATGCACAAAAGTGTACCCTCTTTCAGGTAAGTCCTAATGCATTGCATGTCTCATATGTCCAGGTCAATGTTTGCAAACATGGAACAGTTGAAAGCCCCAGGGTAGGATATGCTTTACTAAATATATTATAGAGCACTCTCTATAAAAAGCTCAACATGTTTCCAGAGTATTTGATGGCCGTCTTGAAACAAATACACAAAAATCTACTACCTTTCAGGAAAGTCCTAATGCAGTGCATGTCTCATATGTCCAGGACAGTGTTTCCATGGCAGAGACGTCCAAAGCCTGGGGGTAAAAGGAAGAAGGTGATACTGTAATAAATTTGCCATAGTCTACACTCTCCAAAAAACTCAGCCGGTTTCAGGAGCATGCGTTGGCGGTCTTGAAAAACAAGCAGAACAAAAGAGATGTAACTTTCTGGTGGCCTTTAGTCATAAACAGAGTTGTGAAGGTGCCATTTCTTTAGTCCTGAAGACACAGAGATGACTTGAGAACATCCTTGAATTGTTTTGATTCTCTATAAGAATGTACAATCATCATCTGCTTTGATGCCTTGAGCCTTTCCACTGAGAAACGATGACTTGAATGTACGAGACGACATTGGAAAACTAGGATTTATCTGGAAAATGGGTTCATTGGATGATATCATCTACCACATTGTGCACTGATATGAGATGGTGATTGGGATAGTGAATGACAGCTCTGACATTACACGAAACAGAGTGGGGCAGAGAGATGGACAACAAGTTGGTGGGATGTTGCACAGAATGGCTCAGCCATGCCAAGGATGCCCCTGATCGGCTTTGCTTAGTTTGAATTGTCATTTTGTGATGAGATGACTAAATATTTTTTTTTATTTCTGGAATGATGCAGAACATAGAAAGACACTTTTATCAGCTTCCAGTATGTGGTTGTAAATTCATGATTCTACCATGACAGCTAGTGAATTCCATGTGTACTTGCACCAAGGACGAGCTGGCACCTAGTATTAAATGCTCATCTCCGAGGACCCGTGCTGGTTTATATGTCTGTTTAAAGAAATAGATAATGTGATTTCAGCTTGTTAGCTTGTATTGAAATGTTCCGTTATCTCTCTTCCCTACTGATGGGCTTGCAAAAGGTTTTGCGAGGTATTGCTTTGTGGTTGCAATCCTGGAAGTCATTATATTTGGAAGCGAGGACATTTACTTTGGATGATTGGACGTACACTCTCACTAGCGGCATGTGTCATCCCTAATTTCGGCTTGGTTTGTGGATATTTCGAGGAAATGACATGTGCACCATTTGTAGTGGATGTTTCATGGTGTTATCTTTTTTAGATTTGAGTGAAAACTATAGAAACAGATTTTTTTTTCATCACAGTGATTGACTAAACAAGTAACATGGATGGGTTATTATGATTATTGGGAAGGAGCATTGCTCGGAACTTTCCACTATCTCCATTCACCTGACGAAGCAGCATTTTGCAGTTGAAAACCCTCTTTTCGTGGTTGAAATAATTTTTAACCTTGCTTACAATCCATTGTTTATAGCAGCACATGTCCTCATATCTGTGCTGCCGAGAACAACGATATTCTTCACTCACAGAACGATCGTTTTAATGATCGTTCTTTGTGCACGGCAGTGCGGTCGGATGGTCTAAATAGGGTATGAAACAACCGCTGATTGGCTTCAATGAGTGTTTAACTTCTGTGAGTTGGACAGTTATGCTCACCTGTAGTTGATGTTCTTCTGCACCGTTACCAATTACATCTTACTGAGATGGAGCTGAGCTCACCCCAAATTGAGCAGCGTAGTACTCCACCATTGCTGCCCTTCTAGTTGAGCCATCTTGAACAGAGCTTTCAAGATTCCAAAGTTATTGGATTGGCAAAATTTGAAGCGATTACTGCCAAAACTGGCAGGATCTATTGGTGATCCAATTGCTTGTCTGGCTTACTATTATTTTTTCAGACCTCCTCTTCTCATGATAGCTCAATTGAGTAAGAATAAAGGTGCTGGTGCGGAATATCTCTAGTGGGATGAAGATGAAAAGGATTGAGCATGTGGTAATCCAATATGCCTTTCCTTTTCATGACATGTACAGCAAAGGGGACTCACGAAATTGATCGGTGTAACCGAAATTCATCTAAAGTCTATGGACTTTGTTTAGATCACATTTTTATATATATTTTGGAATAATTTTCTGACATATATACCAAAATGTTCACCGACTTTATTTTCATTGGCACCTTCAATAGTTTTTGTCTCAACTACGCCCTCTTAACTACTCTCCATTTATATACATGCTCAACCAAAGGAAAATAAGCCACTGCCAGATATCTCTGGTGGTTATCTTCCTTGATAACAAAAAATTAGACATGTTGTACTTCAACACAGTCAATCTTGATGTTTTTTCCAAAATCTGTGACTACATCTTCCAATTTCAATCTTCCGTTCCTGTCGAAATTGATAGATATGGCCGACGCTAGTCTGAAGTGTGTACCCACCTTATAGTAATCATAAGCTTAAAAATGGATTTGAAGTCTGAAATTCTAATTCTGCTTCTGCTAATTTAATTTGTTACCCTTCCTCTGGCATTAGACACCGTTGACTTTGATCATTGGGAGATGTTTATATGCAGTAAGGAAATGAGAAAAACATCTCTTCGAAATAGAAGGGCCAAAAATAGATGAAGCCTATTGTTCTTTCCTCTTTTGTGACTACGCCGCTTCTTCCTCCCCTGCCAGCTCTCACCTGAAGTCTTTTCCAAGTCAGCAGACTAATGCATGTATGCAAATCTTCTCAACACCCCCACCACTTCCTCACATCTCCCACAGCGTCTCAACCGTGTCATTGTGTTGACTATTGAATCACCGGGATCACTTCATTCTTTTCAGTTGATAAACCTGCCTTTTCTGATTGAATCAAGGGAAATCTATAGTCGTTTCCTTCTTTCCATTCTCTTTGCTGTCCATCTCCGCCTGGCTGTAGACTTCTTACAGTCAGTCTTCATTCATGTTCTTGTTTCTTACACCTGTCCCTCTAATCCACATAATTATCTGTTTTCTTCCCGATGGCCTCATCCATAGTTCCCGACTCGGCACACTGCGTTGGTCTAATCTCAGCAATCTATAGCTCCTTCTCCTTTGTCTTCGATCAATTGTCTTCATTCCCATCTGTCATCCTTTGCCCCATAACTCTCTGTTGTATAACCTTCATGTCAGGAAGACAGAACTCTTTTTGTTTTTTGGTCCTCGTCTTCTCTTGAACCTTGCGCTCCATTCTTGTTGCATGTCTTTCACAGTAGTGCGGGAATTATACAATTCAACTGCTTTGTTTGCTTCTTGGTGGAATACGAGATTACACTTAAAACAGCTTAAACAGTTTAATTAGATTCATGTCTTCAATTCTACAAACATTGCTCTAGATCTTTTTAGTCAGAAAAAATAAGGATTTTGTGCTAGGTTTTAATTGTTTATAAAATAGGACATTTGTGTCTTCTGACAACCATTCATGTACTCATGATCTAATTGCATGAAATGGGAAATACAAGACCACATTCGCTTGACTGATGAGTTTCTGACTAAAAGCTGGACAAGCTCATTTTTACACCTCTCAACTTCAGCATGACAGCAAGCTTTTCATAATAATAATAATAATCTTTATTTTTATATAGCGCTAACATATTCCGCAGCGCTTTACAGTTTGCACACATTATCATATATCATATATCATATTTCATATAGACAATCACTTATTTAAACTGCCCAATATGTGTCTTACTTCCTCACTGATTCCCAAAGGCTTCAAGTGGCTAAAAACATGTGGTTTGCATGTATTTGAAATGGATTATTATTGACCTGGACTAACATATCTGTGACCTATTTGTAGGATAGGTTACCATTATGAGATTGAAGGGGGTCCAGCACCACCACCAATCAGCTGATATCTGCTCCGGCATCTGATGGATTTAAGGCTCTTTTCACATGTCTAGTTGTTATCTGTTTGTAATAGATGCAGTATTGAAAAAAATAACCATTACAGAGCAAAAATGGATGGGCATTTTGGTATATGATATCAGTCATGCTCCACCCTCTACCACCACACAGGATGTCCTCAGTATTGGTTATACTCTAACTCCACCATTTCCCATCACACAGGATTTCCTAGGTATCAGTCATGCTTCATCCTCTCCCACCACACAGGATGTCCTAGGTATCGGTCATGATTCATCCTCTCCCACCACACAGGATGTCCTCAGTATTGGTCATGCTCCTTTCTCTCCCACCACACAGGATGTCCTCTGTATTGTTCATGCCCCATCCTTTCCCACCACACGGAATGTCATCAGTATTGATCATTCTCCATCCTTTCCCACCACACAGTATGATCTCAATATTGGCCATGCTCTATCCTCTCCCACCAAACAGGATGTCCTTGGTATTACTCATGCTCCACCCTCTCCTACCATAAAGGATTTCCTCAGTATCGGTCATACGCTATCCTGTCCAAACATACAGGATGCCCTTGGTATTGGTAATGTTCCCTCCTCTCCCACTACACAGGATGTCCACAGCATTGATAAATGTCTACCCTCTGCCACCAGATAGGTTGTCCTTGATTATGTTCCACCAACTCCTATGGGACAGGATGTCCCTGAAATCAGTCATGCTAAACTTTCTACCTCCACAGAGGATGTCTTCAGGATCAGTCAAGCCCCACCCTTTCCCACCAATCAAAATGTCCTCATTAAAGGAGTGGTTCACCTCCATTTTCTGGCAGAATTGCAACATGATCTGTTGCCTCCTCTTGTGTGTATATCCATCCTTTACCTACTGACATTTTTCATTTTCTCTCATTACCTATGTGTTCATTACTTTTCTCACGAGTATAGCCACTCAGGATTATTGTCCGTCTCCCCTAGACTGACATCCATTCTTCTCTTATATAAATGCATTATTCTGAGTTGCTCTCCACGTTTAATCGGCTGTTTTCTACATGGCTATTATGTGTTTCCCATCCGATTATTTATCATGTTATTATCTATTAGTTTATTACAATGGGTTTTCTGTGGCTACGTGTTCATTTGTTTGCCTTTCTTCTTTTTCATTTGTGCATTTCATTAAACCTATTTTTTTCTGTTTCTTTTAGTTTATTGTTTGTAATTAGATTTTTGTTCAGTCTTTTCCTATTTGCCTTAATTCATTTTGCTTTGCTTTTTTGTTTTGCTTCTTTTTCACTTTGCTTGTTTTCTATGATATCCCGTTTATTTTCGTTTTTTGCATTTCTGGACAAGGGTCACCTGTTTCCTCCCCCTTGTTTCCCATCTTACCTGCTATTTCCTGGGTCCTTTCATTATTTATCTTGTTTCTTGTATTCTCCCCCATATTAATGTTCTTTCTTCTGAACCCTCATTGTCTCCATTCATCCCCCATCTCTTCCCTGTCAGTCTCCTCCTGCAGACACTCAGTTCAGCCTCAGACAGGTACATAAAACAGGCAGGCAGCGAGGCTGTGATTACAGCAACGAGCCCAAGGTTATAGAGAGGGCGCAGGGGAGACAGCAGTGGATAGAATAATAAACAGACTACAGAGACTTCTGATATCTTTTCTGTCTTTTGTATAAATGACAGCCAAGCTCCAGAGAGTTGAGTTATCATTCATTCATTAATTGATCATCCTGTAAGGGTCTCCTTGTAGAGCACCTGGTGGCTTTGTGCCATCCTCTTCTTATTCCTCCAGGAAATATTTTTAATAGCAAGACAACTGGGGTGGTAGAGGGGGTCCCTACAGGGTTCCCTACAGCCTACACTGTCCAATCAGTCCTGGCACCGATACTTTGCTTTCATAAGGAGAATGATGATGACCAGTTTTTAATTTATTTATTCATTTCCAAGAGGAACAATGTTAAGGACTTAACAACATGGGATTATCAAAAACGATTTCAAGGGGCATACAGAAGAAATGACAACTAGAGTTGAGAAAAAAGTTTAAGCTGCCCTGATCCAGCGTCAATTCCAGGCCTCCATGGCAGTTGGCATCCTCGGCAGTTCTTGCTCTTACTAGACTCCAGAATATCTAGACATTATTTCAGGTCTAGTGACAAGGACTTGTGTGATGTCTTGAATTTACAGTACCTAGTAAGGGCAAAATGTGTCCATGATTCCATGCAGAAATGATGATTGCCCTAGTTTGGAGCCCTGTCCGGTCTTCCTTAAAAGCTGTACTAGGGCTGTTTTCCCTTCCGTGGTCAGCATCCTTAGCCCTGGCATCCTGTACATCTCTTAAAGTGGTTAAGCCATGCAACATCATAAAGTCGGGGAGCGATGTATGTCATGATGTAGCGTGCAGCCTGGTAAGCGCGAGAGGCTCACAGGATGACATGTTTGAGGAGGCCCTGCTCCAGCTACCATGGAGGACCAGACTGAACACTAGACCACCAGGTCAATAAGAATCTCATCAACTCTCCCCAGTACACCTTTTTAATTCTTAATGGGTACAATTTGACGGAGCTAAGGATTTGCTGGTAGTAAGAAGTCATAGAAGCCTCACAGTTTCCTAAACGCATTCTAGGTCTCCCTGAACCTTTGGGCCTAACAGCAACTAATACTAAAGGCTTCCATTTTGGATACCTCTAGGGCTTCTCAGTTCATTCCATCGTAAATGAGGTTAAAGAGGAACTCCACATTTAATTATCTTCTGCCATGTCATATGTCCATGCTAAAAGACAGAAGGAGATCAGTGATGCCTTTGTAACCATGTCAGAAGAAGTGACAACTAGAGTTGCGTAGTTTTGGTATGAATCAATATTCAGGACCCAGTCCATCAACCTTGTCAGTAGTCTGTGGCTGCTGGACGCGAACCTTGAAAAACCACCTCGAACTTGACAGCATTGTGGCCTCTCTTTTGATTGACAGGCCTGCCTTAACATCACATTTGCATCCCAACACATCATCGATGTTGCACCAAGCAACAGATGCCATAAGGTAGGAAGCAGTTCTCAGGGTTCTCACCACAGAAAATGGCTGATGTACCAGGGTTTGCAGTCTATAAGGTGTAATACCTCTTTAATAGTCAAATATAAAAAGCAGATACATTGCCATGAAGGATTAATGAGTGCCATGGATTGCATCACCTTTGTGGTATCAGTTGTGCTTAGTCTGTATATACCCTATATATCCCTTTTCCCATGGGACTGAATGTTCAGAACCTTCTCATCCTTTCTGATGATGTAGCCGCACATGTGCTGACTCACCACATAGAGCTTTGTTTGAGACACATTGGTGCTAAATCTTTGTAACAGTTATATATAAAATGTACAGCCCTTGAGATTGAGGTTGACCATGTCTTCCTATATCTGAGATTCAAGAATGGCTGTCGAGCCCCGACAATGATACAGCTGTACTGAACGGAACTGTTCAAGGTGCTGACGTACAACTCCACGGACTAGAAGAATCCTCGGATGTTTTTATGCTGACTTGTATACAATTTTTACGTAAAATCCATTTCTGCTTTTGTCAAGACAACTTCTTTCTCTTGACACACATTTATTATTTATAGTCAGTAATTATTCATTAGTAATCAGTGGACAGTGCCATATGTCTTCAGCTATTAAGAAATCTGTCCCTTGACTTTGATGCAGCTGAGCCTAGTTTAAGAGGTGACCATGAGGTTCACTTAGATTTATAGGCATATGCAGTGGGCACGGAAAGTATTCATACCCCTTTAAATTTCTCTTTGTTTCATTGCAACCATTTGGTAAATTCAAAAAAGTTTTGACTGAAAAATTAACAGAAATGTAGTAATTTTTGCAAAATTTATTAAAAAAAGAAAAACTGAAATATCACATGGTCATAAGTATTCAAACCCTTTGCTTGGTATTGAGTAGAAGCACCCTTTTGAGCTAGTACAGCCATGAGTCTTCTTGGGAGTGATTCAACAAGTTTTTCACACCTGTATTTGGGGATCCTCTGCCATTCTTCCTCACAGATCCTCTCCAGTTCTGTCAGGTTGGATGGTGAATCTTGGTGGACAGCCATTTTCAGGTCTCTCCAGAGATGCTCAATTGGGTTTAGGTCAGGGCTCTGGTTGGGCCAGTCAAGAATGGTCACATGGTTGTTCTGAAGCCACTCCTTTGTTATTTTCGCTGTGTGATTATGGTCATTGTCTTGTTGGAAGGTGAACCTTCCACCAAGTCTGAGGACCAGAGCACTCTGGAAGAGATTTTCATCCTGGATATCTCTGTAGTTGGCTGCATTCATGTTTCCTTCAATGACAACCAGTCGTCCTGTCCCTGCAGCTGAAAAAAAAAACCCATAGCATGATGCCACCATGTTTCATTATTGGGCAGGTGATGAGCAGTGCCTGGTTTTCTCCACACATACCGCTTAGAATTATCACCAAAAAGGTCTATCTTCATCTCATCAGACCAGAGAATCTTATTTCTCACAGTCTGTGAGTCCTTCATGTGTTTTTTAGCAAACTCTATGCGGGCTTTCATATGTCTTGCACTGAGGAGAGGCTTCCGTTAGGCCACTCTGCCATAAAGGCCTGACTGGTGGAGGACTGCAGTGATAGTTGACTTTATGGAACTTTCTCCCGTCTCCCTACTGTAGCTCTGGAGCTCAGCCACAGTGATCTTGGGGTTCTTCTTTAACTCTCTCACCAAGACTCTTCTCCCACGATTGCTCAGTTTGGCAGGACAGCCAGGTCTTGGAAGACATCTGGTGGTCCCACACTTCTTCCATTTAAGGATTATGGAGGCCACTGTGCTCTTAGGAACCTTGTTTACTGCCGAAATTCTGTTGTAACCTTGGCCAGGTCTGTGCCTTGCCACAATTCTGTCTCTGAGCTCCCTGGCCAGTTCCTTTGACCTCATGATTCTCATTTGGTTTAACATGCACTGTGAGCACTGTGAGTGTCTTATATAGACAGGTGTGTGCCTTTCCAAATCAAGTCCTATCAGTTTAATTAAGCACAGCTGGACTCTAATAAAGGAATAGAACCATCTCAAGGAGGATCTCAAGGAAATGGACAGCATGTGACTTAAATATGAGTGTCTGAGCAAAGGGTCTGAATACTTATGACCATGTGATATTTCAGTTTTTCTTTTTTATTAAATTGGCAAAAATATCTACATTTCTGTTTTTTTTCAGTCAAGATGGGGTGCAGGTTGTACATTAATGTGAAAAAAGAGCTTTTTTGAATTTACCAAATGGCTGCAATGAAACAAAGAGTGAAAAATTTAAAGGGGTCTGAATACTTTTCTGTACCCACTGAAGTAGAGTTATGCAAATGTGTCTGTTGGTCCAAGGTCCTACAAACCTTTTTGACCTCCTCTAGAATATCATCATATATTTAGATGTATGGGATTTACGTAGACCTTATAGACACAGTTATGTTGCGAAGGCAGGTTAAATGGGTAATGTTGCCGCATACTCTGTTATAACCCCGTATTGTGTTTCCTGGTGAAGTTTCTATTAGAAAACCATCTTGTCATGCTGGATCATCTCCTGCATGAGGAAGCACAAAATTACTTAGGGAAGTCCGGTGCTGTGGTGTACAAAGCACCAATGGGTTTACACTGTCCACATATGGGCAAGGTATCAAGGATGCTTATAAATTGGGTAACATTAACATGTATATATCTGCCGTAGCCTTCCAGTCATGTGCCATAGAATAATGAATGTCCACGATGCTATGTCCCAATTGAGTCTAAGTTAAAGTGGTGGTCCATGAATTATCGATATCAAGAGTCTACACCACACTTGACTTACTTGTGTCCATGCAACTAAATTGTGGATAAAGAAATTCATCTGTCTTGCTTCTCCTTTATGCCAAGTGTCCCTTCCAGCCTCCACAACAAGCATCTGATGTTGTTAAACTGAGTGACGTCTTACAGAGTGCTATATATTCCTCCAGAGGAGCACTCGTCTTTTGGATACCTCATATCCATGATCTAATATACCACATTGTATTCTACACAGCATATTTGCTTAGTTTCCTACAGCGTACAATAAAAAGCCTACCAGAGCTAAGCAATTGCTTCATCAGCAAATTCTCTGCGCAGTGCAAGGCTGGAAATATAAAGGCTGATGTAATCCACTACACTACACTCATTTCAGAAATATGAAATGATACCACTTAAAGTGAACTTTATACATAAGTGTTTTCATTCGTTTCTGTTTAGTTCCACTTTAACATGGCTGTCAGGGCTGAGTTGATAGAAACAACAGCGGCAGTTCTCACACTGCCAGTGATTGCAGGAAACTATATAGCATGCTAGAGAGAACTACTAAAAGGATACTTGACTTGTTTAAATATAGATTTATTTCTGATATTCTAGAAAAATTCTCATTTTTTCCATTCATAAAACATTCCTCTTGCGTAAAATTAAGCCTGGCAATAGTAAAAAATGTGGCACATGACTGCTGGTCTGACATTACTGCCTTCTTGGTGTCTTTGTACCATTTGTTTTTCAAAGTCATAATGAACTTGTTCTAAAAACAAAAAGACAGCAGCAGTTTGCAGTGTTACTTTGCACTTTTAACTATTATGTTGATATTTTCCATGAATATAGGATTGGCCTAGCTTATTAAACAGAGCTCCACACAAATGCTGGATCTGGTAAATATGACTCTGCATATTAACCTAAGTACAGCCTAGGTACTGTGATGGGCACTGAATCACCCCCTCCCTAAGTTCAATAACAGCAGGGTGTATTAAAGCTGTAATTGCCCTTACACCATCTCTTAGCAGTTATGAAGATTCTTTACATCAGTGCCTGCCTGACATTACTTCTTTTCTTGGACTTTGGACACGTTTATCAATGCTAGCATACAGTTATAAAAAAAAAAACTGCAGCAGTTTAGATAGAACAACACAAAAATGATGTTTGTTTAGCTGTGATTTTATTACTGACACATCATAAGTAATAAAACAACTTATGTGTAAAGCTAAGTACCCCAGTGGGCAATAACCATGTCTATTAGGATGTTCCCTTATATTGCAAATTTGGGAATTGTCCTAATTTCCTTTCTTGGCTGAGATATCACTGCTAGTCCAATACCTATTGTGTGACTAACTAAGGAAGGAACCACTCTGATTCCAAATTGGGTTTTTAATACTTCACAAATACAAAATAAAAGATTTTAGGATGAAGGATTTTATAATCTAATTGAGATCTTACAATTGTCATGATAGCTCCGAATCTTATGGCACAAGTTTTTCTTGGTAGTGCATCTGATCTATGCCAGTCTATTATTCCCTTTCTTTATACCCTGTCTTTTTTTCTTAATATCCTCATGGCGTTGTGAGACAAAACATCAGAGATTTATATATATATATATATATATATATATATGTATATATATATATATATATATATATCGCATACTTGAGACATGTGACCTTTTTCAATATAGCTTTATTTCTGTTGTGTCAAAAGTTAGCTCTCTCATTGCAAAACAAAGTATGTGTGAAGCTAGGTACCGCCATGGGCAAAAAACCATCCCAACATGAATTCAGAAACAGTATGCCTTTCTACTATATTTAAAATCAAGGAGTTGTCCCTAATCCCTCTCTTGGCAGCTATAAAAATTATGTGCTATCACTGCTTGCCTGTCATTACTTCTTTCTTGAGACTCAATGACCCTTTTCTCAGTGTCAGCATTGAGTTGTGAAAAAGTGATGCAGTTTGTGTATTAATTGTAATTGTAAGAATAGGATAACATATTTTTATTCATTTAAGACACCTTTGAAATATTCTAATTTTTCTGCATATAATGCAACTTTTGTGTTAATCTAGGTAGCACAAAGGGGGCAAAAGCTTCTCTACAGTTTGGCAAGCATAAGTGTATGTCTTTGTCTAGCACATGTTGGAATTGCTATGGCTTCTATGAATACTATTTGTTGATGTTCCCCATTATTAAGGACTCTGCGCTCCTCTATGGATATGATTATGGAGTTGTTAGAAGCAGCAGGCTGTATGCTAGGAGTGATTACTGGAATCCAGGCAACATGATAGAGAATGCTGCAGAAAGATACTTGACCTGTTTAAATATAGATTTACTCTTGACATGATTGAAAAATTCTTGTCTGTCTAGGTATAAAGGAGAATCATTTTATGTGAACCTAGGCACCGCAATGGGTGAAGACAACATCAACTATGAATATGAGGGCACACCCCTCTATCACACATCTGGGAATAGTCGGCATTCTGCCCTTGGAAGCTATATATAGGGTCTTCCCTTCTGCTTGTCTTCTATAGAGATGATGAGCTGTCTCCAACGTCTTCAGAACCTCATGCAGGAAGCAATAAAATATATTTTCATGCCTAAGAAAAATATCTTAACGTTAATGTCCTTGTATTAAAACCATTTGCTGCTTGTAGGATTCTCTGGCATCGTAGAGCCATTGTGTTTTTCACATAGAACAGTGGCCTTCAACTCATCAAGGTTTTAAAATAATCTGGGCTGCAGGGAACTGACTGAGCTGAGGATTAACCCATTGCATGAAATGGATATTTTTATAGTCCGGACTGCGATAGCTAAATGAAATTTTCAATATTGTCCTGTTGATTTTTTTTTAGTGTTTGGTAAAGCGATACATTGCTTCATAGTAGGGGTCAAAATCAATTGGTGCAAAATTAAGGCTTAGTAGAATCAAGTGATATTTTTGTAAGTGTGTACATTTTATTTCCTCTGTGGCCCTCACTAAATATCATCTGATGATAAATAGCCAATGGAATACATAATCTGTCTTATTGCTTTATCATTTTTATATGACCATAATATTCATTAGGACAGAATAGGACCATATTTGAACAACTGCAAATACATATAGAATATATTCGAAAAGAAAAAAGCCGTCGAGAAGTCCAAAGATATACAAACGTGAAAAACTTTATTTTATAATATAATAACAGGTATAAAAAAAGCAGGTGGGAAAATCCCCTCCGTCAAACCCAACACATACCAAAGGGACAGGTCAGGGTGCATGTGACTATCCCTAGACAATTATCCAAAGACCCATATTAGGCATATAATTGCATCATGCAAATCTAGCACAGTATAGGACAACTTTCATGGATCCATGTGACCTAATTGTAGATACAAACTTAATCCGTGTACATACCACAGTGGGAGGTCACAATGCACATGCACGCCGTTCCCGTCCACCCCGACGTGCGTTTCGGCGACTACCTTCCTCAGGCGGTGTACCCAATTACAAAGGGCACAAGTTAAATATACATCCAACCGGAAATAGCGGCGATCACCCTCACCTGCACGTCACATCCTCCTGAACCCGGCCTGCACGGCCTGCGGAACCGGAAACACACGGGCCCCATGTGATCCTGTCCCACAAGGCACCGCAATAGCTGAGAACAGCAATGACGCAGCAGAGCATGCGCGAGAATCATCCGCGGCCATCTTGAAAAGGGGCATACTTACTGGCCATGCGGCTTAGTGGGTATTGGTTATGTGTCGTTCGTCTATATATATGTTTATTGTTGTATTTTACGCGTGGCCAGTAAGTATGCCCTTTTTCAAGATGGCAACGGATGGTTCTCGCGCATGCTCCACTGCATCACTGCTGTTCTCGGCTATTGCGGTGCCTTGTGGGACAGGATCACATGTCGTGCAGGCCGGGTTCAGGATGATGCGACGTGCAGGTGAGCGTGATCGCCACTATTTTCGGTTGTATGTATATTTAACTTGTGCCCTTTGTAATTGGGTACACCCCCTGAGGAAGGTAGTCGCCGAAACACGCGTCGGGGTGGACGGGAACGGCGTGCATGTGCATTGTGACCTCCCACTGCGGTATGTACACGGATTAAGTTTGTATCTACAATTAGGTCACATGGATCCATGACAGTTGTCCTATACTGTGCTAAATTTGCATGATGCAATTATATGCCTAATATGGGTCTTTGGATACGGTAATTGTCTAGGGATAGTCACATGCATCCTGACCTGTCCCTTTGGTATGTGTTGGGTTTGACGGAGGGGATTTTCCCACCTGCTATGTTTTCTACCTGTTATATTATAAAATAAAGTTTTTCACGTTTGTATATTTTTGGACTTCTCAACTGCTTTTTTCTTTTCGAATTTATTATCTGATAGCAGTATGCTTGAGAAAGAATCACCCACCAGGTCAAAAGTAGCCATTTATGGTCTTGTTTTATTACTGCTACTCCCCTGAGTATTCAATTTGTTAAATCCAACATATGATTCAAGAGATTCATTTTTATCTAATTCTTATGGTCTTTACAAGTGGGTGTTGCTCACAGGATCCTCTACGGCGTGTCTTTTGGCTGCCATGCATAATTTCCTCTTATCAATGAGTTCTTGGACTAAATAATAAAGACTATATCTCTGGGAGCATTTGGCAGATTAAAAAAAAGAATACTCAAGGGACCAGCAGGAATAATATTAGAACAAAAACTTGCCACTTTTGACCTGGTTACAGGTTCTCTTTAAAGGGATTATAAAGTTTTTTTTAATTTTTCACAAACAGCACCCATGAATTCATTTCCAGTGCATAAATGCAATATATGTTATAATTAACTTACTTAAAAATGGTTTGTAAAAAAAAAAACTAACTAGCATTAGGGCTAGGGTTAGAACGATGGTCAAGGCTAGGGTTAGGACTAGGGTTAGGGTAAGGCCTAGGGTTAAGACAAGGGCTAGGGTAAGGGCTATGGTTAAGACAGGGGCTAGGGTAAGGGCTAGGGTTAAGACTAGGGCTATGATCAGACTAATATGATTCTCGTATCCTCGAATGTATTACACATAAAGCCATTCTTCTCCTTTAACCCTTCCTCAACTCGGTGGAAACTCATTCTAAGTTGTTGAGATGTTATCCTTGCATTAGGGAGAAGCGGCAATATCAAGACATATTTTCTAATATTATACAACCCCTTTAACACATTCCTGAGATAATTGCAGCCATTTTCTCTACTATGTATGTCGACATGTCTGATTACTTTCTACTTACACGTCTTTCATCTTCACAGCATAGGGTATGAGAATCACATGTATCACTGTTGGCACATGCAATGCCATGGTACTTAACAGCATTGCACTTAAGTAATGCAAATAAGTGCAAATTGAGTTAGAAATCCGGCACTGGCACTTACAATTGACCATTCTGATAATCTACCCGCTTCAGAAATTACTCACATAGTCTCTAAAAAGCCACAGTTTGCTTGATGTAATTCTATAGCAGCCATCAATATCCACAGGTGTCTGTTACTTCATCCAAACACTGTGGTCCACCACCTTCTATTGGCTTGCTGATAGTGCACATGAATTGTATGTCGCAATTTTCTACTCATTTAACTTCGACAATCCTGGAACCGGACCATATTTGTTCTTGACATAGCCATTAGTCCTACAAATAATTATTTATTGGGGAGTCTTAACTTAAGTATTAATTGAAAAGGTAAATTTCTAGAAGAGATGAATTCAATTCACACTACCCTTGATCGGCATCCAGTCTGGTCCTCTGTCCTAGACGGTCTTCTCTTCCACTCTTGGCATCCTGGTGCTAATTTTCATGGCATCGCTAGACTTAAAATGCAATACCAAATATGACCTGACCTGGAACCATAGGTGGTGCTATTTTTTGAAGAAAGCAGCCATGTTTTACTAATCTCGTGCAAGGCTTTACCAACATGGCTTCCAACATTGAGACCCATTTGAAACCTGTGAAGCAAGTCAGTGATAACTGCAGACCATGTAAAACAGAAGCGGTAAGTGTGAAGCATGTATGGTTCCCAGCATACTGAGGGCGGTGAGTGGCAGCAGGTCTCTCGGTGAATGGCAGTCACCACAGCTAAGTAGAAACTGAGCGTAGCAAGGAGTTCAGCGGCAAAGCCGACGTGATTAAATTGGAATATCCAGTGCCAAGGTTTCCTCCCCCACCCACCTGAAAGAATGGGGGCACAGAAGGAAACGACAGAGGGGAGAGGAAGCAGGCGAGGAGATAATTAGAAAAAGCCAATCAGCTGAGAAAGGTGGCCAAGGTCTAGCAGACTGCCGCAGAGACGCTCCAATGTCTGGAAGCCTCAAGGACTCTCTGGTGATGATATATGATTGATGGTTATTGTAAGAAGTCAATCAGCTGCAGAGATGACCGCAGCTCATTAGGACAGCAGAGACAACCAAGCAGTTTCTTTACCTATATCCCCCCTCTTAGAATTTACGAGCCTTTAGGACAAGAGTTACACTTCTCAACAAGCTCAGTCTATTAGGGAATAGAAGAAAACCCACCCAAAACTTTTCATCCTGCCTCAATCCTGGGTGATCTGATCAACCTTTAATTATATTTTCTTTTCATAGAGAGGCGAGTAACCTCAGGGGAAACCAGGTTAAAGAAAAACGGAATGTGGAGGATGGGTCAGAGTTATAGTTTACTCTGTAATCTAATTCCAGCTATTGCCTACTTCTCCCAATATCTATTAGCTCAATCATTCCCTTATCAAAGGGGCATTGATCGGATTACGGAGCGGCAGAACAAACCGGACCAAGCTTTTATGACTTCTTCATTATAGACACGCGCGTCATAGGTTACTCTGTGCAAAGTTTATAAGATAGATAATCCCATTTTCGTCCATCTGCAAGTACAGATACAATTCCTGGACCTCGATGCAAAATGTACACATGGACCCCCACCGTGTATGTGTAATTTATAATACTGGTGGCGTGCAATGCAGCTGAAGGGCCTCTTCCACCAGAGATCTCTGCACTTCTTAAACTACAAGGAATAAAGGATGTTCCGACTTTTTCAGTTCTCTCCTTAAAGGTTTAATTTAAAACTTAACTGTCATGTCACCAAAAACCATTGCTTACATCCCCGCAAGTTAAAACATTTTTAATTGAACATATCAGTCAAATATGTACAGAAATGTCAACACATTGTCATGGTACGTAACTTGCTATTTTTTTGTTTGTCTTTTAATAGACAGTTCATCTTTATTTGCATTCTGCCAGCATTATTGATGCTTGAACTTTCTGTCCCTTTTAAATATGCATTGTGCCTCTCATTGCCCAATGGCTGTACTTGAAAACCTGCCTCTTTGTTGTGTGTATTTTGACAGACTGGAGATTTTGAGCAGAAAACCAAAGATCCATTCCTACTTCCTGTAAAAAGATAGAGACCCATCCCTACTTCCTGTAAAAAAATAAAGACCCATACCTACTTCCTGTAAAAAGATAAAGATTCATTCTTACGTCCTGTAAAAAGATAGAGACCCATCCCTACTCCCTGTAAAAAGATAAAGACCCATCCCTACTTCCTGTAAAAAGATAAAGACCCTTCCCTACTTCCTGTAAAAAAATAAAGACCCATTCCTACTTCCTGTAAAAAGATAAAGACCCATCCTTACTTCCTGTAAAAAAATAAAGACCCAGCCCTACTTCCTGTAAAAAAAATAAAGACCCATTCCTACTTCCTGTAAAAAGATAAAGACCCATCCTTACTTCCTGTAAAAAGATAAAGACCCATCCCTACTAACTGTAAAAAGATAAAGACCCATCTCTATTTCCTGTAAATGGATAAAGACCCATCCTTACGTCCTGTAAAAAAATAAAGACCCATCCCTACTTCCTGTAAAAAGATAAAGACCCATCCCTACTTCCTGTAAAAGGATAAAGACCCATCCTTACTTCCTGTAAAAAGACAAAGACCCATCCCTACTTCCTGTAAATAAATAAAGACCCATCCCTACTTCTTGTAAAAATATAAAGACCCATTCCTACTTCCTGTAAAAAGAAAAAGACCCATCCTTACTTCCTGTAAAAGTATAAAGACCCATTCCTACTTCCTGTAAAAATATAAAGACCCATTCCTACTTCCTGTAAAAAGATAAAGACCCATCCTTACTTATTGTAAAAAGATTAGGACCCATCCATATTTCCTGTAAAAAGAAAAAGACCCATCCCTACTTCCTATAAAGATACAAAAACCCATCCCTACTTTCTGTAAGGAAACAAAAATCCACCTACGGTACTCAAAAACCATTCAATTAAGCGACAAAGACCCGCCCAACCCTATTTCCTATAAAACGACAAAGATCCATTCCTACTTCCTGTAAAAAAAAAACCTTAAAATCACCCCCAATTCCTGTATGGAAACAAATATCCATCCATTAACAGACAAAAATCTGTCCCCCCTTTCAGTAAAGAGAAAAAGGCCTTTCCCCACTTCCTGTAAAGAGACAAAGACCCGCCCCACTTTCTATTAAGAGACAAAGACCTGTCCCAGCTTCCTGTAAAAAGACAAAGACCTGTCCCCACTTCCTGTAAAAAGACAAAGACCTGTCTTCACTTCCTGTAAAAAGACAATGACCCGCCCCCACTTCCTGTAGTTTTTCCCAGTGTATCTGCTCCTAGACATGGATAAGACATGACAACAGGGGATAGGGACAGCATTTTAGACAGAGGAGTGTTCGACGCTTTAGAGTGATAGTTCTCTCTGAAAACAACATTTTGGGAAAAATAAAAATTATTTTACAATTTTGTTTGTCATTGCATTGGCATATTTTAAGCAAACTGCACAAATTAGTAGTATTTAGTGATGATATACCAAACGGTGTGGATGGTTCCCAAATACTATGCACAATACTTCATGTTTGGTTTTACTGGTGATTTCTATATAAAATAAATCTATATTTTCATCACTGCATCTAATCTCTTTTTGATACATATAGCACCGTGATTTTGTTTGCCTTGGCAGCAGTTGTCTGGCATTGGGAGCACATGTTTATCTTGCATTTTCCTAACAAAATCCTTTTATTTGCTCCTGAGTTAGCATCCTGGCAGAAATTCAGTCCTCCAACCCACTAGTAAATTAATATCGATGTTGTAGTCAAGTCAATTGAACATGATAATGGTGAGTTGAGGTAGTAATTCATGTCCAAATTATCTTTTTGACAATAAACCGCATTTTAATTTTGCACAATTTTGCATTTGCTTTTAGCAGTAGTAAGGTTTGTCAAATGTGCCACGCTCCCTCTTTTCACTTAATTACCATACAACAGTGCCCATGACACAGTGTGCTAATTAAGGGAAACTGCTATCAATATTTACGTTCTCCTGGCCCATGGCCAAGGAAAAGTCACTGGGGAAATATCATAACTCGGCTATTATAGAGTGGAAATATCTGCTAAATAGTAGCAAATGGTTGTAAACCCATAGGTGTATAAAGGACAAGCATGCTTAAATATGCATACCGATATACCATGGACCGATACACCTCATTCTCTGGATCCATCTATGAAATGGTTAACAATGGAGAATTGGCCTGTTCCACCAACAAAATGGCCAACAATGCATACAATGTATCTGGAATGAAGAAGTTACATTTTCTAAGCAAGTTTTCTTTTTGGTGATAGTGTCACAGTGCTCCCCTATGTACCTTACCTTGGCTGGAAAATAAGAGAGACCTCCAAAACACTTGCATTGGGCACCAAGAACCAACATTGGAAGTTAAGCATATGAAGCAAGAAGTCATTTGTCTGCCTCTTCTCTTGCCAGCTATTGAGTAACCGGTCCCTTCCCAAACCTGACCATGTCATCTGGTTAAAATCCATGATCAGAGACTACTGTTGCCCTAGGGCTCATATGAGCAACAACCTGCACCAATTTCTACAATAAATGAGTTAGCCTTGGAAATTTGCCTATCTACAAACAACATTGATAACTCTTCTATTAGACTATGACCTGATCTCTACCCTCTTAAAAATCTTTGTGTGCCATACCCATTAGACTAACATCAGACTTATTTATGCAGGAGTAGCCAACTCTTCATAAGGTGATGGTCTTCTACTGACATTCGTTTAGCACATACCTCAGAAAAATAAGATCTGTAAATTGAAGTTCTACATGATCCTTTGTCTCCAAAGGCAATCAACTGCTATCAGAACTGTCAATAACCTGCATGCTTAGCCGAACTGAGCGTGCATGTATAGATTGGAAGTAATAGCAGGTCAGCAAAAGAGCATTGATGGACAGCTAAAAGAAGCTGTCAAGCTTTTACTTTACATGCCAACCCTTGATAAAGACTGGTTCTTAAAAGTAATTGTCATCCATCACAAGGGAAAGTCATATAGAAGGCCAGGATGCCGACCAGGATCGTTGGAGATCACAATCGCCTCTTAATCTTGACCAGCTTCAGCACAGAGCTTACAAGCTAGAGACAAGCGGTGGTCGGTCTCCTAGGCAACGAGCTGTAAACAAATGTGTTAATATCTCAAGAACGGCTTACATTTTTAATAAGCAGTAAATTGCACAAGGGCTTATTTTTACAAGCACTTTCCAAGAAGGTTAATTTATGAAGATTGGAAAAATGCTTCTAAAAATAGAAAGGCTCCTCAATGCATGACCCACCTTTGAGTGAGGGTATAATACAAGTCGGACACTATTAACGTATAGGTGTTTTTTTTTGCTCACAAGAGACAAACAAAAAAAGCGGTGCCGACACAGTGTAATATTTGCCTGCCAACATAAACCCTGGGAATTATTTTTCTTCATCTGAAAGTCTGTATATCAATGAACGTTTTGCATTTTGCAAAAGAGCACAGACTCCAGAATTCATTAAAATAAATGAAAATATGTTATATTTTGACAGCATCCATGGCAACGATACACGTTACTATTTTTTTTTGTTTTGTTTTTTTCCGGTTTGAGATGGTAATAAGTTATGGAATGCAGCCAAGTTAATGTAGCAGAGCCACATGAAAGGTGTCTTGGTAAGGAATCTTAAATGGGAGAAGGGTAAATCGCTTCCATTATCAATTCACTGCATAATTTGATGAGAATGATCATTGCAATTTCCTTTGTAAAACTCACAAGGGTGAAAAACAGAATAGGTTGGTGCGAGAATCCAAAATTTCACAATGTTTTTCTTCTTTTCTTTGTCTCCTTACATTTCCCAGACCAAAAAGGGCACAATTTTTCCAATTTTTTTTTTATCTACAGTTTCATCCTATTCATCCTAACCTTGTTTTCCTACGTGGAGACCACGCTGTAGGATTATTGGATTATCATAAAAAAGATACTACATACAGTATAGGCAAACATGCTGCTTTCGAGTGACCCGTTGATCCGCTCAAATCATCACTAATCCAAGTTCAGCACTAACAATTACCAAACCTTTTGTGACAATTTAATAAATTTGGCACAAATAACGTCAAGGAACACACAAGTAAAACAGACTTTGAAAATTCCTTACATCATAAATTCACCTATAAACTTTACTAAAAACTGTTCATGTAACCCTAGTCTAAATACAAAAATGCCCCATAGCTTGAGTCTGTTGACATCAATATGTCCATTTCTGCCACCCTCTTGTGTGTCGCAGGCCTAAACTGGCCCCTGGTTTGTAAAAGTGAATGGCAAGGCATAGAAGCTGTGTCTTCCTAGCTCCACCATGGTTTTCAACTCAACCACATCTTGAGGAGTTGACCTGATGGCCATCGACCTTGTATGTCAACCGCTTTCAGCTGCCGCCAAGTCTAAGTTCAGAGATCAAGGACTCATCATGTGAGAAGATAAGGATTTACGGCAACGAAACATAAAAAGTCTGAACTACATCTCAGGTAATGAGAATTGTGGTTCACAGGTGACTAAGCTACTCTCGGCCTCCCCTGACCCTTTTTTCTTCTGAATCCCGAGCAGCGATTTAGTTGATACAAGTGACACAGTGCTGAACAACACGACTCAATTCTTTCCAGGCCAAACATCGATGTCTGATCCAGCAGAAGGAAGTCCATTAGCTTTTGTTATCGCCTGCTTTTCTGTCTTTGTTGATAGTAAAAGCCATAAACGCAACAAAGCCGTCCCAAGGGATGACACAGGATGTTTAATACGCCACTGTGCCGCACTCTGCTCTACATTAAATAAATTAAAGGCTTGGAAATAGAAACCGTCTTGGGCCCTCCCTTCTTCTTTCAGATACTGCCTGTCATATCTCACTAATAACTCAGGACAAGAAGTGTTCGTGCATGACAACTGAAACATTAGTGGGCAAACATGGCCTCGAACCATTCCCCGGTGGCTGGGTACATGCTTAGACATGAGTTCTTGTAGAAGGAAAAAAAAAAGGATGATATTGTTATCCAGCTTCATGAATTTTGAAGGAAACCAAGATGACTAGTAATTAGACATTAGGATTTATGCATGTCTATCATAGGCAATGCCTACATTGTTGGAAGGGTTTATTAACAATAAGCTGATCTCAAAATATCCTCGCATTGAGACCCTGGACACTTAGCTGTTATGTGATGCAGAAAGTGTTTTTAATTTCCCTGCAGTGCCTTCGCAGGGGAAAGTCGGCGTTACACAGTATCTAGATGTTTTGGATTAGCATCTCCAGATCAGGAAACAATTTGTTGAGCTCCACTTTCGTCATGAGTTGCTGATCTTCTATTAAACCCAAATTCACCAGTGGTTTGTTTCCTAAATTGGACCCACTTTTAAATAGATGTGGTCCCCTGTCCTTAACCACCAGCTATTAACCTTACTCCTTCACAACCGATGACGTATATTTACGTCATTGGACATGTCCTTGCCTTTGATGAGGGCTCCGGCACTCGATGGCTGACTTAATCAGTCATAAAGTGTCTGTAACAGCAGAGGGTTAAAGCTAAACAAGTTAAAAAAGTTACATTTCACTGTCAATGACTGATAGCTGCATTTACGATGGGCCAGTAGGAACAGCGTCACCTGTCATGTGATTGCGGGGCACCGATGGGTTGCCATAATAGCCAAGGGTCTGCAGTAGACCGCTGTTCGTATCATTGTAATACTCCTGTGAACTCGAGCTTGTGGCCGGTGTTGGTAGGAGATCTTGATTTTTGCTGAAGCCCTGCCATGTATAGCAGAGGCGATCAAATGATCGCAGCTTTAATTCTCTTATGGGGAATATTGAATAAAGTAAAAAGTGAAAAAAGAAGTTTTAAAAAATGACAAAAGTCAAAATCACATCTCTTTTGCCCCATTAAAAATAGAACATTGAAAAAAATACAGATATTTGGTATCACTGCATTCAGAAACACCCGATCTATCAAAATATTAAGTAAATTAATCTGTTCGGTAAACGGCTAAACGAGAAAAACGATCAAATCGCCAGAATTACAGTTTTTTGGTCGCTGCAACATTGCAACAAAATGCAGTAACGGGTGATCAAAAGATTGTATCTACACCAAAATGGTATCAATAGAAATGTCAGCTTAGGGCACGAAAAATAAGTCTTCACCCAGCTCCAGATCCTGTACAATGAGATCGTTACAGGTTTTGGAAAGTGGCGACAAATGCAAAAACTTTTTTCATATCAACATCGGAATTCTTTTTCACCACATAAATAAAAAATAATCTAGACATGGTATCTGTGTACTCCTAATGCCCCGGAGAATCATAATGGTTGGTCGGTTTTATCATATAGTTAACGTGGTAAAAAAAAAAAAAATTGTGGAATTGCACTTTTTTCACCTGGAATTCTGTTTCCATTTTCTAGTATACTATGTGGTAAAATCAATGGTGTCATTCAAAAGTACAACTTGTCTCGCAAAAACAAGCCCTCAAGCGGCCACATATGACTGAAAAATTAAATAATGTTTGGCTCTTGGAGGGAAAGGAAAAAATGGAAAATCGCCAGGAATTGAAGGGGTTAAAAGAGAGTAGCTATAAAGTTATTGTCTTGTTCCCAAGACATTAGGATCTATGCTTGTACACCAATGCCAATACCTTCTCTTCGGAGAGGTCCATTAACAATAAGCTGATCCCAAAGCATCCTCATACTGGGACCTCTGGCGATTACAGCTGTTTCACTTGGATACATGTGGCAAGTGTTTAATTTCCTTGAAATGCCTCTGCAGGAGAAATTAGGCAATACACTGTGTATACTCACGTGTTCAGATTAGGTCCTCCATATCAATCTTTGTTGTCGATCTTTACTCTTGCTCAAGGGAACCTGTCACCTGAATTTGGCGGGACTGGTTTTGGGTCATATGGGTGGAGTTTTCAGGTGTTTGATTCACCCTTTTCTTACCCGCTGGCTGCATGCTGGCTGCAATATTGGATTGAAGTTCATTCTCTGTCCTCGGTAGTACACGCCTGTGTAAGGCAAGGGTGAATCAAACACCTGAAAACTCCACCCATATGACCCAAAACCAGTCCCTCCAAATTCAGGTGACAGTGTCCCTTTAAAGGGACTCTGTCACCTGAATTTGGAGGGAACAATTTTCAGCCACAGAGGCGGGGTTTTCGGGTGTTTGATTCACCCTTTCCTTACCTGCTGACTGCATGCTGGCTGCAATATTGGATTGACGTTCACTCTCTGTCCTCCGTAGTACATGCCTGCACAAAGCAACCTTGCCTTGCGCAGACATGTACTACGGAGGACAGAGAATGAACTTCAATCCAACATTGCAGCCAGCTTGCAGCCAGCGGGTAAGGAAAGGGTGAATCAAACACCCGAAAACCCCGCCTCTATGGCTGAAGATTGTTCCCTCCAAATTCAGGTGACAGAGTCCCTTTAAGAGTTGACAGTCTTCTGTTAAACCCAAATTCCCTTAGGAAGTGATTCCGAAACTGAACAAAATGATTAAGTAAATGAGTTCCTGTGTCCTTAACCCTCAGGTATTAACCATTAGCTCCTCATGAACAGGAAACCATCTTTGTTGTCAATCTCCACTTTTGTCAAGAGTTGTCAATATTCTATTAAACCAGAATTCCTTAATAAAATGATTTTTATATTGAACAAACGTGTAAATAGATGAGGACCCACTGACCTTAAAGAAGCACGCTTCCTCCTCACATCAAAGTTTTTATCCTTTTAATATCATCATACATGTATATATCATATTATATAGCACTGATTACTTACAGTCATTGACCTAATGGAAAAGAGAAGAGTTCACTGGGTAGAAAAGTAAAATGAACAATTGTAAGTACACAGTGCTATAAAATATGATGACTGCAGTATTAAGAAGATAAAAACTTTGATGAGAGCAGGAGGAGGAGGAAGAGGAGGAGGAGGGCTTTCTGCTCCAAGCAGAAACAGTAAATCTCTTGTGCCTGTATGACATGTTCCCTTCTTGAAATCCCGACCCTGATTCTCTGCTCCCCCTGCCTTAGACTTTTGCAGTGTCTTATGACTTGTGCGGAAAAAATTGACCTCCGGTTTCTACATAGCGCTTAGAAGGTAGATGAATTCGGGTTGTCAGGTTATAATCACGTGATGTCATAGACCTAATGGAAAAGAGAAGAATTCACCTTGTAGAAAGGTAAAATGAACAACTGTAAGTACACAATGCTATATAATATGATGACTGCAGTTTATTATGAGGATAAAAACTCTGATGGGAGAGGAGGAGGACGAGGAGAAGGAGGAGGGCTTCTGTAACCCTCAGGGATTAACCATAAATGAGAGTAGCTACAAAGACATTTTCTTGTTCCGGAGACATTATGAGGTACAGTATGCACAGGGTTGGACTGGCCTGGCGGGGTATCGGGAAAATCCCCAGTGGACCCTTGGCAGTGGGAATAAGGAAAAGAGAAAAAAAGTCTGCGGTTTATAGGGGCATGGGCCCTTTAAAAGCGCAGACAGAAAAAGTCCAGGGGCGCGTGCACACAGTGGTCATTACCTGAACCACCGCGTCGCACGTCCCGATCGATACTGGCAAGTGTGCGCCCTGCGTATGACGTCAGTGTCAAGCGCTGCATGCAATGGGCACACAGCCACCTGCCTCTGCTAGGTCGGCGGCCATTTTATGTGCGCACCAGACCTACAGAGGAGGAGGACAACCCCCGGCGCTGGGAGCACAGGAAGGTCTCTCTCTCTCTCTGTCTGTCTCTCTCCATTAAGCCAGGATAAGTGGCCAGGATAGTTATATGGGGGCAGGAAAAAAGGACCAGGATGCATATAAGGGTGGGTGACAGGATGGAAGCCCCAAAGAGAATGAATGGAGCTGCGGTCAGACATCTGAACTGCTGCTGCATTTTAAAATGGGGATAAAAGTGTCCTGTCAGGGATAAAACTTCCCCATTCTTCCGATCGGTGCAGTTTCTAATGGTCGGACCTAAGCGATCGCCTATCCTGTGGAGCCCATGGATTGGTCATGATAACTTGTTTTAACCATAGAACCTTTAATATAAAATACCGTAATTGTACATCCCAGTTATGGGGGCGCACTGTAGATGTGCAGCAGCCGCCTGTGTTTTACAGTCGATGCTCCACTATAATGGGGATAACGACTTACAGATATTTGCATATAGCTGTATTGTGGGCCCCTAGAGTCCATTCCCCAGGTGGGCCCCAGACACCCTAGTCCGTTCCTGGGTATGCATGTCAACCATTAGTAATACCTTCTCATCGGAAAGGACCGTTAGCGTTAAGCTGATCAGAAAACATCCTCAGGCTGAGATTCATGGCGTTTACAGCTGTTATGCTTGGGTAAATGTAGTAGCAAGTGTTTAATATTCCTGTGGTTTCTCCATAGATGAAATCAGTCATTACAGTGTCTATTCAAATGTTTTTGATTAGGTCCTCCAGAGCAGGAGATGGATTTTTATGTCAATTTTCACTTTCGTTAACAGTCGATGATCTTTTGTTAAACCAAAATTCCCTATTGAAGTAAAATGAAAATATGTTCCTAAACTGGGCAAAACTTTTAAATGGGTTTTGAAAACCCATATTTAAAAAGAAAAGGCCTATTGTCCTCAACCCTTAGCTATTAGCCATGAAGAGACAAACTCTTGTCCCAAAGGACCTGACACGTCCATGCATTACACGAACATCAAATGAACTAAGTGAATTCCGTGCGGTCCTAACTTTCCGCTATGGTAATTCTTACTGGATAAAACAAGCTGTCATCTTTTCTAAAGGAACCTTTCTACAGACAAAATTGTCCATTGCAGGAAACCTCTTTAGAAAAGCATGCTTGTATACTAGGCAAACACATGAAGGTGTACAACATGAGAGTCAATACATTGATGAATCCATTTCGCGAGATAGGTTTTCCATCCTGAAGCCAACCATATGACCTAGTAGGACATGCATTGTTTTTACGAAACAGTTCCTTTACGTGACAGTGACATTCAAACTCCTTTTGTCTCACGTCATATTTGCTGCGCTGGATTATCAACATCTAGATTTATGACTTTTTTACAGTAAATTGCTGATATTATGCTTTAAATGCCTCATTTCCATTGTGCTCTGACTTTTTTTTCCATCTCGTTTTCTCTTCACTTTATAACTGTGGAATATCTGCTTCTATAAAATGTCATTTAGATAGATAGATAGATTGGTCCGCAACGCTGACTCTAGAGTGGCAAAATGTAAAAATCACTCACAGGCATATGCTGCAGCCACTGATTAAACTATATGTTAATATCTCTTCATTTTTTTCCCAGTGACAAGACAGGGTCACCAAGCGAGAGATGACAGCTACAACTTTTTATCATAGCAGGAGATGCTTACACCGGTGTCAGATTGTGGATGGAATTGAACTGATCCAATAAAAAAAAAATTACGAGAGGAAAGTAGTAAACTGAGAAAATTATTTTCAAGTGGAACATCTTCATAGATTATAGGAAGTGTCCTTAAGCGCCTGCCAGGCCACATAAACCACACTGTCTAATGGAGTGCAATTTATTTAGTTAGGTCTCAATACCATTTACAAAAAATAACATGCTCATCTCCATTCTTCTAATCAAGGACTCGCACGGTAACGTTGAGCTGGAAATCAAGCTAATCAAGGTCAACGTATGATGAATTTCCAGCCGCATCGATCGAGAGGAAGTCAATCTGAAATACTGGTTGGGTTAGTTACTTATTTGTTCTGCCTAATGGTCCTTCTTGACCTTACAAGAAGAGACAAGTGGCTTCAAGCTCCGAACGAATCGCAAGTTAAAAATAAATCGAATTAGGAGGTTTTCCACTTTCGGAAATCTTCTAAGTTTAAAAAGTTTGCAAACGCAAGAGTGGCTAAACACTTTATTTCTATTCAGAGGTAAGGTTATTTGAGGAGCACTATTATCTCTTTCTTCAAGGATTATTATCTCTGGTCTAAGTTCATAGACCAATATCATGTCTAAAGGACATGATCAGTGGAGACACACTTTTAAAGGGAATCTGTCACCCCTTTTTTTCGATATGAGGTAAAAATATTGTTCAATTTAGCGTGAGCTCTGCATTATAGCAGTGCCTTTCATATCCCCTGAATCCCCACCTTTGCTGAGAAAATACCTTTGTAATCTCTGCGGCGTCCTATTTAAATTACCACAGTCCGGTCCGATGAGCGGGGCTTATTCGCATTCTCTTCCCCCCGCTCCTCGGCGTGCTGGACGTAGTGAGATCTGTGAATAGCACAGATCCCGTACAGTTTCTGTTTCTATGGTAAATAAGTAAATACAGTGACATGTAAAAGTATTGACACCTCTGGTCAAAATTACTGTTATCGTGAAATGATCTCTAAAAGGCTTTAAGTTAAAGATGACACAATTCTTTGTATTTTAGGCAAAAAAAACATATATTGTAATTTTATAAATTTTACAAATTACAAAAAGGAACATAAGCAAATGCAAAAGTTTGGGCACCCCTGGAGATTTGTGTGCTCAGCTAACTTTGACCAAGGTTTCATATGTTAACCAAGGTTTCATATATTAATTAGCCTCTTAGGGTTATGGCTTGTTCACTATCATCCTCAAGAAAGGCCAGGTATGTAAATTTCCCAGCTTTATAAAACCCAGCCTCCTCTAACCTTGTGCCAAAAAGCAGCAGCCACGGGTTCTTCTATGCAGCTACCCAGCACTCTGAAAATGAAAATGGTGGAGGCCCACAAAGCAGGAGAAGGCTATAAGAAGATAGCAAAGCATTTTCAACTTGCTCTTTCCTTAGTTCAAAATGTAATTAAGAAATGGCAGCTAACATGAACAGTGGAGATCAAGATAATGTCTGGAAGACCAAGCAAATTTTCAGAGTGAGAGATGCTTATACGATGATTACTAAAATAGGCAAATCGGAACCCTCACGGGACTGCAAAAGACCTTTATAAAGTTATAGCAGACTCTGGAGTTGTGGTACATTGTTCTACTGTTCAGAGACACCTACACAAATATGGCCTTCATAGAAGGGTCGCCAGAAGAAAACCTCTCCTGCATCCTTACCATAAAATTCAGTCTGAAGTATGCAAAATAACATCTAAACTAGCCTTATGCATTTTGGAAACCAGTCCTGTGGACCGATGAGGTTAAAATAGAACTTTGGCCACCATGATCAAAGGTATGTGTGGAGAAAAAGGGGCACAGGATTTCAGGAAAAGAGCCAACCATTAAGCATGGGGGTGGATCAGGCATGCTTTATGTTGTGTTGCAGCCAATGGCACATAGAACATGTCATGGAGAGAAGAATGGATTCAATAAAATTTCGACAAAATATTGATGCAAACATAACACCATCTGTAAAAAAGCTTCTACAAATGGATAATGATAATGATCCTAACCACACATCAAAACCCACAATTGATAACCTCAAAAGGTGCAAGCTGAAGGTTTTACAATGGCCCTCACTGTACCCTGATCTGAACATCATTGAAAATGTGTGGCGAGACTTCAAAATAGAAAGGATGCAAGGCGACCCAGGAATCTCACAGAACTGACAGAATTCTCCATGAAAAGAATGGATGAAAATCCCTCAAACAAGAATAGAAAGGCACTTGTCTGGCTACAAAAAGTGTTTACAAGCTGTGATACTTTCAAAAGGGGGTGCTACTCATCTCTAAACGATACCAAATTTGCATATTGATTGCATTTAGCTGAAAAAATCACTTAATACCACAGAAAGGAGTCATTATTCAATAAAAAATTAACAAACTTGTATTTAATTAAATTAAAACACAATTATTGAGGTTCTCAGACTTATTTCTGGTGAAACAGTGATGATGGAGGCTGAACAATGCTATTTCTCAGTACAGAAAATGTATCACCTGTGTAGAGAATCACATGATAGTAAGCGGTTGTGTCTGGTAACATCTACAACCACATCACAGGTGCAGACCTGCGTATATATACAGTATATATATATATATATATATATATATATATATATAAATATACAGTATATATATATATATATATATATATATATATATATATATATATAGTTATACTGTTAGTAATATACACAGACGCACATCTGAGGCAGAGTTTTACCTATACATCTAATGAAAATTATATCAGAGCAGGTAATTACCTATAGCATAGTCCAACACCAAACTGCCTCACTACCCCAACGCACGTTTCACGTCACTCGTTTCCTCAGGTGGCGTGGGTATACAAGTTCCTATGACTTGTTTTTATATCCAGCCTTTAAGGTCACATGCTTGCTAATTACCTATAATAGTGTCGTATGCGGCACATGGTCATTGGCGTCATCCCTGCTGACAATGTCATGCCGTGCGTGTGTGGGGCACGCTTTTCACATGGTGCAGTCATGAGATTATATTGTTTCACCCTTTTTATTAACCTTCATCACATTGTTGTAGTGATGCAAATATGAATCCCTGTATTAACATTTATAGAAAAAATACAAAACAAATTTGTGCACAAGAATTATAATACAAATAACATATAAATTGCATACTTCCGTCTTGTGCTCGTGATACGACGCACTGTTGGTCAACAGTCGTTGAGTATTTGAAGGCAGATTTTTCCATGGCAGGCTGGAAGTTCGTATTCAATTCAGTCCTCATTACATGATTCTATAGTCACAGGAACCAAGAGAAAACAACCACACAAAACAAGATTAAATAATCTCAAGAATTATTCAAATCAACTATATAAAAATAAATCGTTAATTACAGCAGAGATTCAGAACTTCACAAAGTTCACTGACTATTAGTCCTCATAGATATAGAGCAAAGGTAATGGCTTTACGTGAACCATATGGAGCGGGAGATAAATACAAAGGAAGTGTGTCATCTGTAACTTTAGGCCTTTTAGAGATAATTTCATCTTCAACTTGCTTAACTCTTCACAATAACAGTAATTTTGACCAGGTGTGCCCAAACTGTATCCAAGGATCCATCAATGACTCAAAGGATCCACGTCCCCTCTTGTAGGTTGTGACATCCACCTTCTTCCTTGCCTTCTTCATTACTTTGGATTTCTTCTTTTTTTTCTCCGTCCAAGAGTCACTAATTAGTGTTGAACAGATGCAGCATGTCTATCTACGTAATTGTCTCTAAGGCAAGCCCAGTTGTGTAGACATAATTGGCCGGATGTACGTCTGGTTATTCATTACCTCTTTAATTTGTATCCAGGATATAGAATATTGTACGGAATATATTTTTTTTATGTTCCACCATGAATATGACAAGGAGTGAATACTCGGGCACGGCAATGGAGAAATTATCTTACCCTTGGACATGTTAGATGTCCTTTGTTTGGTCGCTCATCACTTATCTTCTCCCAGAGCTATGTTGTGTCACAATGCTGATATGATGTCTAGAACATTCTCTGCGGCGGTAGGTAAGATTGCATTAAAGATTGCAGGGTTACAAGACTGGAGCCTGAGCCTCAATATATCAGTAGATCATTGATGCTGTACAGCCATGTTTTTAGTATGTTCAAGCAGGCAAGCTTATTCAGTAGGCATGATCCAATATGATAAGATATAAACAGATATCATAAGTCTAATACTCTAGGCTTTATTGTAAATTGTGAAAACTTAGAATTCTAATATATTTTTCTCTTTAATTATTTTAGGACAATGTTTTAACTACTGAATAGGAATTTGATTAAGAGGCTTATTTCAGAAGGCCATAAGATGCCAACTTTCTTGGTTCTGTATCACAACGTAATTATTCTTAGATATCGTCAGAGTTCTACTATCCTGACATGAGATCACCATAGGTTTCTGGTAAACTATACTTAGATCACCATAGGGTTCTACTGAACTGATCTGAGACCACCATATGGTTCTATTGAACTGGATTGAGATGATAATAGGGTTCTATTGAACTGACCTGAGACCAGCATAGTGTTCCATTGAACTGGCCTAAGATCCCTATAGCATTCTACTGAACTGACCGTAGATTACCATAGGGTTCTAGTGAATGGACCTGAGACCAACATAGTGTTCCATTGACCTGGCCTGAGATCCCCATTGGGTTTTATTGAACTGACCTGAGATCGCAATAGGATTCTAATGAACTGACCTGAGATCACAATAGAGTTCTAGTGAACTGACCTGAGATCACCATAGGGTTCTAGTGAACAGACATGCGATCACCATAGGATTCTAGTGAACTGACCTGAGATCACCATAGGTTTCTTCTCAACTGACCTGAGACCAGCATAAGTTTCTACTGAACCAACCTGAGATCACCATAGGGTTCTGCTGAATTGACATCATATTTATAATATGGACATATGATCTACGACTTGACAGAAATGTTCAAGCAGATCCCATTTGCTAGATGTCTGCTTTTTGAATGATATGACTATCCGCATATTAATTCATGTGCAAGTTGCCATGGCTCACGCTACTGCTTTCTCGTGCCCTACTTTGTTGGATTGTTCCTCAGTATTTTTACACGTAATTTAAGAAGTATAATGTATTATCTCACCTCATGGCTAAGTAAGAAATAAAACCAAAAAAACCTGCAGTCATATAAGCAAACCCTTTTCTCCTCACTAATCATTGTCATTAGGGCAAAACCTGATTACATCATGTTCTCTGTGCTGTAGAAAATTGACACTACTATATATGTCAGCTATATCGATTTCTGGCTGACAGTGAGCGATCCATGTATCAAACATTGCTCGGCTGCACAATTCAAAGCGAGACTTCCATCAAGGGATGTATTTCTCCATCTGGACCCCACAGGGGGATTGATTATGACCACCTATACCCAGTGTTTCTAGCTTAGCTTGGTGGACTCATTTGTCATAGCGTTGAGTAACTGAATATATGTTCAGACACTGTGCTACGGAACAGATGAATTTCTCCACAAAAGACTTTATTTAATTTAATATTTTATTTCAAGGATTTTTTTCATGGTTGCTCTAGGAAATAAGTCTTCTTGGGTAGTTTTCATATATAGCGAGCTGCCGAGGATTTGAGGATGTGGTTGTGGTGTAGAAACTAAATAAATGAGCTAGGAACTGATCCAAATGTGATAAACTGGGGATTTTCTTAAATGCACGATGTTTATCTGCCTTTGCTACTTTTGACTCTTAAGCAAAGCGTTCGCTTAAACCATTCTGTGGAAGAACAGATACTATTCATGTTCTTAAAGAGTGTTAAACCGCGTCAGTTACTCACACAGAGTGGATCAAGTCTTGATATTTGCTGAGCCATGATATCAGCTATTTTTAACTGGGTTGTGCAGAAACTCTTCTTTTTTGGAGTTATTTTTGCATAGCATAAGTAAATGAGTCCTTAAAAAAAGTGGTCCTCAGCTTACTGGTTTCCCCAGATTCCCGCTGGTCTCTACTTCTTGGTTCTTCACGATACACAAGAAATAACAACCATTATTGGCCTTTGATATGACTTTCGTAAGCTACTGATTGACTGACTGATCTTTTCTTGTGTTGAGAAGAACCAGGAAATAGAAACCTGATGGGAAGCCAAAAAAACACTGAGATGGAGGATCAGCAAGATGAGTATCACTATAGAGCCATACCACTTTTCTAAAACTTGGTCAACATAGAGCCATACCTTTTTTCTTAAAAATGGTCAGTCAAATAAAACACTTTAGAGGTCATCTAGGTACCCATCAAGAAGACACTTCCAATGTTGAGATCATACAAAACCCTCTTTCCTCAGGAGATGGTGTGTGTTCTTTAGTTTCCAAAATCTTTATGCAGTGGGCTATTATGGTTCACAGATGGGCAAGAAGACAGAGAATAAAAACCTTTTTTTTTTTCTTTTATTTCTAATGGTCCTTCTGGTTCAATGATGCACTTTAACAATCTGTGAAAAATACATCTAGAGATGTAAGCCACAGTTCTTTGAGGTGTTGCTTAAGGAAATATTTTGGGGGGTTAGAAGCAATGAGTAGAATTAATATGATGATTTGGCCCAAACAACCCCAACTAATCACAAAAACAAAGTGGAAAGGCATTTAGAAGGGCCATACCACTTCCTCTCTTTTCAGCACTTCCTGTTTTTCTACAAAGGCCACATGGTCAATCCATTACAATCAATGGCCAATCATGGTGCTGCCTTCAAAAAGTCATGGCATCAAAACAGGCAATCATACACAGTTGGTATACCCAATATCTATCTTGAGGTGAATCCTTTATTTCCATTTTTTTTATTTCATATGATTCAAGACAACATTGAAGGTTAACACAAAAGGAATTTTTATATTTTATTTCAAATATTGTTTTATTTTTAGATAGTAGAGCTGAGTGAGCAAACAAAAGTAACGATCCAAAAACTAGTAGCCAAAATGTCCGAAAGTCCCAGAAGGGCAAAGTGTTAACTTTTTCTCTTAATTTCTTCTGTTAATTTTAGCCAATAACAATTGGCCCAACTCTGAGTAATCATAGGGCACCAAAGAAATGACAAAATCCATATCTGCTGCATCCATCTTTGTCAGGTGTTCTTGACATTGACATACCGTCGAGTTTCTTCCCATAATATGGCAGAGGTAGAGCGCTGTGACATCACAAGTCCCCATCTTTCACCCATTGTCAACGAAACCGAATACTCTTCTATGTACCATTCAGCTATGTGATGGGATAGTTCATGGACCTTTTTCCATTCAGAAATACTTACTCTTAGAGCAATAAACCCATAGGAGTTGACTGCAGAATTATCTGTTTGGAGAGCTCGAGTGAATAACAAAGCGTAAAGCAGCTGGGGAACCTAAGACTATCACTCATCACGTGTGACTCATGCCGAGCTGGTTGCAGCCTGAGCAGCCATTTAAAGACTGGCATAGAATCTGTTGTATTTTTTTCCTTTCCTTTTTTTCGTTTCATTTTCAAAGGCTTTGATTTTAAGTGTGACACATGGGCAGAGAAGGTTTTTAGAACACGGCTGCAGATGTTTCACGAAGAAGACTTTCATTCTCAGCTTTATCCCCAGATCATGCAAAAAAGCAGACCGTTTCTCTGAATTCTAAGAGCTTTCTAATGAGGCCTGTTAATCATACACAGACACAGTGGCTGTATGAATAACTATTTGATAAAAAAAAGAGATAAATGTTAGATTGGGATGCTGGGGCCAGACTACGGAATTCCATCCAATTCACTAAGACGGGTGGCCCTCAACCCCATGCTTCTTGACGTACAATTGGCTTAGTTTGGGAGTAAAGGATGAGAATACATATGGACCAAGTCTATGCAAGCTACAGAAAAAACAAGTGATGATGATCCAATTAATTGAACATCAGGAAATCTCAAATTACCCATTGTCAAGCATTGAGTGAGTGCCTAGGAGAAAGGATTTCTACTCTAATTTATCAGCTTGACTTTTTGCACTTTAGTCTCTGTTCACACAGTATTTTAAGGTCGCCCAGATATTCTTATTCTCCAAACATTTGCATCTTCAGATTATGTAAGTCAAACGGTATTGGTGATGTTCGGCTGAGTTGCTCAGTTCCACAATCTCTCCCGCAGAAATAACCTTGAAAAACAACCAAATATAGGTCAGCTAAACCATTTGAACTTATCCCCCCAAAAATTTCTTATTATACTCACAAGTCCAGTTTTATTTAAAGTATGAAAAAATATAAACCAACAAACTAAAAGAAGGGGGCATGTATGCACTACAATTAACTAGTACTGTAGGAAGCCTACCTTTTCTTCTGTGTATCCAAGATCTGAGGTGCCCTCCTTGATATTCCCTATGGATAGGGAAAGGAGACAGTTTTGCATATACTGGATCCAGCCAAGGTAGTGCATCAGTTGTCCTGGGTTGGTGCTTGATCTTGCACCAATTGTGCAGGAGGATGAAGGAGGTCGCAACCTCCGAAACGTGTTGGATGATTAGCTGCTCTTTTCTCTTCCTTATGTGAAGGAAAGGTTGTGTTTTGAGTGACATCACCCAGACACAGATGGTAGACTTCTGCAAACCAGAGTGAGGACAGATGTGACTGGCCGGCACGCTGACTGCACAATCGGTGGAGGATCAAGCACAAACTCAGGATAACTGATACACTACCTCGGGTGGATCCAGGATAAGCCAAACTGTCTCCTCTCCCTATCGATAGGAAAAAAAAAGGAGGCCACGTCAGATCTTGGAAACACAGAAGCAAAGGTAGGCTTCCATCAGCACTAGTTAATTGTAGCGCATACATGCCATTTTTTTTTACTTTGTAGGTTTATGTATGCATGGTGGCAAAAAGTGAGTTTGTATGCATCTCTTTTAACTATGGCACTCAATTTACTAAGAATTTGTAAATGAGTCCCATCCATATTTTGTGATTTTTTATTTTGTAATAGGATGATTAAGATGTACTAAAGAGAGGAGAAGCTGATAGGTATACACCAAGCATGGGCGACGGAGGAGAGCAGACGTTATAAATAGAAATGGCCCTTTTGGGAGAACAATAGGACGGTGACACGAGCAATGCATGACACTCTCCAAGCTGGGATTATAGCGTGGTCTGCCAACATCTTGAGAAACATCTTGTTATTCCACATCTTGAGACAGCTTTATTGACCACAACAAATGCAGTATCGTGTTTTCTAATTTCAAGTGCTCAGTAGTCATAATACATTATCTCAATTCTGGACATGCGGCTACTTGATGCTCATCTTGTCATGTTGCACCTTGGTGGCGTGGAGAAAGATGAAAACACCTAGATTCTCTTTAATGGACTTCTACTTTTCCTTAATAAAAGTCAGCAATAGCGTTGAAATATTTCATAGACACGTAGACAGTGTTGAGTCTGCATTGCCTTATCCATCTTTGCTTTGATGTAAAAAAAACGAGCTTACTTCAAGCACTACTGAACAGACGTGATGAATGTAACAGACGGCCCGTGTGATCTTCACAAGTCCTCCTGAGTCCTGACGTCTTATGGTGGAAATTTGTAATTGGGGTGATATAATGGTTCGTGATTAGCATATTTGCATTCCCTTTATTGGCTTTTTTGTTCGAATATTGATAGCATAATCCAGCATATTACCCAGAAAGAATTCAAGGTTGTCCCTGTACTTAGTAGGGTTATAATTTCATCAACATATATCAGCCAAACATAGAAAGGTCTATGTAGGTCAATAAATCTCGTAGAGGAACAGGGAATAATCCAAAGTCAAACTTGGTAAGATACAGACTTGGCAACATGTGAACCTTGAATCCCAAAGTGATGATAGCATTTGTAAACCACCGTATGACAATCTGGTCTTCTACCACTGGACTTCATTTGAGATATATTGGTGTATTTTTCATGTTTTTCTGTCTCTACTCCTTTGAGCTGAAAACGTCATTCTAGATGACAGGTCTATGACCAATGTCATAGCTACAGTGAGTAAGGAGCTTATGGGAGCTTTTTGAGCATATACAATATACAGTATAACTTAAGTTAAAAAATGTATGGATAGCTAAAGTTATAGAACAGCTGTATGTATTGCAGAGGTGTCTCGTGCGTCTGGCTTTGATGCCAGAGAGGGCCTAAAGGTCGTAATGCTACCTTGTTGAACATTGTAGTCATAAATGGTATTAACCAGTTGAATGGTGTTAGAATGGCTTTGTATTGGGTCCCAATAATAAACTGCACTTGTAATGAACCTCATTTTTAAATAATCAATTAGAGAATTTTGGGGTAGGATCTCTTTTAAGTTTTCTTTTTCCTGTCTCTTTTAAGATAAAATTTGTCTTGAGTAGGATTTCTTTCAGACCTTGTCTTTCACAACTCTTTTAGGGTAGAACCTCTTTGCGATCTTCTCTTTATTATCTTTTTGAGGGTAGGATCTCTTAGGCTAGGCTCTCTTTCAGACCAGTTCTTTGAGCACTCTCTTAAGGTACCGTCACATTAAGCGACGCTGCAGCGATATAGGCAACGATGCCGATCGCTGCAGTGTCGCTGTTTCGTCGCTGTGTGGTCGCTGGAGAGCTGTCACACAGACAGCTCTCCAGCGACCAATGATGCCCAAGTCCCCTGGTAACCAGGGTAAACATCGGGTTACTAAGCGCAGGGCCGCGCTTAGTAACCCGATGTTTATCCTGGTTACCATTGTAAATGTAAAAAAAAACAAACAGTACATACTTACATTCTGGTGTCTGTCCCCCGACCTCAGCTTCCCTGACTGTGAGCACCGGCCGGCCGTAAAGCAGAGCAGTGACGTCACCGCTGTGCTTTATGGCCGGCGCTCACAGTCAGTGCGGGAAGCTGACGGCGAGGGGACAGACACCGGAATGTAAGTATGTACTGTTTTTTTTTTTTTACATTTATAATGGTAACCAGGGTAAACATCGGGTTACTAAAGCGCGGCACTGCGCTTAGTAACCCGATGTTTACCCTGGTTACCAGTGAAGACATCGCTGGATCGGCATCACACACGCCGATTCAGCGATGTCAGCGGGTGAAATAAAGTTCTGGCCATTCTGCTCCGACCAACGATGTCACAGCAGGATCCAGATCACTGCTGCGTGTCAAACACAACGATATCGCTATCAAGGACGCTGCAACGTCACGGATCGCTAGCGATATCGTTGTTAAGTTGTTCAGTGTGATGGTACCTTTAGGATAGGATCTCTTAGGGTAGAATCTCTTTCATGTATTAGCCAGAGCTTAGAGTGGCTACAGAAAACATTTCTTACTCTGTAGGGCCTAACATACATAACATGGGCACCCTGTGATGAATTTAGAGATTTGTCCATCAAATCTCAGCTTTGTCTCTGTTGTGGTTTGGTCCAAACAGATGGAGTTTTGATGCTTTCATAAAACTCCAAGGGATTCAAAACAAAAAAACAAACTCCTCAGGGCACAAAGGTCTCCCATCGAATAAACAGTTCATTTAAACAAAGGGCACATATATCAGTGCGGGCTCACCAGAACAGATTACAGTCCTTTCTCGCGGAGCAAACTTTAGTCAAAAAATAAGTATAATCGATCTAGGGGCGATCTAATAACCATGTATAAGTATATAAGGGGACAATACAAATATCTCGCTGAGGATCTGTTTATACCAAGGAAGGTGACGGGCACAAGGGGGCATTCTTTGCGTCTGGAGGAGAGAAGGTTTTTCCACCAACATAGAAGAGGATTCTTTACTGTTAGGGCAGTGAGAATCTGGAATTGCTTGCCTGAGGAGGTGGTGATGGCGAACTCAGTCGAGGGGTTCAAGAGAGGCCTGGATGTCTTCCTGGAGCAGAACAATATTGTATCATACAATTATTAGGTTCTGTAGAAGGACGTAGATCTGGGTATTTATTATGATGGAATATAGGCTGAACTGGATGGACAAATGTCTTTTTTCGGCCTTACTAACTATGTTACTATGTTACTATGTAATCCTACCATGTCTCTGTATCCCCTTTAGCCTGAGCTCCATCACCAAACAGAAATATTCAACTCCATGCACAGTTCACACTAAACAGGCTGCTGCTTCCACAGTTTATTCTACAGCTCCAACACACAGACTGCTCAGCTTTCCTGGTTGACCCACACAGTCTCCTCTCCATTCTTACAGACTCTGGCTTTTCTTTCTTCCATCTACAACTTACATTTTGGCTGGATTTTCATCAGCTTTAACACACTCAACCCTGCTTTAATCAGCAGACTGACACACACATTCCCAGGTTCTTGTAAAACGCTAGGCAGGTGAATCTGTTTAACACTAGGACTACTGCTATAGTTATTTTGACTACTTACTTGCAGTAGTTATAGTCAGGGTTCACGAGTCCAGTAGTCCTAGTTTTAAGACCTGCATTGCTAGGATTTAACCCACTCATACCTGGCTTTGCTACAAAATATGAATCGTAAAGAGGGTGACCATTTGATTGTCTTACTGATCCCTCACTGGCTTGGTTCTCATTTTTGCCTGACCTCGGTGGGTCTTTGCTTTCTAGTCCCATCTGAACACATTGGAAATGCCATCTTAACCAATAAGTGGTGGGGACGATTTACTGCTGTGGTTAGTGACTGGTTGTATAGGCATTTAGCACTGGTCATGGTGTGTCAAGATGTGATCAAAAACCATTGAGAAAGAAGAAATGAGTAAATGTCAGAACTGGTTTTCTTTCTTTTAGGAAAAAGAATATTGGTGAGACAACCACTCTAAATCTAAATCCAACCTAAAATTATTAACCTGATACTGATTTAAACTTTTCCATGTAATTAATAATAAACTATATTAATTACCGTAGCCCAATGGTTCATGCCGTTATTCCGTTATCTTCTTTATCTAATGGAGAAATATATGCGCAGTAAAGACAGTTGAGGTATGAAAGAAGTGGCACATTGACGAGAAAATCAGAAATGTTAGAGCCTCCGAACATCTTTTTTTTTTTTATTGAAGCTGAGGATATTTATTCATTTCATTATCAGTATGGGACTGGAATCTAATTTACCAGACTCTATTCACCAAGGATCTGGCGCCCCCTAGGATCAATGTCTTCTGACAATCGTAGACTCTTCCTTTCACCACGGATCTCTTGTTTTATCGAGCACAGTTGTAACATCAGTGTAAATCTGTCAAAATTACATCTAGACCGGAATACATGCAATTTAATTAAGCAGAAAATCTCATTGCTTTGTATCGGCTCACCTTCTAATCCCTATTCAAATATACGATGTACTGTTTTATTTTAGTTTCATCCAGTAGTGCTTTTTTTATTTGATTTTTATTTAATTATGCTGATGTACATGCAACACTTTTTTTTCTTTATAGTGTTATTTGCTTCCCTTCCACCAAAATTATATTAGGCTACTGACGCATTCTCCCAAGCTGATAGATGAGGCTATACAGAAGCAATATTCGGGATGGAGGTGACGGGCACGGGCGAGCCTTATTTTTTTTTTTTAACTCCTAGCAATTCTTATTCCGCCTGCATAATGTCTTACCTGAGGCTGTCAGTCTAAATGCAGCTCGAACGCGACCTGGGAGTTATTATTCTAGATGAATTTAATGTCCGTGTGCAGCCTAGAAAAGCAAATCAGCCAACAAGATGATAAATATACATACTGTATGTACAACTAGAAGGGAAGATTGATAACAAGATGCACCCAATGTTATTAATTTTCTCAGACTTTTTTGTTAGAAGAACATTGGAATTAAAAGATGGATTTTAGGTCACTTTCGAGAATCTACTCCATGAAGAGCCTCAGTTCAGTTTGGTGTTCTGTTTGGGAATTGACCACTATTAATAGGAGCCATCTTTGAGTTCTACCAAGGTTTATGAACCAAAGAGTTTGAGTTTTGATGTATCTCCCGCTTACTAAAACAATCTGTCACATCCCATTTGGCAATTATGGAGGTGAGCAACATTGCAAAGAAGTGGCGAACAAGATCCATATCTTAACAATTCATAGAAACTGCCTGCAGCATTACATTGAAGACTGGGTAGAAAAACTAAAGTCCTCCTTAGAACTTAGCTGTTGGACGAACTAAGCTTTGGCCAATCGTTTGGCCATCAGCTATCTCAAATGGCTTTCCCATAAATAGGAGCGCTGATTTTGTCGAGTATTTCTGTGTTGTGTATGAGAGAGCCAATGTCAGACATCTCTGGCAGTGGTTTATCTCTAGAACAAAAAGAATCAGGAGTCCGAATCTGGACATATCGGGTCCTTTACACTCCCAATAATCATCTGTTGAGGGGGTACCTATACATTAAACTCTTGGTCGAACCCTTTGCTTCACATATTACTTGAAGAGACCTACATTGGATTTCCAGCCATGAAAATTTACCTTACAGATTCCATAACACCAGGAAACTAGAGGATGTAAATCAAAAAACACTACAATGGTAGGCATTAGGTAGCGTTTACACTACTACCTGCAGCTCACACTTTGGGTGGTCGCTCAACAGCAGCATATTCGACTCTTCTTCATTCAGCGGACTGACATACTTAGTGAACACAGGCCCTGGTTCTTAGTGAATGCACGTCAGGTGCATCTAATCAAGACGTGCAATGCTAGGATTTTACTTAGTCCAACCTAACTTTGCTAAATACCCTCCCCTGCCCAAAGCCGGGGCTGGGCACTATCTGCCAACAAATAGAGCCTACAAGGCTCTGAAATGACCCAAGTGGGAGGCTCATGTCTGGCCAATTGAGAAAAATGAGTATTGGCTTCTGGCTCCTGAGGAACAGGTATTTGTACATTTCACACTGGGTTCTGCTACCTACAGAAAAACACGGATGGAACATGTACATGAAAAACAGTCACCTAAATAAAACCTTAGTTTCTTTACATGGTAATCCTGTATTCAGTCTTTTCTTAGCTAAACTACTATCCTGAACACTTATGCTTCTAATCCTTTTTTGTCTTAAGAGGATTAAAGGAGATGTCCTGGACTTATAAAAAAAATGTGCCTAATAGGCAAGTAATTGCTCCCTATCTGCCATTGTGCTCGACTCTGTTCTTCACTGGCACAGAGGGGTCACAGACCGCTCCTGCTAGCGATTCTGCTGCTTCTGCTGATGTCATGTCGACAAAGCAGCGGTTTCTTTTCCACCCTACTCTGTCGACAAGGCAGGACTGCCAACATTATGCTACTTGTCTGCCGGCTCATCCAGTTAGGCAACAGGGAGCTGGTTGTCAATCAGAATGACCTCAGCAGTCCCACTCTATCAACAGAGTAGAGCGGAAAAGAAACTGCTGCTCTATTGCCTTAACATTAGCAGAAAGAGCTGAATAGCCTGCTGAAGCAGTCTGTGACTGCTCTGTGCGGGCGAAGAATGGCGCTGCCGCGCTGGGCACAACAGGCAGGTAGGTAGCAACTACCTGCCTGTTAGTGCTTAGGCACATTTTTTTACAAAGCTATATGCATTTTATCCCATATTGGCTATTAAGGTGCCATCTACTATATAATTGTCTAAGGGTCACTTCCGTCTTTCTGTCTGTCCTTCTGTCTTTCTGTCACGGATATTCATTGGTCGCGGCCTCTGTCTGTCATGGAATCCAAGTCATTGATTGGTCGTGGCAAAACGCCCACGACTATTGCCACGACCAATCAGCGACGGGCGCAGTCCGGCGGCAACATGGCCGCTCCTTCCTCCCCGCAGTCAGTGCCCGCTCCGTACTCCCCTCCAGTCAGCGCTCACACAGGGTTAATGGCAGCGCTAATGGACCTGCTTAACGCACTCCATTAACGCTGCTATTTACCCTGTGTGACCAACTTTTTTACTATTGATGCTGCCTATGCAGCATCAATAGTAAAAAGATCTAATGTTAATAATAATTTAAAAAAAAATTAAAAATCATCATCACCTTCCGGCGCCTTTCCCGCTCCTCGTGACGCTCTGGTGACTGGTCCATGCATTGCGATCTCACGAGATGATGAAGTAGCGGTCCCACAAGACCACAAGACTATGCGGGCTGGGCAATATACTACATGGGCTGGGCAATATACTACGCGGGCTGGGCAATATACTACGCGGGCTGGGCAATATACTACGCGGGCTATGCAATATACTACGCGCGCTGGGCAATATACTACACGGGCTGTGCAATATACTACGCAAGCTATGCAATTTACTATGCGGGCTGTGCAATATACTACGCGGGCTGTGCAATATACTACGTGACTGGGCAATATACTACATGACTGGGCAATATACTATGTGACTGGGCAATATACTACGTGGCTGGGCAATATACTACGTGGCTGGGCAATATACTACTTGAATGGGCAATATACTACGTAGCTGGGCAATATACTACGTGACTGGGCAATATACTCTGTGACTGGGCAATATACGTGACTGGGCAATATACTATGTGACTGGGCAATATACTGCGTGGCTGGGCAATATACTACATGACTGGGCAATATACTACGTGGCTGGGCAATATACTATGTGGCTGGGCAATATAGTACGTGACTGGGCAATATACTACGTGACTGGGCAATATACTATGTGGCTGGGCAATATAGTACGTGACTGGGCAATATACTACGTGACTGGGAAATATACTATGTGGCTGGGCAATATACTATGTGGCTGGGCACTATACTATGTGGCTGGGCAATATACTATGTGGCTGGGCAATATAGTACTTGACTGGGCAATATACTACGTGACTGGGAAATATACTGTGTGGCTGGGCAATATAGTACGTGGCTGGGCAATATACTATGTGGCTGGGCAATATACTACATGACTGGGCAATATAGTACGTGACTGGGCAATATACTACGTGGCTGGGCAATATACTACGTGGCTGGGCAATATACGAGACTGGGCAATATACTATGTGACTGGGCAATATACTGCGTTGCTGGGCAATATACTACATGACTGGGCAATATACTACGTGGCTGGGCAATATACTATGTGGCTGGGCAATATAGTACGTGACTGGGCAATATACTACGTGACTGGGAAATATATAGTATGTGGCTGGGCAATATAGTACATGACTGGGCAATATAGTACGTGACTGGGAAATATACTATGTGGCTGGGCAATATACTATGTGGCTGGGCACTATACTATGTGGCTGGGCAATATACTATGTGGCTGGGCAATATAGTACTTGACTGGGCAATATAGTACGTGACTGGGCAATATACTACGTGGCTGGACAATATACTACGTGGCTGGGCAATATACTATGTGGCTGGGCAATATACTACATGACTGGGCAATATACAGGGTGGAGCGCGGTAATTTGCTTTTTTGCACTGCATGCTGTGGCGGCACTGTCGGTCGAAGAGAGGGGAGAGTGGGTGTGGCTTACAGTGGCTGATGGGAGATTTGTATTCCTCTGCCTTTCAGTTGCCATCATGCAGTGGACACGTGAGGAGAGGTCATTTTGTGTTGAAGCGTATTTTTCAAATGCCCACTCGATCATTGCAGTGCAGCGTGCTTTTCGTTTACAATTCGCTGTTCCTCCACGCGGACGTGTTCCTGGACGGCAATCAATTGTAAATTGGGTGAATGCATTCAGAACAGCAGGGAATGTGTCATGTGTACGAAGGGGACCTGAGAGAAGGATTACAACACCACAAAACATCGAGAGAGTTAGAGCAGCAGTACTGCAATCTCCGAAACGCTCTGCTCGGAAGCAATCATTTGCTCTTGGCATTTCAAGACGTTCTCTCCACCGGATTCTTCATGATGAACTGAATTTTCACCCGTATAAAATGTGCGTGGTCCAACATTTGTCAGCATGGGACTATTTGACACGGCGGACCTCTTGTGAAGACATGTTAGCAACGATACCCCGTGACGCAATTGTTTTTTTCTGATGAGGCACATTTTCACCTCAGTGGGTGTGTTAACAAACAAAATATGCGTTACTGGAGTGAAACAAACCCCAGAGAAGTTCACGAGAGACCTCTGCATTCGGACCGCGTCACTGTGTGGTGCGCCATATCACGAGTAGGCATCATTGGTTCTTACTTTTTTCAGGATAATGGTCGTGCCATAACTGTGAACTCCGAACGGTACTTGTCTATGATACAGGATTATTTTCAGCGCCGGCTCTTGAGGCAATGGAACTAGAGGATACATGGTTCCAACAGGATGGTGCCACTGCACACACAGCGAGGGTTACCATGAATTGTTTGAGGCAAATGTTTCCTGGACGGCTTATCTCTTTGAGGGGAGATGTGAACTGGCCAGCACGCTCACCAGATTTAGCCCCATGCGATTTTTTCCTTTGGGGTTACCTGAAGTCTAAGGTGTATATCAACCGTCCCAACACCTTGGAAGACCTAAGGAACAATATTGAAGCTGAAATTGGCAGAATACCAGTGGACATGCTTGTTAGAGTTCATGAAAACTTCAGAAAACGTATGCAGCAGTGTGTGGATAGCGAAGGTCGACATTTGCCAGATACACTATTTAAAACCATGTAATTTAAAAATTCCATTACTGTTCAGTATAATTAAAATATAAAATAAATTTTTCTAATGATCATAATTTTTTTATTTCATTCCCAAATCAGCAAATTACCGCGCTCCACCCTGTACTACGTGGCTGGGCAATATACTACGTGGCTGGGCAATATACTATGTGGCTGGGCAATATACTACGTGACTGGGCAATATACTACGTGGCTGGGCAATATACTACGTGGCTGGGCAATATACTATGTGGCTGGGCAATATACTACATGACTGGGCAATATAGTACGTGACTGGGCAATATAGTACGTGACTGGGCAATATACTATGTGGCTGGGCAATATACTACGTGACTGGGCAATATACTACGTGGCTGGGCAATATACTACGTGGCTGGGCAATATACTATGTGGCTGGGCAATATACTACGTGACTGGGCAATATACTACGTGGCTGGGCAATATACTATGTGGCTGGGCAGTATACTACATGACTGGGCAATATACTACGTGGCTGGGCAATATACTACGTGGCTAGGCAATATACTATGTGGCTGGGCAATATACTACGTGGGCTGTGCAATATACTACGTGGCATGCATATTCTAGAATACCCGATGCGTTAGAATTGGGCCACCATCTAGTAGAGAATAAAGTCCACCAAACAGCCATATTGATGGGATTTGCCCACAAGCTAAGGCTTTCTGATTCTCTGGCAGCTGATGATGTTGTGATAGAAGAATATGTCCCATTTACTTTCAGTGGCAACTGGCAGTGGCTCTCTCACAAAGAGCTCAGGAGCTCAGCCAAGCTGAGTGTTCCTGTGTATAGGGGAGTTGGGAAAGGTAGATCTCAGCCTAAAATTCTTTTGTCTGTCAGTAATCTAATGGCCATGCATGTCTAATGACACTGAATGAAAAATTAACAGTCTTTCTGTAAATAGTGTTTCAAAGAAAGGATGTAATGGATGTAAAAAAATTTGTCTAACTATCGGTTGAAAATTTCCCTCATTGACAGTTGAAATTGTCCATTTTTATTTATTTTGTTGTAAGGTGTAAGAAACAGACCACTAAAAAGTCAACATGCCCAGATTCAGCTTGATGATTGCATTGTACTGCCTTTTCCATTTTTCGAAGAAATACTGTAGGAACATTTTAATAGCAATTTTTTTTTCTAGGAAAGAGATGCAAGGCTCAGATTTGAGAGAGTTGAAAAATGTCACTTATAAATGTTCCGGTTGAAATAATTAGAGGCAGAGTTTTCAATTGCACGGTTGACTTTCTGAGCATCATGTTGAGTATCAGAATAATCTGAGAATATTTGTAATTCCAATGACGATTTCTTCAGCATTCCTTTCCTCCAAATGAGTCAAGTTCAGGGAGCTGCGGAAAGGCCCACATATCTCATGATGAAGATCGATCCCTGTGTTGTACACCTATGCATTGTCACAATGGCTGCCAGCTATTTCTCAATGGTTCCTTGCCTTACTATTCCAGCTGCAGAAACATCAGGTATTTGCTTTGGTATTTGCTTGGTTAAGCTGCCCACAGCATCTGTAGTGGGAAAATTGTCATTGTGTCATAATATGAGTGCAGTGACTTAATGATCCCAGCATCCTGCTGTAATATACACGATGAGAGAGGATTTTCACAATAAGACAGCTCTGAAAATGGTCAATGCGAAGTAGACTTAAAGAATCGACTATTGGGAATGAAGTGCAGAATAAGAACAAGAATCATAGCCTTTCAACATTTCTTAGAAGACGTCTTGACAGCTGGCTTCTTGCTTCTTTAGATATTTATAGTATTCGTGGATAACAAAAACCTTTCTCACCAGTGCACTTGACGTCCCTTACGCTCTTATAGGTGAGCTGCCCAGAACTCTGATTAGAGATGGTGCTCATTGAACTTCCTCTCACTTGACACCTCTTCTTTTGATTAGTTAACCTGGCATCATGTCACCGTTGTGGGGTGACGCACATTTGATGTCACACCAGGCTAACTAATCAGAAGAGACTCTGGCATGTAGGCGGCAATGGTTCACATGGCTTTCGTCCAGTGGCCACTCATTACCGCTATTACCACAGAACTAGGTCCTGTTAATTGTTATGCACCATCTCTAACTCTGAAATTTCATAAGTAATATAATGAGATAGTAGGGGTCACTGAAGATTTAGGGGGGATGGGACATGCAGTGAACATATGAAGGTGAGGAGGAGTAATAAATGTGCCAATAGTATTAAATGTCTGCTACAAATGCAAGAAGTCTCGCAACCAAAATGAATGAACTAGAGACTCTTCCATTGCTCACAGAATATGATCTGGTGAGCATTACGGACACCTGACTGGGTGACAAACATAGAGGGTTACACTACATTTAGAAAGGCACAAAAAAAGGTGGAGGGGTGTGTATTTTTGTTAAATCCAACTTAAGACCTTTGCTCAATAACGCCATTGGGGGAGCTGCAACAATGTAGTCAGTGTGGGTAAATGCACATGGGGGTGGCAATAATAGAAAGCAGCTAATTGGGGTTTGCTACAAGCCTAATATCTCTGAACAGTTAGAGGATGAAATGCTGCAGCGAATTAAAAAGGCAACAAATAATAATAGGGTCCTTATTATGGGGGATTTTAACTATCCAGACATTCATTGGGACATAAAATCTTCTGGTTGCGCTAAAAGCTGCAAGTTCTTATCGACAGTTCAGGACAATTACCTCTCTCAGTTGGTAGATGAACCAACCAGGGAAGGTAATCTGTTGGATCTGGCCCTGTGTTTATGGAAATACTACTAGAATCCGGTAGAAAACTTATACCCTCTGTTAATAAAATGTCCAGGAATAAAAAGAAACAATTATGGATAAATAGTACAGAGCTTAATAAGACAAAAAAGGGCATTCAAAATCCTGAAGGCCAAGAATACAGAAATAGCATTTCAGGAATATAAAGATCTAAATAAGAAATGTAAAAAAGAAAGTTATCTACAGAGAAACAAATTGCCAGCAACATTAAAATGAATCCCAACATTTTTTATAAACACAGTACATCAATGTAAAAAAACAAACAAAAAAAAATCAGACGGTATCGGCCCCTTAAAAGACGATAATAACAAGATAATTATAGAGGACAAAGAAAAGGCTGAAATATTAAACAGGCACTTTTCATCCATTTTCACCAATGAACTGTCTGTTGGAGGGATTTTTCATAATGCCGAAAATCAAAGTTCACCACCTGATATAACTATTTTAACACAAAAAGAAGTATGCCTGCATTTGAGCAAATTAAACATTGACAAATCCCCCACCCAGATGGCATTCATTCATGGATAGTAAGGGAGCTGAGCTCAGTAATTGACAGACCGCTGTATCTCATATTCGTAGACTCTCTTGTAACAAGGTTGGTGCCGGAGGATGTGGTGCCAATATTTAAGAAAAGTAAGCAGGTAGGTCTGTACTGGGAGCAGTGAGGCCGAAGGGATCTGTCCTGGGAGCAGTAGGGTCTACAGGGATCTATACTGGGAGCAGTAGGGACCACAGGGATCTGTACTCTTAGCAGTGGGAACCGCAGGGGTCTGTAAGATACTAAAATCTGACATTTCAATATTACAGAACAATCTGGATAAGATGACTGAATGGGCAAACATTTGGCAGATGAGGTTTAATGTAGATAAATGTAAAGTAATGCAGCTAGGACAGAGTAATCCTATTGCTGCATATACATTAGATGGGAATATACTCGGAACTACAGAAAAGTAAGTATGGGGGATTCTGGTTACTAGTAAGCTGAGCAGTAGCACTCAATGTCAAGCAACAGCTGCAAAAGCAAACAAGTTTGTATGGTGTATGAAAAGAGAGATAAAATCTTGAGATCCCAACGTATTGTTACCTCTTTATAAACCACTTGTGATGCCACATCTAGAATATGGAATCCATTTTTGGGCTACACATTTTAAACAGGACATTTAGAAAATAGAGTCAGTTCACAGGCGGCAACTAGATTATTACAAGGGATGGAAGGTCCCTCATATGATGAGATGTTGGAAAAGTTGGGCTTGTTAATCTTAGAAAAATGACATCTCAGAGGAGATCTCATCTACATGTATAAATATATGTGCGGTCAGGTTATTCCTTCCAAAGACCATACTAAAGACCAGGGGACGCTCATTACTGGAGGAAGAAAGGTGATTCCGGCAGCTCTTGATGAAATGGCTCTTTACAGTTAGAGCAGTCAAACATGGTATATATTTTAGCACCACCAGCGCTCCAAGACGTCCAGTATTCACTCTGCTTCTTTCCAAGCAGCACCTTCATGAATCTTTTCTACAACTATGGAGGGCTTCTTCTGCTATGTCACCAACGACACACTAGTGACATAAAGAAAATAGCAATCAAAGAAAATAAATTTTAAGACGATGTTCAAAAAAGTCTTTATCCAAAAATGATCACAATAGTTAGGTTCTGGTTGGAAATTAGCAGAAGTAATTGAAAATAATGGTCAAGCCAAGTAGAAAACCAATGATGTCATGATTAGATATGGAACAGGAAACATGGACTAGACCTTCAGCAGGAATAGTATATAAATCTGAAGCCAGCAATGAAAAATATCCTAAATAGGACTTATTTTTTATGTCTTTTTCAGGACTAATTTTCTAATTCAGTAAATAAATGTCACATTTTTTATTAACTGTCATAGAAAATCTCATAGAACAAGTCTACAATGGTCGTAAAAATCCTATTTCTCAACAAGCCCTCAAGGCAAAAGATGCTTTCTTTGGTGTAAGAGCAAAATTATCTTTCTTCTAATGTCTTTCTGTCTTCTCCCATTTTTTTATTTGCTCTCTTCTAAAACCTCAATTTTCCCATTTTCTTATTCTGCCAGAGCAAATATAAAGAAATTGTGCACTTTTAGCTGGCTGGCGTAACAAGCTAAAAGTCGGAACGTCACAGCCAGTGGGCTCTGCTCTTCTGTGCCACCACCGACTGTGTTAATCTCCTGTGTCAACAGATGTCAAGGTTACAATTTTACTGAAATTTTTTTTTGCAAAATCAACTCAGTTAATCTGATTTTTGTACTGTACATGTATTGAGTGATTCATCCAGTCTCCAGACCTGAATTTTACATTGATAAGCTGATTTATGGAGAATTCAATGTGACATTGTTGAATTATAGAAATTCAGTTTTCCAAGCAAGGAAATTTGTCCATCAATTTGACATCCTTGACATACTATCGAGTTTATATTAATCAGTGCTTATGTTATGATGATATTGTAGAGGCTCTGTTATTTTCTACCCCTACTGGTCCTCTGCACTGCGCTTGTGTCCCACATCAGACTCTTTGATTCCTCTTCTGGAATGGGACGTCACATTATCACTACAGCCAGTCAGTAGCTATTGATCGGCTGCAGCCTTTCAATCCTTCTCCTAAGTCTCTCTTCAAGGCTAGAAGCATTGCATTTATAGAGGCACTTAAGGTGTTTGCCCTACCACTTCTAAGAAGTTCTGCTCATCTCCCCACCTGTCTTCTTGCTTCCTCTCTTGATGGGGACTTCATGTAAATGCTGCAGTTAATCAATTGCCATTGATCGATTGCAGCCTTGATGTTCATCTGAGCTCTTTCTCTCCTTATTGGTTGGAAAGTCAAGGCTGCAGATTAATAGTGGCCATTGTTTCGATACAGTGGTGACGTGATGTCACACTGGTGGATCACGGACCCACTGTGCCACGGTCCGGGCTTACCCTGGACGGACGTGGCTAAGCGGCTACTTGAAATCTTGGACATGGACTCGGAGTCACTGGCATGACAGAATTGAGGTAACTAGTAGAACAGATATCAGAGCTGGTTCTGACAAAACAGGATTGGGCTAGGACAGAACAGGATGTACTGTCGGGACAGACTCTGGGTTTAGATGAGACAGGTTCTAAAGAAGTTGTAGATGGCAAAGGTGGTAGGTGCAGGTTCAGACAGGACAGGTTCAAGACTCAGGATCAGGTTCTGGCAGGGCAGGCTTAGGAACAAGTTCGGGTTCATACAGGACGGGTTCATGAACAGGGACCTGACAATAGACTAGTAGGTACATACACTAAACAGAACTTTCATTGCACAGGCCTTAAATACTTAATGCCTGCCATCTATTGGCTATTGGAGACATTTCCAGGATTGCGTGTGCTGCCCCTTTAGGAAGCGGGGAGCGTGCGTGCCCTAAGCTCGCTGCTGGGAGACCTGTGCTACATGTGCAGACCCTGGGAGCAGGAAGCCATGGCGGTGAATATGTCAGCGTCCCTGCTGGGAGAAGGGAGAGGGACCATGCAGGGCCAACAGAGGGGCACCTCCATTGATTGGCTACAGTGGTCACTTCACATTTTTGACTGAAAAAGAAAGCAAAGTGACCAGTTAGGGACCCATGCAGTGGCACAAAGAATCACCTCTATTGATTGGCTGCAATGATCACGTGACATACCCCACTAGAAGAGGAAGCGGAGAACGGTTGGGGACACAGGAGCATCGGGTTCTGTAAATGAGTATATAGTGAGGAAAATAAGTAATTGATACACTGACAATTTTGCAAGTTTTCCCACCTACAAAGAATGGAGAGGTCTGTAATTTTTATACTAGGTACACTTCACCTGTGAGAGACAGAATCTAAAAATAATACAGAAAATCACATTGTATGATTTTTGCATAATTACTTTGCTTTATATTGCATTAAATAAGTATTTGATACAATAAAAAAACAGAACTTAATATTTGGTACAGAAACCTTTGTTTGCAATTATAGAGGTTAGACGTTTCCTGTACTTCTTGACCACGTTTGCACACACTGCAGCAGGGATTTTGTCCCATTCCTCCATACAGATCTTCTCCAGATCTTTCAGGTTTCGGGGCTGTCGCTGGTCAACATTGAGTTTCTGCTTTCTCAAAGGTTTTCTATTGGGTTCAGGTCTGTAGATTGGCTATGCCACTCCAGGACCTCAAATTGCTTCTTATGGAGCCACTCCTATATAGAGATGAGCGAACATCGTCGGCTCACTCCTTATTCGGCAAGCTATAGCGCTTATCGAAGAAGCTGCAGTGGCAACCGGGATATCTGGAGCGTTCCTCATGATCAGCTGTTCGGCGCCGCAGCTGCATGTGTCGCGGCTGTGTGACAGTCACAACACATGTATGCAGAGCCTGTTTGTTGTGACTTTCACACATTCGTGACACATGCAGCTGCGGTGCCAAACACCTGATTATCAGGACCACTACAGGTATCCAGGTTCCCACTGTAGCTTCTTCAGTAAGCACTATAGCTTGTTGAATAAGGAGGGAGCCGACGATTTTCGCTCATGTTTACTCGTAAGTTGTCCTGGCTGTGTGTTTCAGGTCATTGTCATGTTGGAACACCCAGACAAGACCTATCTTCAATGCTCTTACTGACAGAAGGAGGTTGTTGGCCCAAATCTTTTGCAATACATGACCTCCTCCATCCTTCCTTCAATACTGTGGAATCGTCCTGTCCTCTTTGCAGACAAGTAGCCCCAAAGAATGATCTTTCCCCTGCCATGCTTGACGGTTTGGACTGTGTTCTTGGGGTTGTACTCATCCTTCATCCTCCAAACACGTGAGTGGGGTTGATAATGAAAAGTTATATTTTGGTCTTGTCTGACCACATAACCTTCTCCCATGCCTCCTCTGGATCAACCAAATGGTCATTGACAAACTTAAAAAACTGGCCTAGACATTTGCTTGTGTGAGCATAGGAACCTTGTGTGCCCTTCAGGCTTATAATCCATGACTGTGTACTGTGTTACTAATGGTAATGTTTGTGAATGTGGTCCCTGCTCTCTTCAGGTCACTGACCAGGTCCTCTCTTGTAGTTCTGGGCTGATTCCTGACCTTTCTCAGAATCATCCTTACCTCATGAGGGGAGATCTTGCATGCAGCTCGAGACTGAGGAAGATTGACAGTCATCTTGTGTTTCTTCCATCTTCTAATAATTTTGTCAACAGTTGTTGCCTTCTTACCAAGCTGCTTGCCTATTGTCCTGTAGCCCATCCCAGCCTTGTGCAGGTCTACAATTTTGTCCCTGGTGTCCTTAGACAGCTCTTTGGTCTTGGCCATGGTGGAGAGGCTAGAGGTGTGATTGAGTGTGTGGACACTTGTCTTTTCTAGAGGTAACGAGGTCAAACAGGTGCAAATAATACAGGTAACGAGTGCAGAGTAGGAGGCTTCTTACAGAGAAACTAACAGGTCTATGAGAGCCAGAATTGTTGCTGGTCGGTGATCAAATACTTATTTCATGCAAATGCCAATTAATTATGTAAAAATCATACAATGTGATTTTCTGGATTTTATTTTTAGATTGTGTCTCTCACACGTGAAGTTTACCTATGATAATAATTACAGACCTCTCCATTCTTTGTAGGTGGGAAAACTTGCAAAATTGGCAGTGTATCAAATACTTATTTTACCCACTGTCCATTTTTGTTTTAAAAAATGTCACCCTAAAGTTGAGATAAATTTACTGTTGCTTTTACAAGGGAATACTTTCCTTTCTAGAATCCATGTGTGGACCTTGTAGATTAGTGACATATCACAGAGCTTATTACTTTTAGGTAGCGATGAGTGACCCCTGAATCCTTCTCTGAAGGTTTTCTCCTTCTCACTTGAATTGTTGCATTCAAAGCTCGAAGCGGGGTGGATTAATTATTAAGAGGAGTTTGCTCTGATGAAACAAGATAGTCATGGTGGTGCGTTGTACTGCCGAGAGTAATCTTTCTTGTGTCCTGTGGCCGTCTACCCAGATTTCCCATTGGGGCTCAATCACTGGGTGTGGGGTAAGCTGGCTGAGATAGGTTTTTATCTTCTCTTAGTATCCTGAATTCTTCTAAAATTATTTTGCATGAAAGTAACATTGACTAAAGCGACTGTGAGGTGATGAGCCATGAGTGCCAGGGCCCAATACAGTCTTCTCTCTTTTGCAGTTGAATTGCCTACAGTACAGCGCTGCCTCTTTTTGATTTCTTTTGGATCAATAGATATATGTAGAAGAAGGAGGCAGCACTCCAATGGCACGCAGTGAAGAACGGGTATAACGGGTATCATGTATTCACCCCAGGTATCTTTTCAGCTATTAGCAAAATTGATCTTATCAAGCACCATTGGGGGCTCCCAGAGTCATTACTGGTGAACCCTCAGCATGTCAGTCCTGTACTGGTCACGGGTAATAGAAGAGACTAATCATAAGGAAGATTTGTTATAGTTATGTTCCAGGAGAAATGGGGGAAATAAATGGATAGAGAGATAATAGATAGCTAACAGATACTGTAGATAGATAAATAATAGATGATAGATAGATTAATAGATAGATAATAGATATATAGATAGATAAATAGATAATAGATAGATATATGATAGATAGCTAACAGATAGATAAATAATAGATATATAGATAATAGATAGATAATAGATAGATAGATAATACTAGACAGATAGATCTATAGATTAGGTAATAAATACATAGATATTAGATATATAATAGATAGATAAATAATATATAGATATTAGATAATAGATAGATAATAGATAGATAGATAAATAGATGATTGATAATATATAGATGATAGATAGATAGATAGATAGATAGATAGATAGATAGATAGATAGATAGATAATAGATAGATATCAGATAGATATCAGATAGATAGATAATAGTTTATAGATCGATAATAGATATATACAGTTAGGTCCATATATATTTGGACAGAGACAACATTTTTCTAATTTTGGTTATAGACATTACCACAATGAATTTTAAGCAAAATAATTCAGATGTAGTTGAAGTTCAGACTTTCAGCTTTCATTTGAGGGTATCCACATTAAAATTGGATGAATGGTTTAGGAGTTTCAGCTCCTTAACATGTGCCACCCTGTTTTTAAAGGGACCAAAAGTAATTGGACAGATTAAATAATTTTAAATAAAATGTTCATTTTTAGTACTTGTTTGAAAACCCTTTGTTGGCAATGACTGCCTGAAGTCTTGAACTCATGGACATCACCAGACACTGTGTTTCCTCCTTTTTGATGCTGTGCCAGGCCTTCATTGCGGTGGTTTTCAGTTGCTGTTTGTTTTGGGCCTTTCTGTCTGAAGTTTAGTCTTTAACAAGTGAAATGCTGCTCAATTGGGTTGAGATCAGGTGACTGACTTGGCCATTCAAGAATATTCCACTTCTTTGCTTTAATAAACTCCTGGGTTGCTTTGGCTTTATGTTTTGGGTCATTGTCCATCTGTAGTATGAAACGACGACCAATCAGTTTTGCTGCATTTGGCTGGATCTAAGCACACAGTATGTCTCTGAATACCTCAGAATTCATTCGGCTGCTTCTGTCCTGTGTCATATCATCAATAAACACTAGTGACCCAGTGCCACTGGCAGCCATGCATGCCCAAGCCATCACACTGCCTCCGCCGTGTTTTACAGATGATGTGGTATGCATTGGATCATGAGCTGGACCACGTCTTCGCCATACTTTTCTCTTTCCATCATTCTGGTCGAGGTTGATCTTGGTTTCATCTGTCCAAAGAATGTTCTTCCAGAACTGTGCTGGCTTTTTTAGATTTTTTTTTGTAAAGTCCAGTCTAACCTTTTAATTCTTGATGCTTATGAGTGGCTTGTACCGTGCAGTGAACCCTCTGTATTTACTTTCATGCAGTCTTCTCTTTATGATAGATTTGGATATTGATACACCTATCTCCTGGAGAGTGTTGTTCACTTGATTGGCTGTTGTGAAGGGGATTTTCTTCACCATGGAGATTATTCTGTGATCATCCACCACCGTTGTCTTCCGTGGGCGCCCAGGTCTTTTTGCATTGATGAAATCACCAGTGCTTTCTTTCTTTCTCAGGATGTAGCAAACTGTAGATTTTGCCACTCCTAATATTGTAGCAATTTCTCGGATGGGTTTTTTCTGTTTTCGCAGCTTAAGGATGGCTTATTTCAGCTGCATGGAGAGCTCCTTTAACCGCATGTTTACTTCACAGCAAAACCTTCCAAATGCAAGCACCACAACTCAAATCAACTCCAGGACTTTTATCTGCTCAACTGAGAATGACATAACAAAGGGATTGCCCACACCTGTCCATGAAATAGCCTTGGAGTCAATTGTCCAATTACTTTTGGTCCTTTTAAAAACAGGGTGGCACATGTTAAGGAGCTGAAACTCCTAAACCCTTCATCCAATTTTAATGTGGATACCCTCAAATGAAAGCTGAAAGTCTGAACTTCAACTGCATCTGAATTGTTTTGTTTAAAATTCATTGTGGTAATGTCTTTAACCAAAATTAGAAAAATGTTGTCTCTGTCCAAATATATATGGACCTAACTGTAGATGATAGATAGATAGATAGATAGATAAATAAATAGATAGATAGATAGATAGATAATAGATAGATCGATAATAGATAAATAATAGACAGATAGATCTATAGATAGATAATAAATCAATAGATAAATAATAGATAGATAATATATAGATGATAGATAATAGATAGATGAAAGATAATAAATAAATAATAGATAGATGATAGATAGACAGATAATAGATAGATAATGGATAGATAGATAATAGATAGATAGATAATTGATAGATAATAGATAGATAGATAGATAGATTATAGATAGATTATAGATAGATAATAGATAGATAAATAATAGATGATAGATAGATAATAGATAGACAATAGATAGATGATAGATAATAGAAAGATAGATAGATAGATAGATATTACATTATAGATAGATGATAGATAGCTAATAAATAGATAATAGATAAATCGATCTGTGCTTAAATGTATGGGTTATTTCCATGATTGATAAAAGAATTAACCCAATGTGCGCTGTTTCTTCCACCCTTACAATAGTAGAGCTAATTATACACACAACATTGTTATCCGGCTCCGGGCAAGCACACTCGGCTTCTGGTCATTAATCTAGCGCTGCCCACATTTCATGGGAATAAGCTGAGAACAATTGATTATTCTTCTGCTCATGAGATGTCAGTCTAGAAGAATGGAAACCAAAACCCATCTGTCTGTCCCTCTGGACAGTCACAAGGACACAAGGACATTTAGCTAAGGACAGGCCAAAAATACACATGTAGCAGATATACTAAGGGTTTTATGCAATGGATCTGCTGCAGCGCCTTTCTCTTCACAGGCTTTAATTCTACCTATACGTATTTCATAATACAGGAATATAGAAAAATTGAGAAAAAGAAAAACTTGAGGGCAGAACACAAGCTTGTTATAGTGTAGACATCGACTTTGCTATAGAACAGAGTGATCTACTATGTTTTAAGACTAGACCGCCTTTCCGCTGTTCCGGTCTTTAGTGAGAGACTGCAGAGCTGATGTCATAACCACAGCACATGTGATCACTGCAGCCAAGGACTCAGCAACTAAACTGGCATCACTGCTGAGTCCATTGATTGGCTGCAGCGGTCATAAGCACTATAGTTGTGCTGTCACAGTTGCAGTGTGTAAACAGAGACTGGAATAATGGCTGAGAGCTGGCTCTTTTAGAAATGGATTTCATTTCCCCTCTTTGTCCTCAGCGCATGACCACAATGAGAAGAGTTTCAGTTCACCTATCTGTATCAGTTATATAGGCTTTGAATGGAGTGGCAGCACACTTACATGACAACCCCTCCTCACTGTGGTTGTGCAGAGAGGAGTAATGGGGCACATGGGACCCCTGTTCTTGTGACTGAACATTTATCACCTATCTATAGAGTAATGGGGCACATGGGACCCCTGTTCTTGTGACTGAATATTTATCAACTATCTATAGAGTAATGGGGAACATAGGACCCCAATTAATGTGACAGAACATTTATCACCTATCTATAGAGTAATGAGGAACATAGGACCCCAATTAATGTGACAGAACATTTATCACCTATCTATAGAGTAATAGGGAATATGGAACCTCTGTTCTTGTGACTGAACATTTATCACCTATCTATAGAGTAATGGGGCACATGGGACCCCTGTTCTTGTGACTGAATATTTATCAACTATCTATAGAGTAATGGGGAACATAGGACCCCAATTAATGTGACAGAACATTTATCACCTATCTATAGAGTAATGAGGAACATAGGACCCCAATTAATGTGACAGAACATTTATCACCTATCTATAGAGTAATAGGGAATATGGAACCTCTGCTCTTGTGACTGAACATTTATCACCTATCAACAGAGTAATGGGGAATATGAGACCCCAGCTCTTGTGACTGAACATTTATCAACTATCTATAGAGTAATGGGGAACATAGGACCCCAGTTCTTGTGACTGAACATTTATCACCTATCTATAGAGTAATGGGGAACATAGGACCCCAGTTATTGTGACAGAACATTTATCACCTATCCACAGAGTAATGGGGAACATGGGACCCCAGTTGTTGTGACAGAACATTTATCACCTATCTATAGAGTAATGGGGAACATGGGACCCCAGTTCTTGTGACTGAACATTTATCACCTATCTATAGAGTAATGGGGAACATAGGACCCCAGTTATTGTGACAGAACATTTATCACCTATCCACAGAGTAATGGGGAACATGGGACCCCAGTTCTTGGGACTGAACATTTATCACCTATCTATAGAGTAATGAGGAACATGGGACCCCAGTTCTTGTGACTGAACATTTATCACCTATCTATAGAGTAATGGGGCACATGGGACCCCTGTTCTTGTGACTGAATATTTATCAACTATCTATAGAGTAATGGGGAACATAGGACCCCAATTAATGTGACAGAACATTTATCACCTATCTATAGAGTAATGAGGAACATAGGACCCCAATTAATGTGACAGAACATTTATCACCTATCTATAGAGTAATAGGGAATATGGAACCTCTGCTCTTGTGACTGAACATTTATCACCTATCAACAGAGTAATGGGGAATATGAGACCCCAGCTCTTGTGACTGAACATTTATCAACTATCTATAGAGTAATGGGGAACATAGGACCCCAGTTCTTGTGACTGAACATTTATCACCTATCTATAGAGTAATGGGGAACATAGGACCCCAGTTATTGTGACAGAACATTTATCACCTATCCACAGAGTAATGGGGAACATGGGACCCCAGTTGTTGTGACAGAACATTTATCACCTATCTATAGAGTAATGGGGAACATGGGACCCCAGTTCTTGTGACTGAACATTTATCACCTATCTATAGAGTAATGGGGAACATAGGACCCCAGTTATTGTGACAGAACATTTATCACCTATCCACAGAGTAATGGGGAACATGGGACCCCAGTTCTTGGGACTGAACATTTATCACCTATCTATAGAGTAATGAGGAACATGGGACCCGAGTTCTTGTGACTGAACATTTATCACCTATCTATAGAGTAATGGGGAACATAGGACCCCAGTTATTGTGACAGAACATTTATCACCTATCCACAGAGTAATGGGGAACATGGGATCCCAGTTCTTGTGACTGAACATTTATCACCTATCTATAGAGTAATGGGGAACATAGGACCCCAGTTATTGTGACAGAACATTTATCACCTATCTATAGTGTAATGGGGAACATAGGACCCCAGTTATTGTGACAGAACATTTATCACCTATCTATAGAGTAATGGGGAACATAGGACCCCAGTTATTGTGACAGAACATTTATTACCTATCCTCAGAGTAATGGGGAATATGGGACCCTAGTATTGTGACCGAACATTTATAACCTATCCACTGAGTAATCGGGAACATGGGACCCCTGTTCTTGTGACTGAAAATATATCCCCTATCTACAGAGTAATGGACAACATGGAACCCCTGCTATGGTGACCAAACATTATCACATTCATATCACATATCATATTGATTTTGGTACAACCTCTTTAAATGCTGTCATTGTATTGGCCTTTAATCTATTTTGTTGTGAGGTAGTCAAAAAGTTTTAGTGCTTTAACTGCAAAGAATCGTTTCGTATATTGATTATTGAACCATCTTTCCTCTATCTGAGTCAGTTCTCCCTATGTAGGTTTTCGATAAAGCCTGACCGTTGTTCACCCTTACAGGCTCATTCAGTTGAACATGAATTTGGCACTACTACGATGACATAAAATGCTTAATAAGTATTGGCGCCCTTTGTCATAGTGTTATCTATACTGTTCGTTCCAGTTTTTAGCAACTTGTGCCTCTTTAAGTTTCCGCTTTGATGTTGTAGAATATGTAAAGTAGCTGAGACTAAGCTGAAACTAATTAAAGGAATATTTTTTTACATAAAATATTTGGCGATGATTCTGTGCTTGATTAATACCTTGTTGACTACTATCGGCGCTAATGGAAAGCCGGCAAGATTTCATTTTATGTGCATTTTTATTCGCTTTCAAAATGAATTCATTAGAATGACTTGATCATTATAAGTATTTACCATTACACATTACATTTATCCCTATGCAGCCCGCAGATGGAGAAAAAGTAAATTGTCAGGAGTCTCCCATGGGTGCGGAAAGACAACTCATAAATGGGGATTGTTATTTTTTTTATTCTTGTAATACATACTCTGGATTGTTTGTACTAAGAGGATAAACAACAAAATAGCTGCTCCCCAGGAAATGTCAGTCGGGAGATTAGAGCACGCTCAATTTAAATGACACTCTAACAGGGAGTTGAACCTGTGGCCATGTATTCCCCATAGCCAATTAATTTCCTTCAGGATACTTTTGAGATGCTGGATCTCTTCCTTGTTTGTGTCTCTTGTTCTATTACCTCCTTCCAAAAATTGACTTAAAGGGGGTCATTCACTTGCCACAAATATGTAATATGTTTAACTGGATTTAATGCCGCTGTTCTCCTGAATCCGGCGATGTTTTTCTTTTTTTCCTGCGTCTCTCCATTCCTGAGATATGTCCCCTTCTTATATATAATATAGTCTTGTTACCAAAAGGGCGTGATCAAGACGACGCCCACAGGGATGATTTGATGATGACGCCCACTTAAAAACAAGACTAGATACAGATTTATACAGAGAAGAAGGGGCATATCTCAGGAACGGAGAGGCGCAGGAAGAAAAGAGAAACATCTCTGGATTCAGGAGAACAGCGGCTTTTACACCAGGTAAAAAAATGACGAGATCACTCTAACGCCTTTCTAATACCATCACTGTCCTTAAGTAGTACCTGTGAGGTCAGTGATCAGCTGCCACAGTCACTTGAAGTAGTCGAATACCTCATCGTTGCCGCATCAGTCTTTGTTTATGGTATATTTACCTTGAGTTTTTTATGTGGAGTTTTCTGTCTGAAAAATCCAAGTATTTGGATTCTTTTTTATTTTTTTTAAGTTTTCTTTTGTGGGCTTTTTTATATATTTCATTTAATTGAGGGTATGCTCCCACAAAGTTTTTCTAAATGAATTTTGAGGTCATTTGCTTCAAAATCCCCATGAAAAAAAAAAAAAATTCAAGTGAACGTACCTCAGGAATTGATCTGTTGCTTTTTTTTCATAGGAGAGCGACTGTCAGATAAACTACAGCGATGGCCGATAGCATAGACAATGTAAAATTCCCTCCATTCTTGAAAGAAGTTGATAAAGCCTATTTAGCAGTATTTAGCTAATAAGAAATTGTATTTCTATCCTTATGATTCTTCAGCGCCCCCTATAAATAACCATGAACTCTATAATGACATTTTCTAAAGGTTGACTGCTCTATATGTCTCACACTGCCGGTAGCCATCTTCACTCCACTTACTTACTTGCCTTCCCCTTCCATGATGAATCTTTCCCACGCCGTAACCATAAATTTCTGCTTAGCCTCGAAGCTCCGGCCTTTCTCTGCAAGAAGAAGTTAGGAGAAACAGGCATGTGCATCGGTCTGAGGAGGGCGTTTTAATTTCATTTGATAAATACCCATATTTTGTTATGCTTGAGGCAACTTTGCATGGTGCAGAGCATTTAGAAGGGCAGAGAATGGGAGTGATGCATGGACGCTGTTAGAAAATGTCTCATGTAAAGGTTAGTAAAAAATAACAGAAGAAATGGCTCTGGTACTCAACATAAAACTAATCCGATGTAGTAAATTCACAAATAATACATGATATGGAGCAAAGAAAAATGACACAAGTTTACACATGGTGGATGGTCATCTCCTGCCAAGTATGAACTCATGATGGCACCCTAACAGAATTAGATTCTATATAGCGTCTTTCACTTGGAGGTGGCTTTCTAAAGGTGGACCTAAAGCTTAGATAACTCGAATGAATGGTCCTTTGGCCAACAGTGACTCCTCCCAACTGTCCCATACACATGCATGCTCGGGAGAGAGAGAGGAATAATGTACTTCCATACACACCCACTACCGTGAAAACAAAAAGTTTGCCATATCAAAAGCCAACATGCTTCATTTTTCCTTCTCCAAACATTTGCTGTCTTGGGAGAGTCAGGACCTATACACATTAGACGGCTGTCATGTCCTTCTGAAATTGGTGGGTTTCATCTGATTTCACCAAATGTTTATGGACTACCTTTGTCAGCCATATTTCTTTCATAGGCTTCTTTTTCTGTCATGCTCATCCTCTCTCTCTTCACACTTCTAGTCAATGATCACCACATCCACCTCACAGTATGTCTGGTTGAATCGGGCATCAACTATTGAAAGATATGTAGATTTTCCTATGAATGGTGTAAGTAGTAGTTTTTCCAACATGTTCAAAAACTATCTTATAAATTACAGAACTAAGTGTTACTTACACCATTGAACCCTTGTTGCTCCAACGTTGCCTCTCTCATGAATTCCTCCCGGACCAAAAGTGATGACATCCCATCCATACAGTTACTTGACCTTACAGCCAATCATTGGTTTCAGCAATCAGGTAACTGCATGTAGGGGATGTCATGGCTTGCAGTCCTCGATGAGGACACCAGATGGATCCCTTCCCTGTAGGCCGGTTTTCAAAAAGTGGTGGAAAACCAATTAATGGTAACTTTAAACAGCTATGAAATAATTATCTTCTACTCCGACTTGGTAGTTTAACCTTTGTCATAATTGTAAGAAGGCACTTCAAGTATTACATTAGGGAATAACATCAGCAATTGCTCAATATAACATTATTATTGGAAATACCCCTTTAGGATTTGTAATTTCTGTCCATTAGCAGACTAATGGCAGACCATAGTCTGTCTATAGTGGTCATTACACTTGGTCGTCGTCATACCTCTTTGGTTTTAGATTACAGTAGAGCTCCCATAGATTTAATTGTGGCTAGGTCACATCTGCAAGAATTAAAGAGGACCTTTCAGTGGATTTTAATATTTAAACTAAGCACCTCCTCCAATTGGCGCTGATCCACTGATTCTTGAATAGTTTTTCTTTTTCTTGTGTGCCCCTCCATTCCAAAGTTATGTCTTCCGGTATTAATGGTGGAAATTTTCCCCTTAACCAACTGGGCGTATACCACAGAACCCATCTGTGGGCTTTTGCTTTTTCTCCTTCGACGTTGGTCAATTAAAACTCAGCCACTCCCATAGACAAGTTCTGTGGTATGTAACCAGTTCATCGAAGGGTTGATTTGCAGCATTATTTCAGGGAGGCATAACTTTGGAACTGAAGGGCCCAGAAAAAAAAGAAAAAAATGTTCCAGAATCAGTGGAACATTGCCAATCGAAGGAGTCCCTGAATTTAAATTAAAAATGTCAGTAACAGATCTCCTTTAATGTTAGGTTCGTAACAAGAACCACGCTGGCTCATGGACACAACCATTAAAATATTAGAAGTGTCATACAATTTATTAAAGTTTTATAAAACTGAAGGGACAGGGACACTTTAATTCAGCCTGCTGTTCTTTATTCCATTTTATTCAATTCTATTTTTCAAAAAGATGCTTGGATTTAAACGATCTAGTTGACACACTGTAGAAAAATACATTTTTTGGTGAGGAAGGTGAAGTAATTTTCAGTAGTCTATTCTTTCATTTGATATATAGTCAAGTCTTGTAGATTGTGAGCCTTCGCGGGCAGGGTCCTCATTCCTCCTGTACCAGTTATGACTTGTATTGTTTAAGATTATTGTACTTGTTTTCATTATGTATACCCCTCCTCACATGTAAAGGGCCATGGAATAAATGGCGCTATAACAATAAATAATAATAATAATAATAATAATAATAATAATAAGTAAAACATAGTACTGCGTGTTTAGTATATATCTTGAGGTGAGAATATGGGTCAAGAGGGGGCACACTGTATATTTATGACTAAATATACCACTAGAAACTACAAAACATGATTCCTACTATGTCATCAACTTTTTAAAGTATGTAAACTGGAATGCTTCCCTCATTGCATAAATGATCTTTTCTCTTCCTTCCACCCTGCTACTGTTCCAACTTAGAAATTATTAAGGATATTGCCATTTAAGACTGTAGTGAGAGGCAAACCCTTAATTAGGTCATTGTATGGTAAGATGGATTTGTCAATTAAAGCAATCAGTTCGGTTTAGTCCTAGGATTACCTGACCCCTAATTATTTATATGATGGCTTATGCACTTAAGCCTGGGGAAGGATTGACCTTTGATATAAGTATAGCGTGTAATCTGATGTCATACAAGTGTCACTTACAATGAGACTCTAATTAGATTTTATTGTTTCTTAATGTAATTTTTTGAGAAAAATAAATCCTGATTATGGCCCTCCGCTCCATAAAGATGGAAAGCTTTGCACAGATTGCCTTGTACGCATGTTCGTATTTGTACTGGGACAGACTATCTCTCCTTCCCTTTTGATTAATGGATGTTACCTTAAAGAATCTTAAACCGTGAAACTACAGGACGGTACAACTCAAGCTTTAAGGGTCTAAAGGGGGCCATACATCGTAGAAAGTGACCTCCCGATACACACGCATGCTCAGTTCAATTGATCACATGTGTCTTCATTGCGTAGAGAAAAAAAAACGGTACCATACACCTTTGGAGGCAGCTTATCTACCTTGAAGACAAGGGCTTGTAAATTTTTAAATCATTCTTTGCTCTGACAGCTGTCTTAAAGGGAAAGTCCAGACATGATGACACTGAAACCTACGAGTTGAGCCAATGTTCTACTAATGTGTATGGCGGTCTTAATAAGAGTGATGGTTACTCAGTTAGAAAATACAACATGTAGACTTTTGAACATTGCTTGACTATGGAATTGTCTCCATGTCCATAGTTTTGTGTTGGTGACCTTGAAGTTTCTGAAAGACACCTTTGTCTGAGTAATTTTAGCTAATTGTCACATGAAAGAAAACGTCAACATAAAAAAAAAAACTAAAAGTAGGAAAAACAAGCATGAAGGACAAAAAGCAAATTAAGGGTAGGAAGTGTATTCACATTGCCATGGACAGCCATCCAGTGGCCAAATATAGAGATGCAGCCGGTCGACCGGGTCTTGCGAAATGTTTCATACCAACTCTGTCACTGGATCATTTTTGTTGTTTGGAAGGACAGGCTTTGTAATATTGACCAAAGCATGAAAGCTCCTAGTGAAGAATTAATGTACTGAGAATGAGTTTCCTGCTCTTGCTAATTTGGGTACCTCTCAAATTTTAATTTAAGAGATATAGTGCTAATCCAACGTTGGGCCTACTAAGTTCTGCTGAAATTAAGTTACTTAAAGAGCAATGTGTTAAATAAGCGTAATATTTTGGGGCCTTGGATGGTACATCATCCAACGTATGCAGAAAGAACCAAAAAAAGATGAAGCCAATGGTTGGGTTGGTAGAAAAGATTTAGAACAATGGAAAGATAGCTTTATAGTTGACTACTAGGTGGGTAGCATGGAATCTTTTCCCATAACCAAGCTAGAAGTCAGCTGTAAATCTACCTTTCCATTACTCCGTGTTTACAAGACAAATAAGTCCCATTGTATAAAGTTGAACTTTTCTTTCGGAAAATGGTCCTAAAACAGTAAAAAAAACCTCCCTGAAATGTCAAGTGGAGGGGCAGAGAAATATATTATTCATCATTTTATATCCTCCCTCTACAGTCTTTGCATAGTCATCACCTCCAGTGGTTTCAAGAAATAAAGATGAGGTCACTCTCCTTTCAAGAAACGTCTCAAAGGCTGGGTCTTGTCTTTAACTGAATTATGGGCAAATTAATATGCAAATCTGCTCACATTATGCAGCCAAAAAGTTTTGTAACTTAGGAAATAGTCCTAAAAGTGATGAAAGATTCTTGCTTTACAAAGTGAGCTGTTGTGCAGTAAAATGAAACTACTGTGAAACTGGAGCCAAGGATGTGGGGGGCCTTTAGATGTTGCACTTGCTCTACTTGAAATAGGAGGACAGGGTGATGGCTGAACCATTAATCTAGTCATCTTTTCACTTCAGATAGTATGTGCGATTTTCAAGGTTAAACTGAACATAAATGTTTCCCATATTGTAAGTATTACGTCACTCCGACCACTGATTTTTGAGATTTGATAGAATGATAGACCAGCAGAAGATATGGTAGCCTGGTTCTGATTTTGTCCATGTGATCTGTTTGACTCTAAATATAGCTAAAGTGCTATTCCCAAAATCATAACGTGTTTTCTGTACATACAATACATAAATTATGTGTACATATAAAATCTATTTTTAAATCTTCATTGATTTGCAGCTGTCACTCACGTAATAATAACTCCCAGAGCTTTCTATACACTCAAATGTTATGGATCCATCCTCCAATAATTTTAATGCTGCCTGTCAAGCATGTTCAGATGCACCTAATGTCCTGTCTACAAAAATATCTGATAGCCAGGTTGTAAGCACAGCTAAGCTATGCTATACTGTAGATAGCATTGATACCGGCTACAGATGCACCTAATGACCCTGTCTAATAAAAATCTAACAGTCAGGTTGTAAACACAGCTCAGCTATGCTATAATGCGTATAGCATTGATACCAGCTGCAGATGAACCCAATGTCCCTGTCTAATAAAACATCTAACAGTCAGGTTGTAAGCACAGCTCAACTATGCTATTCAGTAGATAGCATTGATACCAGCGTGGTCTCTGTACATACAGTACATAACTTATGTGTACCTATAAACATTATTTATAAATCTTCATTGATATGCAGCTGTCACTCACATAATAATAATTCTCAGAGCTTTCTGTACACTCCACCGTTATGGATCCGTCCTCCAGTAATTTTAATGCTGCTTGTCAAGCATGCTCAGATGTACCTAATGTCCTTTCTAATTAAACATCTGACAGCCGGGTTGAAGCACAGTTCAGCTATGCTGTGCTGAAGATCCCACTGATATAGCTGCATTTTCATCTAATAAAACTGTCTAATTCATGATAGACAGATGCCCCTATAACCCTGTCTAATTAAACATCATACAGACATTGACATGGCATCCTCATTGCCCTGACACCCAGGTTGGAGCGCAGCTCAAATAATTTATGTATTCAGTGGTGAGTTTGATCATACTCTGAAGTTCCCCAGTGAAATGTGGAGTATGCAACTAGTAATGAATAGTGGTCAAATAGTGGGTCTCAGTCGCTAAACTCAAAACTATCAATAATCTCCTCATCCATAGAATAAAAATTGCTCAAGTTGAGATCCCTCTATCTCTCTCATGAAGCACACAGGAGATAAGAGGGAGGAGCCCTCAGCACTGAGGAGAAGCAGGGTGCTGCTGAGAAATATAATTTTAACAGATAAAAATAGGGCTGCCCATTCAGCTGCTGGATGAGACTGTATAAATAGAGGGTCAGAAGGAGATTAAAAAAAGACACAAAGGTACAAAAAAGAAAATATATACAATCCCAACATAACTTAAACCCTAAAATTATGAATAATCACGCCAATGTATCTCTAAAGCAGAGAAAGCCATGGAGAATGTTTCTTGTGGGCAAAATTGATATATCTATAAGTATAAAAGGCCCATGTAAGCTCGCAGCAATTCAATTTGCTGAATACCATGGAAGACTATTGAAATGCAAAGCGTTGTCCTCATCATACTAAATGGTTGTGACAAATGTAACTGTAATTCAACGGTTCCAGGGATCATGAATGTAGTTGCCCCAGTAGGAAATCTAACATAGGGACTATAAATCTTTCTCTTAAGGAATGTTGCATTGAACCGACAAGTAACTTGTCACATGCAATTTGCCATTATTCCCTATGGAGAGAGAGAAAAAAGGCTTAGAATATAATAACTATGGCCCCAGCGCAATAGAGTCCTCATTAAAAATCTGTGCCAAACAAATGACAATCAATGAGGTTCACCATGCCATCTAGGCAGTAAACATATGGAAAGAACTACATGTGGAGAGGTTACTCATGGATGGAAGAATAGTTGATAATCCATTCTTTTTTCACATTCACCAGCATCTACAGAGATTTTGATCCCTCACATAATTCCCTGTCCCCGTTTGGACTCGTAATCTAAATTCTGATTTAGTCTCTCAATATTATCTGTAGAGTTGAAGGAAGCCCATGCAAACAACAGGGAGAACATCCAAAGTCAAGACAAACGTTGGCTCCGTTTGGATTTGGTTCTAGTCCTAGATGAGTAGAAGACAGTATTAGGAGATACCTGCAACTACACAAGATATCAGAAGACTGCAACCCCTGTGTCAGATCGGGAATATTTTAGTGCAAAGAATAATATATCTTGTATTTTAAATTTTAAGTTCGAGCTGACAAATTCAGGATATTCCATCTGAGCCAAGAATTAATTTCCATTTCAAGGTGAGACAGCTTAACATTTATTTTGATATACGTAGTCTCCTGGCAATTAAGAAGAACTGACCTAGGTAATAGGTAACTATCATTTTGTAAAACTTATAGGTGCTGCATAGTGTTGCTGAATGGTGGGCCCCGGTCCTGAGACAACCACTGAGAGGCCAAAACACTGCTCTGAAGTGCGCATCTCCCACACACAATTGGTGTATGTGATCAATAGTAAGTCTATGGGTCCATGCATTCACTCACACGTAGCAGTGCACAAATGTGTAGGATTTTTTTTCAGTCCACACGCTTCAGAATGGTGTTTTGCAGATCCAGCTCCCCACCAATCAGCAACAATATGCATCACTTATAAGGTATAAAAAGCTTCACAAAATGTTAGTTATCTTATAACTAGAGAAGAGCAAATAAATTTGTAGGACCCTGTTCCATCAGCCAAGTCATTTTTCTGTGGCCACGGAGCAAACCTCATTACATCTGAAGCATCTGGGGCCCCTCTTTGATTAGTCAGCGTGGCATGACATTGTGTGCGTCATGCCGCAACGATGATCTAATTAAAAGAGGAGTCGTGGATGCCGACAGGTTGAATGCGTTTTGTAGGGCTCCCATCTATCGGCCATGAAATATTGACTCAACTCTGCCTATAACCAATTTTACAAAAAGGATCAAAACCACCATAAAGCACTATTTCTGAAGGTAAATGGTCAATAATATAGAATCCAATCAACACTGACTACTTTTTGCATCTGCTCATGTAAATGCTTTTGGCTTTAGAGTTGACATTGAAAACCTTTATCAGTGTCTCGAAACCTATTTCAGTTTTGTGGAGTTAAATTTACAAAATGTGAATATTAAGTTTGAGTTACTACCTGAATTCTAGGCGCAATTTGGTGAAGTTTATTTTTCTATTAATTAAAGAAGGACAGGTGGTTGGCTCAGCCATCTTTGCCTTTCAAATGACAAATTACCTTTTGGACTGGAAAATTCTTGTCAGTTATCCTTAATTACTTGAACAGAGAACCAGTTGAGAGATTCCCTTGAGATCACACAATGAAGGAAATTGGGATCCTCTCCATTGCATCATGAATCTGTAAGCCCTTAATATTTATGGCTTGGGGACCAAAGAGAATGCTGATCACGTCCTAGTTGCCCAGAAAATTTTGTGCTGTTAAACCTGCTATGTCGCTTGGATATATATAGCTTGAAAAACAAAAGTCTTTCGGGAGAAAACATGATTGAGTTTTGCTAAATCATCAGTAGGCAACTGTTGTCCACGAACTCACACAACAGAAGGCCCAGAGGACACAAACCAAGATTATTATCATCTGCCATATGAAAAATACAAAGCAAAGGAAAGTCTTTCTCACTTGGCACATCATCAGCCTTAGGGAGTTGCTTCATTTAGGCAAGTCATATTAATAGCTGGAAAAAAAGGAAAAGAATTATTAATGGCAAGTAGAAAACTACAAGCTGAGACTGGCGTTGGTAGAGTGTTTGGAGCTAGAAACAGAGCCAAGTTGTGTGTTTTCCAAACTGCCGACCATGCAAATTTTTATAATTCAGGCAATGTGATACTTATCATAATTTAATTACCACTTATAATACATACACATCATTTCTGGTAGGCCAAACATTGAGTATCTACTGTTGGATTGATTAGATAATTCTACTTGAAGGTGTGTTCCCATCATAAGATATGGCTTCATCATAGGAAGAACACTACACCATTCAAGTCCCCTAAGGCTCTGTTGGTAACCAGGGTATATAATTGTTTATGTTTGACTAGAAGTCAATTTATTACATCCAAGAGGAAGAGTTTTTTTGGTCCATATGATAATCCATAGGTTGGTGGAAACAACTCTGTTTCGGTATGACGATGTCAGTGTTTCTTCAAGCTATTGTTCTGTTATTCCTTGCACTCTATATCATTTAGACAAAAATAATTGTCATGTTTTATTTTGATTATTGGACATTATTTTATTTACTCCTTGTAGAAATTTAAATCTTTTTTTTTTTCAAATAATTGGGCACATAATTTTGATAGTGTTTGCTAGTGTTCCTAGAGGTCGTCAATAGACATGATAGATTCGAGAGACTCCAGTCCTGTGTCCAGGTCAGTGGTCTAGTTTGATCTGCTCATCTCCAAGTAATCAAGTCTTATTCACACCGTAGCACTTGGACACAAGTGAGCGCTATTTTTGGTTTTCCGCTTCTGAATCTTGGATTGACCACATGAAGAGTACACAAGTTCAACTCTTAATGTGAGAATTTGACCCACTACTTTCCCCATCTTCACAATAATACCTTAGAGGAGTGACCTCTTTTTTCATTCTATCTCTCTCTATACCACTGTACGATAGGTCATGACTTATTGATCATAGTGGAATGGATGCTAAGACTCAAAGGCTTATGAACCATGGAGGAAAACACTAAGGAACATCGGTTGTGACAACCTTTACAAGGATCACCTCTGCACAGGTCTAACAAGGTTACCAAACAATAAGTCAGATAAATAAACCCAAGATTCCTGATGTGAGATGAGAGTACACAAGGAGAAAGTACTCCTGTTTCAGATGAATAGGACTGTGGTGCTGTTAATCAAGACCATAATGGAACTATAAACTTTGATTGAAGAAGCCTATATTTGTGTGACACACTATCATCCCCTTTGAATTAGGCAATTCTTTGACTCAATATGGGTCTAACTACCTAACCAATGGTATTCCATGGTTTTCAATGACCTGACAGAATAATTCACCTTCCGTTTTTCTATATAATCTCTGAGAACCATTGGGATATGTGACGAAAAATGTATGATTGGAGAAGGTGCTATCTTGTATCTTTATTTCACAGTCAAGCTAAGATATTTGTGTTTTGTTCATGAAAACCTTAGAAAATGGCCAACAATGCCAAAGTAGTGTCTTAACCCATCACGGTTTGTCGTGAGTAGTTCTTTGGTTCATGAGACGTATAATTATGTCCTTTTTCACCTTTCCTCTTGATTTTAAATATACAAAGCTAAGCAGCAAGATGAATTGCTTTGAAAAAAGCAATAAAAATATAAATACTCCATTGGGCTTTTTAATTTACTTTTAAAGTTGCTAATTTTGTATTTTGTCAAGCAATGAAGATTGGTATCTCTTTCTTGTGAATTCCATGACTTGTACCACCGATGTGTCTATAGGTTACCTACGTACCCAGTGGATGCCGAATTGTGTTCTTTTGGTATGCTGTATGCCAGAATGGAGTCAGTAAAGTTGGTGTTAATCGATTTGTAAGATCCAGTTCATCGTCCAGGTGAATAGTCAGTGGCCATCAGACAGGAGTGCTAAGAACTGCATCTTACCTTCTGTCATCCACGACTCTTCTTTTGCTTAGCCAGACTTGCAAGATGTCATTGTTGCGGCATGATGCACAGGTGACATTGTGGACAACCGGTTAATCAAAAAAGAGCAGCAGATGCCGAGAGCAAGGAGACGATTCTCAGGGTTCCCAAGAGATGGCCATACATTACTGACCTGACCGATGGAATAGGTTCTGCAAATTGACTCGCAGAAACCCTATCCATGACTCATGTTGGCCATTGTATGCGCCAGTAGTGGCATAGACAAGACTTTGAAAGTATTTGTTTTAGAATACACTCAATGTTTAATCCTGAAGTGACCACATTTAAGATATACTGTAAGTTTTAGCTTCCTTGGAAGTAGATGCTGATGTTAGAGTTGTGGTCAAGAAATGAGAGAACATTAGAAGGACCAGTGGTGAATAACGACACCGATGTCATATGACACCTGTACCCACCTATAGTAGTGTCATATATATAGGATTCAGAGATAACGAAGCCTATTGACTAGTCGGCCAGTATTTTTGTATTGCTGTGCTTTACATAGGACTGATTTATCAAAGTGCAAATCTATCACAGTCCCAGAATTTGTCAGCTTTTTATACGAAAATTTTCCAACGGTGGAGCTTTTCTTTTACAGGGGCACATTTTTCCATATTGTCCCTGGATTACCAAAACTTAGCCTCTGATCTGAGCTGCCTAGTTCAAAATATCAGACCTGACGTTGGAGTATTCAGCTTTTCATAGCAAATAAGTCACACTAGTGCTCTATGCTAGCAGATAGATCCAGGGTGTCCGCTCCAGTGACTCCTCTGTGGAGATGTTTCTCCAGAATTTCACAGCCCAGTGGCCATGTGATAGGAGGAAGCTGTAGACTTGATTGATGCAGGGGACTGCCTGAATGATCTTTCTACTGTCAGTGAAATCCTCTGCCTTTACCAAACCATCACCCACCAATGAAAACATAGATTACTGTACATCTGACAGTGCGCAAATCAGCGGGGGCCACCGGAGAATGGTTAAAAGAAAGCTGTCCGTTTGCGAGACGGTCAAATGTGTACAATCACCAGAACGCTAAAGGTATTTTGCAATTTACTGCTATTGTAGATGTCTCGTTGCCTCCCCCTACCACCGGTTATAAGATCGCTAGCGAGTATGCTATTTGCACTAAACAAAATTCATCTCCAAGACTTATTACTGGATGGAGCAAGCAACGCCGTAGATACTCGTATGATCGAGGGGAGTCCCGGTCTGCGTAGGGTTTTAATCAAGAGACCGGCTGGAGAGGAGGAAATTCCTACAGTTAACACACTGCGTATTATGTGGAAAATTATCTGGCTGGCAAGGAAAACACAATGCTGGAGAGTTCTGCACTGCGCTGTGCATGATATCGGGTCCATGCTATCTAAGCAGTGCTCAGAGCATCACCAGCCTCGAGTCACACGCTCCTGGGCTCCACTCCAAAGTCTGAAGGAATGTTAGTAGCCCCCAGAAACCGTACAAAATCATGTTCTAGAATGTTTAAGATGATCTAAACACTGAAATATTACAGTTTCAATTGGGAATCTTTTGTTTCTGTCGGCTTTGCTGTATAGCTTGGGACAGTCAGCAGAGTCGTCTCATGGTCAGCCAAGAGCAGGAGATTTAAAGTAATTTTCAGCTTGTTTTGAAAAGTTATCAGAAAGTTAGAATTGTTAGGAAAGAAAGAAGCAATAGTTACCACTGGAAAACGTTCACCACCCCTGCGCTCCCACAGCCAGTCAGTGGCCTCAGTGGTCAGGTGAATGGTGGTAGGACCATCATAACTTAAGGTGATGACATCCCACTCATTAGTCAGTGGCCTCAATTTTCAGGTGACTGGTGATGGTCGGGATGTTTTCACTTAGAGTCCCAGTGGAAACCATCAGAACAACAATGTGGGATCGGTGCGAGATTTCTGGTGGTAATTGTTGCTCTTTTATTTCTTCTTTGAGGATCCCTACACTCTGTTAATTTTTTAAAATAAGCAAAAAATACATTTAATGATGGCATTATTGACTTTACTGTAGATGGCAGGTTAGCATCACATACAGTATATAAACAAATATATACACACATATATATACACAGACGCACACTCATATATACACATGTACACACACATACCGTACATATGCATACACACAACATACACTCGCACACATGTACTTCTACATACATACACTGTATTCAGTATGCATGCACACAACATACACACACATGTAAACGTATTCTGAGATAGCGCTCCCTGAGTGGGTTGGGGGACACTCTCTTGGCAACGGGATTAAAGCACTCAGGCACGGTTTCTCACATAAACAGTCTATCCGGTTTATGTAATCATCATAAACTGCACCATGAACATTTCATTATATATATCAACGGAACACAATAACCACCGACAGTCTGATGCAATGGCAGATACTTCTCTGCCTATAACCCCCTCTATCTGGAGTTAACTTTCTGGAGCTCCTGCTCCACACGCTGACTCCTTGTCAGTCCTTGTTCCCAGGGAAGCTGCCCATGGGATCATGGACAATGCCTTGCTCACCAGGCCACCCGACAGTCTCAGACCCACAGAAGGACTGTAGCTTCCCCTATGTAGTGCTGTCACAGACTCGGCACATACGGTCTCTCCATGTGCTATTCAGGAAGACCAGCTCCAGGAACTTCCAATACACAGGCCTTCAGTCCATGGCCTCTCCATGTGCTTCCAGGAATCCAGTTCACTACAGGACATTCCAACACACAGGCCACCCAGTACCTCAAACTCTGACCATCCAGGTTCATACACTCTTAACATGTGACCCAAACCCTGGTCACATTATGTACCTGTAACCACCCCCATAGGTGGGAGGTGTGTGTAGTTAGTTCTGCCCAGCTCTCCAACTAACCCTGTAAGCCCCCCTTATAACTAAACAAGCACTTGTGGAACTACAAGTCCCAGAACAACATTTCGGGCTTACAGCGCAGAGGACAACCTCTGTCTCTGTGACACATACCGGCCATTCACAATGACGCCAGTCACTGTATCCCAGTATATACCGTACATATATATATAGTACGGTATGTATACACACAGCATACACACAACGCACACATATACTTCTACATACACACACTGTATACAGTATGCATACACAACATACACTCGCACACATGCAAATGTATATACACCCATATACAGTAGGCATACACACAACATACACTCACACATATGTACTTACACACATATACAGTATGCATACACAGAACATACACTCACACACATGTGCTTGTATATACACACACTGTATACAGCATGCATCCACACAACATCACAACATACACTCGCACACATATACATGTACAAAATGCATACACACACATACATGTACATACACACATATATACACCCATGCACACTCATGTATACTCATGTACACACACACATACATATGCATACACGCAATATACACTTGCACACATGTACTTCTACATACACACCCTGTATACAGTATGCATACACACAACATACACTCACACACATGTAAGTGTATATACACATTTTATCCAGTATGCATACACACAACATGCACACAACGCACACATGTACTTCTACATACACACACTGTATACAGTATGCATACACACAACGTACACTCGCACACATGCCAATGTATATACACACATACAGTATGCATTGTCACAGAGTCACTGGGGTTGTACATGAGGGGAGATGTGTGTCACAAAGGTTGCTTTCCTGCGTGATGTGAAAGCCATAAGTGTTTTCTCCAGCATGATATGTGCTGAGAGCAATCCAGTCGCTATATGGGCATGGCTTTCATGGTGGCTAGGTCACAGATGGACGGGACGCCTACCCACCAAATCTCCACCTCCAGGGTGTGACTGGAGGGGAGTTAAGTTTCCAGCCATTTTTTTTCCTCTGTCTATGTGTGTGGAGGACAGCAAGCCTCCGGATTGCTAACGCCTGCGAGAGCTGCCGTGTGTGTTATCCCTGAGGACCTGGGCTGGATGGTGTATGACCTGTTTATTTACATTTGAGCTGGACAGGCTGTTTATCTATTACCATTTTGTATTTTTTGGTTTATGAGGCAATAAACCACTGAGAGACTTTAACCACCCTTGTGCCTGAGTCTACCTCGAGGAGCAGCTATGCATGTCAACCCCTCACAGCATACACTCACACACATGTGCTTGTACATACGCACACTGTATACAGCATGCATCCACACAACATACACTTGCAAACATACATACACATATGTACAATGTGCATACACACAACATACACTCGCATACATGTACATATACATACACACACTGTATACGGCATGCATCCACACAACATATACTTGCACACTTGTACATACACACACTTTATACAGTATACATACGCAAACATACTATTCTTTTTGTCTTTTAGAGACTTACAAACTAAAATGTAATACATGATAAATTGCCTATAAATACCCGGTCTGGATCTCCAGTTGAACTTTACAAGTGAATGGACTCTGTAAGGCTAAGATCTTTTTTTGTCCCAATCTGTACAACTAGGGAAAGAAATAGATTACATAAAGTGCATGGTGTTACGTGGAGCTTGAGTGAAAAGGCCATTTTAAGCTGTATTCGACACGGTCTATGGAACATAACCTTTTCTGACAGCCTCAATAGGACCGAGGTACTACACCGTCATCATTTTAAACTCTGTGGGACAAACAGAAGCATATACCAAGTGGCCTTTGGGACATCTCCCTCCTGAGAAGTCATGACTTCTGAGGAGACATTATTGTTTGAAAAGATCAGTGTTTCTTAGAAATGTCACTTATAAAGGTGTGCACGGTATGAAAAACAGTACTTACTATGATAGATGTGTGCCAAATAATACACAACACCAGTATCATTGACAGTCCTGCCAAATTACGATGCAGCACGTCAAAGACAAACGGGTTGTCATTTAACTCAAACAATGCAAATAAATAGTACAGGTGATTGGAGGCCATGTCCATTGTGCCAAGCTGAATGCCATATGTTTCAGGGAACTGGAAATGCAGATATCAGGGGATTTATATAGAGATGTAAAGAGGAGTTTTCTGATTATTTTATGTGACAGTAAAATAATAATGGCATGCTCCATCAGGTGCCGTAATGGGAATTGCTTCTAAGAGGAAATGTCTCTGACATACGGTGCAACATGGAGAATCATGCAGCGTGGCATCCTGCAGCTCCACGGTACCGAGCCTCAGGGACTATTTGTGCCATGTATCAGCTGTGGTGAATAGCCACGGGACTCTATATGCCATGGTACAGCCATGGTACCAATCCTCTGGGACTTTGTGTTCCATGTGTCCAGCTACAGTATGAAGTTCCGTGTGTCCAGCCACAGAGCCAATGGGACTTCAAATACCATGGTACAGTGCCACAAGGACTACATGCACCATTTATTCAGCCATAATTTGGAGCTAGAGGATTTTGTGCACAGGTGGGACAGGCATTGTACAGATCCAAAGGTTCTCCATGTGCCATAGTACAGAGCCATAAGGACTTCATGTGCCATAGTACAGAGTCATAAGGACTCCATGTGCCATTGTATAGAATCAAAGGCTCTCCATATGCTATAGTACAGAGCAATAATGACTCCATGTTCTATAGTACAGACCCATAAAGACTCCGTGTGTCATAGTTAGGAGCCATGGGGACTCCATGTGCCATAGTATAGAGCCATAAAGACTCCATGTGCCGTGGTACTGTCATAATACAGAGTCATGGTGACTTTCTGTGTCATGGTACTGTCATAGTAAAGAGCCACGGGGACTTTCTGTGCCATGGTACTGCCATAGAACAGAACCACAGAGACTTTCTGTGCCATGGTACTGCCATAGAACAGAACCACAGTGACTTTCTGTGCCATGGTACTGTCGTAGCACAGATCCACAGAGACTTTCAGTGCCATGGTACTGTCAAAGTACAGAGCCACGGGGACTTTCTGTGCCATGGTACTGCCATAGAACAGAACCACAGAGACTTTCTGTGCCATGGTACTGTCGTAGTACAGATCCACAGAGACTTTCTGTGCCATGGTACTGTCATGGTACAGAGCCACGGGTACTTTCTGTACCATGGTACTGTCATAGTACAGAGTCACAAAGACTTTTTGTGCCAGGGTACTGTCATAGTACAGAGCCTCAGGGACTTTCTGTGCCATGGTACTGTCATAGTACAGAGCCACGTGGACTTTCTGTGCCATAGTATTGTTATAGTACAGTCACAGAGACTTTCTGTGCCATAATATTGTCATAGTACAGAGTCACAAAGACTTTCTGTGCCATGGCACTGTCATAATACAGAGTCATGGTGACTTTCTGTGTCATGGTACTGTCATAGTACAGAGCCACGTGGACTTTCTGTGCCATAGTATTGTTATAGTACAGTCACAGAGACTTTCTGTGCCATAATATTGTCATAGTACAGAGCCACAGAGACTTTCTGTGCCAGGGTACTGTCATAATACAGAGTCACAAAGACTTTTTGTGCCAGGGTACTGTCATAGTACAGAGCCTCAGGGACTTTCTGTGCCATGGTACTGTCATAGTACAGAGCCACGTGGACTTTCTGTGCCATAGTATTGTTATAGTACAGTCACAGAGACTTTCTGTGCCATAATATTGTCATAGTACAGAGTCACAAAGACTTTCTGTGCCGTGGCACTGTCATAATACAGAGTCATGGTGACTTTCTGTGTCATGGTACTGTCATAGTACAGAGCCACCAGGACTTTGTGCACCTCCATACAGCCGTAGTGTGGAGTCACTGGTTGTATGTGTACCATGGTTTTGTCTTGGTGCAGAGTCTCAGGACTTTTCCTGCCATACTACAGCAATAGTATGGAGCCTCAGGAACTCCATGTGCCATGGTTAAGCCATAGTATTACAGGAGGTTGGTTATCGTGCACTGATCTAATGTTGGAATGATCAGTCCACCCTTGGAGAATACTATGTGTATGATCGCTTTGCTCATGATAGCCCCCACTAAACATACTCAGCCTTGAATAATCTGACAATAGATTTCATCCAAAACATCCACCGCTGGCAGCAATACAAGATTTTCTGCAATAACTTCTCTATATATTATACAGCCATTATTGTCATCTTGAGCAGCTTCGAAATAATCCCTGCCTCACGTGACCTCCGAGCAGAAGTAGATTGCCATTTTATGGTCTGAATGAATATTGATTCTAGTCTTTCGATGAAATGAACAACTGCATTTCCGCATTTATAAAAAAAAATAGCTGTCCGCACTGTGGTAGGTGACAAGTTACCTTTAATTGCTTTCTGTGCTCACATGTAACCTTGCTAGAAGGAAAGATTTTGATATTTTTTCCCCGCAATGACTAACTCATTAATTCACTGCAAATTGTTTTTTGTAATAATATCTCAATAAAGAGAGAAATGTTTTATATGTTGTTACCCCACGCTGTGATAATCAGAGGTAAAAGTGAGGATGAAAGAGAGGGCGGCGTGCCAGCACCGCGCGGGACACAAACGCTTTAACACGTCCCTTTTATTTACTTCATCCTTAAATTTTTACTAAATGGCTTTGTTTTGTCTTAACTGTGAAAAAATATAAACCTCAAAGTACAGTAGCTGAAAGAGATCAATATAGCTGCTTCCCCGAGGACGTGAAGCCAATGACTCTGCAAAGGACTTAGATCTGAACCTAAGTTTCCTTCAATATATTAATAGTGATATCAGTATAACAAAGAGCTCACAAATACCTCTAAAGCAAATTTTACATGCTCCCCGTGCTTTCAAAAAAATTGCTCTCATTTGCTAGATTATGTAATAAATGGACCATCTGCAAATCACTTTAGTTAAAAATTCCGTGGCCTTATCCCCATAAAATCACTCCAAAGTGCCGAGCATTCAGTGCCAGAAAAGCCAAGCTAGATTATAGGGATCAGGGGAGGGTGTTTATCACTCTGTAAGAAGCCGAGGAGGGTCTTTATCACACTACAGGAAGCAGGGAGGGTCTTTTTCACTCTAGAGGAAGCAGAGGAGAGTCTTTTTCACTCTATAGGAAGCAGGAGAGGGTCTTGATCACTCTAGAGGAAGCAGGGGTTGGTCTTTGCCCTTCGATAGCAATTGAGGGAAGGTCTTTATCTCTCCATAGGAATAAGGGATGAGTCTTAATCTTTAGAGTATGCCGGAGCAAGTATTTCTCTCTCTTCAAGAAGCAAGGATGTTTCTAATTCTGCTGGAAGCGAGGCTGGTCTTTATCTCTACAGGAAGCAGGAGTGGGTCTATATCACTTTAAAGGAAGCAGGGGGGATCTATATCACTCTAAAGGCAGCAGAGGTGGGTCTATATCACTCTACAGGGAGCGAGGGTAGGCCTTTATCTCTACAGGAAGCATTGGTGGTTCTATATCTCTCTACAGGAAGCCAGGTGTTAGGGCTAGCGGAACGCACCAAATAATAAGACTGATAGTGTACGGTGCGTTCGTAGCCCGGGGTCCACCGTGCAGAGATGGAACCTGCTGCTGAGTAATGACGGACTATATGGCGGTACTCATAAGTATACTCGCGTGGGTTAAACTTCACCCAACGTGAAGGAAGCGATCCTGTTGTGTCACAGGATCGCGGTACCGCACATAGAAGGCGAGCAAGCAGTCAGCGAACTTAATCCCAACTAGGATTGAAGTCCGATTAGACCACTTGCTGACCCAACACCGCAACAGGGTGTGTTAGGCAAATCTTATAATTAGAGCACCGAAGTGCGAACTGTGCCGTGCTGGCAGGCACCACTAAGCACCCAGACGTGGGTCAGGAAGTGCACTACTGGCGCGTGGCGCCGCACTGGCGGTCACAGCAATAGACGCTGATACGTGTGTGACACGTTGAGTGATTTGTCGGGCGCTAGATAGCAGCCATACTCCATACGCGAACAGTCATACAATAGGGTAGGGGTATTTAATGAACGACTTGCACTCACAACAAACACACGTATTCAATTGTACACTAGCGCATGGCCGTGCGGTCATGCGCAGTTTATATAGTTGCAGCACAGGAAGTGGCCACAGAAACTTTGCCCTTCCAAGACCTGCCAAGAGGTCCAATGGAATGTGCTGCAGAGCCTGAGCACATGACCCTCGATCTCCAACGGGAGATCTTGCCCTGGGCATGCTCAGTGTGCGCAAACAAGGACTTAGTCCCAGGAAAGTCCGCTCGCCGCTGACCAGCACTGACTTTAATGGCAGGAGCTGAAGAAGCAGCAGTAACTCTCTGTACAGAGTGAGAGCGAGCAAGACACTGGGAGCGACGTCCCCGCTGAGCAGACTCCACTGCGGCCGGAGGAGAATGGGAGACCGCAGCGGAGACGGATCGAGATTCCCCCTGTGCAGCAGAGGAAACTCGACTCCTAACACCAGGGCAGGTAGGGTTGAGCGACTTTTCTTTTTATAGGATCGGGTCGGGTTTCACGAAACCCGACTTTTTCAAAAGTCGGGTCGAGTGAAATCGGCCGATCCTATAGAAAAGTCGGGGTCGGGGTCGGCCGAAACACGAAACCCAATGCAGTGCATTGGGTTTCTAATGGTTCCCAGGGTCTGAAGGAGAGGAAACTCTCCTTCAGGCCCTGGGATCCATATTTAAGTGTAAAATAAAGAATCAAAATAAAAAATATTGATATACTTACCCTCGGACGCGCCCTGGTTCTCACCGGCAGCCTTCCTTCCTAAGAATGAGCGCCCGAAGGACCTTCGATGACGTCACGGCTTGTGATTGGTCGCGTGAGCGGTCACATGGGCGTCACGTGACCAATCACAAGCCGCGACGTCATCTAAGGTCCTTCAGGCGCTGATTCTTAGGAAGGAAGGCTGCAGGTTAGAACCAGGGCTCGTCCGAGGGTGAGTATATACCTATTAGGAATATACTCACCCTCAGATGCGCCCTCGGACGCTTCCTTCCTAAGATTGATAAAGTTTACACTTTCTGGTAGATATTCTGCTTAATGTTTTTAATAAATCTCATCCATTTAAACTCTTTTTTAATTTAAAGTGCCAACTTTGTTATGGGAACTACAGTGAGAAAATTCCAATTTTGGACACCAGAAAATGGCATGTTCTTCTCAATGAAAGATAAGAGTAAGCTGATGAGTTTAATAAGTCTACCATGATCACATTACAGTTTTGATCTCTGCCATGGGCTCCATTATTCTAAAAAGAGTGTACCTCAAAAACTATGAAATTATGTAGTAGGTTCTGCTATTCCATACAACTGTATCCAGTAAAATTGCGGCACGGTATCCCTTTTTTTTACTGTGGTATTCTATGCTTCATGGGTTCCATTATATGTGTCAGTTTAACGTACACATTGGGAGCTAACCCTAAAACTGCCACTCTCTTTTGCAGAGTAAAAAATGAAAAATGAACTAATGTTCAATATCTATGGGAGTGTCCAGAGTTTAGATCCCTGGCGAAAATAAAGTAATTGCATATCTAATGAGTTAGGAACCTCAGCAACATAAAAGAAAATGAGACTGTAGGTCTTGCTGCAGTGTTTATTTGTATCCATCAAACAGTCAAAACCAGATATGGTCCAACGTTTTGACCGGGAGCGGTCTTTGTCAAGGGCATCTGTTGCGGGTGCAGCTAGGTAGATATCTAGTAGCAAAAACCTAAATCGTAAGATCTCTTTCATGTCAAGGAGGACCTGTGTGGAGCAATAGCCAGAAATCAGGAATGCAGGAAGCAGGATGTAAGCCGTAATTGCATATTGAAGCATCATACCACCACTGACCAAAGAATACTCCACCATTCATCCATATCAGTATTGGATTTCACCACCAACCTCAAGAGCTCCCTCCCTCCAATACCAACTATTATACTATACAAATATTTTATGATAGACAATTAGAGATGAGTGAACCGATTTGCAGGGCCCCAGTCCACATCGTTAGTCCGTGGCTGCCAGATAGGGGTCCTGCAAACCCCACACACTTTTGATTTGCAGGTCCCCAAGATGTCAGGTGTGCATCACGCTGCAATGATGACGTTGCGTAAAGCCTACAAATCAGAAGGGGCAACATGGATTCTGGCCGGTATGAGGCAATTCGCCGGGCTCCCACATTGCCGCACTGGACTACTGATATGGCCGATGGGCCAGATATGCTCATCTCTACCTATAACTCAATTGCATCACTCCAACCTGTACAAAATGAACCTTCATGATTTAACAGTTTACAGGAGCAAGATGGAATGTTTTTCTTTTTAGATACTATGTCAGAATGGGCACAACCTGACAGAGCAGTTCTTAAAATGGGATTGAAACTTATTTAGTCTTAGCTCTTGCAACGTCTTCTTCGGCCTATGGTCTATCATTGTCAGTTGTATGGAGGCCATTTTCCATGCAGGACAAAGCATTATCCATTGAGACGCCTGATATTTACACTCCATGTTATAACTGCTTCGCCAACATTTATTCAGCTTGTATCTGCGATACAAAATTATAGCACAACTGTTTTCTATAACAGACGTCTTGCTGATTCTTCGCCAGTCTTCCAGCCAGAGAATTCAATGAAGCCTCCAAAGAAAAAAAAATCTATTGAAATGCTGTTTTACCGACCCAAAACTTCATTGATTTTATTCGCTGGACGTCGGTCTTCAAGCTGGAATCTATTTCAGCTAATTTGAAAAGCACAGTTCTAAGAATGGCATTGTATCCCTTGAATAATCAGGACTATTATCCTTTTGCTCTGCCATGTTTTCTAAATCTAATTGTCATGCTCGCTTCTTTGGCCTCCCCCGACTGCCTTTGAGTTGTCTCTACAACCATTAAGTATAAGCACAAAATGGATCCTCTTCAGTGAGCTGAGAAGGCAGTAACAATGCCGTAGCCTGTAGACATGCTCACTTCACTGCATTAAATCCGATGTAATAAAATATGCTGTATATTTATGAGGTTATACGATGATAAGTTGTCCTGTCCTGCGCTGGTAGAATATTTACAAGAGGCCATTACTGAAGACTTAACACAACCTTAGTGACTTAACCTTAACATACCCTAATCATGCCCTATTCTGAGCTCTTAAAAGTGCCGGTGTTCTGTCCTGTGCTGGTAGACCATTTACAGGAAGCAAACACAGAAGACTTATCACACACATTAGTGACTTAACCCTAAAAAACTCTACTCATACTCCCAACTGAGCCCTTAAAAGTGAAGGTATTCTGTCCTGTGCTGGTTGACTATTTACATGATGACAACACAGAAGACTTATCACACAACCCTAAGTGACTTTACCCCTAATACACTTTACTCATACCTCCTACTGGTTCATTTATGGGATGCCATCCATGAGGATTTATCACACAACCCTTAGTGACCTTACCCCTAGTACAACTTACTCATACCTGCTACTGGTCCATTTATGGGAGGCCATCTATGAAGACATATCACACAACCCTTAGTGACTTTTGCCCCTCCTAATTTTACTCATACCTCTTATTGGTCCATACATAAGAGGTCATCACTGAAGATTATTCATGCAACCCTCAGTGACTTCACCCTCCGTAACTCTACTACCTCATACTAATTACTTAAAATAGTGAGCACCTTTTTTATTGGGTAGTTAGAACATTTACTGGAGGCCATTACTGAAGACTTATAGCACAATTTTACTATCATAGCCCTACTGTACCCACTACTGATCACTTAAAAGTGAAAAGAGTCCTTCAAAAGCGACGACCTTCCGTCCACCACTGGTAGAACATTTACAGGAGGCCATCATTGAGGACTTATTGCAGAACCTTTTTTACTCAACCCTAATATACCCTTATACTCCCTACTTATCCTTTAAAAAGGAAGTCATTCTGTACTTTGCTGATAGAAGTTTTACAGTAGGCCATGACTGAAAACATCACACAGCCCTTAGTGATTTAAGCCCACCACACCCTTCTTAGACCTCCTTCTGCTCCCTTAAAAGTGAAGACCTTTTGTCATGTGCTGTTAAACATTTACAAGAGGCCATCACTGAAGAGTTATTGCAGCACCCTTACTGTACCACACTCATACCTCCTATTGCTCCCTTTAAAGTGAGGATTTCCTACCCTGCATTGATAGAACTTTTACAGGAGGTCATCATTAAAGATGTATGGCTCAATTCTTAGTGATTTAATCCTAAAGTCCTACTTATACATCCTGCTGATCCCTCAAAACTGAAGAGGGTTCTGTCCTGGACTGGTTGAATAATTACATAACCTATACCTATTGATCCCTTAAAAGTACAGACTTTCTGGCCTGTGCTGGTAGAACATTTTCTGGAGGCCATCACTGGAGATTTATCACACAACACTTAGTGACTCAATCCACTGTAACCCTATTCATACCTCCTTCCGATCTCTTGAAAGTGAAGACCTTCTGTCCTACATAGGAGGCCATCATTGAAGACTTATCATGCAACCCTTAGTGACTTAACCCACTCTAACCCTACTCCTACATCCTGCATATCCCTTAAAAGTGAAGATGTTCTGTCCTGTATTGGAAGAACATTTACAGGAGGCTATCACTGAAAATGTGTTGCACAACCCTTAGGGACTTAACCCTACTGCACCCTACGTATACCTTCTACTGATCCCCATGAAAGCAAGGACATTGACATTAATCTGTGCTACTAATACCCTTCTCAAAGAGATCATGGCTGCATGGTAATCTTCAAAACAGTCAGTGATTTCATATTATGAATGATCAGATCTTCAAGGTATAATGTGATTAGGATCAATTCTCATATTAATATTAATAAATAAAGCTTAAACATTCTCAAAAGTCCTTCATGGACTAAGTGTAGTTAATCCATCAGAAGACGTCCACCAATCAGACAACCTTCTCTAGTTCTTCGTGTCAAGATTCTTTATTAGATTCCATTGCATTTCCTCGACTATTAGACGTTTTTGCTGCCTTAGGCACAGGCAGCAAGAAATCCAGACAGACACTCTCATAAAGAAAGCAATAATTTTCTCGGAAATGATGCAGCATTTCATAAAAAAACCTAGTGCAGAAAAGGAGCCAGATATGCCGTGACTGGTAGATTTATCATTGTTTGCATACTGGGAGAAATCTGAAAATCAAACTGTGCTTGTACCAAAGCTGGAGGGAGCCGCCCAGTGGACTCTTCTCCGTATGACTGTACTCCTAACACTCTTCCTGGCTCATTTGCAAGCTACGTTTCCCTGATATGTCGGCTTGGAAAACAAGCCTGACATGAGGAATATGGGCCCTGCTTGATTTCTCCTCTCCTAGTTCGGCTTCATTGACTGCTCTACTGTCTCATTTTTTAAACATAGAGACCTGTCAATCAAGCTGAGGTGGGTGGGGTTAATCTTGAGGGAACTACCCAATGGAGTCATCTCCTTTTGACCACCATTCATGATTTCTCTGAAATGCCAGTTTGGAATGTGAACCAGGCAGAAGTACAGGTTCCACCCAGCTACTTCCCTGCCTGACTGGTCCCTCCCTATTTACGTGTCAGGAGAGACTTGTCAATCAAGTTGAGTTGGGCAGGGAGAAATACAGAGTGGAACACATAGCTGTCTGTAAAGAAGGAGCCTATCTAGACTTCATGCTTCTGTGGTCGAGAAGTATGAAATTACAGCCATCAACAGGACTAAGGCGTAAAAATGGGTTTTCAAAGACTGCATTATTGAAAGTCTGAGTGTTATTGAAAGTCCAATAATCAATAGCTGATCATGAAGGTTCGACTTCCAGCATGTGATGGTGCTAATATTGAACTGTAGTAACAGACATAGCCAAAGCTTATTTACACCATTGAAGCCCCAGCTTTCAGATGATAGGGAGGAGCCTAGAAATCCGACGAACATTGATTCAATATTCATGACCTAATTTTACAAAATTCTATCAGTTTACTTGAAAAATTCAATAAAAACAATGGAGAATAAATGAGTTGCAGTACCAGACATAGCCCATTGAGGCACTGTTTCTGGGAAGAGATCAAACCCTTTTTCCCAAATCATTTACAACCCCTTTAAGGAAATGATGAAATAAGGTAAATAATGGAGCCTACTTGTGAGAATGCTATTGATAACCATTATAATGGAATCAACCTGCTGCACCTGCCCGTTACATACTTGTAGTTCTCATCCCTATAGCTTATTTTTCAATAATAAGATCATAAATTTCTCTCCTCGTACTGAAAAAATCAATTTGAATATTTTTATAAGACATGATTTACACTGTACAATCCACTGTTCTGGGAAAACATATTCTGCAATTCCTCTTTTCTCAGTTACGTAGTTTACACCTGGATTTTCTAAATGATTTTCTCAAAATACTTTTTTCAGTAGCGCACACCCCTCCACCACAACTGCCACCTCAAAGGCCAACTTCTCCGCATCTGATCAAATCCTCGGCTTTTATTAGTAAGATGGAGGTTGAGAAGGGCAGTGAAGAACTCAAGCTGCTTGATAGGTTTGTTGCGTGGGATTGCATTGTTTATTGACAGCTAATAACTGAGTTATAGAATTGCTACCTGTAAGAACTGGAATTTGCATGAAAAAATACTAGATCTGTAATTTTAATGCTTGGCCACAGCTTTACTCAGTCCACGGAATATTAACAACTGATGAGCTGGATCATTACCCGAATTTATTAGATCACATTAAAAAAAATAATTGGTTTAACGTGTTAAAAGCAAAGCATGATTGAACAAACCCCGTCCCTGAGGAGCGATAGTTACGTATATGTTAAAAATCCATTCATGTAAGGTATTTGGATACTATAAATTGTACATTTTTTTGTCAAGATCATTTTCAGATTTTAAAAAACTGTTTCACCTCCATCTATGAGTTCAGATTAAAGTGATGTCTGCTTTGGACAATCTCTAATTTGTTAAAAAGATCAATTAAAAATAATGTGTTCATGGAGTAAGATTTCCAGAGATCACTTGTGATCAGCAGTTTCACCTGACAAAAGGCATTCAATATCCACACAGTGCCCCATCAGGAAATATGAGGCATTACATGGTCTCCTCTGTGATTGATAGATAAGGATTCTAAACAAGAGATTTCATTAAAATACTGCAGTGTTCTGTACTTGGGGAAGTATTAGTAATAAATCAGTCTGTGGTTGTGCTCAAGCTTCAGGGTTGGTGCTTATGGATCGTTTGAGTGACAATTTTGAAGGGATGATCCACTATGGTTGTGGGCAGAACACATAAGTTCTGGGTGCTGGGTTGGTTTAGGGTTGGCCTACACATGGCTCTGGGAGAAGACACAATGCTGTTTACTAAAGCTATAAAATTATGAAATATAAAGAACTTGTGATATATGGAAGGCGGACTTGGCAGCAATCTCAGGTTAATCTTACCCATGCATCTGTAACATACATTCGGCTTCTATAACCGGATCTCGGCAGAGACATCTCCCAGCTTAGCATAAGATCCTAGATTACCTGTGTCATTTCTCCTAAATGTCCTACTCTGAACAGTTGCACATCAGTCATAGGAAATAACAGAGGATTGAAGAGATTATTTCAACGGGGAACAGAATTATGGCAGGCCCTCTATCTAGGTCAGCACCCATGATGGTCTGAGTACGTATACATTACTGCTGTCTGACAGGCTGGAAATGACTAACCTGAGGCAAATCCAGTTTTGTTTATAAGATTTGCTGCGTTTGGCAGTATATATCGATAGATTATATTAACAGCACATTTTCCTGCGCAGAATGCAGTCCGTAGTCCTTATGGAAATATGTACGGTACATATTTTGTTAAAAATAAGATTTGTAAAAAATGTAACCAATGATGCTGCTGATTTAAGGAGATGGGAATAATAGTATTTTCAGGATTACTGAGGATAAAACAGGTCATGCGTTTCAGCTAGAAAAAGCCAGGGACGAAACGTGTAACCTGTTTTATCTGGAATAACCCTCCTGATAACACTATTTTGTCTGTGTACTTGAGTTAACAGCACCATTGGTTCCTTTTTTTTTCTTAAATGTTTTAACTATTTTCCACTGAGTCGTTGTTATGACTGACCGGAATTTTAGGTTGAGCTACAGCTGATTTAACATACTTTTTTATCTGGTGGTAGCACTTTCTCATAAACCTTTGATTATTTTGTTGTTAGCTTTCATATCATTAGAATATCAGAACCATGGAATAACCTTTATTTATTTAATCTTTCAATAGTTATTATATATATATATATATATATATATATATATACATATATATATATACACACACAGTATATCTTGGCAAAGTCAAAGCTTTGCTCGATTCAAGGAACATTGGCAACTGAGAAGAAAAACATTTTCCTAATTTACTATACCACCTCATAGAAAATAATATGTGAAATGAGAAGTGTGTTAGAAAAAACCCACCCCCAAGGAATGGAAATTAGATCTATGTTAAAAATCCACGCTAACATAATTTGAGCTGCAATTCACATAAATTATTTATCATAAAAAATACTCACCTTAATTGAACCTGTTGGATCAATTTAATAACTTCTCAAAAGTCTAGAAGGTATGATTTATACAGTCATGGCCAAAAGTATTCACACCCCTGCAATTCTGTCAGATAATACTCGGTTTCTTCCTGAAAATGATTGCAAACACAACAAATTATTTGGTATTATTATCTTCATTTAATTTGTCTTAAGTGAAAAAACACAAAAAGAATTGTCCTAAAGCCAAATTGGATATAATTCCACACCAAACATAATAAAGGGGGTGGACAAAAGTATTGGCACTGTTCGAAAAATCATGTGATGCTTCTCTAATTTGTGTAATTAACAGCACCTGTAACTTACCTGTGGCACCTAACAGGTGTTGGCAATAACTAAATCACACTTGCAGCCAGATGACATGGATTAAAGTTGTCTCAACCTCTGTCCTGTGTCCTTGTGTGTACCACATTGAGCATGGAGAAAAGAAAGAAGACCAAAGAACTGTCTGAAGACTTGAGAAACCAAATTGTGAGGAAGCATGAGAAATCTTAAGGCTACAAGTCCATCTCCAGAGTCCTGAATGTTCCTGTGTCTACCGTGCGCAGTGTCATCAAGAAGTTTAAAGCCCATGGCACTGTGGCTAACCTCCCTAGATGTTGACGGAAAACAAAAATTGACAAGAGATTTCAATGCAAGATTGTGCGGATATTGAATAAAGAACCCCGACTAACATCCAAAGAAGTTCAAGCTGCCCTGCAGTCCAAGGGTACAACAGTGTCAACCCGTATTATCCATCGGCATCTGAATGAAAAGGGACTGTAAGGTAGGAGACTCGGGAAGACCCAACTTCTTACCCCGAGACATAAAAAAAAGCCAGGCTGGAGTTTGCCAAAACTTACCTGAAAAGGCCTAAAACGTTTTGGAAGAATGTTCTCTGGTCAGATGAGACAAAAGTAGAGCTTTTTGGGCAAAGGCATCAACATAGAGTTTACAGGAGAAAAAAGAGGCATTCAAAGAAAAGAACACGGTCCCTACAGTCAGACACGGCGGAGGTTCCCTGATGTTTTGGGGTTGCTTTGCTTCATCTGGCACTGGACTGCTTGACCGTGTGCATGGCATTATGAAGTCTGAAGACTACCAACAAATTTTGCAGCATAATGTAGGGCCCAGTGTGAGAAAGCTGGGTCTCCCTCAGAGGTCATGGGTCTTCCAGCAGGACAATGACCCAAAACACACTTCAAAAAGCACTAGAAAATGGTTCGAGAGAAAGCACTGGAGACTTCTAAGGTGGCCAGCAATGAGTCCAGACCTGAATCCCATAGAACACCTGTGGAGAGATCTAAAAATGGCAGTTTGGAGAAGGCACCCTTCAAATATCAGGGACCTGGAGCAGTTTTCCAAAGAAGAATGGTCTAAAATTCCAGCAGAGCTTTGTAAGAAACTCATTGATGGTTACCGGAAGCGGTTGGTCGCAGTTATTTTGGCTAAAGGTTGTGCAATTAAGTATTAGGCTGAGGGTGCCAATACTTTTGTCTGGACCATTTTTAGAGTTTTGTGTGAAATGATCAATGTTTTGCTTTTTACTTCATTCTCTTTTGTGTTTTTTCATTTAAGACAAATTAAATCAAGATAATAATACCAAAGAATTTGTGTTTGCAATCATTTTCAGGAAGAAAATGAGTATTATCTGACAGAATTGCAGGGGTGTCAATACTTTTGGCCATGACTGTATGTGAGTGTTAATTCTTATTAATGGAGAGTCTGCTAATTGTAGTTGATATCTTTTCTCCGGTAGCATATAAATATATACGGTCATCTTCAGCCTTCTAATGACATGCTGTCAATTGGACTTTAATCCTGTTATTCAATGCACTTGCCCAGCAGAAGGACATGATTCTTTATTTCAATCTCCTCCCCAGAGGAGCTGAAATTAGATTTGTTAGCGAATGTCACACTAATGGAAATGCTGATACCTGGAAATGTACCCAGTATCTCAAATCCTTGAGGTCTTGCAACAACTAGCTGCCTGTTTTTCAGAATCAATAGAAAAATTATTTGATGAATGGGAAACAATAGTCCTCAAGTAGTATTAGGGCTTCTTACGATAGCTGCTTGCTTATCTAGAAGAGCATCATGGCTGAAGCAGTTTTACCATTTGGGCAAAATTTGAATCCTACTCGATGTAATTTGGTCAGCCACTGGCTGTCTACCCTTCACCTATATCATGTTGGATGACCTTTTTGGTGAATTCCAGCATTTTTATCCTAAAATATAATATGTACTAACTTGTGTTTCCAGACAATTAGTGAATTGATCTCTGAATGAGGTCCTGCATGTGCCATAATTGTATAGAATAACCAGTGCAATATCTAAGGAGACTTTGGATTGTCCATTTTTTAAAGGGTATTTTGTTTTCCTCAGATGATCATAGGGACACATGCAGAAAATTCAATGTACATAAGGTGTAGAGAGGAATATTATGGAACTTCTTGGACTGAAACCACACAATACTGTGTCACCCAGCTGAGCTCTGTGCACAGCACTATCAGGACATTGTGTTTTCTGTTGTCTGCCATTGTACTGCTAGCTTTTTGTATCTCTTCTTTGGCCTACACAGAGAATGTTCAATGTTAATTGCTGTGGTCCCCGAGCAGTCTTGTCCTCACACAGCTGCATGTGTTCAGTGCTGCCCAAGCCTTTAATCCACTGGGGTCATCGACACAGACTAAGGATTACAGCAGGGCTGCCCGCAGGGTGTCACTCACACATACTGAGTGCCAGGGCAGCCAGCTGGCCGAGCTCTGTTCCTCATGATTTTTTTCCTCCTCCTCCTCTATGTTAGATAATATCATGATCTCCAGTGGGAACCTTGTATTGCCGGGTCTGTCAGATTATTATTATTATTATTATTATTTATTGTTATAGCGCCATTTATTCCATGGCGCTTTACATGTGAGATGGCAGAGATTGTAATTAACTTTGGCTGTGGAGATTACAAGAATACGTGCCCATTATCATGTGACCATTAACTACTTAATCAATTGATAACACTGACAACTGCGTGTTTTTTGGAAAGTACTTGGCTATTCACTAGTCACTTCTTTGACACTCAACCATCTCACGTCTGGTGTCGACCAGGGTCCTGTTCTTGCTTAATGATGAGCTAGAAATGACTCCATACCTTAAAAAAATATTGAGAATTGAGAGTCCTCAGTGGTTGATACCTTTTAATGGCTAACTGAAAAGATGGTAACAAATTGCAAGCTTTCGAGACTACACAGGTCTCTTCATCAGGCAAAGACTGAAACAAATTCTGAAGAATCACATATTTATGCACAACATAGCTCAGAGAAAAAAAAAAAAGTTGGAAAACCACGGATAAGAAAGGTGACATGAAGCAGAATTACCATGAGTGATAAACAGTTATGTCCATAAATATTGGGCCAGCTCTTAGATAAGGAATGTTTTATTGTCCTCTGATTAGACATAACTGTTTATCACTCATGGTAATTCTGCACTAATCAGAGGACAATAAAACAATCCTTATCTAAGAGCTGGCCCAATATTTATGGACATAACTGTTTATCACTCATGGTAATTCCGCTTCATGTCACCTGTCTTATCCATGGTTTTCCCCCCTTTTTTTTTCTGTTTTTCTATTTCGACTTTACATTTTATTTTCTGTTTTTCCTCCTTTAAGAAGCCAGACTGTGAAGCAACATGTAGTTATTAAAATGTAATACATTTAGGCTATTCAATGGTAGATATTCTACCATCAGGGATAAATATTGATAGTTTACAAATTAAGTTGTATATTATAAATTCCATCATATCATGTTACGGTTTTGTGACTTACTGTACACTATTACAAAATCACATTGAAAGTAGAGGCACAATAACATTTGTTCCACCATACATTATTTTTTAGAATCTATGAAGAGCAGTTGACCTTCAGGAAGACTACTTGTCTTGATGTAACCACTACAATAGCTGAAACTTAGATAGAAGCACCAATTGACATCACTCTATTCAAACTCTTGGCACCCCTATTTTATAAATTGAGGTCCAAGTGATTTTGCTGTTATTATATCACCTACCCTTTGGATAAATGTTTTTCGAGGGATAACCCTGTATGTCAACCCATTAGTATTTTTTTCTACTTTTCCAGTAATGAGAGCGTTAACAATGTTATAGACAAGAGAGCTTTAGTACCAGGACAGATGGGGACCCATGAGAAATAAGAAGGATGGATTACAGTCATTAACACATTGGAAGTCTTGTCTAAAGGGATTGCTGCAACTAAGGATGTCTCAAATACACCTCCTGTGTATCTACAGGAGGCACGTCCATCTGTTTTTATGGGATGCAATCAGAATAAGAGTGCTCCTCAGAGACTGCAGGTAAAATATGAAGATCTTCTAGGGAGAATCTCAAGTGGATTTATTGGGTGACAGGTAATTTAGGCGCCATCTAAACATAGGTGAATAAAATGGCCTCCCAACTACTTCCTGGCTGATGTAAAATGGCTTCCTTTGGTCTGATGTTTTGACTTTTCTGATGACCACTTCAGACTCTTCTTCTAGTACCCTGACTCTTTACTCTGGATCCGATTAGTTCCAGTGATGTGTGGCTTGCTGAAGAAGATCTTCTCCCCCTCATTGAAACCGGTTTCAATCTTTCTATCAATTGTATTCATGTACGCAATGGCTTTTACAATACTAAGCAATCAACATTTCAATAGTTAATGGTTGTGTGATATCTTATATATTCATATCCTCGGGGTCGACACTGTAAAAAAAACACTGAACAAATAGAGAAAGATGATGATTGTGCAGAAAATGAGCCACTGAACAATGAAAGTCAAGAGATTTATCTATTGTAATCACTTCAATACTTACTGGCCCAATGTGTTATTCTGATGAGAGGACCTCTGTCATGTCAGGTGATAGGTCACATCATGTATAAAACCTATAGCTGCTTCTTTACATTGTTGTTAATTTTCTTCAATGCCGTGGCTGATTTGGCATCTTCTAATCCAAAACTGGACTTTCAAGGCCACATGCACATGTTGAGTATTTGGTGAGTTTTTAAATCAGTATTTGTAAGCCAAAACCAGGAATGGGTGAAAATGCAGAAGTGGTGCTCGTGTTTCTATTATACTTTTCCTTTGATTGCTCCACTCCTGGTTTTGGCTTATAAATACTGAGGTAAAAACTCATCAAATACTCATCAGGTGCACATGGTCCAATGGTTTTTATGGTCTACAACATTTTTTACCTGTTGCCTCTCCGTTGGACCCCCGCCAGTTATCAGAATAGGCCAATGCTCCTATTTCTATTTCTCATAGCTTAGGTGAGTTGAATTGCATGGCTAATCAAACTTGCACCCTGATGCTCCTTTGGCAATGAGGATTAACTTTGATTGGTACTTGCACTTAGCCGGATGCTGCGGGGAGGAAATAATCTTTATTCTCCCGGCAATGTTCCGGTTTCAGTCACAGGGGCGGAGCAGGCGCGGGTTTGGTCACCGCTGAATATACAGAGCGGTAGCTGTAATCGCGCCCTTGGCACTGACTGATACTGGCTCTTCATTGGGGCCAGCTATCAGTCACGGCCAGGGGTGCAGTTGGAGCCGCCACTCTCTATACTTGGAGAGGTGACTGAAACAGGGCTGCCCGATGACTGAAACCGGGACGTTGCCGAGAGAGTAAAGATCATTTTCTTCCCGCAGCATTTGTCTGAGTGCTGGTGCCGGGCAGGGTAACACTGTTAACCTGCAGATTATCCCTGTAACTGCAGATTAATAGCATTTTTTCTGGTAGCAAGTTCCCTTTGAAGTAAGGTGGACTTACTTTGCTTTGGCCCAGAACATGATACAAATTGGTCACTTAAGGCTATGATTGCATTAGAGGGAAATTGGCTGAAACTTCCAATTTTGGTAGTATCAACCGACTCTCTGATGTGTACGAGGGTCCCCCGACTCACACCCAACAAATATCAGGGAAAAGAGGGATCTAGCTATAGGAATTTCAACAGCCAATCTGTTTTCAGGTGGAGATAATCCACAACAAGAAGTGTATGTCAGCTGCTTTCTCCTCTCTCCATTCAATAAACATTTTCTCTCAGCTACACAAAGTTCTACTGTGAATGGGGGCATTCAGAGAGGTTATGATCTGTCGAACTTTACTTCATGTGCTCCAAAAATATTGATATCTAGCCTCTTATTCACAGAATAGGTAATGCCCTTATGCAGTTTGAGAGAAATAACCACAGGAGCAAAGAGACAAAGAGCCAGCCCCCCATCCTGTAGACAGACATAGACCCACAACGACTTCATAGAGAAAGAAAGAGACCCACCCTGACTTCTTGTAAAGAGACAAAGACCCACCCCATTAGCTGTAGAGAGACAAAGACCTGCCTCAACTTCCTGTTGAGAGAGAAAGACCCAATTCCACTTTCTGTAGAGAAATAAAGACCCGTTTCCACTTCCCATAGAGAGAGACAAAGATCCACCCCCACTTCCTATAGAGAGACAAAAATCCGCCCCCACTTCCTGTAGAAAGACAAAGACCTGACCTTGCTTTTTGTAAGACAAGGACTTTCTCACATCTCATGTAGAGAGACAAAAACCTTTCCCTACTTCCTGGAGAGATACAAAGACCCTCCCGCCATGCCCTGTAGAAAGATAAACACTTGCTCCCACGTCATGTACATAAAGATCTGATCTTGCTTTTTGTAAGACAAGGACTTTCTCCCACCTCATGAGGAGAAACAAAAACATTTCCCTACTTCCTGTAGAGATACGAAGACCCTCCTGCCATGTCATGTAGAGAGATAAACACCCGCACCCACTTCATGTAGATAGACAAAGATCTGCCTCCAATTCTTGTATAGAGACAAAGACATGCTCCTACTTTGTGTAGAGAGACAATGACCCTCCCCCACTTCCTGTAGAGAGACAAGGACTCATCCCCACTTCCCATAGAGCGACCAATACCCGCCCTCACTTCCTGTAGAGCGACAATGACCTCACCCACTTCCTGTATAGAGACAAGTACCTGCCCCCAATTCCTGTAGAGAGGCAAGTACCTGCTCCTACTTCCTGCTCCTGTAGAGTGACAAGGACCTGTCCCCACTTCCTATAGAGAAACAAGTACCCGCTCCCACTTCCTGTAGAGCATCAAGGACCTGCCATCGCTTCCTGTATAGAGAGACAAATACCCGCCCCCACTTCATGGAGAGCCAAGCATCTTCTCCCACCTCATGTAGAGAGTTAAAGAGTCACCCCCACTCCCCGTTACACATCTTGTTGTCTTTGCTGCTAAAGATCTTTTGCATTTGGCACCACCCAGGTGACATCATGTTAGAAAGGAGGAGATGCATTCTCTACCATAGGATTTACAAAGGACTTATTGGAGAATCCAGGCTATTACCAGTAGGCTTTTCCAGTGGATCTAGAAGAAATATAGAAATATGTAGATTTTACATGATCCTGATAGATTTTCTTGTTACCCACTTTGAAGTAGTAAGGTTTACTCAGCACTGTGCCTCTACATGGTGTGCACACTGGTTAACACTTCGGGCCCTGACATCACTAATATTGTAGGGTCTCCTAATGGAGTGGCGGTGAAAGCGCCTGACTTTAGCTATTGAATGCCCTGTTCAGCTAGTAATGTAATGACTGTGAAGGCAGCACTTTAACAAAGGGAGCTGCGGTGCTTTACTGCTTCTGTATTTATGATCAAGGAGATGTCCCACTCTGCACCAAAATGATGTGAAAGGACGTTAATCCCATTGATTCATCGCCTGCATCTGGATCTAGTCAGGCCTGCAGTTCTAACAATCCCATATGAATCTCCAGCTCACCCTGCATCTGCCAGAGATATATGGCAGGCAATGAAGTTCAATCCAAATTCACAGTGGCTGTAAAAAAATAAAAAAAAAAACCATAAAAAAATTCCAAAAAAGATAGTCCATTGGCCGGGCATGGAGGAGGTGAAAAGCGGCAGGGGGCAACATCGCCTACACTTCTTTTATTAATGTATTTGTATAGAACGCTATACAGCACATATATTACCAGGCTGACAGTGCTTGTATTATAGCGGAGCAGAACAATAAGCTGAGTGGGTCTGTGTAGTTATTTTTATTTTTTCCTGCAGCTTCACTTAATTTAGTGTATACCTGCGTAAGTACTGTATTAAATGCTTAAAGGGGACCTTTCACCCTTTGGATTTTAACTAAGGAAAGTAGTAGCACTTTTTAGTCACATCATGTAATCGGCACCAATATGGACCCTAGTGGGATCCCCACTGGTGATGAGCAAAGAAAGTCACAGAAACCTGGTCCATCGGACAAAGTAGTAGTCTGTGGCCATTAGATAGACCGTCCCCTACCTGCCGCGAACCCTGGCTCCCTTGTTAGAACATTGTTTCTTTATCATGTCACAACGTGACCGGCTGGTCGAAGGAAGTGGTGGGGATGATGGCACGTAAGAAGCAGCTGGCTGGGTTCTTGAACCAGGGACACCAAAACAATTTGTAAATCTCTAATTCCTAACAAATCATCCTTTGTCTATGAACCTGCCAGAGATAGCCAAGCACTGTTCTCGGCTATGTCCGGCAGTCCCATAGACAATGGATAAAGTGGTAGCACGCGCCATTCCAATATAACAGGCATTGCAGATCCTCATTCTCAAGATCGGTGGGAATCTTGGATCCCAATATATAATCACGTTTCTGTATCATCCACCCTGGCTGTTGGGAATAAACTTTGACAAGATCAATTTCAATGGTAGTACCCGTCTGGCGGCAGTAGCAGTCACGTGTAGAAAGGGCATCATCAACGCTGCCAGTATACAGAATGGCGGTGCACTCGACCGGTGGTACAAGAGAAGAAAGAGCAGTCCAAATCTGGTTGATCCCATTTGGTGGTATGCCTTATTCTACCATAGGGCTAGCATCGTACTATTTTCTGGAATCGGAGGCACATTGGGGTATAGTAAGGAGGACCTGTAATATAACCAGGTGTATAATTGTACTATGGCACTGCCTGTGACACATCTGCATGTAGTTTTGGTGTCAAGATCGATCACGTCCATGTAGACATGTACAGAACATTGTTTATCTCGAAAGCGTGAACAAATCCTAAAATCACAGAACAGCTTTTCACACCCATTTCTTCAAATTACCTGCCCTTTCCCGATGCTCACTGAGCAAAGGTTAAAAAGTACTGTCGATCTCACTCACGGCTGCTGACATGATGTGTAATTATGGATGTGCAGACTCAAGAGCCCTTGAAATGACAGTCTGACAAGAGTTTAATTGCTCTGAGATGAGCTGGCATGGTGTACAGTTTCTGGCATAAACCTTGTTAGCAATAAATCTGAAGTTCTACCAAACTTTACCCACAGTAAGTCTCCAAAATCAAGGAGGGCAGGGAGTCATAAAGCATCCCAGCAACACTGTGATCTAACAGAAGAGGACATCTTACTAAGGAGAAGGCTCTATCTAGTACAAACTCACCTTACTGGGGCATTTACCACTGAGAATGACACAACCATGATAGTAAGGGCATCTGGGAGACATGCTGGTGGAGTCAGAGTGTACATACATTACATTACTGATCCTAAGTTATATCCTGTATTATACCCCAGAGCTGCACTCACTATTCTGCTGGTACAGTCAGAGTGTGGGGTGGTAGTCGTGGGCGAGTCCACTAGGTCACAGTCAGTGAGCACCCCGGCACCTTGCACAGGAAACTACAGTCCAAATCCCAGCCCTAGGGCATAGTTGGGTACTTCTATCAGACGGTTGCCTTCCAAGCGGAAACGGTGTCCTCCGGATGCAACACACATCACACTTGGGTTCCAACAGTGGTGAAACTTTAATAATGATGGGAAGGAAAAGATAGTAATTCCTGAGCTGTCCCTAGACAAAGATGCGACTACATCAGCAACGGCTGCAGCAGCAGAAGCAGCATCTCCCAATCGTCTCCTGGGAGGAAACAGCCTCTTGGAGGGCACCTCTTTAATCCCAGTGCCTGTTCCTATTGCCCGAAGGTCCAGTGGCAATGCTTTCCCCAGTCGAAGGTCCTTTCTATCCAAAATGGGGACACACACATTCCTCAGATGGGGGTCCTTTCTGTCCCAGACGGGGACACACGTCTTGCCACCGGCAGTCCTGCCCGGGCTCTCCTGGAGAAGCAAGAAATCACTTCCCTGTAAGCCGGCTAGTCCAGCCCCTTCATTAACTTAACCCTCTCTGTCCCTAAGCTTGTGCATGACAAACACAGCACATCACAACATACACAGCATAAGAACAGGCATAACAAACAGCACATATTAATACATGACATTACAGTCTAAGCATAGATGAACTATCCGTGTGCCGCATGGGACACATGTGCCCGACATACATAGGTGGAAGAAGGCAGTTGAGGGTCCCCGCCGCCTCCTTACACTCCTCTCACCTAAAATATGGTCATCCCCGACTATGGCGGCACCTGTGGGAATAAAACATCTGGTAAAAAATCTATAACACCAATACAGTCTTTATCTGACAATATGGTTGGGTCAACCATGACCTCGGCTCCACTCAGTTGGATCCCTGGAAAAAAGAGTTCTTGTTCCTTTAATATGGGTCCATCTGATCCCTGGGTTCCTTGGCTCCTGGGACCCAAATTAAACAACAACAATTTAGGCCTATGGGCCAGTCCTTTCCGGCTCTGGGTAGCCAAACAGAGGAAGTTACTTGAAACACATGGCCCCGTGGCCGATTTAGCAACAGTCCATTTAGTCCTGACCAGGCTTGCTCCTCGAATCCTCCTGCACAAGTTTTCTCCCCCTTCCTTTTAGTGGAGTACGATCCTTTAATACGATCCTTTAACAACAACAGGTGTGCTGCTTTTACTAGGGAACAGTTCAGGGCTAAAACAGGTAAAGTTCAGGGTTAAAAGAGTTCAGTATTTAAAGCAGCCACACACAATCCATTCCCATTTCCAAGGGTGATTAACCCCTTCAAGGTTTAGTCCTGTAATCCAGCCGGGGGTATGCAAACGTGCGTAAAACTTGGATGAGGGAGGGGGAAAAGAAAAACAGTCTCTTATTCATGACGGTACTGGTCACCACTGACACCTCAGTGCTACTGCCATACTGGGCTCACTGCCCTCTTAGGAGACACGGAACAGTCTCTCATATATTTTTTCACTTGGTGTAACTAGCACACTCAACTTAAAGGGATCCACTTTAATCAATGCAGGGCCGCTTTCACTCCTTGTGGCCAGAATAGTGGGCCGCATATGGACCCTGCACAATGATATAAGTGTGCGTTGAGGATTCTCCACTGTTCTTCCTACTCTTTTTTCCCCTCTATAGGCAGATCCAGTGCAAACAGAGCTCCCACCTCCTGTGATTCGTCTGCTGACCCGGCATCCATTGCCCTCTGGCTGGTCACAGGGGCCACAACTGTAACTGTCGGCCGCATATAGTACTGCGCCTCCCGTGCTTGCCTCTCCTCCAGACTGGAGACCATATGGCCCTCGGAGTCCCTGCTCTTTGATGAAAGCCACACAATCCCATTCCTGGAAGGGACCCTTACAATCGATAGACCCAACATTAACGTATTTTTTCTCTTGGGCTATGTCTTCCTGGATGAACCCGTACCCCTTTGTAGAATTAAAGTACCTGATGTGGCCGTGGGTTATTCGGCCCGACATGGTTTCCCCACCGGGGCACCGCAACTCCTGCAGTATCCGATGTTCCCGCCACTTCTTTTCACCTATCACTCCTCTAATCCACCGGGCCTCCTCCGCAGTGGGCATCGAGGTTCCTCCAGGTGCACGCCACCTGGAGCGGATGGGACTTGCACAGGCTGCGGGGCTGCAGGAAGCGACCATACCAGTTAAGATGGGGGAGTCGGGAGTCGGGACAGCCACAGGGACAGGAAGAATGATGACTAGGAACCGGCACAGCCACTGAAATGACCAAAGCATCTTCACTCATCGACACCACTTTGGATGGTGATCCCCTCTCACAGTCACATAAGGCAGGGATGACAGTGGTGGTGACTCCTTTCAGCATGGTTTCCATCACCTTCCGGACCTCTTCTCGTTCCTCAGGTCGCACGACACTCAGGCTTATGAACCATTCCTCCAGCCCCCTCAGTTGCCAGTTTCAGGAATCGGAGACCGTCTCAGCCCGGTCTACAGACTGCTCACATTCCTGGCATCCCACTCCGCTGTGGAAAGACATGCTCTGCCTCCACATCTTGTCAGGTAATGGTGTCTTCTCTTCGGACACACTGACTTGTTCTTCTGAATTCCACCCATCCTGCACAGTTCTGGAGCTATGTGGGAGTTCCTGCTCTCCCAAGACACACCACCGCCTGACTCTCATGGCCAGGTATTTAACACCCATGTGATGATCACATGACCTTGACCTCACACACGTCCTGGCAGGACTCTGCAGGTGGAGCTAAGGTGGACCTCCACCCACCCACTCTATGAAGGTCCATTAAAACCAGCCCATACCATAAGTTCCTATTAACCCTCTTAGCACTTAGGCTAAAATCACATTAGCATTCGGGGGCTTTGCAGAGGGCTGCACACTTCCTCCATTAAGCTCTGCATACTTCCGCATACTTCTGCATGTATCCAATCTTTAACATTGGGTATGCAGGACATGTGGATGTATGCTGATGCATTGTTTTGACGCTCCCACTGACTGCACGGGAACGCAACAATTGCGTTTTGTGCGGACGGCGGGCTCCTCAAAATGATGCATCCACATAATCCGCATACATCCGCATGTCCTGTGTACCCAATGTTAAAGATAGGTACACAGGACGCATGCAGAAGTATGTGGAAGTAGGCAGAGCTTAATGGAGGAAGTGTGAAGCCTTCCGCAAAGCCCCTGAATGCTAATGTAAACTTAGCCTTAGTGTGCTGGAAGAAAAAACACTCTGGTTTTACGTCACTGACCGAAGTATGCGCAGTGACATGTATCTCCCTTCACATACTATGCCATTGACTCTGTCTCAATACATTAGATTATTTATCTTGAAGTTTCAGAGCTGATATTTAATTGCATTCTTTCTTTCTGATCAGAGTTTGCTATTATAATTTGCTCTTCAGGAAGTGTGATTACATCAGATACTACAGTGGTCTGATGTGCAGGGACATTCACCATTTTTCCTGTTGTGAAGCTGCAGGAAAATTCAACCATCATTGCCATATTTGAAAACAACACTAGTGCATCCCGATAAACCAACATTGACCCATCGAGGTAAAATATTGGACCTTTTATGGTCACGTTAAGCAGGACCAGCTAATTAATTGTTACACTGAATGGAAGGTTCCACCGAGCTGAAAAACACCATTTATTTAAAACCAACATCTTTTTTCCGCTCTCGCTTTCGCTCTAGTTTAGTTAAAGTGTTTATATAAAATATTTAATTAGCTAAAATGTTTTACCAAGATAGACACAAAGAAGGATACATCTCTTTTCAAGTATGTCTTGGGATAAAGAACAAAGCAGCAGAGAAAAATATAGATAAAGATCGAACGTATTTTTCTTCTATTTGCTTTGCTTCGGAGCCTACAGTCCTCTTTTTGTAAAAATACACTATTAACTCCATCTAATTTCGGTGTGTATCATGTGTCCACAGATCTAAAATATAAACCCTTTAAGTTCTAGAGCTAGCTACCAAATTAACTTGTTGGCTCAAAGGGACTGTTAGGGGTCGAGTTCCCGCTTCTGCACTGGGGGAATCTCGAGCCACTTCCGCTGCGGTCTCCCATTCTTGTCCAGCCGCAGTGGAGCCTGCTCAGCAAGGACGTCGGTCCCAGCGTCTTGCTCATTCTCACTCTGTTCAGAGAGTTAGTGCTGCTTCTCCAGTCTCTGCCATTAAAGTCAGTACTGGTCAGCAGCGAGCGGACTTCTCTGGGACTAAGTCCTTGTCTGCATGTACTGAGCATGCCCAGCGTAAGGTCTCCCGTTGGAGATCGAGGGTCATGTGCTCAGGCTCTGCAGCACATTCCATTGGTCCTCTTGGCAGGTCCTAGAAGGGCAAAAGTGCTGTGGCCACTTCCTGTGCTGCTCCTATATAAACTGTGCATGACCGCACGGCCATGCGCTAGTATTGTCTTGTTATTATGTGTGTGTGTAGATGGATGTATGTCGAAGGATGAAAGCTCCTAAATATCCCTCCCTAGTGTTGTTGACTGTTCGCGGATGATGGTAGCTATCTAGCGCCCGACTTGCCATCTACACGATACACACATCTCAGCGTCCTATAGCTGTGCCTGCCAGTACGGCGCCGTGCGCTTGCCTTGCGCTTTCCATACCCGAGTCTGGGTGGTTAGTGGCGTCCGTTAGTGCGGCATCGCTCGCACTCTTGTGCACATATTTGTCCTAAGGTTCTCTACACACCCAGTTGCGGTGTTACGCCAGCAAGGGTCTAATCGGGCTTCAATCCCTTCTGGGGTTAAGTCCGCTGACCACTTGCTCGCGCTCTAGTGCGGTACTGCGGTCCTGTGAGTTAACAGGATCGCTTTCTTCACGCTGGGTGAGGTTTAACCCACGCGTGTATACTTTAGTGTACCGCCATATTGTCTGCCAATTACTAGCAGCAGGTCTCCACCTGCACGGTGGACCCCGGACTGCGAACGCACCTTTATCATCTGTCTTGGTGCGTTCCGCCAGTCCTAACAGAATACTAGCGCCAGGGTCTGGCTAGTAAAATGGCGGACGACCAGCGTTTACAGCGGTACATCCAGCAGCTGGAGGGAAGGTTGGCGGCTCTTGAGCGTACAACCTCAGCTGTGGATGTCACTGCTGTAGCTGTGCAGGCTGCAAGTGTAGCCGCAGCCAGTTTGTCCACTGCCACCCCTGCTCCGACTTTATCCCGTCTCCCACTACCTGACAAGTTTGCTGGAGAGAGCAAACATTGTCGTGGATTCGTGAGCCAGTGCTCTATCCATCTCGAGCTCCTGGCTGCACGTTTTCCTACAGAGCGGGCTAAGGTGGGATTTATTGTCTCGCTGTTGTCGGGCAGGGCGTTGGAGTGGGCTACGCCGCTGTGGGAGCGTGATGATCATGTGGTGCAGAGTGCTCCGTTGTTTCTGGGCACGCTGAAAAAGGTCTTTCTAGGACCTCAACTCACCCATGATACAGCGCTCCAACTACTGGCATTAACTCAGGGTGAGTCCTTGGTCAGCCATTTTTCCGTCCGATTCCGTACTTTAGCTTCCGAGCTGGAGTGGTCGGATAAAGCCCTTATCCCCATATTCTGGAGGGGCCTGGCTGACCATGTTAAGGACGCTCTGGCCACTAGGGAGATTCCTGCCACACTGGAGGAGTTAATATCTATTTCTACTCGTATAGACCTCCGTTTTAACGAGCGGAGGTTGGAACGAGCCCAGTGTAGGCAGAGGTTTCGGCTGGCTCCTACCTTCGCCAAACCTTTGAAATCTCCAGTCCAGGCATCTGAGTCACATGAGACCTTGGAGGTGACACGAGCGGGATCCAAGTCTCAGTCCGCTCGTGCACATAAGGTTCGTCATGTTTGCCAGCCGTCAGGACGTCTTGCCTCCAAGAGTCCTCAGCGGTCGGGGAAACGTCAGCGTCTAGTGGCTGTTGGAGGAGGTACACTAGACACGGCGACGTTTGCCTCAAAGTTGTCCTTCAAGGGGACAATTACCATAGGCCCATCCACTCTCACGGTCGAGCTATGCTTGGACTCTGGGGCAGAGGGTAACTTTATGTCCTCCGCCTTTGCCCAGCGTCACGCAATACCCTTGGTGATGCTTGCCCAGCCAGTGACCGTTCGAGTGGTAAATGGGTCAACACTACCTTCACAGATTACCCACCAAACCATTCCTTTCACCCTATCTGTGTCTCCATCACATCAGGAGATAATCTCCCTATTAGTCATTCCTGAGGGAATTGATGAGGTCCTGTTGGGGATGCCATGGCTTCGCTACCATTCTCCTCATATTGAGTGGTCCTCTGGGAGAATTTTGGGATGGAGTAAATCCTGTGAGGGTAGATGTCAGAGGGAGTGCGTTCAGGTTGCTACTACACAGGTACCCGCAGAGCTTTCCTCTCTCCCCAAGCACTATTGGTCTCATGCAGACGTGTTCTCCAAAAGAGCTGCGGAGACCCTTCCGCCTCACCGCCCCTATGACTGTCCTATTGACCTCTTGCCTGGTGCTGAGCCTCCCCGGGGTCGAGTCTACCCGTTATCTCTCCCGGAGACGGAGGCAATGTCCCAGTATATTCAGGAGAATCTGGCAAGAGGATTCATTAGGAAGTCAGTGTCACCGGCAGGGGCTGGGTTCTTCTTCGTACAGAAGAAGACTGGAGACTTACGTCCATGCATCGACTACAGGGGTCTTAACGCCATTACCGTTAAGAACAAGTACCCATTACCCCTGATATCTGAGCTCTTTGATAGGCTACGGGGAGCAAAGGTATTTACAAAGTTAGATCTGCGGGGTGCTTACAACCTGATTCGCATCCGTGAGGGGGATGAATGGAAGACGGCTTTTAACACCAGGGATGGGCACTATGAATATCTAGTGATGCCCTTTGGGCTCTGTAATGCCCCAGCCGTTTTCCAAGACTTTGTGAACGACATCTTTCGGGATATGCTCACCACCTCGGTCGTAGTCTATCTGGATGACATTCTCATCTACTCTCCAGATATAGACTCCCATCGGAGAGATGTTCGCAAAGTCTTCGACCTCTTACGGGCAAACTCCCTCTACGCTAAGTTGGAGAAGTGTGTGTTTGAGCAGGAGTCCTTGCCTTTCCTTGGATATATCATTTCTGCCCAGGGTTTGGCTATGGATCCTGCCAAGCTACAGGCTGTAATGGACTGGCAGGAACCCCATTCTCTTAAAGCGGTGCAGCGCTTTATGGGGTTCATTAATTATTATCGCCAGTTCATTCCACACTTCTCAACTTTGGTAGCTCCCTTGGTCGCCCTCACCAAGAAGGGAGCAAATCCCAAGTTGTGGTCAGAGGAGGTCTCCAAGGCCTTTCTCTCGATTAAGTCACACTTCGCTAGCGCTCCCATCCTACATCGCCCCGATGTAGATAAACCATTCATCTTGGAGGTGGATGCCTCATCCGTTGGTGCTGGAGCAGTCCTTTTCCAAAAGGATGCTCAAGGTCGGAAGCATCCTTGCTTCTTCTTCTCCAAGACCTTCACACCAGCGGAGAGGAATTATTCCATCGGGGACAGGGAGTTGCTAGCCATGAAGTTGGCTTTTTCAGAGTGGAGACACCTCTTGGAGGGAGCTCGCTTTCCCTTCCAAGTCTTCACTGACCACAAGAACTTGGTGTATATACAGACGGCCCAGCGGCTGAATTCTCGCCAGGCTAGATGGTCCCTGTTCTTCTCCCGGTTCCATTTTACTCTCCATTTTCTCTCCGGGGAGAAGAACGTTCGTGCCGACGCTCTCTCCCGCTCCGTAGTGTCATCTGAGGAGGAGGAGGAGGAGCCTCGGCTTATTGTCCCTTCTGAGAGCCTGAGAACTGTAGCTCCGGTTTCGCTAGAGTCTGTGCCCCCGGGCAAGACTTTCGTGCCAGCTAACTTGCGACCGGAGGTTCTCTCTTGGGCTCACTCCTCCAGAGTGGGGGGGCATTTTGGGACCAAGAGGACATCAGAGCTTTTGGCGAGAACATACTGGTGGCCGCATATGGCCCGAGATGTCAGGGACTACATTCAGGCGTGCGTTTCTTGCGCCCAGAATCGGTCTCCTCGGCAACGGCCTGCTGGGTTGCTTTACCCTCTACCGGTGGCAGACAGGCCCTGGGAGATGGTCGGAATGGACTTTGTGGTGGGTCTACCCAAGTCGCGTGGCTGCTCCATTATTTGGGTTGTCACTGACCATTTCTCTAAGATGGTGCATTTGGTGCCGCTTCCTCGGTTACCCTCAGCACGGGCCTTGGCGGTGTTGTTCGTTAAACACGTTTTCCGTTTGCATGGTATGCCTGATAAAATTGTCAGCGATCGGGGTCCCCAGTTCGCATCTCGGTTTTGGAGAGAGCTCTGCCGTTTACTCAGCATAGAGTTAAACCTCTCCTCTGCTTACCATCCCGAGACGAATGGGTTGGTGGAGAGAACCAACCAGACTCTGGTGACATATTTGCGACATTTCGTCTCTGCTAGGCAGGATGACTGGGCATCTTTGCTACCTTGGGCGGAGTTTGCCCTGAACAACGCCGTAGCCGATTCCACTGGTCAAACTCCTTTTCTCCTTAATTACGGCCAGCATCCGCGTGTCCCTGTGCCCATGCCCGTGTCCTCCACCGATTCTAGGGTGGCAGACTGGGCGGTGGAGGCACGTGACATCTGGGACCGCACACAGGATGCTATCCGGGCCTCCAAGGAGAGAATGAGGGTTTCGGCTGATACACACCGGCGCCCCGCTCCGGTCTTTGCTCCCGGCGACTTAGTGTGGCTCTCCGCCCGTAACATCAGGCTGCGAGTTGAGTCCACTAAGTTTGCTCCTCGCTACATTGGCCCGTTTAAAGTTCTGGAACAGGTCAACCCTGTGGTTTACCGTTTGGCCATTCCTCCACGCCTTGGTATCACCGATACCTTTCACGTTTCCCTCTTAAAGCCCGTTCGCTTGTCTCGGTTTTCTGAGTCATCTGCTGGGACATCGGGTTCATCCACGGATGAATTTGAGGTGAATGCTATTGTGGGAAGCAAGGTGGTACGTGGCAAAAAATTTTATTTGGTGGATTGGAAGGGTCATGGTCCAGAGGATAGAACCTGGGAGCCTGTGGAGCACATTCGGGCTCCGCAGCTCATTGCTGCCTTTGAACGTAGCGAGGCCCAAGGAGGGGGGGGCCCTAGGAGGGGGGGTAATGTTAGGGGTCGAGTTCCCGCTTCTGCACTGGGGGAATCTCGAGCCACTTCCGCTGCGGTCTCCCATTCTTGTCCAGCCGCAGTGGAGCCTGCTCAGCAAGGACGTCGGTCCCAGCGTCTTGCTCATTCTCACTCTGTTCAGAGAGTTAGTGCTGCTTCTCCAGTCTCTGCCATTAAAGTCAGTACTGGTCAGCAGCGAGCGGACTTCTCTGGGACTAAGTCCTTGTCTGCATGTACTGAGCATGCCCAGCGTAAGGTCTCCCGTTGGAGATCGAGGGTCATGTGCTCAGGCTCTGCAGCACATTCCATTGGTCCTCTTGGCAGGTCCTAGAAGGGCAAAAGTGCTGTGGCCACTTCCTGTGCTGCTCCTATATAAACTGCGCATGACCGCACGGCCATGCGCTAGTATTGTCTTGTTATTATGTGTGTGTGTAGATGGATGTATGTCGAAGGATGAAAGCTCCTAAATATCCCTCCCTAGTGTTGTTGACTGTTCGCGGATGATGGTAGCTATCTAGCGCCCGACTTGCCATCTACACGATACACACATCTCAGCGTCCTATAGCTGTGCCTGCCAGTACGGCGCCGTGCGCTTGCCTTGCGCTTTCCATACCCGAGTCTGGGTGGTTAGTGGCGTCCGTTAGTGCGGCATCGCTCGCACTCTTGTGCACATATTTGTCCTAAGGTTCTCTACACACCCAGTTGCGGTGTTACGCCAGCAAGGGTCTAATCGGGCTTCAATCCCTTCTGGGGTTAAGTCCGCTGACCACTTGCTCGCGCTCTAGTGCGGTACTGCGGTCCTGTGAGTTAACAGGATCGCTTTCTTCACGCTGGGTGAGGTTTAACCCACGCGTGTATACTTTAGTGTACCGCCATATTGTCTGCCAATTACTAGCAGCAGGTCTCCACCTGCACGGTGGACCCCGGACTGCGAACGCACCTTTATCATCTGTCTTGGTGCGTTCCGCCAGTCCTAACAGGGACTTTCCTTTTCTTGACATTTTTGAAGACCTAAGTTGAGGGTTCCAATTCCAAAGTCAAGATGGCTAGAATTTTAACGAAGGCTGTGTATGTATGGTCTTTTTCTCTTGCTTTACTGGTCACCCAAGTTTCATGGTGGTCTATTTTATTCATGGACATCTTTATTTCAAAATGTCTACCATCTTAACCACTGAGCCATGTATCATCCAAGTTGTCCTGCTCGTGTCTAAAAGGTCTGAAAGGATATGTCTATAGAACAAGGCAGAGGAACAATCGTGATTTTGGATTGTCCAAGATTCAGTGGTCGAATGAAGATTGAGGGTACTACTATTCCATTAACTAGTGGTACCAATTCTATGGTCAGGATGAGTAGAGTTTTATACTCAGATTTATATGTGCAAAGATAAAAACATTGCGCTGTGTAAGTGTCAAATGAAAATTAAGGATACTTCTGTTTCACTGAGAGGTGTTGGTCCCAATTCCAAGATTGGGGTGACTAGAGTTTTAGAGTAGGTTGTGCAAGAGCATAGATTAAAATTTTGTTTCTATTGGTCACCTTTATTTCATGGTGTAAATATACTCTTTTTTTTATCTATGGACACCTTTATTTCAAAATGGTTGTCACCATAGCTACTGAGTCATATATCATCTAAGTTGTCCTACTCCTGATCTAAAAGGTTACTTCTACAGAAAAAGGCAGATAAATAATCATGGTTTTGGATAATCCAAGACTTAAATGAAGATTCAGGATACTGCCATTCCACTGACATTTTATTGAAGGACACCATTATTTCACAATGATTGCCACCATAACCAAGGAGCCATTTTATCATCCAAGCTGTCCTACTCCTGTCTAAAAGGTAGTATCTAATGTATAGAAATAGGTAGAGGAACTCTCATGGGTTTGGAGTGTCTAAGACTTAGCTGTCGGAATAAGATTGAGGGTACTGCTATTTCATTGAATGGTGGTGGGGCCAATTCCAAGATCGTGATGACTAGAGTTTAGGAGTAGGTTATTTATGTACATAAAATACATTGTGTTGTGCAAGTGTTGAATGAAGATTCAAGGTACTGCTCTTCTACTGACTTATGACAGTGCCGATTCCAAGATCGGGAGGAAGTGTTTTAGAGTAGGTTTCTCTTAAGTTGATGGACATCTTTATTTGAAAATGGCTACCACCATAACTATGAAGCCATTTATCATCTTGGTTTTAGATTGTCCAATATTCACCTGTCAAATGAAGGGTGCAAAGGTGGTGGCACCACCTTTGAGTGATGGTGGTGCCGATTCCAAGATCGGGATGGCTAGAGTTTTAAATTATGTTGTATATGTAAAATCTAATTCCTGTAGAATAAAATATTGTTTATATGGCTCACCTCATTTCTTGGTGTAACTGGACTTTATTTTATTGATGGACAACTTTGTTTCAAAATGGCTTCCTCCTTGACCATTGAGCCATGTATGGTCTAAAAGGTCATGGATATACAAAACGACAGAGAAACTACCATGGTTTTGGATTGACCTACTGTTGAAGGTACTATTTTTCCACCCGGTTTCCTTCATATTGTGGCTGGGTAGCCAAGAAAATCCATAACCTAAACCTAGCTCATTTACTAGCTTATGTAAATGCTTCAGAAGGCATTGAGAAGAACGTGGACTATCTTGATTTAATGATTTCATACTTTGATGTGGGTTTATGTGGGTTACTTAGTTATTTCCTGATTTTGGTTACCCAATTCTCAATACATGTTATAAATGGACTATTGGTTATGGGGTCTTAGGCTACTTTCACACATCAGGTTTTTTGCATCAGTCACAATCCGGCAAATTTTCAAAAAAAACGATCTGTTTTTTTTCCGCCGGATCTGTCTTTTTTCTCATAGAGTTGTATTAGCGCTGGATTGTGCCTGATGTCCCAACATTTCATCCGCTTTTTGCTGGACCTGGCAAAAATTGCCGGTCTGGCAGCTGGAGAAAACGTCCAGAGGAACATTTTTTTGTTGCAGCGAAAAACATGATGGCGCCGGAATCGGCGCCGTCCGGCTTTTCTGATAATGGAAGCCTATGGGAGCCGGATGCGCCACATGAATATATTTGGTGCCGGAGTCCGGCCTCCAAACTGCGCATGCCCTGTTCACTCTCTCTCTTTTTACTATTGATGCTGCCTAAGCAGCATCAATAGTAAAAAGATATAGTGTAAAAAAGAATAAATAAAAAATCATGATATTCTCACCTTCCGGCGTCCCCCGCAGCCTTCCCGCTCTTCGCGATGCTCCCGGTCCCAGTAATGCATCGCGGCAATGACCCCAGATGACGTGTGGTGAAGGTGAGAATATCACGATTTTTTATTTTTGGTTATTATTTTTTACATTATATCTTTATCTCGGATCTGGAAGAAAAGCTGATCCGGCGCAATCAGTTTTTACACGAATAGCGCCTGATCCAGCAATCCGTCCCGCCGCCAGATTATGCGTGATGGCATGGGATGGATGTGTGAAAGTAGCCTTAGGATACCAAATTACAAGATTCGGAAAAGTCAAATTTTGAGAAATTTAAAAAATTTACCTTCATATTACAGTAATGGGATTATGTGCAGTGATTATAGAGATTACGTGTTTCCAAAACAGATTTCAAGAGATAATTTTTAATTATATCGGGAATTGATGACTTGTGACACATGTCCAGCTATAAGATAGCAGAGGGAGGTAGTGGAATATATTGCAAGTGACATTTGGTCTCAAAAAAGTCCTGATATCACTTCAATAGAGAAACCAAAGAGACACTTAAGGTATTGTAGCATAACAGTGGTAACTTTCTTCTCTTGTCGCTTCAAAATCTTTATAGTCACATGGTAGCTCAAAGCAGCTGTGACACACGGCAAACTGAGTGCTAATGACTTCTCTGCAAGGAATTCTGTGAGGACTAATGGCTTCCACACTTCATTTAGATGGCCATACATAGTATCCTCAGTGGATCCCTCTGTGGGATGCTCAAGCATCTGGAACCAACCAATCTGTGTGTGCTGCTGAGATGTCCCATTCCCCTATCATTAACGATGGTATGACGGAATGTCATATTCCTACTCCATGCTCGGAACATTAGAAACAGATTGGTGTATCTTTGGAACATTTAGGCTTTGCAGTCCTTGCGTTAAAAAGAATGTTTGCTCCAAAAAAAACTAAATATTGTTTGCTCTTGGTTTGTCATTTTTCCTTGAGACTCTTTATGTATTTCTTCATCATATCTGACGATGGATCATCCACCATAACGCCATCACAGGTTCTTACTTACATTATTTGGACATAATTGGATGATTTGGCCAATGTTCTAGAACAGGGATGCCAAACTCAAATACACAGAGGCCCAAAATTAAAAGCTTGAACAAAGTTGCAGGTCAACCTTGATAATTCTTAAGCAATGTCTACAATTGAGGAAATGTTTCCTTTTCAAATATAACAAAAATGTTTTTATGGGAACAAACAAGGCACATTTTAATTAATAGATCGTGGAATAATATATTATGTAAAAGCAGAAAAAAGCATATGGCCCAATGGGCTAATTAAATATGTAGTAACGAAGGATCGAAAACCTTGAATAATACTGATAATACAGTATAAGTCCAAAGCGCGAAACGGCCGTCGTCTTTTCTGTCCACGTTCTCCCTGTTGTCACCTGCACATATTCTCAATAAAGGATTGGTGTTTTTTCAGGATCGGTGAGTGCACTTCTGTTTTTTCTTCATTTTGGACTTATGCATTACTGAAACAGTGCACCCGAGTGTCCTTTTACCAGGCATATACAGCACAGCAGCGGCAAGTAGCTGTGGAGATTTTGGGTTTTCAAACAGTAGTGGTGCTGTGTTATCTTTTCTTCAGATAATACAGTATGATGCCAACAAAAGTGCCCCAATGCACAGTATGATACCCCACAGTGAATTCTTCCACAGTAGCCTCCACACTCACGGTATGATGATGATCCAACTGTACTCCCCTCCCTCAATTCCCTGACAAGAATAGTGACCCCATCACAGTATGATTCTCCAACTGTAATCCCCATACAGTCCTCCAAGCAGTATAATGGCCCCACATAGTACTCTATACAGTATAATGGGCTACACACAGTGCTCCAAACAGTATAAGAGGCATCACATAGTTCTCCATACAGTATAATGGCATCACATGGAGCTCCATGCAGTGTAATGGCCCCACATAGTGCTCCATACAGTATAATGGCCCCACAAAATACATAGTGCAGTATAATGGCTCCACACAGTGTTGCCTGCAGTATAATAGCCCCACACAGTGATTCAAGCTGTATAATGGCCCCACATAGTGCTACATGCTGTATAATAGCCTCATATAGTGCTCCTTGCAGTATAATGGCTCCAAGATAGTGCTCCATGCAGTATAATGGTCCCACATAATGCTGAGTGCAGTATAATGGCTCCACATAGTGTTCCCTGCAGTATTATAGCCCCACACAGTGTTGCATGCTGTATAATTGCCACACATAGTGCTACATATTATATAATGGCTCCCAGATAGTGCTCCATGCAGTATAATAGCCCCACATAGTGCTCCATGCAGTATAATGGCCCTAACATATAGTGCTCCATGCAGTATAATGGCTCCCAAATAGTGCTCCATACAATATAATGGCCCTGACATAGTGCACTATGCAGTAGGCTGGAGTCACACTCAGTCAGTAGACACATATATGTATATACAGTGGGGCAAAAAAGTATTTAGTCAGTCAGCAATAGTGCAAGTTCCACCACTTAAAAAGATGAGAGGCGTCTGTAATTTACATCATAGGTAGACCTCAACTATGGGAGACAAACTGAGAAAAAAAAATCCAGAAAATCACATTGTCTGTTTTTTTAACATTTTATTTGCATATTATGGTGGAAAATAAGTATTTGGTCAGAAACAAAATTTCATCTCAATACTTTGTAATATATCCTTTGTTGGCAATGACAGAGGTCAAACGTTTTCTGTAAGTCTTCACAAGGTTGCCACACACTGTTGTTGGTATGTTGGCCCATTCCTCCATGCAGATCTCCTCTAGAGCAGTGATGTTTTTGGCTTTTCTCTTGGCAACACGGACTTTCAACTCCCTCCAAAGGTTTTCTATAGGGTTGAGATCTGGAGACTGGCTAGGCCACTCCAGGACCTTGAAATGCTTCTTACGAAGCCACTCCTTCATTGCCCTGGCGGTGTGCTTTTGATCATTGTCATGTTGAAAGACCCAGCCACGTTTCATCTTCAATGCCCTTGCTGATGGAAGGAGATTTGCACTCAAAATCTCACGATGCATGGCCCCATTCATTCTTTCATGTACCCGGATCAGTCGTCCTGGCCCCTTTGCAGAGAAACAGCCCCAAAGCATGATGTTTCCACCACCATGCTTTACAGTAGGTATGGTGTTTGATGGATGCAACTCAGTATTCTTTTTCCTCCAAACACAACAAGTTGTGTTTCTACCAAACAGTTCCAGTTTGGTTTCATCAGACCATAGGACATTCTCCCAAAACTCCTCTGGATCATCCAAATGCTCTCTAGCAAACTTCAGATGGGCCCGGACATGTACTGGCTTAAGCAGTGGGACACGTCTGGCACTGCAGAATCTGAGTCCATGGTGGCGTAGTGTGTTACTTATGGTAGGCCTTGTTACATTGGTCCCAGCTCTCTGGAGTTCATTCACTAGGTCCCCCTGCGTGGTTCTGGGATTTTTGCTCACCGTTCTTGTGATCATTCTGACCCCACGGGGTGGGATTTTGCGTGGAGCCCCAGATCGAGGGAGATTATCAGTGGTCTTGTATGTCTTCCATTTTCTAATTATTGCTCCCACTGTTGATTTCTTCACTCCAAGCTGGTTGGCTATTGCAGATTCAGTCTTCCCAGCCTGGTGCAGGGCTACAATTTTGTTTCTGGTGTCCTTTGACAGCTCTTTGGTCTTCACCATAGTGGAGTTTGGAGTCAGACTGTTTGAGGGTGTACACAGGTGTCTTTTTATACTGATAACAAGTTTAAACAGGTGCCATTACTACAGGTAATGAGTGGAGGAAAGAGGAGACTCTTAAAGAAGAAGTTACAGGTCTGTGAGAGCCAGAAATCTTGATTGTTTGTTTCTGACCAAATACTTATTTTCCACCATAATATGCAAATAAATTTTTAAAAATACAGACAATATGATTTTCTGGATTTTTTTTCTCAGTTTGTCTCCCATAGTTGAGGTCTACCTATGATGTAAATTACAGACGCCTCTCATCTTTTTAAGTGGTGGAACTTGCACTATTGCTGACTGACTAAATACTTTTTTGCCCCACTGTATATATTATTACTTCATACAGCGCTAGATAGCTTTAAAGCCGGTAATTCAATTACCGGCTTTTGCTTTCTCCTTCCTAAACCCGACATGATATGAGACCTGGTTTACATACAGTAAACCATTTCATATCCCCTTTTTTTTTTGCATATTCCACACTACTAATGTTAGTAGTGTGTATATGCAAAATTTGGCCGTTCTAGCTAGTAAATTAAAGGGTTAAATGGCGGAAAAAATTGGCGTGGGCTCCCGCGCAATTTTCTCCACCAGAGTTGTAAAGCCAGTGACTGAGGGCAGATATTAATAGCCTGGAGAGGGTCCATGGTTATTGCCCCCCCCCCCACCCCTGGCTAAAAACATCTGCCCCCAGCCACCCCAGAAAAGGCACATCTGGAAGATGCGCCTATTCTGGCACTTGACCACTCTCTTCCCATTCCCGTGTAGCGGTGGGATATGGGGTAATGAAGGGTTAATGCCACCTTGCTATTGTAAGGTGACATTAAGCCAAATTAATAATGGAGAGGCGTCAATTATGACACCTATCCATTATTAATCCATTATTAATCCAATTGTAGTAAAGGGTTAAAAAAAAACACACACACATTATTAAAAATTATTTTAATGAAAAAATCACAAAGGTTGTTGTACTAATTTATTCTACGCTCAATCCACTCACTGAAGACCCTCAATCTGTAACAAAGTCAAAATAATAAACCAACAATATACATGCCTTCCGAAGATCTATAAAGTCCCACGATGTAAATCCATCTGAAGGGGTTAAAATATTTTGCAGCCAGGAGTTCTGCTAATGCAGTGCTGCTCCTTGCTGCAAAACCCCGGAGAATGAAGGTAAAGTAGGTCAATGACCTATATTTACCTTCATTTGCGGTGAGGCGCCCTCTGCTGGCTGTACCTGGAGCGTGGGAACTTTCCTAGAAAGCTCCCAGGCTCGAGTTCATATGAGGGCGCCCTCTGCTGGTTGCCCTCTTTTGAACTCGAGCCTGGGAGCCTTCTAGGAAAGTTCCCACGATCTAGGGACAGCCAGCTTAGGGCGCCTCACCGCAAATGCAGGTAAATATAGGTCATTGACCTACAATTTTTTCCGCCATTTAACCCTTTAATTTACTAGCTAGAAAGGCCAAATTTTGCATATACACACTACTAACATTAGTAGTGTGGAATATGCAAAAAAAAAGGTGATATGAGATGGTTTACTGTATGTAAATCAGGTCTCATATCATGTCGGGTTTTAGAAAGGAGATAGCAAAAGCCGGCAATTGAATTACCGGCTTTAAAGCTATCTAGCGCTGGATGAAGTAATAATATATATACATATATGTGTCTACTGACATGTACATATATATATATACCTATTCTATGTGTACACATTTATTATACCTATTCCACTGTAAGCTGTCAGTGTGATTTTACTGTACACCGCAATGAATTACCGGCTTTTCTCTCTAACAGCGCTGCGTATTTCTCGCAAGTCACACTGCTGGTCCGTGTGTAATCCGTATTTTTGGGGCTTCCATAGACTTTCATTGGCGTTTTATTTGCGCAATACGGTGAAAAACGTAGCATGCTGCAATTTTCTACGGCCGTAGAAAGCCGTATAATACTGATCAGTAAAATACAGCAGATAGGAGCAGGGGCATAGAGAATAATTGGGACGTTTGTTTTGCGAGTTTTACGGACGTATTTTCAGCGCTCATACGTCCGTAAAACTCGCTAGTGTGACGCCGGCCGTATAATGGCTCCCAAATAGTGGTGCACACAATATAATGACCCCACACAGTGCTCCATGCAATATAATGGCCCCACATAGTGCTCCATACAGTATTATAGGCCCCACGTATTGCTCCATCTACTATATAATTGTCTCAGGGTCACTTCCGTCTTTCTGTCCTTCTGTCTGTCTGTCACGGATATTCATTGGTCGCGGCCTCTGTCTGTCAAGGAAATCCAAGTCGCTGATTGGTCGCGGAAAAAAAGCGACCAATCAGCGACGGGCACAGTCCAGAAGAAAATGGCAGCTCCTTACTCCCCGCAGTCACTGCCCGGCGCCCGCACAACACAGGGTTAATGCCAGCGGTAACGGACCGCGTTATGCCGAGGGTAACGCACTCCGTTACCGCCGCTATTAACCCTGTGTGTCCTCAACTTTTTACTATTGATGCTGCCTATGCGGTATCAATAGTAAAAAATCTAATGTTAAAAATAATAAAAAAACAAAAAACCTGCTATACTCACCCTCCGTTGTCCACAGAGCCGGCCGCCATCTTCCGTTCCCGGTGATGCATTGCAAAATTACCCAGAAGACTTAGCGGCCTCTCGAGACCGCTAAGTCATCTGGGTAATTGCGCAATGCATCCTGGGAACGGAAGATGGTGGCAGCCGCGCGCTCATCGCCTGCGCCAGATCCAAAAGTGAGAATGGGCCCTCGGATCCGAAGGGGAGTATGTTTATTTTTTATTTTTTAACCTGTGACATACATAGCTGGGCAATATACTACGTGACTGGGCAATTTACTACGTGGCTGGGCAATATACTACGTCACTGTGCAATATACTACATCACTGGACAATATACTACGTCGCTGTGCAATATAGTACGTGGCTGGGCAATATACTACGTGACTGGGCAATATACTACGTCACTGGGCAATATACTACATCACTGGACAATATACTACATCGCTGTGCAATATAGTACGTGGCTGGGCAATATACTACGTGACTGGGCAATATGCTACGTGGCTGGGCAATATACTACGTGGCTGGGCAATATACTACGTGGCTGGGTAATATACTACGTGGCTGGGCAATATACTACGTGGCTGGGCAATATACTACGTCACTGGGCAATATACTACGTCACTGGGCAATATACTACATCACTGGACAATATACTACGTCGCTGTGCAATATAGTACGTGGCTGGGCAATATACTACGTGGCTGGGCAATATACTACGTGGCTGGGCAATATACTACGTGGCTGGGCAATATACTACGTGACTGGGCAATATACTACGTGGCTGGGCAATATACTACGTCACTGGGCAATATACTACGTCACTGGGCAATATACTACATCACTGGACAATATACTACGTCGCTGTGCAATATAGTACGTGGCTGGGCAATATACTACGTGACTGGGCAGTATACTACGTGGCTGGGCAATATACTACGTGGCTGGGCAATATACTACGTGACTGGGCAATATACTACGTGGCTGGGCAATATACTACGTAGCTGGGCAATATACTACATGGCTGGCCAATATACTACGTCACTGGGCAATATACTACATGGCTGGGCAATATACTACGTAGCTGGGCAATATACTACGTGGCTGGGCAATATACTACGTGGCTGGGCAATATGCTACGTGGTTGGGCAATATACTACGTGGTTGGGCAATATACTACGTGTACATGCATATTCTAGAGTACCCGATGCGTTAGAATCGGGCCACCATCTAGTACAATATAATGGCCACACATAGTGCTCCATACAGTCTAATGAACCCACATAGTGCTCCCTACGGAATAATAGCCCCACATTAAAAAATAAGTACTCACCTCTGCCTGTTCCCAAACCTCATGGTATCTTCAGATCCTCTGCACACTTCAGTACAGCGGGCGGGTTGTAATGACGTCATGGCACCCGCTGAGCTGAGATGTCAGACACAGAGGGGTTATGATGGGAGAGGGACCATCAGCTGATGCTTTCTTCTCCATCATTACTTTCAGCTTGAAGTAGTAGGTGTTAGACTCGGCATTGCGGACCTAATACAGTTGATGAACCCGCCCATTTTTGCAGTTCAAATACACTAGGGGACAAACTTGTTGTTGCGGGCCAAATACACTCACCCTGTGGGCAACGTGGTCCAGAGTTTGACATATGTGCTCTAGAAGAAGATGATTCAAGGATAATTAGTTTTATCCTCCCCCAAAAATTGGGAGGCTATTTTTGTAGAATGATCTGTATGACTTTCTCTTAGTGATTGACCTTGCCATGTTTTCTCAGTAATACTATTGGTGATTAAGTAGGGTAGCAGTATTTCAGAGATTATGTGGTAGTTTATGGTGCTCGCGTTGCCATGGTTACCCAGCTCATTAGAACAGTTCTCTATCAGAATGATCACATACTACAGTTACTCTATTAAGGCATGTTATTTCTCGATATCTCCCATGCTGCGTAATCGTGATTACATAACGTCTTCTGTTTGCTTCTTTGTCTGCTCTTTAGAATCTGTGCTAAAAGTGGAAACTTGGCAGCGTTATCCGATTCCTAGGGCTTCTTGTATCTAGCATGTATGTAGCATGCATTGTCACAGGTCCTCATGTAAGTGTCTCTCACGTATGCATCTTCTTTACATCTAATGGCCACTGGTAATAAACGCAATCACAAACTCACTCCAGGAAAGGCAGAAGTAGTGGAGAATGTGAAATCGACAAATTTATCACGTTATTTGATAAATATGGCGAAAATAAGTGCAACAGTCATAGCGAAAAGTGACTACTAAGTTTCCTCATTACAACTTCCACTTGTGTTATAGACAGATCAGAAAGAAAAAGATACATTCATTGAGATGAGAGATGGATGGAAGGTAAGATAGATAGATAGACAATAGATAGATAATAGATAGATAACAGATGGATAGATTATAGATAGATAATATAATAGATACACACGTGGTCAAAATTGTTGGTACCCCTTGTTTAATGACAGAAAAACCAACAATGGTCACCGAAATAACTTGAATCTGACAAAAGTAATAATAAATTAAAAAATCTATGAAAATAGAAAGTCAGACATTGCTTTTCAACCATGCTTCCACAGAATTATAAAAAATAAAATAAAACTCATGAAATAGGCCTGGATGGTACCCTTAACTTAATATTTGCACAACCTTTTGAGGCAATCACTGCAATCAAACGATTCCTGTAACTGTCAATGAGATTTCTGCACCTCTCGACAGGTACTTTGGCCCACTCCTCAAGACCAAACAGCTCCAGTTGTCTCGTGTTTGAAGTTTGCCTTTTCCATACGGCATGTTTCAGCACTTTCCAAAGATGCTCAATAGGATTTAGGTCAGGGCTCATAGAAGGCCACTTCAGAATAGTCCAGCATTTTCCTCTTAGCCATTCTTGGGTCTATTTAGCTGTGTGGATTGGGTCATTATCCTGTTGCAAGACCCATGACGTGCGACTGAGACCAAGCTTTCTGACACTTGACATCACATTTCTCTCTAGAATCCCTTGATAGTCTTGAGATTTGATTGTACCCTGCACAGATTCTAGACACCTTGTGCCAAATGCAGCAATGCAGCCCCAGAACATAACAGAGCCTCCTCCATGTTTCACAGTAGGGACAGTGTTCTTTACTTGATATGCTTAATTTTTCCATCTATGAACACAGAGCTGATGTGCCTTGCCAAAAAGTTCCATTTTTGTCTCATCGGTCCACAGGACATTCTGCCAGAAGCTTTGTGGCTTGTGAACATGTAGTTTGGCAAATTCCAGTCTGGCTTTTTTATAATTTTTTTCAACAATGGTGTCCTCCTTGGTCGTCTCCCATGAAGTCCACTTTGGCTCATACAACGACGGATGGTGCGATCTGACACTGATGTTCCTTGAGCTTGAAGTTCACCTTTAATCTGTTTAGAAGTTTTTCTGGGCTCTTTTGTTACCATTCATATTATCCATCTCTTTGATTTGTCATCAATTTTCCTCTGGCGGCTACGTACAGGGAGGTTGGCTACAGTCCCATTGGTCTTTAATTTCTGTATGTGCAACTGTAGTCACAGGAACATCAAGCTGCTTGGAGATGGTCTTTTAACTTTTACCTTTAACATGTTTGTCTATAATTTTCTTTCTGCTATACTGAGACAACTCTTTCCTTCGCTTCCTTTGGTCCATGTTGAGTGTGATACACACCATGTCACCAAACAGCACAGTGAGTATCTGTAGCCCTATATACAGGCCCACTCACTGATTCCAAGATTGCAGACACCAGTGATGCTAGGTAGTGGACGCACCATGATTTAACATGTCCCTTTTGTCACATTATTTTCAGGGGTACCATCATTTCTGTCCAGGCCTATTTCATGAGTATTATTTTTGTAAAAATTCCGTGGAAGCATGGTTGAAAAGCAATATACATTTGTTCATTTTCATATATCTTTTATTATTACTTTTGTCAGATTTAAGTTATTTATGTGACCATTGTGGTCTTTTCTGTCATTAAACGAGGGGTACCAACAATTTTGACCACTTGTGTAGATATATAATAAATAGATAATAGATAGGTAATAGATAGATAATAGATAGATAATAAATACCATATATACTCATATATAAGCCGAGTTTTTCAGCACATTTTTTGTGCTGAAAACGCCCCCCTTGGCTTATACACAAGTCAATTGTCCCAGGAGGCCAGGGGGGGAGGAGGAGCAGCAGAACAGCGGGTCACAGAGGCAGGAGGTGGCGGCTGTGGCTAAAGCCTGTGCTGCTGCTAAAGAGAGATGAATATTAATTTCTCTTATAGTGCGCACAGTGACAGCCGCATCCGCTGGCTTCTAGCACACATCCTACTCACCTTCCTGCGAGCCCTCGCAGCATCTCAATCGTTCCAGCACCAGCAGCATTTCCAGCCAAGCAATCACGTGGCCCCGCTCATTAAGGTAACAAATATGCATGCCTCTCCACTCCCATTGGCGTGAAGTGATTATTCATTACCTTAATGAGAGGGCCCATGTGAGCGTTTGGCCAGAAATGCTGCTGTCGTCGGAACAAACGAGATGCTGCAAAGGCGCGCAGAAAGGTGAGTAGGCTGTTGTTTTTTTACAGTCATGGCCAAAAGTATTGACACCCCTGCAATTCTGTCAGATAATACTCAGTTTCTTCCTGAAAATGATTGCAATCACAAATTATTTGGTATTATTATCTTCATTTAATTTGTCTTAAATGAAAAAACACAAAAGAGAATGAAGCAAAAAGCAAAACATTGATCATTTCACACAAAACTCCAAAAATGGGCTGGACAAAAGTATTGGCACCCTCAGCCTAATACTTGGTTGCACAACCTTTAGCCAAAATAACTGCGACCAACCGCTTCCGGTAACCATCAATGAGTTTCCTACAATGCTCTGCTGGAATTTTAGACCATTCTTCTTTGGCAAACTGCTCCAGGTCCCTGATATTTGAAGGGTGCCTGTTATGGCCGGCAATCAGGCAACACAGCGTGCAGTAATCAGCGCACATACAGAGATCTGGCAATAACCAAAAACAATAGGACGAGCTCTGAGACGTGGAATCTCTGTAGACTGCAGTACCTGATCTATCCTCACACAACTATAAGCAGCAGTGGATTGCGCCTATCACTACCTATGCAACTCGGCACTGCCTGAGGAGCTGACTAGCCTGAAGATAGAAATACAAGCCTGACTTACCTCAGAGAAATACCCCAAAGGAATAGGCAGCCCCCCACATATAATGACTGTTAGCAAGATGAAAAGACAAACGTAGGAATGAAATAGATTCAGCAAAGTGAGGCCCGATATTCTAGACAGAGCGAGGATAGCAAAGAGAACTATGCAGTCTACAAAAAACCCTAAAACGAAAACCACGCAAAGGGGCAAAAAGACCCACCGTGCCGAACTAACAGCACGGCGGTGCACCCCTTTGCTTCTCAGAGCTTCCAGCAAAAGTTAATAGCAAGCTGGACAGAAAAAACAGAAAACAAACTAGAAGCACTTATCTAGCAGAGCAGCAGGCCCAAGGAAAGATGCAGTAGCTCAGATCCAACACTGGAACATTGACAAGGAGCAAGGAAGACAGACTCAGGTGGAGCTAAATAGCAAGGCAGCCAACGAGCTCACCAAAACACCTGAGGGAGGAAGCCCAGAGACTGCAATACCACTTGTGACCACAGAAGTGAACTCAGCCACAGAATTCACAACAGTACCCCCCCCTTGAGGAGGGGTCACCGAACCCTCACCAGAACCCCCAGGCCGACCAGGATGAGCCACATGAAAGGCACGAACAAGATCTGGGGCATGGACATCAGAGGCAAAAACCCAGGAATTATCTTCCTGAGCATAACCCTTCCATTTGACCAGATACTGGAGTTTCCGTCTAGAGACACGAGAATCCAAAATCTTCTCCACAATATACTCCAATTCCCCCTCCACCAAAACAGGGGCAGGAGGCTCCACAGATGGAACCATAGGTGCCACGTATCTCCTCAACAACGACCTATGGAATACATTATGTATGGAAAAGGAGTCTGGGAGGGTCAGACGAAAAGACACCGGATTGAGAATCTCAGAAATCCTATACGGACCAATAAAACGAGGTTTAAATTTAGGAGAGGAAACCTTCATAGGAATATGACGAGAAGATAACCAAACCAGATCCCCAACACGAAGTCGGGGTCCCACACGGCGTCTGCGATTAGCGAAAAGCTGAGCCTTCTCCTGGGACAAGGTCAAATTGTCCACTACCTGAGTCCAGATCTGCTGCAACCTGTCCACCACAGAATCCACACCAGGACAGTCCGAAGACTCAACCTGTCCTGAAGAGAAACGAGGATGGAACCCAGAATTGCAGAAAAATGGAGAGACCAAGGTAGCCGAGCTGGCCCGATTATTAAGGGCGAACTCAGCCAACGGCAAAAATGACACCCAATCATCCTGGTCAGCGGAAACAAAACATCTCAGATATGTTTCCAAGGTCTGATTGGTTCGTTCGGTCTGGCCATTAGTCTGAGGATGGAAGGCCGAGGAGAAAGATAGGTCAATGCCCATCCTACCACAAAAGGCTCGCCAGAACCTCGAGACAAACTGGGAACCTCTGTCAGAAACAATATTCTCAGGAATGCCATGTAAACGAACCACATGCTGGAAGAACAAAGGCACCAAATCAGAGGAGGAAGGCAATTTAACCAAGGGCACCAGATGGACCATTTTAGAAAAGCGATCACAGACCACCCAAATGACCGACATTTTTTGAGAAACGGGAAGGTCAGAAATGAAATCCATCGAAATATGTGTCCAAGGCCTCTTCGGGACCGGCAAGGGCAAAAGCAACCCACTGGCACGTGAACAGCAGGGCTTAGCCCTAGCACAAATTCCACAGGACTGCAGAAAAGCACGCACATCCCGTGACAGAGATGGCCACCAGAAGGATCTAGCAACCAACTCCCTGGTACCAAAGATTCCTGGATGACCGGCCAGCACCGAACAATGAAGTTCAGAGATAACTTTACTAGTCCACCTATCAGGGACGAACAGTTTCTCGGCCGGACAACAATCAGGTTTATTAGCCTGAAATTTCTGCAACACTCTCCGCAAATCAGGGGAGATGGCAGACACAATGACTCCTTCCTTGAGGATACTCGCCGGCTCAGATAACCCCGGAGAGTCGGGCACAAAACTCCTAGACAGAGCATCCGCCTTCACATTTTTAGAGCCCGGAAGGTATGAAATCACAAAATCAAAACGAGCAAAAAATAACGACCAACGGGCCTGTCTAGGATTCAAGCGCTTGGCAGACTCAAGATAAGTAAGGTTCTTATGATCAGTCAATACCACCACGCGATGCTTAGCACCCTCAAGCCAATGACGCCACTCCTCGAATGCCCACTTCATGGCCAGCAACTCTCGGTTGCCCACATCATAATTACGCTCAGCAGCAGAAAATTTCCTGGAAAAGAAAGCACATGGTTTGAACACTGAGCAACCAGAACCTCTCTGTGACAAAACCGCCCCTGCACCAATCTCAGAAGCATCAACCTCGACCTGGAACGGAAGAGAAACATCAGGTTGACACAACACAGGGGCACAGCAAAAACGACGCTTCAACTCCTTAAAAGCTTCCACGGCAGCAGAAGACCAATTAACCAAATCAGCACCCTTCTTGGTCAAATCGGTCAATGGTCTGGCAATGCTAGAAAAATTACAGATGAAGCGACGATAAAAATTAGCAAAGCCCAGGAATTTCTGCAGACTTTTTAGAGATGTCGGCTGAGTCCAATCCTGGACTCAGCCGAAACCTTAACCGGATCCATCTCGATAGTAGAAGGGGAAAAGATGAACCCCAAAAATGAAACTTTCTGCACACCGAAGAGACACTTTGATCCCTTCACGAACAAGGAATTAGCACGCAGTACCTGGAAAACCATTCTGACTTGCTTCACATGAGACTCCCAATCATCTGAGAAGATCAAAATGTCATCCAAGTAAACAATCAAGAATTTATCCAGATACTCACGGAAAATGTCATGCATAAAAGACTGAAAAACAGATGGAGCATAGGCAAGTCCGAACGGCATCACCAGATACTCAAAATGACCCTCGGGCGTATTAAATGCCGTTTTCCATTCATCTCCCTGCCTGATTCTCACCAGATTATACGCACCACGAAGATCAATCTTAGTAAACCAACTAGCCCCCTTAATCCGAGCAAACAAGTCAGAAATCAATGGCAAGGGATACTGAAACTTAACAGTGATCTTATTAAGAAGGCGGTAATCAATACACGGTCTTAGCGAACCATCCTTCTTGGCTACAAAAAAGAACCCTGCTCCCAATGGTGACGACGATGGGCGAATATGTCCCTTCTCCAGGGACTCCTTCACATAACTGCGCATAGTGGTGTGTTCAGGTACGGACAAATTAAATAAACGACCCTTAGGGAATTTACTACCAGGAATCAAATCGATAGCACAATCACAATTCCTATGCGGAGGTAGGGCATCAGACTTGGACTCTTCAAATACATCCTGAAAGTCCGACAAGAACTCTGGGATGTCAGAAGGAATGGATGACGAAATAGACAAAAATGGAACATCACCATGTACTCCCTGACAACCCCAGCTGGTTACCGACATAGAGTTCCAATCCAATACTGGATTATGGGTTTGTAGCCATGGCAACCCCAACACGACCACATCATGCAAATTATGCAGTACCAGAAAGCGAATAACTTCCTGATGTGCAGGAGCCATGCACATGGTCAGCTGGGCCCAGTACTGAGGCTTATTCTTGGCCAAAGGTGTAGCATCAATTCCTCTCAACGGAATAGGACACCGCAAAGGCTCCAAGAAAAATCCACAACGTTTAGCATAATCCAAATCCATCAGATTCAGGGCAGCGCCTGAATCCACAAACGCCATGACAGAATACGATGACAAAGAGCACATTAAGGTAATGGACAAAAGGAATTTGGACTGTACAGTACCAATAACGGCAGAGCTATCGAACCGCCTAGTGCGTTTAGGACAATTAGAAATAGCATGAGTAGAATCACCACAATAGAAACACAGTCTGTTCAGACGTCTGTGTTCTTGCCGTTCTACTTTAGTCATAGTCCTGTCGCACTGCATAGGCTCAGGTTTACTCTCAGACAATACCGCCAGATGGTGCACAGATTTACGCTCGCGCAAGCGACGACCGATCTGAATGGCCAAGGACATAGACTCATTCAAACCAGCAGGCATAGGAAATCCCACCATTACATCCTTAAGAGCTTCAGAGAGACCCTTTCTGAACAAAGCCGCTAGTGCAGATTCATTCCACAGAGTGAGTACTGACCACTTCCTAAATTTCTGACAATATACTTCTACATCATCCTGACCCTGGCATAAAGCCAGCAGATTTTTCTCAGCCTGATCCACTGAATTAGGCTCATCGTAAAGCAATCCCAGCGCCTGGAAAAATGCATCAACATTACTCAATGCAGAATCTCCTGGTGCAAGAGAAAACGCCCAGTCCTGTGGGTCGCCGCGCAAAAAAGAAATAATAATCAAAACCTGTTGAATAGGATTACCAGAAGAATGAGGTTTCAAGGCCAAAAATAGCTTACAATTATTTCTGAAGCTCAGGAACTTAGTTCTGTCACCAAAAAACAAATCAGGAATCGGAATTCTTGGTTCTAGCATCGATTTCTGATCAATAGTATCTTGAATCTTTTGTACATTTACAACGAGATTATCCATTGAGGAGCACAGAGCCAGAATATCCATGTCCACAGCTGTGTCCTGAAGCACTCTAATGTCTAGGGGAAAAAAAAGACTGAAGACAGAGCTAAGAAAAAAAAATGATGTCAGGATTTCTTTTTTCCCTCTATTGGGAATCATTGGTTTGGCTCCTTGTACTGTTATGGCCGGCAATCAGGCAACACAGCGTGCAGTGATCAGCGCACATACAGAGATCTGGCAATAACCAAAAACAATAGGACGAGCTCTGAGACGTGGAATCTCTGTAGACTGCAGTACCTGATCTATCCTCACACAACTATAAGCAGCAGTGGATTGCGCCTATCACTACCTATGCAACTCGGCACTGCCTGAGGAACTGACTAGCCTGAAGATAGAAATACAAGCCTGACTTACCTCAGAGAAATACCCCAAAGGAATAGGCAGCCCCCCACATATAATGACTGTTAGCAAGATGAAAAGACAAACGTAGGAATGAAATAGATTCAGCAAAGTGAGGCCCGATATTCTAGACAGAGCGAGGATAGCAAAGAGAACTATGCAGTCTACAAAAAACCCTAAAACGAAAACCACGCAAAGGGGCAAAAAGACCCACCGTGCCGAACTAACAGCACGGCGGTGCACCCCTTTGCTTCTCAGAGCTTCCAGCAAAAGTTAATAGCAAGCTGGACAGAAAAAACAGAAAACAAACTAGAAGCACTTATCTAGCAGAGCAGCAGGCCCAAGGAAAGATGCAGTAGCTCAGATCCAACACTGGAACATTGACAAGGAGCAAGGAAGACAGACTCAGGTGGAGCTAAATAGCAAGGCAGCCAACGAGCTCACCAAAACACCTGAGGGAGGAAGCCCAGAGACTGCAATACCACTTGTGACCACAGAAGTGAACTCAGCCACAGAATTCACAACAGGTGCCTTCTCCAAACTGCCATTTTTAGATCTCTCCACAGGTGTTCTATGGGATCCAGGTCTGGACTCATTGCTGGCCACCTTAGAAGTCTCCAGTGCTTTCTCTCAAACCATTTTCTAGTGCTTTTTGAAGTGTGTTTTGGGTCATTGTCCTGCTGGAAGACCCATGACCTCTGAGGGAGACCCAGCTTTCTCACACTGGGCCCTACATTATGCTGCGATATTTGTTGGAAGTCTTCAGACTTCATAAAGCCATGCACACGGTCAAGCAGTCCAGTGCCAGAGGCAGCAAAGCAACCCCAAAACATCAGGGAACCTTCGCCATGTTTGACTGTAGGGACAGTGTTCTTTTCTTTGAATGCCTCTTTTTTTCTCCTGTAAACTCTATGTTGATGCCTTTGCCCAAAAAGCTCTACTTTTGTCTCATCTGACCAGAGAACATTCTTCCAAAACGTTTTAGTCTTTTTAGGTAAGTTTTGGCAAACCCCAGCCTGGCTTTTTTATGTCTCGGGGTAAGAAGTGGGGTCTTCCTGGGTCTCCTACAATACAGTCCCTTTTCATTCAGATGCTGACGGATAGTACGGGTTGACACTGTTGTACCCTCGGACTGCAGGGCAGCTTGAACTTGTTTGGATGTTAGTCGAGGTTCTTTATCCAACATCCGCACAATCTTGCGCTGAAATCTCTTGTCAATTTTTCTTTTCCGTCCACATCTAGGGAGGTTAGCCACAGTGCCATGGGCTTTAAACTTCTTGATGACACTGCGCTCGGTAGACACAGGAACATTCAGGTCTTTGGAGATGGACTTGTAGCCTTGAGATTGCTCATGCTTCCTCACAATTTGGTTTCTCAAGTCCTAAGATAGTTCTTTGGTCTTTTTTTTTCTCCATGCTCAATGTGGTACACACAAGAACACAGTACAGAGGCTGAGTCAACTTTAATCCACGTCAACTGGCTGCAAGTGTGATTTAGTTATTGCCAACACCTGTTAGGTGCCACAGGTAAGTTACAGGTGCTGTTAAATACACAAATTAGAGAAGCATCACATGATTTTTCAAAAGGTGCAAATACTTTTGTCCACCCCCTTTTTAATGTTTGGTGTGGAATTTTGTCCAATTTGGCTTTAGAACAATTTTTTTTGTGTTTTTTCATTTAAGACAAATTAAATGAAGATAATAATACCAAAAAATTTGTGTTTGCAATCATTTTCAGGAAGAAACTGAGTATTATCTGACAGAATTGCAGGGGTGTGAATACTTTTGGCCATGACTGTATATGGACCATGCATACAAGGACGTGACAGAGAGCCATGCATAAAAGGACAGGGACGGAGGAGCCATGCATAAAAGGACAGGGACTGGGGAGCGATGCATAAAAGGACAGCGATAGGGGAGGCACGCATACAAGGACAGGGATGGGGAGCCATGCATACCAGGATAGGGATGAGGTGACAATGCATACCCGGCTTATACTCAAGTCAATAAAGTTACCCAGTATTTTATGGCAAAATTAGTAGCCTCGGCTTATATTCGGGTTAGCTTATACTCGAGTATATACAGAAGATAATAGATAGATAATATATAGATAAGATAGATAGATAGATAGATAGATTGTAGATAATAAATAGAGAGATAGATAATAGATAGATAATAGATAAATAATTGATAGATAATAGATACCATAAATGGGACATCACTCTAAGGTCAGATGGTGAGAAGATTTATTTTAATCAGGCCTTGCAATGTTTTAGCTCAAAATAGCCAAGTCTTTTTCAGGCATTTAGATTTGTATACAAGAGGTTTTGCGCCCATTTTTGCATAAAAAGTGCTGGCTTTATTTTTTCGATGTAGATAGATGAACAGATAACAGACAGATTTGTATCCACACGAGTTCCTCTTGCTGACGGTACATGTCACAGCTCTGCCGTGTAGACACTCTTCACTGCCTGGCACGGTTGCTGCGGACCCAGTAGTATTCTGGCTCCGTTGAGCCATACCCTCCATTTGTACTCGCTCAGTACATGCATTAGCTTTTGGGTCCGGCAGACCTACTTCTGTCAAAGTGGAGATGGGTTAGGGGACTTCCTGTATAATTACCAAGAAATACCTCCATCCATCAGAGTCAAATTATATACCCCATTGGCTGTCCCTGCCTCTGTGTATTGCCATGGTTACAGGCCTCTTCGGTATCACTGCTTCTTCCTGTTTCCATGGTTACACATTCCAAAGCATCACACAAGACCGTAAGAACAGCAGGTCACCTGTAACAGTGACATCCCGAGGACACTATCGAGACAGGAGGTGGGATAGAAATCACAGAGCTGGTCACGCAGGCCATAAATGACACACCGCCTTCCCATGCCTTGGATCATGTCTCTGTCGGGGTGCGAGACTCATGTCACACATCTATGTATCTAACGCTGTGGAGTTTACAATGAAAGGGAAAAAGAAATATACTCACATCTGACAGAGGATCATTCTGATGATAAGTGCTAGGTCAGTGGGTGACCGCTCTCGTCAGGCAGAAGCTCATTTATACATTGCTGGGTGACAAACACCTTACAAGGAACTTAGGGGCAGGAGTTGACTATGCTCCAAAAATTGTTAGATTTTGTAGTCAGAAGAAACATTCCACCTTTGGTTAAGCTGCCAAGTGGTGAGCGACCATGGTAAAGTTTGGGTCTTCTGAAGATTATGGTTATACTGAATTCTTCTGGTTTGATGACAATTTTTGGTGACCATGCTCATTTTGAGATCACACCCATTCCATTCCCTATATGGCATATTCTCTTACCTCCTTGAACCATCCTGGCTTTTCTGAGTTGCAAGTATAAAAGAGGCTGATTACAAAATCTGTGCAATCTTTTTCTGACATCTCAGCTACTTGTGCACCAGACTTCTTCAGTCTTTAGCACAGGAAGTAGCTGTCTTACAGGAAGTAGCTTTTTTAACAAGACTAATTCATCCAGGATGCATTCTCATTTTCTGAAAGCCATCCAGACATTCTAGTAGAGTTGTTAAGTATGAAAAAGCTTGATCTTAATCAATGGTGCAAATTCTGTGTAGTCTCGATCTGGCAGCTCAGATGTTTGTGCTCCCAACTTCTTCAAGCTTTGGAACATAAAGTAGCTGTCTTACAGAGAAATAGTTCTCTCTAATGTGGCTAATTCACCAAGGAGGTCGCCACATTTTCTGATAGCTTTTTGGATATTTGTGTAGACTTGGCAAGTACGTGAATGGTTGATCTAGGCAAAGGATATAAACCCTGTACAGTCTTTTGACGATAACTCAGATGCTTGTGCACCAGACTTCTTTAGTTTAAGTGACTGGAAGTAGCTTCTCTAATGTTGCTAATTCATCTGAAGGTCTTCCAATTTTGTGATGCTAATCACTATTCACAGAGAAGCAGTGACGTGAGGAAGTCAAGGAACCAGAGGTTGAAAACCAGGAGGGAACATCATACACAGAGGGGTGAGGCAAAGGCGTAGTCAGGTTACAGTCCGAAGTCAGAATTCCAAGAAGATAGCGGATCAAGACAAAGGAGCTAGGCAACTGGATGGTCAAAAGCAAACCTAAGATCAGGCAACAAAGATAAAAATACTAGAACAGAGCAGACACACACCAATTGAGCATAGCTACAACTGGTAGAGAAGATTACAGCCAGACAGCCAGCTAAATAGCTTGAGAATCACTCCGATTAGGAAGCACATGTTGGAAAGCCAGATTTGTAGAATGGACTGTCACTCACCATACTGACAGCTCAGCATACCCAAACCTCAAATTGGACTTCTGAGCTGTCTATCACAATACTGACAGCTCAGCCCGCCCCTGCGCCAGATTGGACAGCTGAGCTGCCACTCACTACACTACGTGGATGAATCGTGACAGTACCCCCTCATCTAGGAGTCCACCAGACCACCAAGTTTCCTTGGAAACCTAGATTGGAAGTTCCTGACCAGGCAATCTGCCTTCACAGCCTGAGCTGGAAGACAGGATTTCTCCTCTGGTCTGTATCCCTTCCAATGGATGAGATACTGGAAGGAATTACGGACCTTCCAAGAATCCCCATTTTTTTTTACCTCGTACCCTAAACTGTCATTGATAGAAACCAGAGGAGGTGGGGATGAGGGAGACAAAATCAAAGGGGCAAACTCCTTTGGCAGAGCTTTATGAAATATGTTAGGGATGCCAATGGATGGAAGAAGCTTCAACCAAAAAGTAATCGGATTGACCACTTCCAGAGTTTCACAGGAACCAATGAACTTCAGACCTAATTTCGCCTATAGTACTTTAAGTTTAATATTTTCATCTAAAATTTAAATGAGTCTTTTTCACACATGCTGTTGCTTAGTTCTATATCTCCCATTCTGTAGATGTAATGTTTGTTTTTCTTGCGCACATGTAGAATCCTGCATTTCTCCCTATTAAATACCATTCTATTAGTCACTGCCCATTTTTCAAGCTTATCTAGATCCTTCTGAATCCTTTCTGTCTTCTCTAGTGTTAAGGCCCCTTCACATTAAAGGCCCCGTCACACATAGCGAGATCGCTAGCGAGATCGCTGCTGAGTCACAAGTTTTGTGACGCAACAGCGATCTCAGTAGCGATCTCGCTATGTGTGACACGTAGCAGCGATCAGGCCCCTGCTGTGAGATCGCTGCTCGTGTCGGAATGGCCTGGGCCATTTTTTGATCGTTGAGGTCCCGCTGACATCGCTGAATCGGCGTGTGTGACACCGATTCAGCGATGTCTTCGCTGGTAACCAGGGTAAACATCGGGTTACTAAGCTCAGGGCCGCGCTTAGTAACCCGATGTTTACCCTGGTTACCATCGTTAAAGTAAAAAAAACAAACGCTACATACTTACCTACCGCTGTCTGTCCCCGGCGCTGGGCTTTTCTGCTCTGGCTGTGAGCGGCAGGCAGCCGGAAAGCAGAGCGGTGACGTCACCGCTCTGCTTTCCGGCCGCTGTGCTCACAGCCAGAGCAGAGAAGCCCAGCGCCGGGGACAGACAGCGGTAGGTAAGTATGAAGCGTTTGTTTTTTTTACTTTAACGATGGTAACCAGGGTAAACATCGGGTTACTAAGTGCGGCCCTGCGCTTAGTAACCCGATGTTTACCCTGGTTACCCGGGGACTTCGGCATCGTTGAAGACAGTTTCAACGATGCCGAAGTCTTTCCCCTGATCGTTGGTCGCTGGAGAGCGGTCTGTGTGACAGCTCCCCAGCGACCACACAGCGACGCTGCAGCGATCCGGATCGTTGTCGGTATCGCTGCAGCGTCGCTAAAGTGTGACGGTACCTTAAGCGACGCTGCAGCGATACCGACAACGATCCGGATCGCTGCAGCGTCGCTGTTTGGTCGCTGGAGAGCTGTCACACAGACCGCTCTCCAGCGACCAACGATGCCGGTAACCAGGGTAAACATCGGGTAACTAAGCGCAGGGCCGCGCTTAGTAACCCGATGTTTACCCTGGTTACCATCCTAAAAGTAAAAAAAACAAACACTACATACTTACCTAACGCTGTCTGTCCCCGGCGCTCTGCTTCTCTGCACTCCTCCTGTACTGGCTGTGAGCACAGCGGCCGGAAAGCAGAGCGGTGACGTCACCGCGCTGCTTTCCGGCTGACCGACGCTCACAGCCAGTACAGGAGGAGTGCAGAGCACAGCGCCGGGGACAGACAGCGGTAGGTAAGTATGTAGTGTTTGTTTTTTTTACTTTTAGGATGGTAACCAGGGTAAACATTGGGTTACTAAGCGCGGCCCTGCGCTTAGTTACCCGATGTTTACCCTGGTTACCATTGAAGACATCGCTGGATCGGTGTCACACACGCCGATCCAGCGATGTCCACGGGAGATCCAGCGACGAAATAAAGTTCTGGACTTTGTTCAGCGACCAACGATGGCACAGCAGGGGCCTGATCGTTGGTCTCTGTCACACATAGCGATTTCCTTAACGATATCGTTGCAACGTCACCAAAAGCAACGATATCGTTAACGATATTGTTATGTGTGAAGGTACCTTTAGCTATCCCCCTTAGCTTTGCATTGTCTGCAAATTTGATTAGTTTACTTTCAGCTCAGTTATCTAGATCATTTATAACATTTTGAACAACCCTGGAGCCAAGACAGAGCCTTGTTGTGCCCCACTTGAAACATTCTTCAAATTGTATGTGCAACCATTTATTACCACTGTCTGAGTATGATCAATGAGCCAGTTATGAATCCACTTAACCATAGCCTTTTCAATCCCATACTTGGTCAATGGATAATATGAGATACTTTATTAAATGCTTTGCTGAAGTCAGAATATACTATATCTACTATATTTCTCTGATCTACCCAGTCAGTGATTCCATCATAGGCGGAAATTAGATTAATCTGCTACAAACTCATGCTGGCTCTGGTCAATTACTGTATTATTATCCAAGTTCTTACATACATGCTTCTACTGTATACTATATAGTATATATATATATATATATATATATATATATACACATATATATATATATATATATATATATATAGCATTACTTCTATACCAGGAAAGATATTTGAAGAAATTATAATGTGTTCAAATATCTTTCCTAGTATAGAAGTAATGGTAATGATCACTGGCATGTAATTTCCTGGCTCCATCTTCTTTCCTTTTTTTGAAGATTGGGACAACATTTGCCCTTCTCCAGTCTTCTGGGACTTCACTTGTTTTCCTGGATTTTTCAAAGATTCTGGCTAGTGGTTCTGCAATTTCCTCTAATAAACTCTTTCAGCACCCTAGGATGTAATTCATCTGGACCAGAATATTTTATTTCATGTACATTAGCTTAGTGTTCCCTCACCATCTCTCTGTTTATAGATAGTGTGGATTCCTATATGTCTACAATGGCACCGTGACGATCAGTTGGTGTTGCATTTGCTTTCTTAGAGAACACAGATGAAAAATAGAAATTTGAAAGTTCATCCTTCTCAACATCATTTTTGACCACTTCACCCTTTTCATTCTGTAAAAATTCTAGCATCTTTGACTCTTCTTTTGCTTTTGACATATGCCCAAAATCCTTTTTTACTGCTTTTGGTCTCCTTTGCAAGCTGAAATTCATTACCGGCTTTAGCTATTTTAACTCTGCATTCCCTGCAAACAGCATTGTATTCTTCTTTACATATGACCCCCCTCTTTCCACGTAAGCTAAATGCTTATGATTTGTGACCACAGTGTCTTAATGAACCGCCCACTCCAAAAAATATCCAGATTCCTCAAAAGCTAATTTATAAGCATGTAACTCATGAGTCCCAACGTCGTAACTTCTTTCAGCAGATGAACATTTTCTTGAGAAATAAAGCACTTGGCCTCAAATTGATCAGAGTTTTGGAATGCTGGTATAACACCACCCCTTCTCTAACCCCTGTAGAATCCACCTCCACAATGAATGGTTCTTGCAGATCAGACTGTATTACAACGAGAGCAGACATAAAACATTTTTAAACATTCTCCAAGCCCTAATTGCATCTAGTGACTAAACCTTGAGATGCGCCCCCTTACATGTGAAGTCAGTAAGAGTTTTAGCAATCTGAGGAGAACCCTTAATTAATTTCCTATAATAGTTGGCAAACCCTAGAAAACACTGCAGTGCTTTCATGTCACTAGGTTGGACCCAATCTATTATGTTTTGCACCTTCCCAGGATCCATCTTGCACCCATCAGCTGATAAAATGAACCCCCAGAATAAAATTTCCTGAAGAGAAAAAATACATTTCTCAATTTTAGTAAATAAAGAATTCTCCCTCAACCTTTGTAATGACACGGACATGTTCCTGGTGAGAATTCAGACAAAAGTTTAAGCAGATGAAAATATTAAAATGTTATCAGGGTAAATCACAATAAATCTTCTAAAGCAATCATAAAAAATATAACTCATAAAGTTTTGAAATACTTCTGGTGCTTTAGATAACCCAAATGGCAGAAGAAGGTTTTCAAATAAACCCTCGGACATTAGAAACACCATTCATCATCGGACATTAAAAACACCATTCATCATCCTTCTTGTTGTGTATCAAATTGTAAGCCCCTCTCAAGGCAAGTTTAGAAACCCATTTAGCTCCCGTAAGCTTATTATATAAGTTGAGGATGTGTGGAAGTGGGTATATATTCTTAATCGTTATTTTGTTCAGTTTCCAGAAATCGAGGCAAGTTAGGAACCCCCCATCCTTCTTTTTTACAATGAAAAATCTGACAGCTACAGGGGAGGAGGAAGGACGGATATGACCCTTCCGTTAAACTTTATTTCTAGAATTTTTCATGGTGGTACATTCAGTCGTAGACAAATTGTACAGGTGAGCATTAGGGACTAGAACAAAAGCCAATCAAAAGGACGATGGGGAAGTAGTATTGTCGGGGTCGTCACGACAATACCCTTCATCCACCAGTCATTCCAAATCAGATTAGGAGCATGTTGGTACCGGATAAGAATGAGTCAGACACAATGCTGGTTCAAACTCATTGCACGCTCGTGTGTAACGTCACAGCAACTGAACTGTTTATTTCATATACATAACATTATATAGTCCATTGGGGGAAGGTGTGCAGAGGGCAGGGTTAGGCGGGGTTTAAGCAATGTATCTAGTATTCAGTCCCTCTGATTGGCTATGACATCATCTGTTGAATCTTCCTTTGTCCACATCTTGTTAAGTTTCCATTTCTCCAGGGACGATACTTCAGCTTCAGAAACGAAAGTAGATTCTTGGCAAGTACAAAAACTAAGGCAAAAGTGAACACTGGCAGCCATCTTAAATACAGTTAAATTTGCATTTAGCAAGCAAAGGGGAAAAACTTATTGTTTCACAGCATAAGAATATATAAAAGTACAAAAGGGTATAAAGACGTATATTTTTACCTTGACAGTATCTCCACCTCTTTTTATGGAAACACACCTCCAAAATCTTTCAGGTACCCCGGCAGACCATCCTGACTAGCGGAGCATATTTGTAGACAACTGAGACATTTCTTATGACATTTAAGGCTCTACTTAACAAACGTCCTCTGACACCAATCAGTAACAGAACTGTGAATAAGCAGCCATGGTAACCCCAGAACCACCCCAGCAGGTAAATGATCCAAATCAAAACTGGAAATGGATTCAGAGTGACGTGCTTCCCCTTGAAGCATAAACTCCACCTGTAGGAAACCTGCAGGCCCCGACACTGATGGGGTGACTGGACCGTCACTCACCACACTGACAATTCAACATGCCCAAGCCTCAGATTGAACTGCTCAGCAATCTCACAATACTGATAGCTCAGCATGCCCCTATACCCCAGATTGGACGGCTGAGCTTCCACCTACCACACTGAGTGGTGGAATCATGACAAGAGCCTTCTGGACATTCCGGTAGAGTTGCAAAGTGTGAGAGAGCTTGATTTCAACCAAGGGGACGAACTCTGTGCAGTTTCCATGTAGTAGCTCTGATGTTTGGGCCTCAGACGTCTTCAGACTTTGGGATATGAAGTAGCTGTTTGAAATGAAGTATCATTAATGTGGCTAATTCATCTCGGTGGCTAATTCTTCATAGAGGTGTTCCCAAATTCTGAAAGCCTTTTGGACATTCCTATAGTTTTCAAGGATGAGAAAGTTTGATCTTGATGAAGGATCTTTTGGTGATAATTCGATGATACTTACAGGTCCTTCTCAAAAAATTAGCATATAGTGTTAAATTTCATTATTTACCATAATGTAATGATTACAATTAAACTTTCATATATTATAGATTCATTATCCACCAACTGAAATTTGTCAGGTCTTTTATTGTTTTAATACTGATGATTTTGGCATACAACTCCTGATAACCCAAAAAAACCTGTCTCAATAAATTAGCATATCAAGAAAAGGTTCTCTAAACGACCTATTACCCTAATCTTCTGAATCAACTAATTAACTCTAAACACATGCAAAAGATACCTGAGGCTTTTATAAACTCCCTGCCTGGTTCATTACTCAAAACCCCCATCATGGGTAAGACTAGGGACCTGACAGATGTCAAGAAGGCCATCATTGACACCCTCAAGCAAGAGGGTAAGACCCAGAAAGAAATTTCTCAACAAATAGGCTGTTCCCAGAGTGCTGTATCAAGGCACCTCAATGGTAAGTCTGTTGGAAGGAAACAATGTGGCAGAAAACGCTGTACAACGAGAAGAGGAGACCGGACCCTGAGGAAGATTGTGGAGAAGGACCGATTCCAGACCTTGGGGAACCTGAGGAAGCAGTGGACTGAGTCTGGTGTGGAAACATCCAGAGCCACCGTGCACAGGCGTGTGCAGGAAATGGGCTACAGGTGCCGCATTCCCCAGGTAAAGCCACTTTTGAACCATAAACAGCGGCAGAGGCACCTGACCTGGGCTACAGAGAAGCAGCACTGGACTGTTGCTAAGTGGTCCCAAGTACTTTTTTCTGATGAAAGCAAATTTTGCATGTCATTCGGAAATCAAGGTGCCAGAGTCTGGAGGAAGACTGGGGAGAAGGAAATGCCAAAATGCCTGAAGTCCAGTGTCAAGTACCCACAGTCAGTGATGGTGTGGGGTGCCATGTCAGCTGCTGGTGTTGGTCCACTGTGTTTCATCAAGGGCAGGGTCAATGCAGCTAGCTATCAGGAGATTTTGGAGCACTTCATGCTTCCATCGGCTGAAATGCTTTATGGAGATGAAGATTTCATTTTTCAGCACGACCTGGCACCTGCTCACAGTGCCAAAACCACTGGTAAATGGTTTACTGACCATGGTATTACTGTGCTCAATTGGCCTGCCAACTCTCCTGACCTGAACCCCATAGAGAATCTGTGGGATATTGTGAAGAGAAAGTTGAGAGACGCAAGACCCAACACTCTGGATGAGCTTAAGGCCGCTATTGAAGCATCCTGGGCCTCCATAACATCTCAGCAGTGTCACAGGCTGATTGCCTCCATGCCACGCCGCATTGAAGCAGTCATTTCTGCCAAAGGATTCCCGACCAAGTATTGAGTGCATAACTGAACATTATTATTTGTTGGTTTTTTTGTTTGTTATTAAAAAACACTTTTATTTGATTGGATGGGTGAAATATGCTAATTTATTGAGACAGGTTTTTTGGGTTATCAGGAGTTGTATGCCAAAATCATCAGTATTAAAACAATAAAAGACCTGACAAATTTCAGTTGGTGGATAATGAATCTATAATATATGAAAGTTTAATTGTAATCATTACATTATGGTAAATAATGAAATTTAACACTATATGCTAATTTTTTGAGAAGGACCTGTATATGGCGGACTATTTTAGTCTATGGGACAGGAAGTAGTTTACTCTAATGAGGCTAACTCATACTGGAGGTCTTCCAATTTTATGAGAGACTTCTAGACATTCTGGTAGAGTTGATAGGTATCAGAGATCTTAATCTCAGTCTAGAATACCAGTGGTATACAGTGTTTCTCTGGTAGCTTAACTGCTTGTGCTGTAGACATCTTCCATCTTTTGGACAGGAAGTACCTTTTTCTAATGTGACGGATTCATTCCAGAGGTCTTTCCTTTTTTTTGACGACCTTACAGGTAAAGTTGTTAAGTATATGACAGCTCAGCCTAGAGTATAAGGCTATATTCACACTTAGCGGTTTTTACCGCGGAACCGCCGCGATTTTGATGCTGCGGGTCCGCAGCAGTTTCCATAGCGTTTACAGTAACATGTAAACCCTATGGAAACCGCAAACCGCTGTGCACATGCTGCGGGAAAAACCGCGCGGGAACGCAGCAGTTTACAACCCGCAGCATGTCACTTCTTTGTGCAGAATCGCTGCGATTCTGCACCCATAGGAATACATTGAACCGCTTACTTCCCGCATGGGGCTGTGCCCACGTTGCGGGAAGTAAGCGGATAATGTGCGGGTGGTACCCGGGGTGGAGGAGAGGAGACTCTCTTCCAGGCCCTGGGAACCATATTTGGGGTTAAAAAATAAAAAATCTGGTTATACTCACCCTCTGATGTCCGGAGCTCCTGGGCGCTGCACGCGACTGTCCGGTCAGAGTTGCTGTGCGACCAGGACCTGCGGTGACGTCGCGGTCACATGACCGTGACGTCACGAAGGGTCCTTCTCCCACAGCATCTTAGGAACCGGACCGCCGGGTGCAGCGCCCAGGAGATCCGGACATCAGAGGGTGAGTATAACCAATTTTTATTATTTTTAACATTACTATTGATGCTACATATTGCTGCATATGCAGCATCAATAGTATAGGCGGAAACCCGCAGCGGAAAACGCGGAACAAACCGCGATAAATCTGCAGGGAGAACCGCAGTTGTTTTGCCCTGCAGATTTATCAAATCCGCTGCGGGAGAACCCGCAGGGACCCGACGCAAGGTGTGAACATAGCCTAAACTGTCAGATGTCTTTCTCCTTTAGCTCAGCTTCAAACTTTGTCTGCTTCTGGGACAGGAAATAGCTGTTTTACAGGAAGTATCTTTTTCTAATGTGTGTCTAATTCAACCGGGAGGTCTTTCCATTTTCTGATAGGCTTATGAATTCTGGTACGGTTGGGTGAGATGAGCTGTACAAGAGAGCTTTATCTTGGTCCTGTATACAAACTATGCAATCTTGGTAAATTAGCTGCTTTTGCTCCAGTCTTTGGGACAGGAAGTAGTTATCTTACAGGAAGTAGCTTTCTGTAGCTAAAAACCTTCAGCGGATCCTCACCCCTGCTTGCAATGACAATGACAAAGAGCAAGAGTATTTCATCTCCCACACATCCTACTGGGAAGTCTAAGAAGTACTTTATAGACCTATGCCATCAGTGAGGGAGGAAGTAGCTAGCTTCTCCTTAAACTTAGGTAGCATTTCAGTTCAACTTAGTTTTCAGCTAAGGTCTTTTCTGGATTTACCTGGACAATCATTTAGAAAAATTTGGACATATATCTAGAAAACCAAAAACGTAACAGTCACTTTATCTTTACATAGATAGTATTTTTTCATTGTATTTTACTTGTCTGGTTCCATGACAGACGTGAGAGTGGAGTGTCAGAAACAAATTTTATTTCAGTGCAAACTGTTATTTGCTTGCAGTAATGCACCATATGTAAGAGGACTCAATTTGAGGGAAATGGAGTCTTCACCCACGAGCAGGGCGGTAGTGTCACCCGCAAGAAGGGCGGTAGTGCTCTCGGGAAGGAGAAGATTCTGGAAGCAGAAAAATGTCAGCTAGAGATTGTCCTACGATAGTAAGAATATACATTACACTTCCTGCGGGCTGGAAACAAAAGATGGTCATGATAATTAGGTGCTTTGCATCTTCATTAACCCTTCCTCCTGCCTTAGGTTATATTTTATGGCAAATCTAATATACTTTGTTTGTTAATTACTCACCGTATTCAAGATCTATGCTAGATGCCAATGAATTCAGACTTGTTTTCTTGCTGACGCTCAAAAACTGAGAATCCCATGAATATTGCATACTGCAGGAGCCATTCTGTCTATTGCCATATGTTACAATTCAGTTAGAACAAGCAGAAATATCGAAAATGGTAATCAAGTGATACTCAAGGTATAGTTGTAGTACTTTTTATTAGACAGGGAAACAATTGTTATTCTTCCATCATGTGTCGTCCCTAGTAGGGATTAGGTTTCTACTGTACTTAGGTAATAACCTACTCTGAGTGAGTGGCCACATCCTTAGGAGACAGGTAGAGAGTACTTTCTGTGCCACATGATAAAGTGACGTGTAAGCAGGACTGGCTGTGTCTGTTTCTTTTAAAGTTAAAGACAAGAAAGCAGTACTTTCTGTGCCTACATCATTAGCTTAAAGATACCTAAATCAGCATTATCTGTTCCACCGTCATTTACAGAAAGATGCATTATCACCAAATTTACTGGTAGGCAGTACTCTCTGTGCCCTAATAACGGAGACACAGGTAGGCAGTACTCTCTGTGGCTTAATAACGGAGACACAGCTAGGCATTACTTTCTGAGCTCATATAATTAATATGGAGAGATGGGTAGACAGTATTATTATTTTATTATTATTATTATTATTATTTATATAGCACCATTGATTCCATGGTGATGTACACGAGAAGGGGTTACATACAACCTACAGATATCACTTACAGTAAGCAAACTAATAATTACAGACTGGTACAGAGGGACGAGGACCCTGCCGTTGCGGGCTTACATTCTACAGGATGGTGGGGAAGGAAATAGTAGGTTGGCGGTTGCAGCAGCTCCGGTGTTGGTGAGGCGATAGATCCGGTAGTCATGAGGAGGCAGCGGGGTCAGTGCAGGCTGTAAGCTTTCCTGAAGAGGTGGGTTTTCAGGTTCCGTCTGAAGGATCCAAATGTGGTTGATTTTTGGACGTGTTGGGGCAAAGAATTCCAGAGGATGGGGGATATTCTGGAGAAGTCTTGGATGTGGTTGAGTGAGGAGCAAATAAGTGAGGAGGAGAGAATGAGGTCTTGGGAGGACTGGAGATTATGTGAGGGAAGATATCAGGGGAATAGTTCAGAGACATATGGAGGAGACAGGTTATAGATGGCCTTGTAGGTCAGTATTAGTCATTTGAACTGGATACGCTGAGGGAATGGGAGCCAATGAAGAGAATTGCAGAGGGGAGAAGCGGAGGAGTAGCGAGTAGAGAGATGAATTAGTTGGGCAGCAGAGTTAAGAATGAACTGGAGAGGTGCAAGGGTGTTAGCAGGGAGGCCACAGAAAAGGATGTTGCAGTAGTCGAGGCGGGAGATGATGAGGGCATGCACAAGTATTTTAGTCGATTGAGTGTTGAAGATAGGACGGATTTTGGAGATATTTTTGAGCTGGAGGCGACAGCAGGTGTAAAGAGCTTGGATGTGTGGTTTGAAGTACAGGGCAGTGTCAAGGTTTACTCCGAGGCACCGGACTTCTGGTACAGGGGAAAGCGTGATGTCGTTAATTGCGATAGATAGGTCAGGTAAGGAAGATCTATGAGATGGAGGAAAGATGATAAGTTCAGATTTGTCTACATTGAGTTTGAGGAAGCGAGAGGAGAAGAAGGAGGATATGGCTGATAGACACTCTGGGATTCTGGACAGCAGAGAGGTGATGTCTGGGCCAGACAGGTAGATCTGAGTTTCCTCAGCATAAAGGTGGTACTGGAATCCATGGGACTTTATGAGTTGTCCCAGGCCAAGTGTATAGATTGAGAAGAGTAAGGGTCCTAGAATAGGTCTAGGAGGAGGAGTATAGAGTACTGTCCGTTAGCTTTGGCTGTAAGTAGGTCGTTAGTAATTTTGGTCAGGGCTGTCTCAGTTGAGTGATGGGGCGGAAACCAGATTGTAGATTGTCAGACAGTACTCTCTGTGCCCTAATAACGGAGACACAGATAGGCAGTACTCTCTCTATGCTTATATAATTAATATGGAGAGATAGGTAGATAATACTCTCTGTGCCCTAATAACGGAGACACAGGTAGGCAGTACTCTCTCTATGCTTATATAATTAATATGGAGAGATAGGTAGATAATACTCTCTGTGCCCTAATAACTGAGACACAGGTAGTCAGTACTCTCTGTGCCCTAATAACTGAGACACAGGTAGACAGTACTCTGTGCTTTAATTACAGACACACAGGTAGATAAATCCCTCTCTATTCCCATAATTAGGAGAAAGGTGAGAAACGCTATGTGATTGTACTTTCAGTTGGGAAGACAGAGACAAGGAGACAGCACTGTCATTTACATATAAACATTGTTGTAAGTAGATGTGAAGGAACCCCATGGAAGACATCAATATTGATCCACAATGAAGTTCCTGGAATGTTGGTATCTTGGATGGAAGGATGTACGCTCTTTCCCCCCAGTCAGCTGCCTATCCATGACCCTTTGGCCAATTCTGCATTCCCTTGCTTAGGAACAATGCAGAATCCCTCATAATAGCAATGTGGATGGGACCAATTGGCTGAAGCAACTCATTGCATTTACCCCAAACCAACCAAATGATCTATCTCTACGGTGATTATACAATTGCAGGTAAAGAGGTGGAAACAAGACTATCACTAAGAGAAAAAGACAAGGAGGCAGTGCTTTCTGAGTTCTCATCATTTAGAAACAAGGAACTAGTAGTGTATTCCTATCACTAGTAGGCAGAAGGAGGTATGGTCTGTATTGATTTTTAGGCAAAAACATCTACATCTCGAATTAGTAATGTGACCACCACAACACAGTGAACCGTAAGTACACAGTGGGTGGAAGCCATGATCATAGTGGCTTTTCCTGCACAGTACTGCAGACTTTGTAAGGGAATAGTCTTAAAAATGCACATGGAAATATGAATATAACTGAGGAGAGTGGATTACAGTATTGAGTAGAATTTATTGCTTTGCTATTTTTTAACAGCTGAAGTGCCTCCATTAACAGCGTAGTGCCGCCTTCAGAACCACAATACCTTCGTCACACACTGTACCCCATTCACTAACATAGACCAACACTTAAAGTCAATGTCTCACATTCTTATTCACTATGGCCTGGCACAACCTTGAGGCCTCTTTCATCAACTAAGTGCCACCTAACAGCCACAGTGCCACCATCACAGCCACACACACAGCACCACTTTCACAGCCAGTGCTATATACTACACTCACATACAGGTGCTTCTCACTAAATTAGAATATCATCAAAAAATTAATTTATTTCAGTTCTTCAACACAAAAATTTAAACTCATATATTATATAGAGTTATTACATACAAAGTGATCTGTTTCACGTGTTTATTTCTGTCAATGTTGATGATTATGGCTTACAGCCAATGAAAACCCAGAAGTCATTATCTCAGTAAATTAGAATAATTAACAAAAAAACACCTGCAAAGGCTTCCTAAGCATTTACAAAGGTCCTATAGTCTGTTTCAGTAGGCTCCACAATCATGGGGAAGACTGCTGACTTGACAGGTGTCCAGGAGGCAGTCTGTTATGATCTGGTGGCCTAGGAGCAGCATGAGACGTACTCTGGAGAAGGTAGTACCTGTACTGACCGCAGACCCTGAACTTAGCACCGAAACTAGAAGTAGCCGTGGGATGTACCTAACACTCCCTAGACACCTCGACACAGCCTAAGGACTAACTTCCCCTAAAGATAGAAACGGGAAAACTATCTTGCCTCAGAGAAAATCCCCAAAGGATAGACAGCCCCCCACAAACATTGACTGTGAGAGGAGAGGGAAATGACATACGCAGACTGAAATCAGGATTTAGCAAAGGAGGCCTTTCTAGCTAAAAAGAAAGAATAGGACAGAGTACTATGCGGTCAGTATTAAAACACTAGAAAATATCCACCACAGAAAATACAAATCTCCACATCTGACTAAAGACATGGAGGCTATATCTGCATCTCCAGAGATACAGCTTGGCTGCAAAAAAATCCTTACACAGACAAGGTGGACAAGACAAAACATGAAAATGCACTGAACTATAAGGCCCACAGCATGTGGATAGCAAAAACAAAGCCAGAACTTATCTTTGTTGAAAAGAACTGCAAAACAGGAGAGACCAGGTAGGGATGTGAATCCTCTAAAAACAATGGACAACTGGCACTGACTAAAGGATCAAGCAAGACTAAATAGCCCAGTCCAAATTGCAATAAGTGGACACACCTGATAAATGCTGCGATCCAAAGACAGCAGCACTACCACTCATAACCACCGGAGGGAGCCCAAGAGCAGAATTCACAACAGCAGTCATTGACACACTCCACAAGGAGGGTAAGTCACAAAAGGTCATTGCTAAAGAAGCTGCTGTTCGCAGAGTGCTGTATCCAAGCATATTAATGGAAAGTTGAGTGGAAGGAAAAAGTGCGGTAGAAAAAGATGCACAATCATTTGTTAAGAAAAGGCCATAATCATCAACATTAACAGAAATAAACACGTGAAATAGATAATTCTGTAATGACTCTGTATAATATAAGAGTTTCACTTTTTCTATTGAAGAAATGAAATTAATTAACTTTTTGATGATATTCTAATTTTGTGGCAAGCACCTGTATATGCACATGATGGAAAAATTACGTCCTAAACAGTTTGAGCCACATTCACAGCCACCGGCATGAAATTAAGATACTGGTTGCTTTATGGGGATGTTTTCGTCCCACATAGGATAAAGTGACTGCAAGACTTTAGCTTTTGCACACACCTATAGGTATGTCCTTTTGTCGTAGGACCCCCTTTGAAAGCCAGTTACATCTTACACAGCCAGATTACCCCTTCAAAGCCAATGTGCTCTATTCACAGTCCCTATTCACATGTTCAGTGCCCCTTTCACAGCAATACTGCCTCCTTCATAATCAGTGTCCCCATCACAGTCACGGTGCTTCTTTCATAGCCGCAATGTCCTCTTGACAGCTGCAATGCCACCTTTACAGCAACAGTGCGCCCTTCACAGCTACAATGCCCTCGTTAACAGCTACAGTGTCATCTTTACAACCACAGTGCCCGCTTTAGAGCTACAGCATAACCTTCACAGCTGTGTCACCTTCACAGCTACAGTATTCCCTTTAGAGCTATAGCGTCACCTTCACAGCTACAATGCCTCTTTTACAGCTACAGTGCCCCCCTTTACAGCTACAGTGCCCCTTCACAGCTATAGTGTCACCTTTACAGCTACAGTGCCCCTTTTACAGATACAATGCCACAGCTTCAGTGTCACTTTCACAGCTACAGTGCCCCCTTAACAGCTACAGTATCACCTCTACAGCTACAGTGCCCTCATTAGAGCTAGTGTCACCTTCACAGCTACAGTTCCCCCTTCAGAGCTACAGTGTCACTTTCAAAGCTTCAGTGCCCTTTTCACAGCTACAGTGTTCCCCTTCACACCTAAAGTGTCACCTTCACAGCTACAGTGCACTCTTCATACCTACAGTGTCACCTTCACAGCTACAGTGCCCCCTTCACAGCTAGAATGCCCCTTCAAAGCTACAGTGCTCTCTTCACAGCTACAGTACCCCCTTCACAGCTACAGTGTTCCCCTTTACAGATATGGTGTCACCTTTATAACTACAGTGCCCCCTTCACAGCTATAGTGTCACCTTTACAGCTACAGTGCCCCTTCACAGCTACAGTGCCCCCTTCACAGCTACAGTGCCCCCTTCACAGCTACAGTGCCCCATTCACAGCTACAGTGCCCCTTCACAGCTACAGTGCCTCCTTCACAGCTACAGTGCCCCCTTCACAGCTGCAATGTTGCCTTCACAGCTACAGTGCCCACTTCACAGCTACAGTGCCTCCTTCACTGCTACAGTGCCCCCTTCAAAGCTACAATGTTGCCTTCACATCTACAGTGCCCACTTCACAGCTACAGTGTCACCTTCACAGCTACGATGCCTCTTTCACAGCTACAGTGCCCCCCTTTACAGCTACAGTGCCCCTTCACAGCTATAGTGTCACCTTTACAGCTATAGTGCCCCCTTTACAGATACAATGCCACAGTTTCAGTGTCACTTTCACAGCTACAGTGCCCCCTTAACAGCTACAGTATCACCTCTACAGCTACAGTGCCCTCATTAGAGCTAGTGTCACCTACACAGCTACAGTTCCCCCTTCACAGCTACAGTGTCACTTTCATAGCTTCAGTGCCCTTTTCACAGCTACAGTGTTCCCCTTCACACCTCAAGTGTCACCTTCACAGATACAGTGTCACCTTCACAGCTACAGTGCCCCGTTCACAGCTACAGTGTCACCTTCACAGCTACAGTGCCCCATTCACAGCTATAGTGCCCACTTCACAGCTACAGTGTCACCTTCACAGCTACAGTGTCACCTTCACAGCTACAGTGTCACCCTCACAGCTACGTGCCCTGTTCACAGCTACAGTGCCCCATTCACAGCTACAATGTTGCCTTCACAGTTACAGTGCCCACTTCACAGCTACAGTGTCACCTTCACAGTTACAGTGCCCACTTCACAGCTACAGTGCCCATTTCACAGCTACAGTGCCTCCTTCATAGCTACAGTGCCCCCTTCACAGCTACAATGTTGCCTTCACAGCTACAGTGCCCACTTTACAGCTACAGTGTCACCTTCACAGCTACAGTGCCCCATTCACAGCTACAGTGTCCACTTCACAGCTACAGTGTCACCTTCACAGCTACAGTGCCCCCTTCACAGCTACAGTGCCCCTTCAAAGCTACAGTGCCCCGTTCACAGCTACAATGTTGCCTTCACAGCTACAGTGCCCAATCACAGCTGCAGTGTCACCTTCACATCTACAATGTTGCCTTCACAGTTACAGTGCCCAATTCACAGCTACAGTCTCACCTTCACAGCTCCAGTGCCCTGTTCACAGCTACAGTGCCCCGTTCACAGCTACTGTGCCCCTTTAACAGCTAGAGTGCCCCTTCACAACTAGAGTGTTCCCCTTCACAGCTACAGTGCCCCTTCACAGCTACAGTGCCCTGTTTTCCAGCTATAGTGCCTGATTCACAGTCCCAGTGTCCCTTTTTAAAAACTGTAAGTACCCCCATACTTCTACAGCAATATGACCTACAACATAAGTCAATCACAGGTTAATGTCCCATCAGATTGTCCATCTATCTTGTTTTGACTGCTTGACATCTAATGGGTTAATCCTGAGATTTCCAAATTTCCATGAAACAGCCTAAAAAAGACATTAGTTAGCAAATTCCAGTAATTGAATTCCGGTCGGATGGCCGAGATGTGATTAAAACAACAGAGGCATAAAAAAATGTTCTATGTAGAGAGCGTCCTGTGTATGCGCGCTTCTCTCGAGCGAGCTCCACTAATAAAAGATAATGGTCTCATCTGTAATTTCTGTAACTTTCATTGTTTAATTAGGACATTCATTAAAAATCCATAACTTTTCATTAAATAGAGAGGCGATGGCCAGGGGATATTTACATTGCAAAGTTCAGGGTCAGAGGGAGGAGCGATCAATACGTGTGGAAGATTTAACGGAGATGCCTGGAAAGCTGCAGATAGGAATGAAGCTGAACAAGACTTTATCACTTTTCTTAAATATGTTTTATACCTGGTGTAAATGCCGCTGTTCTCCTGAATCCGGCGATGTTTCTCTTTTTCTCCTGCGCCTCTCCGTTCTTGAGATATGGTCTCCTCTTTACTGCATGTCTAATTATCCAAGAGGGTATGGGCCACAAGTCTTTTCTGTGGGCGTCTCCCTGAGGACCACGCCCACTTGCCTAATAAGACAAGATTTATATGCAGGGAAGAATGGGCCATAGCTCAGGAATGGAGAGGCGCAGGAAAAAAAGAAAAACATCGTCGGATTCAGGAGAGCAGCGGGATTTACACCAGATAACAATCCCACCAGTTGTGATGTATGGCCACCGCATTGTTCCATCGGAGCATGTCACATCCCTGTCCTCCGGTGGATCGCAGTTGTTTGATCATCGATGATTACTAAGTTTTTGAACTTGCCCAGTAATAAAAACCCTTTAATGCTAAACAATAACAGAGAGAAAGGGTGGAAAAAGGGAAATTGATGGCGGCTCATGTGTACATTGAGGAACTTTCTATATAAGGGTTCCTTTTATTACAATGTCCATGAATCCTAATAAAGGGCATGTGAAATTGATTATCCATATAATAGAACCCCTTTATATTGTATTTTATCATAAAAACCCAGAATCTCCCCAACGTTTAGGGGTTAATCGCTTTCCCCCATGCCTCCCTGTTTTTGCCTCCTCCTTCCTGCTTTCCTTCTGCTTGCCATTGTCTTCCCGCCTGCCCTCTCTCAGACATTTCATGCTCAGACAGTCATATATTCTGACAGGGAAACCTGACCTCTGGCCCCCCACATCTGTATGTTTCCTCCCGGTTAATAACATCGCCGCCTGTTTGTTTTCTAACCTGTTTTTTTTTAGTGGAAATGCATTATTTATGAAATGGTTTTCTACATTTTATATACTTTGCAGGTTTCCGGCAATCATGCATTTTATATTGTTATTTTATCAGATTTTTTTTAATTTTTAATTTTTTTTTAGGGAAAAAAAATGAGTCATAAAACCATTAATGACGACCAGTATATGGCTTTTCCGGGTCCATAATTTGTCCACCTCTATGATTTTTGTTTGTGTGTTAAATGCATGTATTTCAGGGGTGTCAAACTGCATTCCTCGAGGGCTGCAAACAGGTCATGTTTTCAGGATTTCCTTGTACGGCACAGGTGATAATTACACACAGATAATGAGTTGGTGATTAAATTATCACCTGTGCAGTACAAGGAAATCCTGAAAACATGACCTGTTTGCAGCCCTCGAGGAATGCAGTTTGACACCCCTGATGTATTTAGTGCTAAAAATCATTTTTGCAATGGGGTATCATTACAAACTTTGCACCGTTTTGCTTATCCAGGCTCTTTGTTTCTCTGCATCAACTTTGATGTGGTTGGTGGTCATAAATCAGCTGAGATTAAGGGGAAAAAAACAACAAACAACAAACAGATGACTTACGCAAAAACTGAAATTCTCCTATTGGACCATCAGAATGAGCTCGCTGATGGATTCTTAGTAAATCCATTCTACAACCAGCGCAACACAGAGGCTACATAAGGAAAACGGTGCAACATTTTTAATGAAACCCAATCATAAAAAAATATTTTTAGAAAAAAACAGCGCCACTTTGGGTCATAGGCAGTGTCTAGTATTGCAGCTTATTTTAATTAATGTGCATGAGCCTAAACTGTAATACCACGCCACATACAGTCCATGGACAAGAGTAGCAATGTTACTTAAAAAATGGCTTTTTAATCCCAAATAATCACTTTTAGGGATGTGTGACTGCATTGTAAAGCAGGCTTTGTGTATTTTGTATTTTTGTGTATTTTGCTCCCACCATGGTGAGTGATGGTATATTGCTAGTATATGCGTTAATTGACAGATTGTAGTGGTGTGACACACAGAAGTAAAAGAGTAGCCGCACCAATCAGATAATGGCCGGCCTCATTCACCTGAATAGAGCGGAGTTGCTGTTCCTAAATAGTACTGAGTAAAGAGGGGCGCTGTTAGATGTAACGCCTGCTGTATTTTAGTAGCCTATGACCAGATAACCTGTTTTCAAGATGATTCTTTGTCTGCAGAGAGCTTTACAGTGCTGACTTTGCATTAGATAATGTACTGTTTATTTTTGATGGCGCCTCACCAATAGCATATGGCCATACACTACTATGCGGGATAGTCACATGCCATGGACATGTCATTTTTGTACCTGGTGTAAATGCCACTTTTCTTCTCAATCCGGCGATGTTTTTCTTGTCTTCCTGCACCTCTCCGTTCCTGAGATATGGCCTCCTTTTCCCTGCATATAAATCTAGTATTTTTAGCCAAGTGGGCGCTAACCTCCTCTCTTCTTTGTGGGCGTCTGCATGCTTACCACGCCCTGATGGATAAAATGACTAGATTTAGATACAAAGAACAAATGGCCATATCTCAGGAACAGAGAGGCCCAAGAAGAAAGGAAAAACATCTCCGGATTCAGGAGAACAGCGGCTTTTACAACAGGTACAAAAAATACAAATTTAAGGCAAGTGATAACTCCCTTTTAAGGTGTGTAAATAATAGTACCATTAATCGCCAAATGGTATAAATAAGACTTTTCACACTCCGTTTACTACTGTAAACGGTGACTAAGTAGAAGTCTCGTGAAAAACTACCATACACTGCTGAAATAATACCAACAATGAGTGACAATAAACCGGTTATATAATCAATAGTGCCCCCTACAGCATGAACAGGGGACAGCAAAGATGATGATATCAGTCACTGCACACGGAAAAACGACGATATAAGTATTTATCACAGACGATACTGTATATAGGCGGCATATAGCACAGGCCATTATCATGAATTATGTGTGCAACCTTGTCACAGTCCATAGTGGTGGCGTAACACTGAATGAGGACATGTCAGTCACAGAAAATCTCAGTGAGAAGTCTGGACAATGTTCTGCCCAGAGCTAGATGGTAGAGGCATAGGCGGGCTATGCTTACTTTGGAGCAGATTCATCTTCTTACCATAGATTTTAGAGTTGAGCACAAAGATTCTTAGGAGCGGTGGTCACGTCAACAGTTTCTGGCTGTCAGACCTCATCCATTCTCCAATATCTCTTCTGATTAGTAAGTACAGTACAACTTCATCGTTGCGGCATGTTGCATGCATGACGTTGCATGGCCTACTAATCAGAAGAAACACCAGGGATGCTGCCAGGAAGGAGGAGGTTCGTTGGATTTTGATCTAGACCAAAGTTCAACTTTTCTAGATTTGCAACTAAATACTTGGTGAAGTGTTAAAGAAATGGTTAATCTTCATCTTTTAAATAACAGAAAAATAACAGAATTACAGAAAAACAAGTATTGTTCAAGATGTTATCATTTGGGTCTCCTTATGGACGATTTCCCAGACATTTCACATAGCAGTGGTCAATAATTCCCAGAAATTACCAAGGAAATCTTGTTGTTTTTGTACAGATTAACGATATGTGTCTGTTTTTGTCTGAATCCACCCAAAAATCCCTGAAAATAAAGACGGGAGACTATTGGGACAGACAACGAGCGTGTGTCTCTCCGATTATTGCTTCATCGCTTAGGTACCTATAAGACAGAACACCTGAGTAGGTTGGAAATCCCTTCTCTAACAGAAGGCAGTGGTCTTGCGTACCCATAATGAATTAAACACTCATTACTTGAAGGTTTATGGGAAAACCTGTCTGTCAGATGATCTTTCTGAACCAACAACCGAAACTGAGTATCATGATTGATTTCTTGAGACATGCAACATCTGATATGGTTTATAGCAGGGGTATAACCATCATGGCTGCTGGGGTTGCAGTTGCATCTGGGCCCTGTAGCCTTGGGAAGCCGAAAAGGTCCTTTGGTCCATATGTGAAGACCAATATTATTATGTACTTGTAACAATTGGGAGACCATGAGCTTCAAGTTACGACATTGGAACTAAAATCCATCTAAAGCTAGCCATAAACATTAGAAATCTGTTGGCCTCCATCATGAACATCCATGCTCAGATTGTCCAGCCATGCACTACTATATGAGTGCCAATTCTTACAACCTGGAGGAACAAACTGTTGGGGATACTTATATGCTGCCCTGGCCAACTTAAAAGTCATTTACTATGGTAAACAGGTTACATCAGGGGTGTAAAACTGCATTCCTCAAGGGCAGCAAACAGGTCATGTTTTCAGGATTTCCTTGTACTGCACAGGTGATAATTTAATCACCTACACAGATAATGAGTTGGTGATTAAATTATCACCTGTGCAGTACAAGGAAATCCTGAAAACATGACCTGTTTGCAGCCCTCAAGGAATGCAGTTTGACACCCCTGGGTTACATTCTTGGCACTATTACAACTCATCTCTAGTGAATCAATTAAGATCAAATCTCTCTTAGGTTATTCCGTTACCCTTTCTCCACTGTCTCTGTGACATCAGGCATATTTGATGGTAGGAAACCTTGAATATCTAAATGAGAATTGAGATCTATAGCATTAATCACATTTGTTGTAGCAGCTGGGTCTTAATTATATTGTTTACACCATCGTTCTCATATATATGTACAGTATATATAGATTTGTCTATATTCACTGGCATGGGAAATCGAGCGCCAAGCTAATTAAACCCATTGATCCAGTTATATTCTGGATGTATGAAGGACATAGACAATAGATTACTTTGTGTTCTACTGGGGTTATGTAGACATAACCTCGTATGATACAACGTAGAGATGTTCATAGATGTTCCGCCCGGTGGTTATTTTCTGCATGGATTCATCTCTGTTACAGTACTTTGACCCGGTTTATCAATTTTATAATATATATACTATGGATGTTGATAGACCTTAAGACCAGGTAAAAGTGTTGTCCCATCAGAAGAACCTTCTTTCATTTTTGGGGTCTACCAATGGTGAGCTGTATCACCAGGTGAAAGTGTTCTCTCATCTGAAGGACCTCCTTTCATTTGTTGGCTCCACCAACGTTGAGCTGTATCACAAGTTTTGCAAACTGCTTACACGTTACCTGTAAAAAGGGTTCCATTGAATCCAGTGGGAACAATGTAATACACAATTGATCAGAGTCTTCCATATCGGGAGTAGATGGCCTTTTCATCCATGTGCTCTAAGAGTTCTCTTGGAGAGATGTTACCATGTTGCCTTCACTTCTTCTTACCCATACAGTACTGACATGGAGAGTCAATGGTCATGTTCCTGAAGGCTATACATCCTTAAAATCAGCTTCACACATCCAACATTCATGGTTCTTGTACAGACCAAGATTTCTGGACTGGTTCTCGGTCTTCTGATCCAAACAGCCTCGTAGACATTCTGCCTGTCCGAACAACGCATACTGTAAATGTTGGGTGTATGAATCCAGCCTACAGGGCTGTTGTCCAGATTGGACAATTTTTTTGGTTAAAAGGATCCAAGCTTATCATAGGGACCCCTAACGATTAGCTGTAGTCTGCAAAGTGTTCAATTCCCCTGCAGTGCCACTAGTGGCAAACTGAAGTGTTACTCAAGTTCCATTAAAATCAATAGAATGTATGTGTATTGCCGGGTCCTCTAAGAGATGCTTTTTGAAGATGATGTTCTGTAGGTCTAGGGATGTTTAATTTATCCTTGCCATAGTACATATAACGTCAAAAGAGATATTTAAAAAATGCATCAATTAAAGATTTCGTTCAGCTATAATGAATTGTTAAGATTTACCACTCATCCATTTCCCGTTCTCTCCTTAGTCTGCTTCAGAGTATGTTCTTCACCCTCCCTCCAGGACTTCTCGGCCCTCCCTGCAGCTGCAGAATCTCCCTAAGCACAAGGCATCCCTTCAGTGCCAAGCGGCAGTTTTGTTAGGCCTAAAACAGAAGATGGTGACATGTCCCCTGCTCTGGGCCACTCAAACGCATTATCACAATCCCTCTGGGCAGAGAAAAGGAGGAATGCACTCTCTCAGGGATGCCGAGCCCCATTTTAGTAATCAAGCCTGCTCTTTTCTGGCGGCTCAGCTGATTTCTGTGCCACACGTATTTTAAGCCGCTGCGCTTGACTGGCATTCAGTCCATTTTCACACCCTGTGAGGCTACATCTGGAAAATACTGTATATTTAGGTCACTGCATTGGAAGTCAACTATTTGTAGCATAGCCCAATTTGTACAATTTAAACATTTTCACAGCATATGAAGATAAATTAAGGAAAAACTACTAACAACATGATGAGTTACTTCTTTTCACTCACCCACGGCCTGCGCCTCAGTACAGACCAGATACGCCCCAAACTGGGCGATTTGTGTGAGCATCTTTTTCAGCCTGAAACATCTTCGATTCGCTGGGATTATTTCTAAAAAATCATAAGATTTGGCAGCTCAAGCCTTCTTTATGTGCCCCAAGGGGTGTCTACTCCTTCTATTACCATGTTGTCCAAAATTGTGCACTACTGTAGTGCAATGTTTATCCTGCCTCGTCTATGGAGGACAAGTAGCGTGCTGCCATGAAAACCTCTGTGATGGCGTGATATGGTGTGTGGGGTATTATTCTGTCTATGTTGATATTTTTACTGATTTTAGGAGTGTTCTCTTGTTGCTCTGTATCATCCTTTATCCCCTCCAATGTGACGACACAGCATTTAATCTTACTTATTCAGGCGTCTATTTTCAGTAGGTGAAGAATCATAGACTTTTGTCATAAGAATTTTAAAAGTTGACTCTTGATATTTTTGAATGGCTGCTGTTTGCCTCTTATATCAGCTCCTAGAGAGTATTGTCTGCTATCTTTGCAAGACAGGGATGCAAGATAGTTGAAAAATCCACGTCTGATAATATGTTGATTGACCATTGTGTGAGACCCTGTGGCTTGTTGATCTGCAGAACAGAGGACAAACTATGCATGTTGACTTAATACTCAAACTATGAGAGATGAGTCCTGGCCGCCTATCCCTGACATGTGGAGGATGACCTAAAACACGAAAGTGGTTATAAAGAGGAATTTTCTATCCTTCCAAGGAGAGAGACAAGTAACATAGATCCTTTGTTGGATGCTGATGCTCAGGCAAGCACCTCAGAGAGACTTGAAGAAACTTGTATTGCCTTGGAAATAGTGCTGGAGGAGCCTACATGGAGAAGTATCTGGAGCCGCATTGCCACATCGGTCTCTAAGTCGAGTATTGTGACTCTCATCTCCTGGTGCATTTATACCGTTACTGGATTTTATCCGTGTTCCTGGACTATTTTATCCTCTGTGTCGTGGACTGTTTTATGGACCTTTTGGTTTACATGTCACAAAGGTCCTTGGGACTGTTCACTCATCTCTCGCTATGTTGATTGTGTGATACCGGAGTAGGACCCTGTGACAACCTGCTTGTCTTCAAATGATGCCAAGCAAGATAGGAACCACTCTTACAGTAGACCACATTGCTTAGTCACTTCCCAGTTAAGACAGAAGGAATCTGTAACTGCCAACCCTTAAACACTGAGTACCCATTTAAATATTTAAATAAATACTCAACACTATTATTATGACAGTGGTCATGGCTTTATTAACCTTATACAACCATAACAACAAAGATTTTTGTTTGTTCGCCCAAAAACGGCAAAACCCTTTTTTTGTTCTCCTTTTTCGCCAAACCACTGCTGTCTGGCAGGAATGTACAGTAGGTTTGGTATCCAGCATCTTTTTCTGGGGATGACTTTCTGATAAGCTGTCTCATCTGCAAAACATGGATATCTAAGCCAAAACATAGACGTCTGAGCCAAATCATCTTCAAAAAGAAGAATAGGAAGAGTGGACAACTTTTCCATCTCATCTCTGCAGAAGGTCAAATAGGCCAGCTTCCTACAAGCCCACTATAAGCCACCCCTAAAACCATCAATACCAAATTTTTGGAAACTAATCCCGAAAACATGGCCATATTCTGGACAGAATAGGGACAGGATTGACACAATCCCTTCCCCATTGTGGGTGGTCTTATTTTGTCTGAGGGCATTCTAGAACAGGACTCAAAGGGGTTGTTCACAATTGGTTAGTGGCGCTGCTCCGTATTTAGTAGTATGTCCCCTGATGTTCTTGTAGCTTAAGAATCTGGCGGAGCAGCACAAGACCGCTGCATCGAATTAGCAGCCACTAATCGACTACAGCGTTCACATTTTTACAAGAAAAATTCCTCAATTATAGCTACACAATTATAGTAATGGTGACCAATTCCAAGGCTAAACATTTCACCACAAACTAAGAGCATATAAAAAATAAGCTTAAAATAAAGCAATAAACCAAAATATCACAAAACAAAAATGTATCGGTAGGTATACTATTTACCAAAAGGTTTATGACGTAAATAGTATTATTACACAAGGTACAAAGTAGAGTAGAGAAAAGGGATACACTATAAGCCATGTCCAACATTTTAAAGTAAAAACATTAAAAAGTAAAGTACTGTTTGTATATACCAGAATTATGAGGACCAATAATTGGATATAAAAATATATTAATTCCTGTCAAGCTAATTTATACCGTAGGTGTCCCAGCCACATTATAGATGTGTAACAAGAAGAAAGTATCTTCTTACATTTGCTGCCGCTAATCAGCAGCATAGCCTTAAAGCGTGTTTCGCCCTGCTTCATCAGGGGCTTTTCACATTTTCTTCAAGCCAGAGAAAAGTGTTTCAGACAAAATGAAGCTGCAAACCAGTTTTTCTTGGCTAATCTGTCTTTTTAGTCAGTACGTTATAAATAGGGTTATGGTATTACTCAATATTTACCAGACTTGTTAAGGATACTCTCCTTAATGAAATACCTAATAAAAGTAGTTAACGCACTATAAGCCACATCCAGCATTTTTAAGTACAACAGCATTACAAAGGAAAGCACTATTAACTTATACCAGAATTAAAAATTGGATGTAAAAATATATACCATTACCTATACCGTTAACATATTGGTGTCCTGACCACATAAAGGGTAAGTAACAAGTAAAAAATATATTATTCTATCATTTGCTGCTAGTCATCTGCTTGTCCCACCACCCTAAAGCATGTTTCGCCCTGCTTAGTCAAGGGGTTTTCACGTTTTGTCCAGTGTTTTTTGTGGCTGCGATGCGGCACAGTGGGTTTTCCTTCCTTGCCTGTCCTGTTGTTCTCTAATAGGAGCACGGTGTATACAGAGACATCACTCAATATTTACCAGGCTCATTAAGGAGACTTAATGAATTACCCAATAAAAGCATTTAACACAGGAAATGACTCGTTAAAGGTGTTGCGGCTCATCTCTACATTTCTCTCCCTTCCTCCCTGCCCAGGAGCTGCTGCTATGACCATAACACCACAGACCATCTTTGCTACAGAGACTCCGTTCCTCTGCTCCGCTCCCACTCACTTGCCCTCAGCTCACAGTCGTCATTTTATCTCACCATTGTCCATCGGAATAATTCATTATTTCACGGCATCTTCTCTTCCATCTGTCGCCCACAGATATGGGGTCGTATGGAAATTGGATTTACCGTTCTGTTGCAAGATTATAACTTGAAAATGCAAAGGTTGCAGAGCAAAAAAAATGTTCACAGAGCTCCATAAACAGAACCGCGAGTATCTAGCAGGTATACGGATATAATATACGGTAGGTGAGCGATAGGCAGTGGGTACAGAAAGGACAACATCGGCAGATATGTCTCAGACCAATGAGACAATGCCATCTCCGGGGAACTTCTATTTTAATACCAATTTTCACTACTGCTCACCATGATGCTTTTTTGCACCTTCTGACATGTTGTATCTCATCATGCTGTGCTCACGTTCAGCATGTATTAAAGTACTTCATGGAATTTACTAATGCTGCCCTACTTTTGAGAAATTGCACCAGTGGAATTTGGTTGCAAAGAACTATAATTTTAGACATCTGTCCCCCTCGCTTTACCTATAAATCATCCCCCCAAAACACCACTGAACTCACTTTAAAAAGAAGATTCTCTAGTTTACAGGAAAAAAGTAGCATAACATGACATTATTTGTCCATGCCATGTTAGGGCATGCTAGGTACCACACACATTTGGACACCCTTAAATATTGGCTTTGTATTTTTGAGAATACAATGGGATCCTGTGCTGGATCCAATATATGATGTCCGTATGCTCTATATGCCCCAAAGAGGCAAATGATTTCGGACACTAAATTAAATCATGAAGAGGGCACATTAATTGCACCATCCAGATCCAGCACTTTTCAACATCAAGAAACTCTTTGAGACTTCAGTACCCTTCAACACTCAGAAATGTTCAGACCCCTGTATTCTTTATCATCCAAAACCCTAGCTTTCCATAGCACCAGAAACCCATCAGACCCATCTCTCTTCAAAACACAGAACCCATCAGACCCCAGCTACCTTCTACGCTCAGAACGGATCAGAATCAAGCTTTCCTCAACACTCAGAATATGTGAGACCCCAGCTTCCTTCAAAACTCAGAACCCATCAGACCCCCAGCTCTCTTCAACACTCAGAACCCATCAAACCCCAGATCACATCAACTCTTAGAACCCATCAGACCCCAGCTCACTTCAACGTTCAGACCCCATCAGACCCCCAGCTCACTTCAACGCTCAGAACCCATCAAACCCCAGATCACATCAACTCTTAGAACCCATCAGACCCCCAGCTCACTTCAACACTAAGAACCCATCAGACCCCATCTTACTTCAACACTAAGAACCCATCAGACCCCATCTCACTTCAACGTTCAGAACCCATCAGACCCCATCTCACTTCAACGTTCAGAACCCATCAGACCCCAGCTCACTTCAGCACTCAGAAACCCATCAGACCCCAGCTCTCTTCAACACTCAAGAACCATCAAACCCGAGCTCTCTTCAACACTCAGAACAGATCAGAACCAAACTTTTGTCAACACTCAGAACCCCTCAGAATCAAGCGTTCTTCAACACTCAGAATCCATAAGACCCCAGCTCTTTTCTACATTCAGAACTCATCAGATCCCAGCCTCTCCTCTACACTCAAAACCCATCAGACCCCAGCTCTCTTCTACACTCTGAACCCCTCAGACCTCAGCACTCTCAACACTCAGAATCTATCAAACTTCAGCTCTCTCAACACTCAGAACCAAGACTCCAGTTCTCTTCAACACCCAGAACCGTTCAGACCTATTACTCTTTAATTCTCAAAACCCCTTGGATCTCAGCATATCTCAAACCTAAGAATCCTTCAAACCCCATCTTTTTTCAACATCAAAAGTCAGGTGAGTCAGATTTTGTAAGGAGTCTACATGGCAGGCGTATTTTTTAATGCCATGATGTGTTTATTCCAGTGATTGTTCCACTATGGAGCGCCTCTCTGAAGTTCTAATACTCGGGAAGTCCTCATATCTTCCATGTCGCATTTGCATAATGCAAGTGTCTATGTATTCTATATTTTGGATCTCTCTTCTCTTGTACCGATTCCGTCTGTTTCCATTTATTTACACTGCCTTTTCCAACAAGACTGCCCCATTGTTCACCAGCATGCAGTTTATGACCACCCCCCTCATTAACTTCCAGCTCAGAGCACACATAATGGATACATGGAACATATTTGATGCCATGCTGAACATTTCGTCCTTACACAGGCTCTTCCCACACAGCAGCTGTTCTGCAGCACGCTGCCTCCTTCTCCCCACAGTCTCTTTCAGTCACTGCATCCAAAAACACAAAAGCTCAATTTCACATCCCAGCCTGACTGCCCTCCCCTCCACAGCTTTATTGCTGCGAATTACGCCTCCCACTGTCCAGGGTCACGTCAAATATTTGTATCATTTCCTCTTCGAGTTGTTTGGATTCCGTAACGTGTAAAACACAAACGCTGAAAAAATAGATAAACATGGATGGTGTCACTAAGGAAGGAGAATTTACCAAACCATGGGTTGCACCTTCAGAACTCCTCCACAGCCACTCTCTTAAATATATGTTAACGACCCTACAAATAATCAGGGTATTATGCTCCAGAGCAGCGTTCACTATTCTGCTGGTGGAGTCACTGTATACATACATTACATTACTGATCCTGTACTGATCCTGAGTTACATCCTGTATTATACCCCAGAGCTGCACTCACTATTCTGCTGGTGCAGTCACTGTGTACATACATTACATTACTGATCCTGTACTGATCCGGAGTTACATCCTGTATTATACTCCAGAGCTGCACTCACTATTCTGCTGGTGCAGTCACTGTATACATACATTACATTACTGATCCTGTACTGATCCTGAGTTACATCCTGTATTATACTCCAGAGCTGCACTCACTATTCTGCTGGTGCAGTCACTGTATACATACATTACATTACTGATCCTGTACTGATCCTGAGTTACATCCTGTATTATACCCCAGAGCTGCACTCCCTATTCTGCTGGTGCAGTCACTGTGTACACACATTACATTACTGATCCTGAGTTACATCCTGTATTATACTCCAGAGCTGCACTCACTATTCTGCTGGTGCAGTCACTGTGTACATACATTACATTACTGATCCTGTACTGATCCTGAGTTACATCCTGTATTATACCCCAGAGCTGCACTCACTATTCTGCTGGTGCAGTCACTGTGTACATATATTACTGATCCTGTACTGATCCTGAGTTCCATCCTGTATTATACCCCAGAGCTGCACTCACTATTCTCCTGGTGCAGTCACTATGTACATATATTACTGATCCTGTACTGATCCTGAGTTACATCCTGTATTATACCCCAGAGCTGCACTCACTATTCTGCTGGTGCAGTCACTGTGTACATACATTACATTACTGATCCTGTACTAATCCTGAGTTACATCCTGTATTATACCCCAGGGCTGCACTCACTATTCTGCTGGTGCACTCTCTGTGTACATACATTACTGATCTTGTACTGATCCTGAGTTAGGCTACGTTCACATTTGCGTTGTTGTGTGTTGCGTCGGCGACGCAACGCACAACGCATGCAAAAACGCATGGTTTTGTGACGCATGCGTCCATTTTTGGCTTGCTTTTGGATGCGAAAAAATGCAACTTGCTGCGTCCTCTGCGCCCTGACGCTTGCGCCAAAAATGACGCATGCATCACAAAACGCAAGACAACGCATGTCCATGCGCCCCCATGTTAAATATAGGGGCGCATGACGCATGCGTCGCCGCGGCTGCACCCGACGCAACGCTAATGTGAACGTAGCCTTACATCCTGTATTATACTCCAGAGCTGCCCTCATTATTTTGCTGGTGTAGTCACTGTGTACATACATTACTGATCCTGTACTGATCCTGAGTTTCATCCTGTATTATACTCCAGAGCTGCATACATTATTCTGCTGGTGCAGTTAATGAGTACATGTATTACATTACTGATCCTGAGTTACATTCTGTATTATACCCCAGAGCTGCACTCACCATTCTGCTGTTGCAGTCCCTGTGTACATACATTACATTACTGATCCTGTACTGATTCTGAGTTCCATCCTGTATTTTACAACAGAGCTGCACTCACTATTCTGCTGGTGCAGTCACTGTGTACATACATTACATTACAGATCCTGTGTTACATCTTGTATTATACCCCAGAGCTGCACTCACTATTCTGCTGGTGCAGTCACTGTGTACATATATTACATTACATTACTGATCCTGAGTTACATCCTGTATTATACCCCAGAGCTGCACTCACTATTCTGCTGGTGAAGTCACTGTGTACATACATTACGTTACTGATCCTGTACTGATCCTGAGTTCCATCCCGTATTGTACCTCAGAGCTGCACTCACTGTTCTGCTGGTGCAGTCACTGTATACATACATTACTTATCCTGAGTTACATCCTGTATTGTACTCCAGAGCTGCACTCAGTGTTCTGCTGGTGCAGTCACTGTGTACATACATTACATTACTGATCCTGTACTGATCCTGAGTTCCATCCCGTATTATACCTCAGAGCTGCACTCACTGTTCTGCTGGTGCAGTCACTGTATACATACATTACTTATCCTGAGTTACATCCTGTATTGTACTCCAGAGCTGCACTCACTGTTCTGCTGGTGCAGTCACTGTGTACATACATTACATTACTGATCCTGAGTTATATCCTGTATTATACCCCAGAGCTGCACTCACTATTCTGCTGGTGCAGTCACTGTGTACATACATTACATTACTGATCCTGAATTACATCCTGTATTATACCCCAGAGCTGCACTCACTGTTCTGCTGCTGGAGCCATGTTGTACACTAATCACATATTGATGCTGTCTCGAGTGTTGGATTGCCCATCCGTAGATGAGCAGGTAATGAGCACTATGTCCTCTTGGCTTTCTGTGCTGGCTGCAGTATTTTTCACAGATATTTCATCCTTACTATAGAGCTTTACATTTTGTAAGGTATTTGATAAAATTACCTACAGATCCCTCTACAGATCCTTCTACAGATCCCTCTACAGACACCTCTACAGATCCCTCTACAGATTGGACACCATGAAGGACAGGCTTAGCAGAGATAAGGTTGACTATCTGCATCGCAGTATGAAGTGATGAAAGACATTGTGGGTAGAAGGTTTTGGGAGCTGGTGTGATTGACAGCTCCGGCTGCTGCAGACAAGGTCTTGTTAACTAACATCCCGGCAATCCTGTAAACCCGTGAAGAATTCACACTGTACATCTGAGGAAACAAATTGGGGACAACCTTCCCTACAAATATTTGATATGTTTTTGAGGCCCTGTAGATTTCTCCGCAGATCCCCCACTTGGCTTATAGGCAGGGCGCTGATTGCTTCTCAGCAGACAGTTATGCCAGTTTAACCCACATCTAATCAGCCAGCATATGATTAGGTGATGTAAAATTTTTCATCTTGAAGACTGATTTAATGCAGTGGTGTCCCTCCTTCATCCCCTGGAGCGATACTATAAATGTCCACCCTACAATTTCCCAAGCTCAAAGTCGTTCTCGCTTCTGTACACTACGTCACCATATCCATCCTGATGTGTTTTCTCCCTTCCATATCTCTACCGTCTCCCATACTTTCTGCAGCTGTGCCTTTCCTTGACTTTTCTCTGGATTTTCATACCCACCCTTGCCATCATCTTCCATCTCTTCTTCTTACCACCTAGCATGTGAGGGACCCATCAGAAAAGGTTGCCCCGGGGTCTCTATAATTATCAGATTACTAATTGCGCTCCAAGCGAGGAAATTCAGCGAGATCCTAGTGTGCTGCAGAAAGCGACAATTATATCCTGCCTTATGCTAAAGCCGTAGACTCATACTCTCCCTTTACAACTTTTACCACCAATCATAATCCTCCCACGGTTGTTACACTTTCGACATTGAAGATCACTAATGATGGCCCTGTCATCTTCGAGCAAGAGAATATGCGAAAAGCTCGGCAACAAAAGGATTATGGGGTAATCAAATGTTTGCCGATGGAATAAAGGCATCTTTTTGCTGTTCAAAAAGATCATGGGATACTTACCTTCTCAGTGTATAACACTTTTCTGATAAATGTGGACTTTACGTTAGAGGAGACGTTTTGTTTATGACTGAAGAACAAAACAACGGGGGCTTCCTCATGTTGATTAAAGTTTTAGGAGGTTATTGTGAGCAAAAACAATTACTCAGCGACGAAAGCAAAGTTGCCTTCAACAGTTGATCTTGGATTGACAGGAGTTTTTTAGGGCACAATAACCTTCAAAGAAGGTCCTCATGCTTGGGACAATCTAGTAGAGCTTTGAAATAGATGGTCTTTTCTAAAGGTTTGTTGAAAACTCTACTGTTTAATGAAAAATTTAAGTCACCAGTACGATTTTCTGACAAACCTTCACATTGTAACCACTGAATAACCACATACAGACACCAACAGCATGAGCAACTCCCAACAGAATCATGCTAAAGCATATTTATATTTCTGGTTATTTCACACGTCTGGGGTTAATTCAAGGCACAACGTGTGAGTTAAGTTTTGTCTTTTGTGCAGCTCTAATAGGATTGCAGGTTGTAATTTATGAGCGATATGGGCATTCATGCCACCCACAGTTTACAGTGAATGAAGGTCCAGTCTATTATTTATCAAAATTTCCTTTATCGCAAATAACCTGATGAAATATTTTTCATGACTAGGTTTTGGTAGCTTTTCTATATGACACAGGGTTCTCCAGATACATCTGTACTTATGATATTCTTGACGTTGTTGCATGGAGTAGTGTGGGCCGTCAGCAGTCCTGGTTTCCTCTGAAACCATTCTTTCAGGTTGTCATGAAAGTGTCAAGTGGCGATTCACCATGGTCTGTAAACCTTCAAAAGTTAGATTGCATTTGGACATACTGCACCTTATAATGTAATGGATGAGGAGATAGGAGACAATGTATGGTATATATCAAGGATATGAACATATGATATTGCTCCTCTGCTGCCAGTATGGTTAGTCGTTACAAGTCACCTGATTTGTTGGCATTCTACCATTCACCTAGATTCTTCTAACTTGAGGTTCACCATGTTCAGTGTCCAGTTAGTACCAAAATGTTGGCCCTACTACCTAGTATAGCAACACCTTAATAAATCACTTTCTCTTCTTCAGTTGCAAGCCTTGAGTTCTGTGGTTTTATGGTTTTGACCCTGCTACCACATTTTTGTAACACTATGACTTCTTTGGCGCCAACAGGGCACAATGGTATTACCAATGGACACCAGCTGGGAAGCAACATTCAAGAGGCCAGGAATCAACATGCAAGGGGCCAGGAAGCAATATGCAAGGGGTTTTGAATTCTTATGAAAGGGATCACTGATCACTCCATTGTATAATGATTTCTCTTCTTGGCATGAACCAGAATTTTGTAGATTTTAGCATACCAGCCTTCAAGCTATCACAGTTTTTACATAGTGTTTTTGCGGATGATTTTTTTTCTATCTTAGAAATCCAAAAATAAATCTAAAATAACATTTGTATTTGTAGCTTTGATAAAATTAAGAGATATTGTAATATCCAAATCTATAGGTGAAGGATTATTGGAAAAGTAAAAGCTTTATGAGCTAATAAAAGGCTTATAGTCTCTAGCTAGATTCCTCTATAACATACTTTCACCTAGGTAATATCTATAAAAAGTCTGATTTTTATTTGACCACCTTTTTCTCTTGACAGATGAAAATTGTTTTCTCCTGATATAGAAAACCTGAGGCGGGACAGAAATGTCCAGAGGCTTAGGTGAATATTAGAATTTTACTCGGCAGTGAACATTTATGGTTATGGGAAGGGTCATCACCCTACGGGGGTGGGAAGACTAGTAAAAAAGGTGATAAAAAACTCACTTCACTGAAATATTTACCCATTATCTAAAAAATTTGTTCCACCGTTGGTAAAAAGTGACAGGAAAATGAGAAATTAGAGCTCTAAGAAAAGTGGAAGAATAGACATGTCATCATCTGTGATGGAGCCATTACGAGAAAGTCTTCGCTATAGAAGATAAATACAGTGGATCTAAAAAGTCCAGAACTATATTGTCAAGTTATGTTGGGTGTTTTTTGCATTATAACTTGACTTTTCAACTGTCATGTATTCCAGAACACAAGAAAGCCTAAGGGTCCTGTCCCAGAGAGCTGAGGACTTAGCTTTACCGCAGGTTAAGAATATGAATTTTTGCTCTCTAAAGTCCTTGATTCGCTAAAGATTAACTTCAGTCTATTCATATACCAAAAAAGACATTAGTAGAAATTTAAGGATATTTCAAGGTCAAATCTGCAGACTGACCCCTTCCTTCATATAACTATCTCTCCTGACTCCTCATATACTGTACATGCATACTGACGTTGCCAAGCATACATCTGAGCTTAGTAGATGGAACTGAATAAGCTTCTGTCAGACTCCCTCCAGTGATTTGCTTACCTCACTGGAGAATAAAGAATTGGGCATATTGTATTTCAACAAACCTAACCTTTCTCCCCAATGTCTACCACAGCTGGCATCCCCATACACATTAGTTGATCTTCTAGGCCTAACAAAATAGTTGTGATAGGCATACATTCATCTTGCATTTATGGTCACCTTGAATATCACTTTTGGTTTCCATCTATGATTCTTTCCCTTAAAAACTTATAATGTTGTATATCGGATCCAATGGCGATGTCTTTCATTCTCATGGAAAGGATAGTGCCTTTGTATAATCTTTGGTGCATATGTTCTTAACCTTTCTATAAATGGGAAAAACCTTGAGGAGCCCCTACTCTTAAAATCCCCATACACATGAGACTAATGTCGACTGAACCCACCAATATCAACGGGTTCTACAGACTGATGGACGGTAGAGATGTCGATTGTGTATGTCCAATTTTGGACTGCTGATTGAATGTTCTCCCTGAGGTAAGCCAACATCTGATGTGTCTGTCAGCAATTTCTCATTGACAATAGAGGAGCACTCGGCTGTGCGGGGACTTGTGTATTGGAGTGTTGCTGAGATGGCAGTTGAATGAAGTATCGTTCAGTACGTAGCCATCTAATGTGTATGGCCAGCCTTCTTAGTCAAAAAAGCTATATAGGGTGTTACCCAAAAGTAGCAGAAATCATCCTTTATGGGTTGGGGAGCTTGTAGCATAGTCTTTCACAGTTACTTAATTGTTTGTGGAACCAATCAATATTCCATCCAAAATTGTTGTGGAATGCTGTATTTAGCTGCAGTTGTTTTTTTTAATTCAACAAGTTATGCAATTTTTTGCCTATTTTCTAAAGGCTGATTCATGAACCATGTGCAGCTATAAAGTTTTGTTTCATTCAGAGGTTAAAATAAAACGTCAGAATCAGTTGTTATGCTACATATAGCCAATAAGGAAGCTGCCACAAGTAGAAGTCAACGTTTAAATGGTTCTCCCATTTTTAATAAGATGAAATGTCTATTGAAAATCAACATTATTTTGGATGTCCTTTGACTTCCTGAATTGACAAAAATTTGTCAAGCCATTTTGGAAGATCACTGTTGGACCATTGATGAACTTATGGAGTTGACTGGGATTTCATGGAGTTCCTATCAACAAATTATAACAGAGGAATTGGACATGTAACAAAATTTGTGTCTAGTATCAACAGTTTCCGATTTTTTTCCACAAAAAGAAAGAAAACATCATAGCCATTTGTGTAAATCACAATTACAAAATAAGCAAATGATAGACCTCATTGGAAAAAAAAAAATCACTGAAGCCAAATACATCCTTCCCCAACAAGTCAGCTAGCATACTGACTCAGAATGATTCAACTATTGCCGGAAGCCCATAATTCAAGTGCCCCACCCTACAGAAGATGATTGATGCTTTTTGGGGTACCCACATTGTATATGTAGGGTTGGAAAAATATTTGTAGTGGTTGGGTACTTTGCTTTAGCCATAGTTTGGACATCTTGTGTTAAATATAGCGTGACATAAGTTTTTTTTAGAAAATTCTTGCCACTTCAGTCCTCCAAAGAATGCTAAACTAGGTTTTCAGGAACTTTAAGTCTGGTTTGGAAACCTGCTCTACCTTGTAACTTTTCTTTTGTAACTTCAACAAGTTCACACGATTCACATTTTTTTCCATTTATTTTTTACCAACCTCCTTGTAGCTACCTCTACATACAGTAGCTATGTCATCTTCATTCACATCTCAACACCACCAACCCTGGCACACTACTCCGAGGTATACTTGACCTATAAACAGATACGGTCGTACATTTACAGGTAGGGTAATTTAATCATGTCTGACATTGGTTGGTATTAAGCCCTTAAAACATTAAATCGGCTTCTTCATGAGATGTCAGAAGCTATTATATGCTGCACATCAATGTTCTTTACCAGTTTCTTTGGGAGTATAAAGTCAGCGAGTTCCTCTACTACAGCAAAGGATTATGGGTTTTAACCTTCTGTACACCCGAGTAAACCTTGTAGTTGGTGAACTCATTAGACTAATCCCAGTGGTGGGTCTTCAAGATAATTTTAACACGTGTTGTGCCGGAAAGACTTAGAGAAGAGTGGTGAACCTCTACATGTCCCACCTTTGATCCCGCATGAGTTAGATCTGCAATAGGACTTTGTGACGAGCGCTTTTATTCTGAATTTCGCACATCAAGGAGAGATGGGCATGTCAGGTTTGTAAATGATGAGAAGTATTCATCAGGCGCCCAAAAGAGGCTTTTTGGCAGTAAATTAATGAACGTGGCGCCACGAACTATCACTGTGCATAGACTGTGGAGAGCTTTCATCTCAACCAGGTCTCCGAGCTCAGTGCAGCACTTGTGACGTGCGCGAGAGGAAGAGGATGGAGGGAAGAGAGACATCTATCACGGGAGGGAAAAGGAGGTGGAAGCAGGGAAATGCAGATGATTTGGGAGGTCATTTGTCTGGAGAATGATGCTCTACCTAGGAGAATGTAGACTCCATGGATGTAGAGAGCTTGTCATTAAATAGATCTGTCAAATAAAAACAAAATATTCTAATATATTGAGATAATGTCAAAAGGAAAAAAAAAAGACTTCCCCAATTTTGGACCCATCAATGCAAGGTAGTCAATAAGGCAAACCGATGACATCGGTGTAAAGTGACATCAAAGGCCATCAATGTGATGATGTTATCCTTCACTAATCAGAAGAAAAGGCAACTAATTTCATTGTAGTTCATTAAGCCTGAAAAGGTCCTAGCAGTGTGAATAGTGAAAACATTACAATTTACTTGTGTAAAGAGAACCTGTCATGTCAGAAATTTGCTTTATTCTTCTTACTTGATGTAAAATGTTCTCCTGAATCCTGCAATATTTTTCTCTTGTTCTTGCTCATCTCTGTTCCTGAACTATGACCCCTTTTTTCATGTATTTATATCTAGTCTATTTAGCCAAGAGGGCGTGGTACTCGTCTGCGGGCATCCTCCTGAGGGACACACCCATTTGACTTTATAGAACAGATTATCGAGTATTTTTTTAAGGCAACTGGGCTTGAACTACAAGAAGATACCAACAGATAAGAGTTAAGGATCTTGCCCACTTTGTTAAAAACAAAGATAGACAGTTCAATTATGATTTGTGTTTCTTAATTATCTTATACAGGGGCAATTATACCACAATCTACAATATTGTCCTAATTAGAAATACTCAATGTGAATATTAGATCAGTCAACAGCAGCTTTTCGAGAATTTCCAGGTAAAGACAAATAATTGAGAGATAAGTGAAAGTCAAAGGAAAATATATTACAATTTGCCAATATTAATCAAAGCGTAATTTTAGAGCCCACTTTTCCTCTGAACTATTATTCGCTTAATAGGACAGTTTTAACGATCAAGATGACAACACAACTACCATTGAATCTCTTAGGAGCCATGACGCGATCAGGAAATAATAAATGAGCCTTATTAGTGCCGAATTATATGGATAGCGTTAGTAGATGAACAGCATGAAACCGCTTCGCGGTAGTAGTGGGAGAGTCTCAGAGAACGCGTGTTTACAGCCAGTTGGGAATAAAGTAGATCGTCACTTTATTATAATGTCTCTCTATTACATGAGCTGGGGGTGGACACGAGAAAGATAGTCAACGGCTGCAAATTAAAACAATGGATGTCCTCTGCATAAAGGATTAAAGACTCTGGTTAACCAGAGAAGAATGACAACGCAACGAGAGAAGCGGAATGATGAATAGTGAAGAGTACGCATAGACGGGCAACAGTGCAGCCCCATAAATACACAGAAGACAGGCCGAGCATAAAATAAATGCAGAAAAGCTTCGGCAGCACTGGGTGTAATTGATTATAAAGAGCTGCACCCCCTCCTCGGCTCCTGGAGCCACTGGGAATGGAATCTGTTTTCTGTCCCATTTACCACGCTTTCCCTCTCCCTACAAACCTGCCTGCCAGACAATGCACGGATCATAAGTTATCCAACGATAGTGTGAGAATCAGACACAAAGGTCTCGCATAGCTGGGGGGGCAGGGCGGAGAAGAAGCTCACCCCATCATTGTGCCATGGCACAGAGTGCCGTAAATAGGATTTACACAGCTGCATTGTGCCACGCATGTTGAATTCTTCTCCGTGTAATAATAATCTTTATTTTTTATATAGCGCTAACATATTCCGCAGCGCTTTACAGTTTTGCACACATTATCATCACTGTCCCCGATGGGGCTCACAATCTAGATTCCCTTGAGAATTTACCTTTATTTTTCTTACTCTGGGAATGTTCATTATATGGGCCTAGCTTTTTTATATATCGGCCTGGTCTTCTTTATGTGACAATAAACTGCCTTATGGTATAATGGGATAAAGTCCAGGTCTGTGTTAGGAGTCGAGTTCACGCCGCTACACAGGGGGCATCTCGAGCCATGTCTGCTGCGATCTCCCATTCTGCATCGGCCGCAGTGGAGCCTGCTCAGCGGAGACGTCAGTCCCAGCGTCTCATTGAATCTGATACTGTGCAAAGGATTACTGCTGCCTCTCCAGGCTCTGCTATTGTACCCTGAACTGGTCTGCGCACTGGTGTGCTTTGCACACACTGAGCATGCCCAGGGTAAGAACTCTCAGTGGAGGTCTAGGGTCACATGCTCAGGTACTGCAGCAACTTCCATTGGTCCTCCAGGAAGGCCCTGTACCTGATCAAGTTCTGTGGCAGCCTTCCATTGGTCCTTCTAGGAAGGTCCTGAAGTTGCTGCAGCTATAATAGGTTCTCATGACCGCATGGCCATGCGCTAGTATCAAATATGTACGAGCTCAGCGCCAGTGTGGTCGTGTGTGTGTGGTCAGGGACCCGGCTGAAATAAGCCCCTAGAATGCTGGCACCTCCGGCGAGGAGTTTTTGTGTATATGCAGTCAGGGACCCGGCTGAAATAAGCCCCTAGAATGCTGGCACCTCCCACGAGGAGTTTCTCATGAGTGAATTCAGGGCTGGCTAATAGGCATTAGAATTCTGGCTCCACCGGAGAGGAGCAGCGTGTTTGGTTGGGACTGCATGACCACTGTCAGCTCTACACAGTAGCTGTGTTCCCTGTGAGCTAAACAGGGCACAGCGTTCTCTTTACTACGGGCTCTGTGAAGTAACAGAGTTCGTTTATACTAATTTACTTCACCGCCTTACTTAGCAGCTGGTTCTTTCCTGCACAGTGGATCCCGGGTTGCGAACGCACCTATCTCATCTAATAAATATATTCGGTGCATTCCGCCAACCCTAACAGTCTGGATATTGACTATTCTGAAATTGCTATGGGCACTCCAGACTCTCAACAGCAAGGCTTCAACTCGAAATGTCAGAACATCAAATCGGTGTGACAAATTTCCACATAAATCTATACTTTATGTAGTGTACTTTCTACTTTATGTAACAATGCCCTGCCTTATAGTTTCCATTCTAGAATCAAGTCCAGGCCTAAACATTGACTATTCAGGAACTGCTATGGGCACATGCAACACTCCAGCAGAGCAACCACTCTGAATGACATAACCTCATATCAGTGCAATAAGAGGCCAGATAAATCTATACTTTGTACAGTGTACTACAATCAGGGCCAGGCCTAAACATTGACTATTCAGGAACTGCCATAGGCACGTGCAACTTTCCAACCCGTGCAACAACTCTAAATGACAAAACCTCATATCAGTACAATAAGAGGCTACATAAGTCTATACTTGGTGCAGTGTACTGTCTATTTTATGTAACAATGCCCTGCCTTGTGGTTTCCATATTAGAATCAGGTCCAGGCCTAAACATTGACTATTCAGGAACTGCTATGGGCAACTCTCTCTAGCAGAGCAACAACTCTAAATGACATAACCTCATATCAGATCAGTAAGAGGCCACATAAATCTATGCTTGGTGCAGTGTAATACAATCAAAGCAAGGCCTAAACATTGACTATTCCGGAACTACAATGGGCACCTGTGACTATCTCCAGCAGAGCAGCAACTCTAAATGACCACCTCATATCGGTGCAATAAGAGGCCACATAAATCTATACTTTATGCAGTGCGCTGTCTACTTTGTGTGACAACGCCCTGCCTTGCGATTCCCATACTAGAATCAGATCCAGGCCTACGTATTAACTATTTAGGAACTGCCATGGGCATGTGCGACTCTCATCAGCAAGGCCACAACTCTAAATGACATAACCTCATATCAGGGCAATAAGAGGCAACATAAATCTATACTTGGTACAGTGTACTGTCTACTTTATGTGACAATGCCCTGGCTTGTGGTTTCAATACTAGAATCAGGTGCAGACCTAGACATTGATTATTCAGGAACTGTCATGGGCACATGCAATTCTCTAGCTAGGCAGCGACCTTAAATGACATAACCTCATCAGGGCAATAAGAGCTTTCATAAATGTATACTTGGTGCTGTGTACTATCTATTTTATGTGACAATGCCTTGCTTTGAGGTTCACAGATTGGGACCAGATCCAGATCTAGACATTAAATATACAGGAACTGTCATGGGTACCTGAGACGCTCATCAGCAAGGCCACTATTCAAAATGACAGAACCTAACATCTTTGTGATAAGAGGCCACATAAATGTATGCTTAGTGCTGGATGGAGGATGGGGGAACTACCCAAATCTAAAAATATTAGATCAGCAATTCTATGTTAAGTAGAGATGAACAATTTGAATTGAACTGTCCAGGTCTGTTGGCCAGACTTTTCTTTTGTGGCACCTAGATTGGCTCAGCAGCTTGGGAGGCTCTGTAGCAAAGATTCACATCATGATGTTTCATGATCCTAGGGACTAGGCCTGACATGATGACAAGGGGCCTAGTAGGCTCCCAGGACACCCAGGATGCCTGGCCGTAGATGCTGATGCAAAAGAAAAGACCACCCATGATGCTTGTCTGTCTTTTCATTGTTTACCATGCACAGCGCCACACATTTTGTAGTGGTTGTGCCAGGTACTATAGCTCAATTTTACACAATGTGACTGAGCAGCAACTCTAAGCAATACCAAATATACAACTTTGTGCCTGGTAAACTATGAAGGCGACACAGCGTCCATCAACTGTACCAAAGTCGTAAAAGCAAAGCTTGGCGTTATGCCTGGCACACAAAGAAGGGCAATCACTTCAGTCAGACCATTTTTTACAAAAGTCCTTAAAAACCCTTTGATTGATGAGTGGACGCAGTAGCTAGCTCCAGCAATGGTATAGAGATGCATAAATGACCCATAAGTACCATGTCCCAGAATTACATTTCGCTAATTTGCAGAGAATGCCGGGAATGTATTAACATAGGGACAGTCATTAATTTTATTACCAATTTTCAGAATCAAGTTGCACAAACTTGCCTCCGCACTATGCACCTTCAGTTTTGTCCCATTGTATTTATTATTTATCACAGCTAGAGGGCAATATAATTAAATTTTACTTACACAACTAAAATACTCCCGCGATATCCTGATTTATCACAGATGGAATTAGTAATTGTGTCATCTGTAACCTTGGGCAAATGAGGTTTATGTCGTATGTAAAGGCGTTCATTTCTAGGCAGGCAGCTCGAAATTAGCTACGTGAGAACGTCACACAAGCAGTGACAATGTCATTTCAATGTCACGCCACACATGGCGAGTTGGCAGAGCTGCTCTTGTGGCACCAAAGTAGTTAAAATGCCCAGCAGCCATGATAAAAGAAGGGAAAATAAAATTGATGCCCTTTCTAGCGTTATTATCGGGAGCTTCACTAATGTTAACGAAGCGGCTGTAATTAGGACTGCTCTAATTAGAGGGAGGCCTATCCAGCACAATTAAAGCTGCAGGTCTCCAGTTGGGAGAGGAGCAGGGAGTGATGTGTGTGTTAAATGCAACTAATGAGGCCCCGGCAGCTGCCTCCGAATGTCAGAGCACTGGTGGCTTGACCTACTTCTGTCCCCACCAGTGCTCATGAGGGAGAGACTGGAAGAAAGATGAGCCTGAGGCACAGAGGATTCTGGGAGTTAAACATTTAAAGGGCAGATCCATAATATGGGTGTGACTGTGTACCTAATTCTTAGCACAGATGCATAGTACATTGTCGCATCTAGCAGCCATGCTTTTTGGAAAGATATATCATCAATATAATCTTGAGGAGCCTAAGATAAACTTGGAAATGTTTATAATTACCTAACGTTGTCCCTGTGTTTTACTAAGAAAATTTTTATGTCAGTCTTATACATGGTACTCATACCTCCACATTTTTTAAAAAAATACAAAGGCCAAATAAGCTGCAGTTTTTTATTAGGCCACTCCTCTTACCCTGCCCCTGAAGAGCTCAGAAGATTTAAAAATAGAACTCTCAGGAAGCTCTGAACGTCTGAAACTGTTAGTGCATATTGAAAGTTGTAGTTTTCTCAAAACAATGAACAAGTATCTTTGGTGAGCAAAAGGAGGAACATTATGATGATTTATGCACCTTAATCCAGCCCAAATGTTGAATAGTTTGGATATTGCACTGTCTGGCCTCATCTATTAGATACATCTGGAGATTAATATGCTATAAGTAAGGTGTGTTCTGTGTAGCTACTCCCTTATCTCCTCCCCACTAAGGGGAGATGTATTGATGTGTGGGAGAAAGTGAGGCAAGAGGGAATTAAAATTGTTTAGCTGAACGTTGAAGTTACTGCAAGGACCGCCCCCGTTTAGTCTCTTAATACTTTTATCTTACTACACAGTCCCCGGTTGGTGACCCGAGTGCCTTACCATGTCAGCACGAAGCTGGGAGTGCCTGAAACCTAGGACTTTTCAGCTGGATTAAGGATGATTGGGTAGTATTGGTATTTACCAACTTCACCTCTAATGTAGAGAGACGGGGGAAATTTAAGACTAGGAAGGAGCAAACAAAAATGGATTTCAGGGAACTAAGAAAATAAGGCATAACTCGTCCTGGGAAAATTAAGTTCATTGCCCCTTTGGTCTATCTAAATATCCCACCAAGGTCGAGTGACTTTTAGAGGTCTACTTTTGAAGGTCCAGAGATTCATAGACAAATAGATAGGGGGGGATGTCTGATAAAAAGTTGTGTTTTCCAAGAGCTCATCTAATATATAATTGCCTAGAATACTACTTCCTGCAATTTGTGCCAACTTCCTGTCCGGAGCTAATGTCCGGAGCTAATGTCCGGAGCTAATGTCCGGAGATAAGTGACGTCAACAGTGTCCAGTGTCTGATTGGTTGCCACCTGCTGCGAGCGACCAATCAGAAACGTGCCGTACTGTGACACACTCCGCCCGCCATTTTGGTGTGATTTTTGAATTTTTACCTCACAGCAAGTTTCTACTGCGTGGAGGCGGGCCCAGTGACGTTGCTCTTCAAGCTCCTGCCGAATTTCGTCAAAAAAATGATAATACCATTTACCAAAACTATATATATTTAGTTGTGAAGTGGTTCAGTGACATTTTCACACCAATTTTGAACTTTTGTTTGGTGTTTTCTCCATATACTGCCTATTATTCACTGACTGTTATACTGAGAGACTGCTGTTTATTAACCTCTTCTTTGCCACATTGGGTATATTGCTCTATTATTTGCCACATAAGGACATTGTCCATTATTGCCCAGCAATTTCTTAAATAACAAGAATTGTCAAGAGCTGGTAAGTGCAGCCATTTTTTGTTCTTTCTTACTATTATTTATTAATTGTATTATTCTTACATTTGAATAAATAAAGTATATATGGATTCTAGACTCCCGATTCTTTAGAATCGGGCTGCCATCTAGTCTTTAAATAATTATAGAATGGGGCTGGGGCTTTAACAATCAGTTTTACAAATTTTGGTTCAAGCCACTAAATGGCAGCCTACAGTTTGAAGGCTATTAGCTGTACTTGATTCTCAGCTCATTTTGACATGAATACCTGTTTATAAGGGCAGGATTCAGGTGTACGCCTCTTGATAAGGTAGATTTCTAAGTTCGCCTGGTGCTGGAGTTCTCTCCTGTAAATGATCAGAGTGTTTATTGTGGGCACAGACAACATGGTACCATAAATTATTTTTATTGAAGGAGGCAGCGCTAGGGAACAGTACAGTTCAAGAGCACTTTCACAATAAGGCCAGGCGAATTGTACAGACCACTATATTGAATTACTTTCCCAACAAATCTGTCATCCTGTCTAAGTAGCACTGCAGAGGCTAATAGTTCTCACTGTTGGCTTGATACCTGCTTAGGGTCTTTTATACCAAGCATGCACAATTCTGCATTGTTTTTCAGGGTCACAATTGTGCTTGTCATCTACTAGAGTCACTTGCCTTGGGCAGCACAGTCCAGAATAATCAAAAACTCCAGCATTTTCATGCCCACTTTCCTACAAGCCACTCACCATTTCTGCCCACTGAATGTGCCTCTAGACATCAGAGTCTGGTGATAAGACAAAAAACATGTTGGGAGACCACTGCATTCCCGAGGTTTTGGGAGACTTCTGCAGGGACCAAGATATTTGTCAAGTCTTTCCAAAGTACAGTAGACCTTTCATTTTACCAGGAACCTCTCTGACACTCTAGGAAACAAGGTAACTATGGTATTCCATGGTCAACCGTTCATTGGGATGTTGGTGCCAGATCTTTGATCTAGTTATTAGAGCTAGGTCCCAAGCGAAGACCCAACTCCAGAGTGTATAAAAATGGGTTGACATTTTCAGATAGTAAAATGCTCTCCTGTGATTTACATTTAAGACAGACATAATCCTGCTTCCACTAAATACGCATTTGGAAATTTGAGCACAAGAAATCTTCTGGAAGAGTTTGATTTTGTGATGCCTTGCAAAATTGTCTGGAAGGTGTTTTCTTTTTTTTATGAGTCTCACAGATGTTGAAGGAGAGTTTGCAATCATGGGGTATAGGGATCAGGCTACACTTTTGCTTGATGAGAACTTACCAAAATGGTGTAATGGGAATTATGTCTTCCTGATAGGATATATATGTCCACCATTTATGGTTAGTCTTTCATAATCAAAGCAGAAGAAGCATAATCCACGACACAAATAATTGAGATGTCTCCAGTCAATTGGGAAATAAGAAATCTTCAGATACAAGGTGTATTCAGATGTGACGCCTTCACCATTTATGGCCTTTCTTGCTTTGGGTCAGTATTCGTCTTTAATAGTTTTACATTGGAAAATAAAAATGAGGCGGTACCATGCGTACCATCTTACCACATAGCAAAAGACCATAAACTTGAAGAGGTCAATATACCCTCTCTCTAAAAATGGAAGTAATTATCTCACTTTCTACGGGTATCTTCATTATCTGATATATGCTTCTTTGTGTCACTAAGAAAGGATAGTGAGGAAGGAACAGCACTTGTAATACTTGACATCACAGTTCAGATACGAAGCTGCCTATGATTATGCCCCAGCGTCCATTTTGTGCCTATTATTTGGTTGTGTTTGTGCCGTAGACTTTCCAAGTCCTGTAAAATTGAAGAAGTGTCGTTTTTTTTTTTTTCAGTGGGTGAAGGAGAATTAATCCCTTTGCATTCAGTGAGTCCGTACATAGATTTACCCGTTCCCTGTCAGAATAATAAGTAGCCAAGCATTAATACTTGTCAGCAGCAAGAATAGGACAGTTGTGACAATCAGGAACGAAATTGACAGAAAATTGCCTAGAAGAAAAAGCTACAGACAGCAATAAATAACAAATAATTGTTCTAATATAAATTGAAAAGTGTATGAAATAGCAATTTGTTATGTGCGGCGACAGATAAGATGGATTCATAAGCGTCGCTTTTAAAGGGTTCCCCATAAGTATGGCTTAAATAACGGAGCCCTGAACAAACTCTAATTTACAATATAGTACAATTTGATCATAGGTGCTGACCTTGGAAACTGGATTGTAGTGGGCTTTGCCTATTGACTGATGTTTCCAAGTGGTTGGGACACACTTACAACTCAACAACATAAATTGCACCTATGGATGAGATGGAATAAACTAACGTTAAGTCCCTTCAACCATCCAGTCATTGTCTCCATGATTGACCTTGAATTAATATTCCTTTTTGCATACTCCTATACACCTCTAGTGAAGAGCACCTTGTTGAAGAGCACAGTTGTGTCTACCTTTAACTTTCCAGATTTTTTAAAGATTTTAATTGTTTATATAGCAAAAACATCTCCCTACAGAGTATCAAGAAATAATATTTTTGTCAAAACTGGTCATCTTTGTCTGTCCACTGTGGGATATGTCAAGCGAAGGAGAATTGTAAGGAAGGACAGATCTATATCATCCTTTGGGTGGTGAAGATTGCCAAGCGTAGGGCTCACAGACAAAGAAATGCGGTGGAAAATTGACCCAAGCTAGGGCATACAGGCATGTCATGCTCCAATTGACGGGTCATTAGTAGGGAGGGAGCCTAGTCTTGGTTTGTCCCATCTGCGTTACTAATAAGGTGGTGAGAATCTGCGCAGAGCTCTCCACTCCAGAGAAAGTGCTTTATAATTAGGAGATGAGGACCTGTGCAGGGCTCTCCACTCCAGAAGAATTGGTTTACAATTGGGTGGTGAGAACCTGGGCAGGGCTCTCCTCACCACAGAAAGTGCTTTACAATTGGGAGATGAGAACCTATGAAGGCTCTCCACGACAGAAGAATTGATTTTCCATTGGGTGATGAGAACCTGGGCAGGGCTCTTCACTCCTGAAGAATTAATTTTCTATTGGGTGAGGAGAACGTGGGCAGGGCTCTCCACTCCAGAAGAATTGATTTTCTATTGGGTGATGAGACCCTGGGCAGGGCTCTCCACTCCAGAAAAATTATTTACTATTAGGTGGTGAGAAACTGAACAGGACTCTCCACTCCTGAAGAATTGCTTTACTATTGGGTGATGAGAACCTGGGCAGGGCTCTGCATTCCAGAAAAACTGCTTTACTATTGGTTGGTGAGAACCTGGGTAGGGCTCTCCACTCCAGATGAATTGCTTTACTATTGGGTGGTAAGAACCAGGGTAGGGCTCTCCACTCCAGAGGAATTGCTTTACTATTAGGTGGTGAGAACCTCGGTAAGGCTCTCCACTCCAGAGGAATTGCTTTACTATTGGGTAGTGAGAACCTGGGATGGGCTCTCCACTCCAGAGGAATTGCTTTACTATTGGGTGGTGAGAACCTGTGCAGAGTTCTTCTTCTAGAGGAATTGTTTTGCTATTGGGTAGTAAGAACCTGTGCAAAGCTGTTGTCTCCGGAGGAATTGCTTCTTGGCATTGGATCCATGACAAGCTGCACAGGTTATCTTCTATCATCCACAATTTTTCTACATCCTAACTTTAAAATCTCAAGTAAAAATATGGAAACAAATGCTGTCGCCCTTCACATCATCATGGTGAGCTTCATGTTGCTTTTTGTATTGATTTACTGTCTGCTACAGAATTCACCATTTCCATCGGCTAGGAATGTAATCTCTGCTATATCCTTTTGTTTGCATTACAGATAATTTGGAAAAGCCATTGCATAAAATGTTATCTATAGATATTACTCCGGAAGGTATTTTTTAAATATTTTCTGATTGTTATGCGCTGGCATTCAACTGAACGCACTCAATTTTAGATTTTGCTAAATAAGAACTATTGATTTTCAGATGTTTCCATTGCCTGATTTTTATTTGGCATCAAGCTGCAATCCATTATTATAATTTAAATGCTTGCATTTCTTTTTTTCGCACTGTGCCCTGCTCTGCGTGTTGTGCTATGACTCTGCATATGCTTCATGGCCGGACCATGCCCTAATATCAAGGATGGCAGCCATGAGGTTCTCTTGACCAGTACTCATCCTGCTGGTGGCATCACCAGTTATAACGTTCTTGGCTATCATACAGGTTAACTCACTTGGCTGCCTTCCTCGTATTTATGGAAAAGTTGACTTGCTTGCAAAAAGTCTCTGCTTGCCTTATGCTTCCATGTATAACCCCAAAGCAGCATGTTGTTGTTTCCCTTTGGCTTTCATGCATCCAACCAACCAGAAATAGCATGAAAAATTGTAGGTAGGTCTATATTCCTCAGCACTGTCTCAGAAGAGGACATAAAGGAAAAGTGTTGCTTCTTATTCTGGCCAATTGGGTCCCTATTTCTCGAGATATTCAGACGCATGGGGGGTATTGCCAAAGTTTCCTGCTAGGTTTCATTATTCCTATGTGCACCACCTGACATCTCACCAGTCAGTCTATTCCTCCTGGGAGCAAGAACTTGAGCTTTTAGTGTCAGGTACACCTCCAGAAAAGTCTCAGTCCATTTCCCAAGGTTCGATTCCTTTTGTTTGCATTACAGATAATTTGGAAAAGCCATTGCATAAAATGTTATCTATAGATATTACTCCGGAAGGTATTTTTTAAATATTTTCTGATTGTTATGCGCTGGCATTCAACTGAACGCACTCAATTTTAGATTTTGCTAAATAAGAACTATTGATTTTCAGATGTTTCCATTGCCTGATTTTTATTTGGCATCAAGCTGCAATCCATTATTATAATTTAAATGCTTGCATTTCTTTTTTTCGCACTGTGCCCTGCTCTGCGTGTTGTGCTATGACTCTGCATATGCTTCATGGCCGGACCATGCCCTAATATCAAGGATGGCAGCCATGAGGTTCTCTTGACCAGTACTCATCCTGCTGGTGGCATCACCAGTTATAACGTTCTTGGCTATCATACAGGTTAACTCACTTGGCTGCCTTCCTCGTATTTATGGAAAAGTTGACTTGCTTGCAAAAAGTCTCTGCTTGCCTTATGCTTCCATGTATAACCCCAAAGCAGCATGTTGTTGTTTCCCTTTGGCTTTCATGCATCCAACCAACCAGAAATAGCATGAAAAATTGTAGGTAGGTCTATATTCCTCAGCACTGTCTCAGAAGAGGACATAAAGGAAAAGTGTTGCTTCTTATTCTGGCCAATTGGGTCCCTATTTCTCGAGATATTCAGACGCATGGGGGGTATTGCCAAAGTTTCCTGCTAGGTTTCATTATTCCTATGTGCACCACCTGACATCTCACCAGTCAGTCTATTCCTCCTGGGAGCAAGAACTTGAGCTTTTAGTGTCAGGTACACCTCCAGAAAAGTCTCAGTCCATTTCCCAAGGTTCGATTCTTGATTAGGGTACTCGTTAGGTGCCAAGCCTTGAGCCATACAATGGATCGCAGCGGGCTCTGGCACATATGTTCTGTATATAATTGCGAGGGCTGTGATTGGAGAAGACTTATATTCTGCGCATTTGACCCATAAAAATGGCTCCATATAATAATATTCCTAGTAGCTGTGCCTGGAATTACAACTTAAGCCCATTCCCTTGAAAAATGTAAACTTACTGAAGTCATTCATGCTTACTTTCTACCCAAAGATATGATCTGCAAACTCAACTCTCTCTGCTGCTCCTGTAATATCTGATAGAGGAGGTATTTCCCTACATGGATAACCATCCAGATCATAACCAAGTAAAAAAGTAAAGTTTTGGGAACTGCAAGATCAAAGATTTGGGAAATCTGTGAGCCATATACCTTTAGTTTCTTCAAGGGATTATACAGGCATGCTATTTTGATGACCATTCCTTGCAATGGGTCATCAATATCTGGTTGGTGGAGTCCTAACACTCGACACCCACTAATCAGCTGTTCTCAGCTCAAGTGGCCCCCAGATTTGAACTGTCAAGGGCACAGAAAATAACTATTTAAGAAGCTGTAACAGCACAGTATAGGAAGCCGGAGCCAAATACTGTAGGAAGCTGGAGCAGCACAGTGTAGGAAGCTGGACATCACAGAATAGGAAGCTGGACATCACAGAATAGGAAGCTGGACATCACAGAATAGGCAGCTGGACAGCACAGAGTAGGGAGCCGAAATAGCTCAGAGTAGGAAGCTGGAACAGCACATGTAGGAAGCCAGAGCAGCACAGTGTATGAAGCTGGTACAGCACAGTGTAGGAAGTTGGTACAGCACAGTGTAGGAAGCTGGTACAGCACAATATAGGAAGCTGGTACAAAACTGAGTAGAAAGCTGGAACAGCATAGTGTAAGAAGCCGAAACAGCACAGTGTAAGAAGCTGTAACAGCGCAATGTAGGAAGCCGATACGGCACAGTGTAGAAAACCAAGACAGCACAGAGTAGAAAGCTGGAACAGAATAGAGTAAGAAGCCGGATCAGCATAATGTTGGAAGCCAGAACAGCACAGTGTAGGATACTGGAACAGCACAGTGTAGGAATCCGAAACAGCACAGATTAGGAAGCTGGAACAGCAGTTTGGAAAGTCAAAAGATTACAGTGTAACGGCACAAAATCGGAAGCCGGAGCAGCACAGTGTAGGAAGCTGGTACAGCAGTGTAAGAGGCCGGAACAGCACAGTGTAGAAAGCCAAAAGAGTACAGTGTAGGTAGCCAGAACAGCACAGTGTTGGAAGCCTGGATAGCACAGTGTAAAAGCTGGAACAGCATGGAGTAGCAAGCAGCAGCAGCACAGAGGAGGAAGCTGGTACAGCACAGTGTAAGAAGCTGGAACAGCACAGTGTAGGAAGGCGGAACAGCACAGAGTAGGAAGCCAGGACACCACAGTGTAGGAAGCCGTAAAAGCAAAGTGTAGGAAGCCAGAACAGCACAATGTAGGAAGATGAAACAGCAGAAAGTAGGAAACCGGTGCAACACAGTGTTAAAAACAAGAACAGCACAGTGGAGGAAGCTGAAACAGCACAGTGTAGGAAAACGAAACAGCACAGTATAGGTAGATGGAACAGCACAGTGTAGAAAGCCAAAACAGTACAGTGTAGGAAGCCGGAGGAGCACAGTGTAGGAAGCCAGAATAGCACAGTGTAAAAGCTGGAACAGCACAAAGTAGGAAGCCAGAGCTGCACACTCTAGGAAGCCAGAACAGCACAGTGTAGGAGGCCAGAACAGCACAGTGTAGGAAGTCAGAGGAGCACAGAGTAGGAAGCCAGAACAGCACAGTGTAGGAAGCCAGAATAGCACAGTGTAGAGAATTGAAACAGCACAGTGTAGAAAGCCAGAACAGCACAGTGTAGGAAGTTAAAAGAGCACAGTGTGGGAAGCCGAAACAGCACATAGTAGAAAGCCAGAACAGCACGGTCTAAGGAGACAGAACAACACAGTATGAGACCAGGACATCACAGTGTAGGAAGCAGGAACAGCACAATGTAGAAAGATGGAACAGAACAGTGTAGGAAACCAGTACAGCAGAGTGTAGGAAGTTGGGAGAGCACAGTTTAGGAAGCCGTACCATCACAATGTTGGAAGCTAGAAAATCACAATATAAGAAGCCGGAAAAGCACAATGTAGGAAGCCAGAACAGCACAGTGTAGGAAGCCGGAAAAGCACAGTGTAGGAAGCCAGAAAACCACATCACAATGTTGGAAGCTGGAAAATCACAATATAAGAAGCCAAAACAGCCAAAAGTGTAGGAAGATGGAACAGCACAGTGTAGGTAGCCGAAACAGCACAGTGTAGGTAGTCAGAACAGCACAGTGTAGGAAGCAAAAAGAGCACAGTGTAGGAAACTGAAACATCACACAGTAGGAAGCCGGAAAAGCACGGTTTAGGGAGACAGAACAACACAGTACGAGACCAGAACAGTAGGAAGCAGTAACAGCACAATGTAGGAAGATGGAACAGCACAATGTAGGAAGATGGAACAGCACAATATAGGAAGATGGGACAGCACAGTGTAGGAAGCTGGAAGAGCTCACTGTAGGAAGCGTGAGCAGCACAGTGTAGGAGACTACAACAGCACAGTGTAGAAGACCAGAACAGCACAGTGTATGAAGCCAGAGCAGCACAGAGTAGGAAGCCAAAACAGCACAGTGTATGAAGCCAGAGCAGCACAGAGTAGGAAGCCAAAAAAGCACAGTGTAGGAAGCCAGAATAGCACAGTGTAAAAGCTGAAACAGCACAAAGTAGGAAGCCGGAGCAGCCCAGTATAGGAAGCTGGTACAGCACAGTGTAAGACTTTGGAATAGCACAGTGTAGGAAGCCAAACCAGCACACAGTAAGAAGACAGAACAACACAGTATGAGACCAGAACAGCACAGTGTAGGAAGCCGGAACATCACAGTGTAGGAAACCGGAACAGCACAGTGTAGGAAGCCAGAACAGCACAGAGTAGGAAGCCAGAAAAGCACAGTGTAGGAAACCGGAACAGCACCGAGGAAGCTGGAAGAGCACAGTGTAGGAAGCCGGAACATCACAGTGTAGGAAACCGGAACAGCACAGTGTAGGAAACTGAAACAGCACAGTGTAGGAAAGCGGAACATCACAGTGTAGGAAACCGGAACAGCACAGTGTAGGAAACCGGAACAGCACAGAGGAAGCTGGAAGAGCACAGTGTAGGAAACCGAAACATCACAGTGTAGGAAAGCGGAACAGCACAGTGTAGGAAAGCGGAACAGCACAGTGTAGGAAGCAAGAACAGCACAGTGTAGGAAGCCAGAACATAACAGTGTAGGAAACTGGAACAGCACAATGTAGGATGCCGTAACAGCACAGAGGAAGCTAGAACAGCACAGTGTAGGAACCGGACCGTCACAATGTTGGAAGCTGGAAAATCACAGTGTAGGAAGCTGGAAAAGCACAGTGTGGGAAGCCAGAACATCACAGTGTAGGAAACCGGAACAGCACAGTGTAGGAAGCCAGAACAGCACATTGTAGTAAGCCAGAACAGCACAGTGTAGGAAGCCGGAACAGCACAGTGTAGGAAGCCAGAACAGCACATTGCAGTAAGCCAGAACAGCACAGTGTAGGAAGCCAGAACAGCACATTGTAGTAAGCCAGAACAGCACAGTGTAGAAAGCCAGAACAGCACAGTGTAGAAAGCCAGAACAGCACAGTGTAGGAAGCCGGAATAGCACACTGTAGTAAGCCAGAACAGCACATTGTAGTGAGCCAGAACAGCACAGTGTAGGAAGCCGGAATAGCACAGTGTAGGAAGCCAAAACAGCACATCTCCGTTCACTGTGTGGTGCCCTTAGCTCAAGAGTTGAGCTGCAGTACCTGGGTATAACCACCAGAGCTGTGTTATCCTGGCTTTATACACTGTGAAAAAATCGCAGAAAAAAAAGCCGAGATGATTACCTGCTCAGGCCTCCAAACAAACTGTGCAGTGGCCATAAATGTTTGCTGAACCTGATGTTTTTTTACGGGACCGACTGACCATTTAATGTGCATTGGGCCAACTAAATATCAGCCTATAGCAAATACCCACCATTGATGATGAACCTAGTTTTGACATACCTAATATTTTTTGTTCTTGACAGGGTTAAGCTGCTGCCAGAGGGGTTTGGCATTGTCGTACATCGCCCCTCCCCTCCATTAAGAATGATACATGCTCAATCATGCGGGCGTGCATGTCTAGGAATAGCTATCTCATATGTATAGCCAACTTCTAGTGCTCTCTACATGGAGACGGTGCTGTTTATTGATGACATGGCAGGCAAGCCTGCATTTAATTTTACACAACATTTACTTATCAGACAATGACTGGTGATGGTTTGCTTGGTAATAAAAGGCTCCGTGCTATTCTGCAGGAATTCGCACAGTAAATATATGCATGAGATTACATGCATGCAATTTTTTTTTCATTATTTATCTCCACCACTCTCCCAAAAATTATCATTCTGCTCCTGCTGTCAAAACCGTATTTGGATGGTAATAGAAGAGGCAAACACAGCAAAATGAAATAATATATACAGATCACCAGGTGTATTCAAAGGAGAGACTGTCATTATGCAGCCGGCTCAGTCACCATGCCGCACGCTTACAATCATACCGCAATCCCATGGTGCGTACCTACATCCTCCACTATTGTTCTATTCCTAGCACCACTGGAGGTCATCCGAGGATTGGAAAAGGTGTCAACCGAGAACAAGGTTTACTGCTCATACTAGTCAAGCTCCTGCAGTCCTACAAGTTATTATTAATGGTTGACACATCTGAAAAGAGCAATTTCCATCATATCTTATTCTATAGAATTGGTATGATCTGTTGTTTCAATCAGGTTTTTGATTTAATGTATTTTTAACATTTTGGGAAATATTTTGTTTTTCATATCACCATCTTTAAAATAAAAATGAGCAATCTTGCAATTCTCACACTGGCCACTAGGGATTTTTTAACTTTGAATTCCTGTTCTTTCAGGAAATGCACATGTACATCAATTAACAGGCTCCACCCCTAACTTTTTTATGGAAGCATCTAAAGAGCGTATGCAAACACCATTGTAAATGTGAAGCTTTGACATCACCTATTGTGATTGGTGGATCATGTGTTACCTACCAGCTGTGAATAAAGGAATTATCTACCATTGTAATCCTGCCTCTGATGATCATGAAGGTGCTGAAAACTCTTTTGAATGGACAGGAATTATGAGTAAAACACAAGAGCCCCAGTATGTGAAAAGTCTATTACTAAAATTATGAGTAGAATAATATTACTAAATACAGCTCTGACAAAAATTAAGAGACTACCACATGAAAACCCTGTCATGGGCAGCCCAATCTCCAGATCTGAACCCCATTGAAAACCTCTGGAATGAAATCAAGAGGATGATGGATAGTCACAAGCCATCAAAGAACCACTTACATTTTTGCACCAGAAGCAGTGTGAAAGACTGGTGGAAAGCATGCCAAAACGCATGAAAGCTGTGATTAAAAATCATGGTTATTCCACAAATCATTGATTTCTGAACTCTTCCTGAGTTAAAACATTAGTATTGTTGTTTCTAAATGATTATGATCTTGTTTTCTTTGCATTATTTGAGGTCTGAAAGCACTGTTTTTTTATTTTGACCATTTTTTTGTCAGAAAAAGAGCACAAAATGTATTGCTTGGAAATTCGGAGGCATGTTGTCAGAAGTTTATAGAATAAAAAAACAATTTACGTTTTGCTCAAAAATATACCTATAAAGAGAAAAATCAGACAAACTGAACATTTTGCAGTGGTCTCTTAATTTTTGCCAGAGCTATATGTGTTTTTTAAATAAAGATTTTGAAATAGAAAAATGCCAAAAATAATAAAACTATTCATGCTACAAAAAAACCCTTAACCCTGGAGGTATTTTCATTTTTGCATTTCCGTTTTTTGCTCGCCTTCTTCCCAGAGCCATAACTTTTTTTATTTTTCCGTCAATATGGCCATATGAGGGCTTGTTTTTTGCAGGACAAGTTTTACTTTTGAATGACATCATTGGTTTTAAAACATTGTGTTCTGGAAAATGGGAAATTTCAAGTGCGGTGAAATTGCAAAAAAAGTGCAATTCCACAGTTGTGTTTCGTTTTTTTTTTTTTTACCATGTTCACTAAATGCAAAAACTTTGAGATCCCAAGTGATTAGACCCCAGCTTCCCATTTCCTCTGTCTATAGGAGAGCATGCTCACTACAGCTACATTCTCACCGGGGACTTTGAGATACCCAGTGATTAGACCCCAGCTTCCGGATCCCTATGTCTATAGGAGAGCATACTCACTACAGCTACATTCTCACCAGGGACTTTGAGATCCCCAGAGATTAGACCCCAGCTTCTCGTTCCCTCTGTCAATAGGTGAGCATGCTCACTACAGCTACATTCTCACCGGGAGCTTTGAGATCCCCAGTGATTAGACCCCAGCTTCCCGTTCCCTCTGTCTATAGGAGAGCATGCTCACTACAGCTACATTCTCACCGGGGACTTTGAGATCCCCAGTGATTAGACCCCAGCTTCCCATTCCCTCTGTCAATAGGAGAGCATGCTCACTACAGCTACATTCTCACTGGGGACTTTGAGATCCCCAGTGATTATACCCCAGCTTCGGGATTCCTTTGTCTATAGGAGAGCATGCTCACTACAGCTACATTCTCACTGGGGACTTTGAGATCCCCAGTGATTAGACCCCAGCTTCCGGATCCCTCTGTCTGTAGGAGAGCATGCTCACTACAGCTACACTCTCACTGGGGATTTTGAGACTCCCCAGTGATTAGACCCCAGCTTCCGGATCCCTCTGTCTATAGGAGAGTATGCTCACTACAGCTACATTCTCACCAGGGACTTTGAGACTCCCCAGTGATTAGACCCCAGCTTCCAGATCCCTCTGTCTATAGCAGAGCATGCTCACTACAGATACATTCTCACTGGGGACTTTGAGATCCCCAGTGATTAGACCCCAGCTTCCAGATCCCTCTGTCTATAGGAGAGCATGCTCACTACAGCTACATTCTCACCGGGGACTTTGAGATCTCCAGTGATTAGACCCCAGCTTCCCGCTCCCTCTGTCAATAGGTGAGCATGCTCACTACAGCTACATTCTCACCGGGAACTTTGAGATCCCCAGTGATTAGACCCCAGCTTCCCATTTCCTCTGTCTATAGGAGAGCATGCTCACTACAGCTACATTCTCACCGGGGACTTTGAGATACCCAGTGATTAGACCCCAGCTTCCGGATCCCTATGTCTATAGGAGCGCATACTCACTACAGCTACATTCTCACCAGGGACTTTGAGATCCCCAGTGATTAGACCCCAGCTTCCCGTTCCCTCTGTCAATAGGTGAGCATGCTCACTACAGCTACATTCTCACCGGGAACTTTGAGATCCCCAGTGATTAGACCCCAGCTTCCCGTTCCCTCTGTCTATAGGAGAGCATGCTCACTACAGCTACATTCTCACCGGGGACTTTGAGATCCCCAGTGGTTAGACCCCAGCTTCCCGTTCCCTCTGTCAATAGGAGAGCATGCTCACTACAGCTACATTCTCACTGGGGACTTTGTGATCCCCAGTGATTAGACCCCAGCTTCCGGATCCCTTTGTCTATAGGAGAGCATGCTCACTACAGCTACATTCTCACTGGGGACTTTGAGATCCCCAGTGATTAGACCCCAGCTTCCGGATCGCTCTGTCTATAGGAGAGCATGCTCACTACAGCTACACTCTCACTGTGGATTTTGAGATCCAGAGTGATTAGACCCCAGCTTCCGGATCCCTCTGTCTATAGGAGAGTATGCTCACTACAGCTACATTCTCACCGGGGACTTTGAGACTCCCCAGTGATTAGACCCCAGCTTCCAGATCCCTCTGTCTATAGCAGAGCATGCTCACTACAGATACATTCTCACTAGGGACTTTGAGATCCCCAGTGATTAGACCCCAGCTTCCAGATCCCACTGTCTATAGGAGAGTATGCTCACTACAGCTACATTCTCACCGGGGACTTTGAGATCTTCAGTGATTAGACCCCAGCTTCCCGCTCCCTCTGTCAATAGGTGAGCATGCTCACTACAGCTACATTCTCACCGGGGACTTTGAGACTCCCCAGTGATTAGACCCCATCTTCTGGATCCCTCTATCTATAGGAGAGCATGCTCACTACAGCTACATTCTCACCGGGGACTTTGAGACTCCCCAGTGATTAGACCCCAGCTTCTGGATCCCTCTGTCTATAGGAGAGCATGCTCACTACAGCTACATTCTCACCGGGGACTTTGAGATCCCCAGTGATTAGACCCCAGCTTCCCGTTCTCTCTGTCTATAGGAGAGCATGCTCACTACAAATACATTCTCACCGGGGACTTTGAGATCCCCAGTGATTAGACCCCAGCTTCCCGTTTCCTCTGTCTATAGGAGAGCATGCTCACTACAGCTACATTCTCACTGGGGACTTTGAGACTCCCCAGTGATTAGACCCCAGTTTCCGGATCCCTCTATAGGAGAGCATGCTCACTACAGCTACATTCTCACCGGGGACTTTGAGATCCCCAGTGATTAGACCCCAGCTTCTGGATCCCTCTGTCTATAGGAGAGCATGCTCACTACAGCTACATTCACTCTGGAGACTTTGAGATCCCCAGTGATTAGACCCCAGCTTCCAGATCCCTCTGTCTATAGGAGAGCATGCTCACTACAGCTACATTCTCACCGGGGACTTTGAGACTCCCCAGTGATTAGACCCCAGCTTCCGGATGCCTCTATCTATTGGAGAGCATGCTCACTACAGCTACATTTTCACCGGGGACTTTGAGACTCCTCAGTGATTAGACCCCAGCTTCCGGATGCCTCAATCTCTAGGAGAGCATGCTCACTACAGCTACATTCTCACCGGGGACTTTGAGACTCCCCAGTGATTAGACCCCAGCTTCCCGTTCTCTCTGTCTATAGGAGAGCATGCTCACTACAAATACATTCTCACCGGGGACTTTGAGATCCCCAGTGATTAGACCCCAGCTTCTGGATCCCTCTGTCTATAGGAGAGCATGCTCACTACAGCTACATTCTCACCGGGGGCTTTGAGACTCCCCAGTGATTAGACACCAGCTTCCCATTCCCTCTGTCTATAGGAGAGCATGCTCACTACAGCTACATTCTCACTGGGGACTTTGAGACTCCCCAGTGATTAGACCCCAGTTTCCGGATCCCTCTATAGGAGAGCATGCTCACTACAGCTACATTCTCACCGGGGACTTTGAGATCCCCAGTGATTAGACCCCAGCTTCTGGATCCCTCTGTCTATAGGAGAGCATGCTCACTACAGCTACATTCACTCTGGGGACTTTGAGATCCCCAGTGATTAGACCCCAGCTTCCAGATCCCTCTGTCTATAGGAGAGCATGCTCACTACAGCTACATTCTCACCGGGGACTTTGAGACTCCCCAGTGATTAGACCCCAGCTTCCGGATGCCTCTATCTATAGGAGAGCATGCTCACTACAGCTACATTCTCACCGGGGACTTTGAGACTCCCCAGTGATTAGACCCCAGCTTCCGGATGCCTCAATCTATAGGAGAGCATGCTCACTACAGCTACATTCTCACCGGGGACTTTGAGACTCCCCAGTGATTAGACCCCAGCTTCCCGTTCTCTCTGTCTATAGGAGAGCATGCTCACTTCAAATACATTCTCACCGGGGACTTTGAGATCCCCAGTGATTAGACCCCAGCTTCCGGATCCCTCTGTCTATAGGAGAGCATGCTCACTACAGCTACATTCTCACCAGGGACTTTGAGACTCCCCAGTGATTAGACCCACAGCTCTCTGGTCCCTCCGCCTATAGCAGAGCATGTTCACTACAGCTACATTCAGATCAGAGACTTTGAGACCCCCCCAGCTATCATTAATTTATAAAGTTGGAAAACCCCTTTAAACCCCCTCTGCGGCCGCATTTCTCCAGATTCCTGTTGCATCCATGTGTGCGCCCCCAGGGGCTGTGGATTCTCATTAGGCGGGGTATGCTGCCCTGTGTGCATGCTTGTAATTAGGGAACACATTGTGCGACTGTGGATCCAGAAGTTTAGACTTTATCTAAATTCTCTCCGCAGGCAACAAATTAGAGAAACCGTTTTATGGCAGAGATACCGAGTCATAAATGAAATATTTAGCAATTTTCACTTTTACTTAATTTTTACCCAACGTTTTTACTGAATTTTGATTCCGACTCTGGTATTGTGCCGTCACATATCTGTATTTCCAGCAGGCGCGGTAATGAATTATTGACATATTTTGCATGGTGATTACCCAGCAGCCCCATGCCACGAGCTTGAGAGATTATCCAGTATAATGCTAGATCTTAAGTGAGACTGTTATTATGTGATAATAACCCTTGTGTAAGATTAATAACAGGGCTGCATGGCTGCAGGTTGTAAAATATCTATTAAACGCTCCAAACATGGGATTTGTACATAGACATGGCTGGAAGGAAGGGGGAGATCACGCCTCAATAGACAAATGAGTTTAATGTAGACGTGTAAATGCATGAAGAAGGGCTCAGAAAGAAAACGCCATTCAACCGTGATCGGGACTGCACGTTTCAACAGGTCCGGACAGGCACTTAAAGGGATAATACCGAATAGTCTATTCAAACATTACACTTCCTCAAAATATAATTATTTTCTTATATATATGAATATTCTTACGCTATTAGGTTTTATAGCAGAATTATTGTAATTAAAAAAGAAATGTCCACATTTAGCTGGTGGTTAATGGTGGCGCTGTTTCATTGAGGTCTGGAGAAAAGAGTTGATGATAGCAATGTGGTCAGTGGAGGTACTGCAGGTGACTGAATATAAGCTTTACATTTATGGTGGTCTCAAGATAGATAAATAGGTGATAGATGGACAGATTTTTGCTAGCCATTGGGGAGAATATAGATAGGCACACACAGATCGCATCATCCACATTTATGCATTTTCAAAAATGTGTTCTCGGCTTTCCCTACACCCTGAATGGCAAAGTGGCAATGAAGGTGTTAATCAGATGTTGAATTAAAAAGCAGAGCAAAACAGTAAGCGGCAGATTACTTAGATTCATGGCGATCTGACGGACTATTAGTCACCGCCAGTCTCTGGTAAAGCTGCCTCTCCGACTGCACCGTGTCATCAATCTTGCCCGTCCTCTGCGCTGGGTTATGTTATTAATATTGGGTCCGGGAACGCCCAGAGGAAAAGGAAGAAGAAAACATCGATGTGTCCGGGGAAAGAACAGAGACCTACGCAGCAGAAAATGGCGTGGAGCCAGAGTATGGCTTTCTGTGTGAGGCCCCTGAGTGTTCACACCCACTACAGAACCGCTGTCATGGCCCCCAACAGTATGATGCTTCACAGTGTGATCACTCAAATAAGGCCCTTCAGCATAGAATATGATGCCCCCACAGTGCCCTCATACATAATGATGCCCACACAGTGCCCCTCAAGCATTATGCACCTACAGTTCCCTATATACTGTAGATTCTGATGCCCCCAGTGTGCCTCAAACATTCTGGTGCCGTTCATACATTATGATGCCTCACATACATTCTGATTATCCCCAGTGCCCCCCATCCATTATGATTAATCCCAGTGCCCGTCATACATTCTGGTAACCCCTCATACATTATGCACCAATGATGCCCTTTATAGATTCTGATGTTCTCAGTGCCCCTCATACATAATGATGCTCCCAGTGCCCCTCATATATTCTGATGCCCCTCATGCCCCTCTATGCACAGTTAGATTCCTATAGAAATGTCCGTTGATACATCTGTTGCACACTCGTGATTACACAGCGAATAACTGCGGCTCTACCTATGTTCCCACCCCCTAATTATCCAGGGAAGATGAAAAGACAAATGGTCAGAGAATACAATCCAGTGCCTCTCTGTACACACCTACATGGGTGCAGGCACGGACCCAATACACATAGCCTCTCTGTACATACCTCCACAGGCGCCGGTGTGGACCCCGTACACATAACCTCTCTGTACATACCTCCACAGGCGCCGGTGCGGACCCCATACACATAGCCTCTCTGTACATACCTCCACAGGCGCCGGTGCGGACCCCATACACATAGCCTCTCTGTACATACCTCCACAGGCGCCGGTGTGGACCCCGTACACATAACCTCTCTGTACATACCTCCACAGGTGCCGGTGCGGACCCCATACACATAGCCTCTCTGTACATACCTCCACAGGCGCCGGTGTGGATCCCGTACACATAACCTCTCTGTACATACCTCCACAGGCGCCGGTTTGGACCCCGTACACACAACCTCTCTGTACATACCTCCACAGGTGCCGGTGCGGACCCCATAAACATAGCCTCTCTGTACATACCTCCACAGGCGCCGGTGCGGACCCCATACACATAGCCTCTCTGTACATACCTCCACAGGCGCCGGTGCGGACCCCATACACATAGCCTCTCTGTACATACCTCCACAGGCGCCGGTGTGGACCCCGTACACATAACCTCTCTGTACATACCTCCACAGGTGCCGGTGCGGACCCCATACACATAGCCTCTCTGTACATACCTCCACAGGCGCCGGTGTGGACCCCGTACACATAACCTCTCTGTACATACCTCCACAGGCGCCGGTTTGGACCCCGTACACATAACCTCTCTGTACATACCTCCACAGGTGCCGGTGCGGACCCCATACACATAGCCTCTCTGTACATACCTCCACAGGCGCCGGTGCGGACCCCATACACAGAGCCTCTCTGTACATACCTCCACAGGCGCCAGTGTGGACCCCGTATACATTGCCTCTCTGTACATACCTACACAGGAATCAGTGCGGACCTCGTACACATAGCCTCTCTGTACATACCTCCACAGGTGCCGGTACGGACACCGTACACATAACCTCTCTGTACATACCTCCACGGATGCTGGCGAGGACCCCGTACACATTGCCTTTCTGTACATACCTACACAGGTGCCGGTGCGGACCCTGTACAGATAGCCTCTCTGTACATATCTCCACGGATGCCGGCGAGGACCCCGTACACATAGCCTCTCTGTACATACCTCCACGGATGTCGGCGAGGACCCCGTACACATAGCCTCTCTGTACATACCTCCAAGGATGCCGGCGAGGACCCCGTACACATTGCCTTTCTGTACATACCTCCAAGGATGCCGGCGGGGACCCTGTACACATAGCCTCTCTGTACATACCTCCACGGATGCTGGCGAGGACCCCGTACACATTGCCTTTCTGTACATACCTACACAGGTGCCGGTGCGGACCCTGTACAGATAGCCTCTCTGTACATATCTCCACGGATGCCGGCGAGGACCCCGTACACATAGCCTCTCTGTACATACCTCCACGGATGTCGGCGAGGACCCCGTACACATAGCCTCTCTGTACATACCTCCAAGGATGCCGGCGAGGACCCCGTACACATTGCCTTTCTGTACATACCTCCAAGGATGCCGGCGGGGACCCTGTACACATAGCCTCTCTGTACATACCTCCACGGATGCCGGCGAGGACCCTGTACACATAGCCTCTCTGTACATACCTCCACGGATGCCGGCGAGGACCCCGTACACATTGCCTTTCTGTACATACCTACACAGGCGCCGGCGAGGACCCCGTACACACATTGCCTCAGGCTTGTCTCACATTTCCTATATTTTGCCCACGTAACCTTCCACACATGTGTGACACTAGAGAAATAAGAGCTGATCATATTGTGTCACAGTTATAGTCTCCTGCGCTCCAGTGTCAGTCATTACTGCAGTTCTGGAATCTTCTCATGAACCAGGAGGATTCCATCCAGACAGATGATCTCGGGTACTTTTAGGTTTATTCCTATGGAGCATCCTGGAGAAACAAATGAGATCAATAAACTTCTGCATTACGACTCATCTTACACAGTGGAGAGGCCATTCAGAAGCAGAAGAGTCTGCAGGTTCATAAATACTGTGAGCCATCAGAGGGGGCGCACTTACAGCCAAACACACCACATGTGACAAGCTGGGGGGTGTCACACAGAGATAACGAACCATGCAGCACCTAATGGGTTAAGCCTGATGTGTAAGATGTTAGTGTCTCCTGAGGACTAAGTATAGCGACAAATCTTCACACGGCGCCTCCCAGAGTCACACGTTGTCACAGACTGGCCTCTTGTCACACGAAAAAATCTTATCCCAGGTTTTTAAAATCATGAAATAAAAAATAAATACCATAGATAAATGATTAGATAAAAAAATAAATAGATATATCATTAAATTAAAAAAATAATAAATTATTAGATAAAAATTAGATTAAAAAATAAATACGTAAATAATTACATACAAATTAGATGAATGTTTAGATAAAAAAAAGAAGAATCATGAAATAAATAATTAATATAATAAATAATAAAAAATAATAAACAACAAGTAAATGATTAGATAAAAAAAATGGATAATTATAGAAAAATATTGAAAATTAGATAAAAATAGCTGAATGATTAGCTGAAAATTTAGATAATTACATAGAAAAAAAATAATTTGATGAAAAACTGTTAAATAAAAAATAGATCATTAGATAAAAATAGTGATAATTACATAAATAAATAAATAATTCAATAATAAATTGACAAATTAGATGAAAAAATAAATTGGATAAAAAATAGAAAAAAAAAGGAGGTAAATAATAAAATAAGCAGATAAACAATTAGAAAAAAAGTTGATAAATAAAAAAAATAAACAAAAAATAGAGATAGATAAAATAAGTAGACAAATTAAATATTGCTGCAAGATAGATGGGTGGGTGGATGGATGGATGGATGGATGGACGGACGAGCGGATGGATAGCTAGTAGATAGATACTGTATGAATGAATCTTGTTTTCTACTTTTCCTATTAACAGTCATGAAATTTCTTTGCTTTGTTACTAGGAATCAATTTTTAGGATCCAATTAGACCTTGTCTACATCTGACACCGCTGTCATCAGAACACAACGCTGGGATGCTGCACGTCAGGAGAGATTTTCCTCTCCGCTGATATGTTGACCTTTAAGAAGGTTAAACCGATGGAAAAGGCGTAATTACAGCGATGTGTTTTCGATTAAGGCGGGCATGATGATAAGCGCTGTAAGGCACGATCTCTGCTGCGGGAACTTTTGGGATTCTCCTAGTTTAATAATTGACGTCCCGTGGGTCTCTAACGTTACTGTTAGCTTCATCATACAAATCGTCACTCTACTTGGAGATTAATATTTTGGGATTCCTCATTAGGAATTTCTTTAATGAATGTCCCACAAAGCTGAACACTGACTCCAGTAACTGACTTCTCAGAGTCGTATTCAGCTTTCCTTTCTTCTCCAACCTCTACTTCTTCTCTAACCTTCACTTCTTCTCAAGCCTTCCAATCTTCTCCATGCTTTCCTTCTTCTCTAGCCTTCTCTACTCCAGCCTTTCCTTCTTCTCCAGCCTTTCCTTCTTAACGCGTCTTCTCTCCTCCAACCTTTCCTTCTCCATTCTTCCCTTCTTCTTCAGTCTACTTATCTGTTCCAGACATTCCTTCTTTTATAGTCTTCCATTCTTCTGTAGCCGTCCCTTTTCCAGCCATTCCTTTTCCATTCTTCCCTTCTTCTCTGGCCTTCCCATCTTTTCTAGCCTTCCTTTCTCCTTCATTCCCATATTGTCTAACCTTCCCTTTTCCATCCTTCCCTTTTTCTACATCTTTTCCTTCTCCATTTTTCGCTTTCTCTCCAGCCTTCCATTCTTATCCAACTTTCCTATCTTCTCCAGCCTTTCTGTCGTCTCCAGCCTCTCATTCTTCTAAAACCTATCATTCTACTGCAACAACCTTTTCTTTCTACAGCTTTTACTTCTCCAGCCACAACTCCTTCTGCAGCCCTCTGTTCTTCTCCAGCCTTCTTACCCAGCCTTTTCTTCATCTTCAGCCCTCCCTTCTTTTCCAGGATTTTCGTCTTCTCTGGTCTTCCAATCTTCTCCAGCTTTTCATTTGTCTCCAGCCTTCCCTTCTCCAGACTTTCCTTCTTCTCTAGTCTTCCCTTCTCCAGCCTTTCCTTCTCCAGTCTTCCCATCTTTTTCAGCTTCTCCTTCTTTAGCCTTCCCTTTTTCTCTTTCCTTGCCTTCTCCACCCCTACCTTTTCCAGCCTTTTCTTTTCCATTCCTACATTGTTCTCTAGCATTCACATTTTTCCAGCCTTTTCTTGTTTGATTAGCCTTCTCTTCTCCAGCCTTCCATTTTTGTCTAGCCTTCCCTTTCCCATCCTTTTCTTCTCCAGCCTTTCCTTCTCCATTCTTGCCCAGCCTTCCCATATTTTCTACCCTTCCCTTCTTCTCTAGCCTTCCCTTTTCCATCCTTCCCTAATCTAACCTATCTTTCTTCATTCTCCCCTTCTTTTCCAGCCTTCCCATCTTTTTAAGCCTTTTATCCTTCTCTAACCTTCCCTTCTCCAGCCTTCCATTCTTCTCTAGCCTTCCCTTCTTCTCTAGTCTTCCCTTTTCCATCCTTTTCTTCTCTAGCCTTTCACCATTCTTGCCCAGCTTTCCCATCTTTTCCATCCTTCCCTTCTAGAACTTCTCCAGATAAATAATAGATAGATGATATATAATAGATATATAATAGATAAATATATAATAGATGATAGATAGATAACAGACAGATAATAGATAGATAATAGATAGATAATGGAGAAATAAAAGATAGATAACAGATAGATAATAGATAAATGGATAATAGATAATAGATAGATGATAGATAGATAATAGATAGATAGATGGATAATAGATAGATAGATAATAGATAGATAATAGACAGATAGTACATGATAGATAATAGATAGATAGATAGATAGATAATATATAGTAAACAGATAATAGATAGATAGATAGATAGATAGATAGATAGATAGATAGATAGATAGATAGATAGATAGATAGATAGATAAGAAAGGTTCCTGTTGGGACCGAAACGTCGCTTTCTGGGCTGATTAAACAGCTCCTTTTCACTACAAACAGTGTGCTGCCTCCAATTTTTCTGGATTTTTATAATTGAGATTTGGTATTTCCCTGGGGGGCTCTGCATCCGGACTCTTTCTTTGTGCTGCTCTAATTTTCTTCCTCTTAGATAGATAGATAATAGATAGATAGATGATAGATAATATATAAATAATAGATAGATGATAGATGATAAATAGATGATAGATAATAGATGCATAATAGATAAATGGATAATATATAGATAATAGGTAGATAAAAGATGATAGTTAATTGATAGATAATAGATAGATAGATAGATAGATAGATAGATAGATAGATAGATAGATAGATAATCTACTATATAATTGTCTAAGGGTCACTTCTGTCTGTCTTTCTGTCACGGATATTCATTGGTCGCGGCCTCTGTCTGTCATGGAAATCCAAGTTGCTGATTGGTCGCGGTAAAACAGCCACGACCAATTAGCGACGGGCACAGTCCGGAAGAAAATGGCCGCTCCTTACTCCCCGCAGTCACTGCCCAGCGCCCACATACTCCCCTCCAGTCACCGCTCACACAGGGTTAATGCCAGCGGTAACGGACCGCGTTATGCCACAGGTAACGTTACCGCTGCTATTAACCCTGTGTGTCCCCAACTTTTTACTCTTGATGCTGCCTATGCAGCATCAATAGTAAAAAGATGTAATGTTAAAAATAATAAAAAAACAAAAAAACCTGCTATTCTCACCCTCCGTTGTCCGCCGAGCCGCTCGCGCCTGCCGCCATCTTCCGTTCCCGGCAATGCATTGCAAAATTACCCAGAAGACTTAGCGGTCTCGCGAGACTGCTAAGTCATCTGGGTAATTTTGCAATGCATCCTAGGAACGGAAGATGGCAGCAGCCGTGCGCATATCGCCGGAGCTTCGATGGATCCCAGAGTGTGAGAATGTAACTATTTTTTATTCTAATTATTTTTTTAACAGGGATATGGTGCCCATACTGCTGTATACTATGTGGACTGTGTTAGATACCGTGTAGCTGCTATATACTACATAGGCAGTGTTATATACTATGTGGGCTGTGTGATATACTCCGTGGGCTGTGCTATATACTGCATAGGCAATGTTATATACTGCGTGGCTGCTATATACTGCGTGGGCAGTGTTATATACTGTGTGGCTGCTATATACTGCATGGGCTGTGTTATATAGTACGTTGGCTGTGTTATATACTATGTGGGCTGAGTGATATACTCCGTGGGCTGTGCTATATACTGCATAGGCAGTGTTATATACTGCGTGGCTGCTATATACTGCGTGGGCAGTGTTATATACTACGTGGCTGCTATATACTGCGTGGGCAGTGTTATATACTACGTGGCTGCTATATACTGCATGGGCAGTGTTATAAACTGCGTGGCTGCTATATACTGCATGGGCTGTGTTATATACTATGTGGCTGCTATATACTGCGTGGGCTGTGTTATATATTATGTGGCCAGTGTTATATACTGCGTGGCTGCTATATACTGTGTGGGCAGTGTTATATACTATGTGGCTGCTATATACTGTGTGGGCTGTGTTATATACTACGTGGCTGCTATATACTGCGTGGGCTGTGTTATATACTACGTGGCTGCTATATACTGCGTGGGCTGTGTTATATTCTGCGTGGCTGCTATATACTGCGTGGGCAGTGTTATATACTACGTGGCTGCTATATACTGCGTGGGCATATTTATATACTACGTGGCTGCTATATACTGCGTGGTCAGTGTTATATACTACGTGGCTGCTATATACTGCGTGGGCAGTGTTATATACTATGTGGCTGCTATATACTGCGTGGGCAGTGTTATATTCTGCGTGGCTGCTATATACTGCGTGGTCAGTATTATATACTACGTGGCTGCTATATACTGCATGGGCTGTTATATACTACGTGGCTGCTATATACTGCGTGGGCAGTGTTATATACTACGTGGCTGCTATATACTGCATGGGCTGTTATAAACTACGTGGCTGCTATATACTGCGTGGGCTGTGTTATATAGTACGTGGCTGTGTTATATACTGCATGGCCTGTATTAATGCATCGGGTATTCTACAATATGTATGTATATAGCAGCCACATAGTACCGGTATATAGCACAGGCCACGTAGTATTTGTCTGCTATATACTACATGGCTCCTATAATACGTGGCCTGTGCTATATACTATGTGGCTGCTAAATACATACATAAATACATATTCTAGTATACCGAAAACCTTAGAATCGGGCCACCATGTAGTAGATAGATAATAGATGATAGATAGATAATAGATAGATAGATAGATAGATAGATAGATAGATAGATAGATAATACGTAGATGATAATAGATCGATCCATAGATGTTGGTGGCAGCAGAGTTGACTATACTGACTGATGTAGGACATGGAGGAATTTCCGTACAGTAATTCTCCAACACATTTATCTCTGGGATTACAACGATGGCACACTTAAGAGCCGGTCTTTCTCCTGATAATGGCTCTCCATTAGTGTAATGCACTTGCAGTCTTTCAGAAGGGTGCATTTGCTGAAGAGCTGAGGGTCACGGAGTGTCTTTCCGTATCTCACACTTTAGCTTAGAATAATCAGCTTTTCTGCACAGTTCTGTGTGGGGTGATAATCTTTCTCCAGCGCAGGTCCACATGGAGATTTCCCCGATTATTCTGTTTAACTACAGACTGAGGACCAATGACGGACTACAGACTGCCATATAGATGAATAATACATAATCTACTATATAATTGTCTAAGGGTCACTTCCATCTTTCTGTCTGTCCTTCTGTCTGTAATGGAAATCCCAAGTCGTTGATTGGTCGCGGCAAAAAGGCCACTACCAATCAGCGACGGGCACAGTCCGGCGGCAAAATGGCCGCTCCTTACTCCCCGCAGTCAGTGCCTGCTGTCCATACTCCCCCCCAGTCAGCGCTCACACAGGGTTAATGGCAGCGTTAGCGAACCACGTTATGCTGCGGTGTAACACAGTCCGTTAACGCTGCTATTAAATCTGTGTGACCAACTTTATACTATTGATGCTGCCTATGCGGCATCAGTAGTAAAAAGATCTAATGCCGGCCGCGACCAATCAGTGACAGGCACAGTCCGGCTGCGAAATGGCCGCTCCCTACTCCCCTGCAGTCAGTGCCTCCTCCTTACTCCCCCCCAGTCAGCGCCCGCCGCCCACATAGCGTTGTAGCAGTCCATTAAACCGACTGTGTTACATCGCAGCATAACGCAGTGTAACGCTGTCTGTTAACGCTGCTATTAACCCTGTGTGACAAACTTTTTACTATTGATGCTGCCTATGCAGCATCAATAGTAAAAAGATATAATGTTAAAAATAATTTAAAAAAAATTAAAAATGGTGCTATTCTCACCTTCCGCCGTCTACCGATGTGCGCGTGGGCTGTGTTATATACTACGTGGCCTGTGCTATATATTACGTGGGCTGTGTTATATACTGCCTGGCTGCTATATACTACGTGGGCAGTGTTATATACTGCGTGACTGATATATATTACGTGGGCAGTGTTATATACTGTGTGGGCTGTGTTATATACTTTTGTGGCTGTGCTATATACTATGTGGCTGGGCAATATACTATGTGGCTGTGCTATATACTATGTGGCTGCTATATACTATGTGGCTGTGCTATATGTACTACGTGGCTGTGCTATATACTACGTGGATGCCTGTGTTATATAGTACGTGGGCTGTGTTATATACTACGTGGCTGTGCTATATACTACGTGGCTGTGATATATACTACGTGGCTGTGCTATATACTACATACTACGTGGCTGTGTTATATACTATGTGGCTATGCTACATACTACGTGGTTGTGCTATATACTACGTACTATGTGGCTATGTGCGCGTGGGCTGTGTTATATACTACGTGGCCTGTGCTATATATTACGTGGGCTGTGTTATATACTGCCTGGCTGCTATATACTACGTGGGCAGTGTTATATACTGCGTGACTGATATATATTACGTGGGCAGTGTTATATACTGTGTGGGCTGTGTTATATACTTTTGTGGCTGTGCTATATACTATGTGGCTGGGCAATATACTATGTGGCTGTGCTATATACTATGTGGCTGCTATATACTATGTGGCTGTGCTATATGTACTACGTGGCTGTGCTATATACTACGTGGATGCCTGTGTTATATAGTACGTGGGCTGTGTTATATACTACGTGGCTGTGCTATATACTACGTGGCTGTGCTATATACTACATGGCTGTGCTATATACTACATACTATGTGGCTGTGCTATACTGTATACTACATGGCTGTGTTATATACTACGTGGCTGTACTATATCCTGCACCCCAAACCCCCGACATCCTGCGACGCAGGATTTAATCCACGCTTCGCTGATTGGTTGCGCCCGGCCGGCCGCGACCAATCAGCAATATTGGCACAGGATTTAAACACCGCTTCGCTGATTGATTGCGCCCGGCCGTGACCAATCAGCGATATTGGTGCGGTATTTAAACACTGCTTCGGTCATTGGTCTTGCCCGGCCGGCCACGACCAATCAGCGACAGGTGCAGTCCGGCCACGAATTGGTACCAGATTTGAACCACGCTTCGCTGATCGGCTAACCGGGAGCGACCAATCAGTGATATTGGCGCGGAATTTAACCCCCACTCACAGCGCGACATACATACATACTTATTCTAGAATACCCGATGCGTTAGAATCAGGCCACCATCTAGTAGATAGATACAGTATTTAGATGTCTACAATCCTTATCTCAGACAATGTCCCTGGAGGAAGCTCTGACTCTTCCGGAATGCGCTGATTGCTCGTTGTGGTGCCCACATGTTGGCACAGATTTCGCCTACCGTAGTTATTCAGTTTTCAGTGTATATTACTTTCTTGCTAAATTTGTCTGAGTGTGATAAAATAGCTGACATGAGGATTTTTTTGTGTCTCCACAGCCAGTCAACCGGTCACGTCAGACGTTTTGGTTGCTACAGGAGGCCGAATGACCCTCACCTGCACGGTGGATGACCATGAAGAATCTTCCCTCCAATGGTCCAATCCAGCACAACAGACTCTATATTTTGGGGAGAAAAGAGGTATGTGAACCCCCTGATGTTGCTTGACTCCCTGCTCCCTCTAGTGGTGTCTGCTGGTAGCTACAGTATATTGTGGCATGGCACACTGATACATGTGATGATGTACTGTCTCAATGCCAACGCTGAATTGCTCTTTATTTTTGTGTTTTTACTACTCCTCTGATGCTCACTTTGGACGTGCCCCATATTCATACCCATAAATAAAAGCCAAATCTGAAAATCACACTGTCACGACACATAGTGGGTTTTGGGTACAGATGACTTGGGAATGGGTAGACATATGTTGGGTCTATAGGCCGGGTTTAGAAATGTTGGCTTAAATAAATTAAATTATTTTTATTTTGCCCTCACAGCCCTCAGAGATAACAGAATCCAGCTGGTGAAATCCACTAAGAACGAGCTGTCCATCAGTATTAGCAATGTGGCCCTGTCTGACGAGGGCGAGTACACATGCTCCATCTTCACCATGCCGGTCAGGACAGCCAAAGCCATGGTGACAGTCTTAGGTAAGTCGAGTAAGAGAGAAGGGCATGGAGGACGTGAACCTCCAACCTCTAATTGTTGAATCCTTCTGTCATTTCCTGCTGTAGGGTGTTACTTTGGTGCTACTTTGGGTCAGAGCTGGGCACTATGGCATCGTACAATGAAGAGGGCAGGACTTAAACTTGACCAGTCTTCTCATTACGTTCTCAATGTCCATTTTCAGGAGTTCCCCAGGAACCTCAGATCATTGGATACGATAGGCCAATCAGAGAAAATCAAAATGCAGAACTGAGGTGCACAACAAGTGGCAGCAAACCTGCCGCCAACATCAGGTGGTACAAAGGACCGGAAGAGCTGGAAGGTGAGCAATAACATGGACCTAGAAACTTGCCAAAGCGATGTACGTAACTTTTGAGGTTAGGTTTTCTGCTGCCCCAGTACCTTAAGTATTTCAGTTGTCTTTAATTTTACCTCCTTCTCCCCTCTCGTAGCATGCTGTGTTATAAAAACAGAGATGCTGCAGCAGCATCTCCCTCCTCTCCCTCATCCCAGTCTACACTTTACTTTTTGGCTGTTTTTATTTCAGGAGGCTTCAAGATTTTTAATGGAGTATTCTAGACAAATGAAGGTCATTCCTTAGAGTTGAGCAAAAACTCTTGTTCCCAGCATCCTAGGCCCTGAGAACCTCTTGTGCTTTCTAGGCCCCACAACGTCATGTGAGGCCAAGTGACTAAGCCTCGTGCATTTTCATGATGTACAAGAGCCTAGTAATTGTAAGCCTGTGTACACACAAAGTTATAAAGTGACCTATACATATAGAATATCAGAGCAGGTAATTACCCACAGCAAAGGCCAACACCACGCTGCCTCACTACCCCAACGCACGTTTTGCATCACTCGCTTCCTGACCATTATTTACAGTGTCATGCACTTGTGTTTCTGTTTATGTGCCAGGACTGCTTCCCTGCTGTGATGGTCAAGATCACTTATCCCCCTCAGATGGCTGCTGCACTAGCAATTGTGGTCTCCCTCTGTCCCTTACATGCTCCCTACCTAATGATCACTGGATACCAATCAGTTAAAAAGGCAGCCGGTGGGCCTAAGAAAGGTCCACCCAGTTTATCTCCCTGATCAGAGGATCGCACAATGAAGACCTTTATTTGAACAACAAATATTTTTAAAACATCAAATAAAGAAGAAAGGGAGGAAATGAAAATTAAAAGCGCCGAGACGAAAAATTGATCAAGGTGGGAAGGGGTTAAAAAGCAAATGGGTAACACGGTACGACACATAATGCAAACTTCAGACGAACACTTGCAGTAAGTGATGTGTTCTTGCACTGTCTCCTGCTCTATTTCACCTTGACAGCTGACATTTTGAAGATTTTTTCTATTTTTTTTTTCCTCAATCTGATTTCTGTATTTCCCATTATGTCTGACTTGGGTTTTGTGGAGCGGCACGGATGTATCCTCTTAGCGCTGACACCGTTCTGACTAAAGAACCAAAGCAGGAACCCAACCGCAAGTTTGCCGTAGGGTCTTTCCTCTCAGTCTTTAGCTGGTGGCTACGAGCGGTGGGACATCGATGTAGAGATACGAGGGGCTATTGTTATTTCACAGAGCTCCCGGGTGTGCCGCCGCCATCTTCATGGTGTATTTATGAACATTTCACTCTTACTTTTAGTTGCCCTTTGATGTTACAGTGCAAAAACATTGCCGCCGAGCCCCAGTGTAAGTCATCACACTTCTGAAGATCAAAGGCTCGGTTTCTGCCCGTTCTTAAAACAAAGTGACTAGCTAATCTTTCTCCTTACGTAACCGCGCTCCCATTCAGAAAGTCAGGCATGTAAGAAAACGGATCATCCTAGAACTTCTCAGAAAACAGCAACGGGATTAGGTACAAAATGGGACTTAGGTGTCGACTCGAGACTCAAAGAGCTCGCTGAAGGTCACCACTCAGCCAACCACACAGCTTGGATTTGCACTGGCCCAATCAACCGTACATGAGCTTGCGGCATGTATTCACAGGTGTCACCAGTGTTGTACAGCCGGCCCCCAAGGTTCCATAATGGGGGGATGTCCCTTCTGTCGTCTGTCAGCTCAATTGCGTCGTACCGATGGCATCCTCATGGCACACAAGGGTATATTGACGACACCCACGTGTGCCATTTTTCGCCACTTTACTGGAGAGCAGTAAATTAACAATTCTACCAGCGATAGGAGGTTCATTTACCCTGGAAAAAAATTAACAAATCAATGAAATTAATATAGAAATATTTAAATAAAACATAAAAAAAATTGTAACTATCCGAACTATACCATATAGTAGACACGAAAACAGAAAAAAAAATTGGAATTCAGAATTGATGTTTTTTGGTCACTTCACCTCCAAAAATGGAAAAATTTACATATTTGTATTCGCCACATTCATAACTGTGTTAACGAATAAGTAATAACATTTATCCCATGCGATAAATGACAAACCAAAGGAAAATTGGGCAGACAGAATTGCTGTTTTTTGGTCACTTCGCTTCAAACCCCCTTAAAGAAATGAAATAAAAAGAGATCATAAAGTCGTTGTGACCCCAAATGGTACTGATAAAAACTACAGCTGAAAGCCTTGAAATAGCACTGATGACCAAAAAATAAAAAAGCGACAGTGCATGGAAGGTGAGGAAGAAAAATCAAAAGCAAAGAGGGGCCCACTGGGGCTTTGCTGCCCAAGAGTCAGCATAAATCTGGAGCCTGCCCTAGCTCTTCAGACTTATATGTTACTCAGATAAATCACTGCTTGAACTGCATAGTGAAGAAAAGTGTTTTTCCATCAAAGCTTTTTATTTAAATTTTTACAGATGGGTTTCGTTACAAATTGTGCAACCATTTGGATTTTACAGACTCTTTGTTGTCCTGCACACTCAGCTTTGAAGTGGTCGTGGTCATCAATCAGCTGAGAAGAGCTCATAAAAAGACTAAGAGTTACAAACGATTGGACTGCCAGAATGAGCTCACTGACAGAATCCCAGTTAGCTCATTGTGCAGCCAGCAATAAGACAGTACAGCACAGAGACTATAGAAGGCAAGCACTGCAAAATGTTTAATGAAATCCAAATCTAAAATGATTTTTAGTAAAAAATATACGGATCTAAGTAAGAAAAAAATTGTCTCTAAAAGTGAATAACCCCTCTAAGAAATGTCACTAAAATACATCTGGTACATGCACTTATGGCTCTCTCATGTACAGGGTGGGACATTTATATGGATACACCTAAATAAAATGGGAATGGTTGGTGATATCAACTTCCTACTTTTGGCACATGATGGGAGGGGGGAAACTTTTCAAGATGGGTGGTGACCATGGCGGCCATTTTGAAGTTTGCCATTTTTGAATGCAACTTTATAAATGGCCCACTGAGGTGTATCCATATAAATGGCCCACCCTGTAGTAGACAAAGACAGCATGGCAAAACAAGCAGTATCTATGCTAACGCAACTGATAACACCTGTTTCATGGGGGTGTCGGGTATCGGACCCCCACACGTCTGGGACATAGGATGTCTGGACAATCCCTTTAAAGTATCCAGCCACCTGGACATAGCATTGTTTTTCTTTGTTCCTCTTTGTTCCTCATGGCCACCTTTTCTCTGTATATCAATCTTATCTTGTTAGTCAAAGAGGCGTGGTCCTCATGAAGACAACCACGGAGAATAGTTGAGGGTCATGCCCCTTTGGCTAACAAGTCTAGATTTATATACCGAGAGTTTTTAGCGATATCGGTGTTTTTAAGACCACTGCCCTACCGGGCTTGCCCAATTTTAATTTGACAAATGCCCATCTGGCCCTGATATCACATTTAGAGCAAAGTGACAGCTACGCCCTCTCCCGTCCCATACAAAGGTATAAGGTAACACTAGGAAGCTGTGGGATGTCCATCCATAGAACCCTTCTCATCTTTACTTGCTTTGATCTTCCTTCAGGAGCTCGAAACTCTGAGACGAAAGATGCCAACGGCAAAACCTTCACAGTTGTGAGCCTCATCAGCTTCCCAGTGACCAAAGCGGATGACCAGGTGGAGATTACCTGCACTGTAGGCCACGAGTCAATGCCCAACACATTCAAGTCTTCCAGCCAGAAGCTTCAGGTCCTGTGTAAGTGCCCATTTCTTATACCAATGATTGTAATTGTTGGGTGGTAATCGTACTTGTGGTTGTATGTGGATGTCAGCATCAGGGTGTGGTTGAGAACCACCGCAACGTCTTAGATGGTTCCTCTTGAGCTTAGAAGTTCATGTGTTGTCAGACTCATGGTTTACTATTAGTTTCTGGGCTGTGCTTGGACTTGCTATATTTTAAATGTCAAGTCCGCGTGCAGTGTTGGCTTCAATAGCGGGCCAATGAACCTGTTCTGCCTAATTACTGCTCTAGTGTTTCTCAAGTCCTTTAAGGGGTTGTCTAAAATTAGAAAGAAAGATCTCAGTGTTATTTTGCCAGAAACAGTGCCCCCCATCTACATGATGTACCAGGTATTGCAACTCAGACCCATTCAAATTGGTAAGACCTGAATGAAGGAACAGTTGTAGTCTATAGTCACGAGTGGCACTGTTTGTCAGCTAAGTCCCTTTAAGGAGGTTTTCAAGTATTAGAAAAGAGTTATTTTCATTATTTTAGAATATGCGCCACACTTGTTCATAGAATTGCATCGTATTGCAACTCTATCCATTTCACGTTTATTGGTCTAAACTGCAATACCAGATGTAGCCTATACACAAGAGTGGCGCTACTACTAGAGGAAAACCTGGAACCTTCTTCTTTAGTCTCAGACCTCTAATAATCCCAAAATGGACTTTTTAGGACGATGGATTTAAAATAAACTTCCTTAGATAAGGCTTTTTAAAGAAGACCTATCACTTGCTATAAACATGTAATATGTTTACCAAGGTGTGAATGTCTCCGTTTTCCTGAATCCGATGATAATTTTCTTTTTTTTCTGCGCCTCTCTGTTCCAGAGATATAGGCCCCTCTTCTCTGTACAGTATAAGTCTACTCTTGTTAGCCAAGAAGGTGTATTCCAGCTGAAACCGCCCACAGAAAATGGTTGAAGACCACACCCCCTTGTCAACAAGACTAGATTTATATACAAGGAAAAAAGGGCCATATCTCAGGAACGGAGAGGTGCAGGAACAAAAGAGAAACATCGCCGGATTCAGGAGAACAGCGGCTTTTGCACTACGTAAAAAAAATTACATATTCACAACAAGTAACAGGCCTCCTTTAAAGAGGATTCATCCTTATAACACCCTTTTTATGCTCTTTTTATGTGGCGAATAGTAGAAAATTGTAAACTAATTGCTGTTTTTCCGCGTCTGAGGTTTTGCTGTGCTTGCATCCCTCGCTTCTCTTGTTACCTGTATGTAATTACTGTGGAAGTAGATTGAACAGTCCATTGACCCTTCTACTGTATGTTATTAGCATCCTCCTCACACCAGGAAATGTATAAATGAGGGAAATCTCCTCCAGGAATGGCTCCTCACTTACCAAGAATGATTGCATTAGGTGATCATTTGCACCAGTTATTTTTGGCTCTTATGATGTCACATGTAATTGGTGATAATTGATGTCATCGATGTGCCGAGCATTACCCCCAAGGACTATACCGTATATAGAGTATTTCATACAGGAGCTGAAGACTTATACAGTTATGAATTACTAGATGGTGACCCAATTCTAACGCATCGGGTATTCTAGAATATGCATGTAGTTTATTTATGAAGTTTTCAGAATAATGCAATTTATACACAGGATTCGGCCGGCCGGGTGCGACCAATTAGTGATGCGTGGTTCAAATTCCGCGCCAATATGCAGCAGGACTGCGTCTGTCGCTGATTGGTCACACCCCGCCGAGAACAATCAGTGAAGCCAGGGCCTGCTCCAGGTATTTGAGGGCCCCAGGCGAAAGAGTCTCAGTGGGCCCCCCTCTTTAACACATGCCACGATTCATGATGCACAGATACAGCAGAGAAATATAGCGCAGCCAAGTACCATACAGCCCACGTAGTATATAACACAGCCCACTTAGTATATAGCACAGCCCACATAGTATATAACACAGCCCACATAGTATATAACACAGCCCACATAGTATATAACACAGCCCACATAGTATATTGCCCAGCCACGTAGTATATAGCACAGCCCCGTAGTATATAGCACAGATACGTAGTATATTGCCCAGCCATGTAATATATTGCACAGCCACGTAATATATTGCACAGCCATGTAGTATATAGCACAGAGATGTAGTATATAACACAGCCCATGCAGGATATAACACAGGCCACGTAGTATAGAGCACAGCGATATAGTATATTGCCCAGCCACGTAATATATACCACAGCCACATAGTATATAGCACAGAGACGTAGTTTATAACACAGCCCACGCAGTATATAACACAACCCATGCAGTATATAACACAGCCCACGTAGCATATTGCCCAGCCACTTATTATATTGCCCAGCCACGTAATATATTGCACAGCCACGTAATATATTGCACAGATACATAGTATATAGCACAGCCACGTAGTATATAAAACAGCCCATGCGGTATATAACACAGGCCACGTAGTATAGAGCACAGTGATGTAGCATATTGCCCAGCCACGTAATATATACCACAGCCACGTAGTATATAGCACAGTGACGTAGTATATAGCACAGCCCATGCAGTATATAACACAGCCCATGCAGTGTATAACACAGCCCACGTAGTATCTAACACAGCCCACGTAGTATATAACAATGTGGGCACCATATCCCTGTTAAAAAAAAGAATTAAAATAAAAAATAGTTATATACTCACCTTCCGTCGGCCTCCGGATCCAGCCCAGGTGTTTACCGATGCTTCTCGCGACACTCCAGTACCAAGAATGCATTGCGGTCTCGCGAGATGATGATGTAGCGGTCTCGCGAGACCGCTACGTCATCATCTCACGAGACCGCAATGCATGGACCGGAGCGTCGCGAGGAGCAGCGGGAAAGGCAACAGAAGGTGAAAATATAATGATTTTTTATTTTGTTTATTATTTTTAACATTAGATCTTTTTACTATTGATGCTGCATAGGCAGCATCAATAGTAAAAAGTTGGTCACACAGGGTTAATAACAGCGTTAATAGACAGCGTTACACTGCGGTGTAACGCAGTCGGTTTAATGGACTGCTACAACGCTATGGGTTAATAGCAGCGTTAACGGACTGTGTTACACCGCAGCATAACGCGGTGTAACGCAGTCATTAACCCTGTGTGAGCGCTGACTGGAGGGGGCACTGAGAGAGAGTAGGAAGGGGCGAATTCATGGCCAGTCTGTGCCCGTCGCTGATTGGTCGCAGCCGGCAAGCGACGCGGGATTTCCGTGACAGACAGACAAACAGACAGAAAGACAGACAGACAGACAAACAGACGGAAGTACCCCTTAGAAAACTATATATATAGATTTACTGCATATTGGAGCCTAAGACTGTTACATCTATAGGACAGCCCCTATCCATATGCCCTGAGTAGGTCAATTGGGTGTCATACGGGGCAGAGTCGGCATTGGTCTCTCTTTCTGGAGGATATGACTAAGTCTTTATCCACTTATTTCAATGAGGGCCATATAATATCCAATTTCTCCTGTTGTGGTCATTGCAGGTGAAATTTGCCAGTCACAACTGTTTGTTGGGTGTTTCTGCTTTTATTATGATTTTTTTTTTTTTTATCAAGGTCTCTATTATTAGTGAAACTGGACATAAAGGTATAAAAACCATCCAGCATCTCCATGGATTACATAAAAAGTAAAATAAATGGGAAAATATCTGTGTAATACCTCATTTCTCCTGAGGGGGGAAGTGCTGGGGAACTGAACACTTTCTGCCATATTTTTTTTTTAATCAGATTTTTTTATTGAACAGTAGGATAATACATGGAAATTGCATTATGGTAAACAGTAAACATATATAATTTTACTTTTTGAAAAACATTTTAACCCCAAGCCAAACAATAGCCATTTTATACAAATTGTCAGTTACAATCTCTTCTATGTAACCTAGAACACACACCAAGGGATCTCGCGGTATAGAACAATTATATGACAGTCCTACTTTGTTCAACACCACAATCCAAAAGGAGGATAGCCTGGGGCATTGCCACATCATATATAAGATACCCGTCTCGGACTGCAGGCACCTAGGGCATTCTGAATTAGGTCTCAGACCAGCCTTGAATAACATCTATATAGAAAAAGTCCACCACCAGCACTCGGATAGGGGATGCACGCTCAGGAGTCCAAGGATCCAGTCGGACCCATAATCACATGAAGAGAAGAAGGAGCAGCATCCATACCAGGTGAATAGTGTCCAAAACGGTCTTTATTCAGCGATAAGAAAAAATACAACGTTTCGGCTGGGTTGGCCTTTGTCAAGTATACAAAACATCCAAAGTGGCCATCTTAAATAGTGTGGAACCTGTGCAGGAGCCAATCACTATCAAGGGGCGGCCTTTATTAAATCCCATTAAAATCGCATAATATACATTCATATTGTACGCAACATTAAAAGATCAGACGATTGGCAACCAATCGCCATCATATTACATAAATATTTGCAATAATAACAGAAAAAACACACAGGGAACATAGTATCTGATCGATCACCCAATCCTGGCTCTAGTTGTTCCATTGTCATAGCGATAATTCACCCAATCCCTAGGTCTTATGCATGTCCACATATCGATAGCCCAATCACCATCTGTTAAACAAAAAGGGCACAGAAGCTGCTCACAACCAATCGCCACCTACCCATGTGGATATGTCCGTCCACCTTCGAACGCCGGCGCATGCCGCGTGTTATCCTACTGCTGTCTTCCAGAGGGAGTTGCAGCTTCTGATCAATGACTCCCTTACTGATGGACTCATTGATCAGAAGCTGTCTGAATTTTTATTTGTTACTGCGCCAATAACTCCAGTCCTATACACATTGCCAAAGATACACAAGGATTTGTTTAACTCCCCCGGGCGCCTTATTGTGTCGGGGAGGGGATCTATGTGCAACAAAGTGGCTATTTTTCTGAAAAACGAAAAGATGATCCAGCTTCCAAATAAAATATAAAAGTTTAATCCAACATATAAAAATAAGGAGACAACTCCTGGGACGGCATCATACACATAGTAAGGCTATTTTTCTGGACAAGATTTTGCGTGGTTTTGCTACCTCTGCTCGTTCCTCTATTAGAGACACGAATTACTTTTTGGAGAAATTGAGCACCATTCCTGTGAGTGCTTCTACTTGTATGGTATCTTTCGATGTAGTGTCTTTGTACACATCCATTGAACATGAAAGGGGTTTGGATGCTGTCGGTGTGGCGCTGTCAGGCTCGGACGTGGCCCCGGATTGTGCACAGTTGGTCCTCACACTGCTGGAGTTCATCCTCGGGAGCAATTTTTTCCTCTTTGGGGATGATTACTACCAGCAGTTACGGGGTACCGCCATGGGGTCCAAAGTGGCCCCCACATATGCCAACATCTATATGGTGGTACTCGAGGACCAACATGTGTACAGATCCATCTTCTGGCGTCACGTCCGGGCCTGGTGACGCTACATCGGTATCGGATCCATAGTGGGAGGGGACCCAGGAGGACCTTTTTGATTTTTTGGCCGAAATTAACAGTATACACCCCGAGTTAAAATTCACCATGACGTACTCGCTGGATAGGGTGCAATTTTTAGATACCATGGTTTATAAGCAAGGTGATACTCTTTGGACCGATTTGTTTACAAAGGCGACTGATAGGAATAGCCTTCTGTGTTATGACAGTTACCACCCGAAAAGAATGATGGATTCACTACCTTGGAGCCAGTTGGTTCGTGTACGGAGGATAGTTACGGATAATGAGGTTTGCGATAAAAGATTGGACGAAATGTGTGAGAAATTCATGCGTAGAGGATATCCGAAGGAGCGAGTGTTGGGGCATAAGGATAGGTTAACCAGACTATCTGATGATGATCTACAAACCCATAGAACAAAGACTAAACAAAAACGTGTACCATTTGTTTCCAACTATTGCCCAGCTAGTAATGGCATTTCAAATATTCTGAATAGACATTGGGGGTTACTACAGAAGGGTTTGCCTCACATTCAAGATTTCTGCTCTCGCCCTATTCTCTCTTATAGACGGGGGCGCAATCTTAAGGATCAACTGGTCAAGTCGGATGTTGGGACGGGCAGGGTTGCCATCCAGAGGACATTATGTCCTCCTCGGATGGGCAATTTTCCCTGTCTTAACTGTGCTTGCTGTAGCAATATGCTTAAGGGGGATAGTTTTCATCATCCTCGAACTGGTAAAAAATTCATGATTAGAGATCGCTATACATGCTCTTCGAAATTTGTCATCTACTTAATAGTATGTCCATGTGGACTCATGTACGTTGGTGAGACAACGATGGAAGTAAAAGCACGAATAAGTAAACACAAGAGCACAATAAGAACTAATTGACATGAATTACCAATACCCAAACACTTCAGTAATTGTAGACACTCTATTAACCAATTACGTTTTAGGGTCATAGATGGGGTCCCTGCTTTGAGGAGAGGGGGTGATAGGACATTGAAACTCAAACAAAAGGAGTTAAGGTGGATCTCGGTATTAGAGACGTTACAGCCTAGAGGGTTAAATGTAGATTATAATCTACAAATATGTATGTCTTAATTTAGACATTATATATGCTAGGACCTGTTTGGTCATACTCTAATGATATACATGTATGTATTTGTGTCCTGATCCCTTGCTATACCTCATAGGTGCGTCCATCTCCGTGTACTTTTAAATTTGCGCTTTACATGTTTTTAAATGTTTTTTCTTTTTCTGTTTTTGTTTATATAATGCACTCGGGATTTGATATCCAAGGAACATATGGAGGATATTGGGAATTTTTTCCCCTCTGTCCTTTATCCGTTTTTTTTCAGATTCTCCTGTATACCCATTTCCTCCCTTTGATCCTTGTCTGCCAAATCACCCTGTGATCAGGGCATCCTATGTGAGTATAGGGCGGGTGCCATGGATTTGGCTAAGTCCATATCATCCCTATCAGCGCAGACGTGGTGCGACATGTGGGCGTGCGGGGGGTGCTGGCGCTGATGCGTCATAGCTCCGCCTTGCCGGTCATGTGGTTGCGCTCTCTGCCTGATGGTTTGGGTGATGACGCTCAACCTGCGACGCTGAGCGCGGGCGCTGTATGTCACACCAGGTGATGGTCATATGACCGCTACCTTGGTGTGCGCTGTGCGCATGTGCCGGCGTTCTAAGGTGGACGGACATATCCACATGGGTAGGTGGCGATTGGTTGTGAGCAGCTTCTGTGCCCTTTTTGTTTAACAGATGGTGATTGGGCTATCGATATGTGGACATGCATAAGACCTAGGGATTGGGTGAATTATCGCTATGACAACGGAACAGCTAGAGCCAGGATTGGGCGGTCGATCAGATACTATGTTCCCTGTTTTTTTTTTCTGTTATTATTGCAAATATTTGTGTAGTATGATGGCGATTGGTTGCCAATCGTCTGATCTTTTAATGTTGTGTACAATATGAATGTATATTATGCGATTTTAATGGGATTTAATAAAGGCCGCCCCTTGATAGTGATTGGCTCCTGCACAGGTTCCACACTATTTAAGATGGCCACTTTGGATGTTTTGTATACTTGACAAAGGCCAACCCGGCCGAAACGTTGTATTTTTTCTTATGGCTGAATAAAGACCGTTTTGGACACTATTCACCTGGTATGGATGCTGCTCCTTCAGCCTTGAATAACATGTCCGGAGTTCTGTAGGCCCTATGAATAACAAATAGTTGCGACAACCTCCCAGGCTCACTCATTGAGAGTTTGGGTACGTATTTCAATATTGAGTCCTATCGATCACTGTCGATCTCCCCCAGGTCACTTTCCCATTTCGCTCTGGCTCTAACAGGGTGTCCTTCTAAGAAAGAGAACAGAAAGAATTCGTATATTCCCGAGATCGCCCCCTTCGTGCCTCCCCCCATAAGAATAAAATCCAGCATGAGATCTACCTGTATTTCCATAGGCCCTCTCTTACACTGTGCCCGAAACGCATGAGAGATGCAGCTATACTGATACACCTCAGAGTCTGGTAATAGGAATTCTTCCTACAGTACCTCAAATTTCTTAATTCTACCACGGTGTAAAATTTGTCCCATCCGAGAAATACCCGCCTCCTTCCAAACATGGAATCCCAACATCTGTCTGAACTCTTGTAAAAAACAGTTATTCCAGATGGGTGAAAACCTAGTAAGTGCCCTTACTCCCCTAATTCCCTTTACTTTATCCCAAACCTTATGAATAAGCCTAATAGTGCAGAATTTAGAACCTTTCTCCAGGAAATGTCCACCCTCCAGACCCTCACTCAATACCTTCAGCCCAATCAGTGTCTTCAGGCTACAGTGTATCCGCACCCCACTAGACTCCTCACCCCATCCCCTAAAATGCTGACACTGTGATGCCAAAAAGTACAACCAAGGATTAGGGAGCGCCAACCCACCCTCCGTCTTGAGCCTTTGTAGGGTTTCTTGTTTAAATCTGGTACTTTTTCCTCCCCAGATCAACTCACCAAACAAGGATCTAATCCTACGAAATCTATTCTGCAATATCCAGATAGGGGAGTTGTGTAACACATAAAGAAGTTGCGGCATCATAATCATCTTTCTCAGATTGAGTGCCGTTGACTTATTGGGCATGAAGCCTGACTGATCCGGGTGGACTAGTTTGTCAGTCACCCAAGTCAGCCTATTTGCCAAGGCTTTTGCCAAAATCTTTATGTCAGCCGTCAGAAGTGATATTGGTCTATAGGACTCTGGTAGCTGTAAGTCCTTGCCGGCTTTAGGGATGACAACCACAATAGCCTCTCTCATTGACAAAACTTTCTGCCATATTTCATTACAAACTTTGGAGAATGGACAATTGGCTATAAAGAGCATCCCTCTCGAGAGGACCCAGCATCTCCATAGATTGCATAAAAACCCAATAAATTGGGTGATAACTGTGTAATACTTCATTTCTCCTTTGGGGGCAGTGCTGGGGAACTGAATACATGCTGTCTTGTTTCTTTACAAACTATGGCTGATAAATCCAACCTAGCCTAATTTTGGAGGACCCTTTTGGAAAAAAAATTGTAAAAATGCTCTCAAGTTGATTAATAGGAGCACACTGCTTCCCAGCCACCAGGCCTCCTGCTTATCGGAATCAGTGAGGTCGGGGTCGCCATTGATGCAAAGAGTGTCTCTCTTTCTGGAGGACTTGAACAAGTCTTTATCCAGTGATTTCAATGAGGTCAGTGTAATTCCACTTTTCACCTGTAGTGGCCACTGCAGATGAAATACACCAAGTCCTTCTCCGATCACAGCTGATTGCCGGGGACGGTGTACGCCTGATTTTATGACGGTTTGGACCAGCATCATGAAACTGTGCGCTCTTGGGAACCAGCAATCCAGCCAGCTTCAGAGCAGCACTCACAAGCTCTATAGAAATAAACCTGTAGGCGCTGCTCTCTTTGCCTAAGAGAATGGCCACCGTTGATATACTGCAGAGGTGGCCGGCAACCTAAAAATAGCAAGAAATAACGTTAAAAATCCTTCCGATTTTGAGAGTGGGGAGAGTTTTTAATAACAAAGTGATTGCAAAGTTCCAATCCATTAAAGATGACGAGACAGCCACTTTAATGCCTCTATTAAAGCTACAATAAAAGGAGGTACTCCCAGAATGTTTGCTAAATAGTGCATCCCCCCTGAAATTGGGAGCAGCGCTGGGATAAGCATTCTCTACAACACTTTGCTTACCACATACAGCCATTGCAGCCTCCTGACATTGAGCTCTCGGATCAGCTGCTCCAGCTCTGGGCATTTAACCAGTTCTTATCTCCGCCACGTACACAGCCCTGGACTACGGCATATGCAATAGCGCAGCCTGCAGAAGCGATGTCAGCAGCCTATAGGATGAATACGGAACTTTCAAGTTTCCATGGCAACCACTGCCAGGAATTGTCCAGTCTGCGGGAAACAGAATGTTTAGCCTAAAGGCTGGAATGGCAATTATGTGCGATCTGCCCGGGATTCTCCCAAAGACTTGTCTGTCTAAGGAAATCTTCATTTTTCTTCCCTCCTCATGAGGGAAGAATTCTGGAATAGCTTTTTGCTGCCTTTTTGCAATTCCTCTCTTATTCCTCCTGGAAATCTACTACTAAACCTATCACGCTGTGCACCCATTGTGCTTTTCCACACACACTGACAATCAGTGTTTTGGGCTTATGAGTTCAGGTGAGTGGGGTAAAGAGGTGCAGAGATTCTCTCTTAAATTGTAATCCGGTTCCGTTCACTTCATTGGGAGACATCTGCTGACCTGCTTGCTGGAGCAGCAGGTATCCTGCACCTGTCCTATTCATTAGCCTACCACACTGCCCCACTCGCCTCCCAATGTGGAAGTGAGCAGAGCCGGATTACCCCTTTAAGCTGCCTCTGCACCTCTATCATGCTCTAACCCCACAGGCCCTTCATGAGAAATAACATCATATGTCAGATTTTTCCAGTGTGCTCTCTTAAGTTCTTCACATCTTTAGAACCTGTGACCAATTCCATTTTAGAAAAACCTCTCCTCCTGGAAAAGTACAAGGACGGTGATAACAGGATGCTACTATATCTAATCAATGTACACATCCATTTCCAGGAGGAATAACAGAGGGACCTTAAATATTTAAATTTACTAAATTACATGAGAGTAGAGCTATCAGGTTATCTTTGAAGAAGGACCCATTTAGGACCCGTTTCTGGGAGCCAGAGATTCAGCAGGTTAAATCTACGGCAGACTCGAGCTTAGGCATACTGGAGATTAGGCAGATTCAATCTTCAGCAGACCCAAGCTTCGGCAAATTCAATATTCGGCAGACTCGAGCTTCAGCAGGCTTGAGCTTCGGCAGATTCAATCTTGGGCTTGCTCGAGCTTCGGCAGACTCGAGTTTAGACAGACTGGAGCTTAGGCAGATTCAATCTTCAGCTGACTCGAGCTTACGCAGATTCAAGCTTTGGCACACTCGATCTTCGGCAGACCTGAGCTTCGGCAGCCCCGAGCATTGGCAGACTCAAGCTTCGGCAGACTTGAGCTATGGCAGACTTGAGCTTTGGCACACTCGATCTTTGGCAGACTCAAGCTTTGGCAGACTCGAGATTCGGCAGACTTGAGCTTTGGCACACTGGATCTTCGGCAGACTCGAGCTTCGGCAGCCTCGAGCTTTGGCAGACTCAAGCTTCGGCAAACGTGAACTTTGGCAGACTTGAGCTTTGGCACACTCGATCTTTGGCAGACTCAAGCTTTGGCAGACTCGAGCTTTGGCAGACTCGAGCTTTGGCAGACTTGAGCTTTGGCACACTGGATCTTCGGCAGACTCGAGCTTCGGCAGCCTCGAGCTTTGGCAGACTTGAGCTTTGGCACACTCGATCTTTGGCAGACTCGAGCTTTGGCAGCCTCGAGCTTTGGCAGACTCAAGCTTCGGCAAACGTGAACTTTGGCAGACTTGAGCTTTGGCACACTCGATCTTTGGCAGACTCAAGCTTTGGCAGACTCGAGCTTTGGCAGACTCGAGCTTTGGCAGACTTGAGCTTTGGCACACTGGATCTTCGGCAGACTCGAGCTTCGGCAGCCTCGAGCTTTGGCAGACTTGAGCTTTGGCACACTCGATCTTTGGCAGACTCGAGCTTTGGCAGCCTCGAGCTTTGGCAGACTCAAGCTTCGGCAGACGCGAACTTTGGCAGACTCGAGCTTTGGCAGCCTCGATCTTTGGCAGACTCAAACTTTGGCAGACTCGAGCTTCGGCAGACTTGAGCTTTGGCACATTGGATCTTCGGCAGACTCGAGCTTTGGCAGCCTCGAGCTCCGGCAGACTCGAGCTTTGGTAGACTTGAGCTTTGGCACACTCAATCTTCGGCAGACTCGAGCTTCGGCAGCCTCGAGCTTTGGCAGACTCAAGCTTCGGCAGACGCGAACTTTGGCAGACTTGAGCTTTGGCACACTCGTTCTTTGGCAGACTCAAGCTTTGGCAGACTCGAGCTTCGGCAGACTTGAGCTTTTGCACACTGGTTCTTCGGCAGACTCGAGCTTTGGCAGACTTGAGCTTTGGCACACTCGATCTTCGACAGACTCGATCTTTGGCAGACTCGAGCTTCGGCAGACTTGAGCTTTGGTAGACTCAAGCTTCGGCAGACTCAAGCTTTGGCAGACTCAAGCTTAGGCAAACTCAAGCTTCGGCAGACTCGAGCTTCGGCAAACGTGAGCTTTCTTTGGCTGTTCGCAGATGTCCCAAGAGTCAAATGAGGATTGCGACCTCTGTCAACTAAACACACCCCATTGCATTGATGTGTTTGATGTGGATAGATTTTTCTATGCTCATGTATAAGTTTATTTTTAGATTACGAGCACTTAGCCCACATTTTTTTGCCGTGCGGATGTCGAATGCATGTGAATATTTCAGTTTATTTCATTTGGTTGAGCATTACACATTTTAAGGCTAATTAGATGAATTGCAAAGTTCACTAATTTAATTGAACATGACATTTGAAAAATGATAATCTGAAGACGTTTTCTCTGAGACCTTTCCTGTTACAGAGAGAACACAACTGAATAGTATAGAAATAGAATGTTTATTAACAAATTTAATATGTATCTTACAGACTTGATAAAAGGAAGGCCACCAGGTGGTGAAAATATGCAGGACTAAACAATGGGATATGTATATACACCTAGATTCCAATAATATAGATGATAGAAATATGCACCCTTGGCTCCCTTGTCTTGACTCCCTGCCTTTAGCTCCCTTGTCAAAGCCAAAAGCAAAATGCGTGTTGGGCCTGTGCGGGTCAAACAAGGGGTATATAAAGCCTGGTCAGCATCCTACTCATTGGTATGCATTAGCACTTTTTTTTATGCAGCAGCACTTTCCTATGCATTAGCACTTTAGTAGGCTGGCTATCTTTTTTCCATCATATATGACACTTGTCCAGTATTTTACTTGATGTTAACCTGCCTCATATTCACAATCCCTATGGGGGTTAGTAACTATTGACACTGCTGCATTATTTGTTGATTTCTCTGTTTCCTGCATCAAAATCAGCACCTGACCCTGATACTATTTATTGCACATAAATGCGTATTATATCACTATAGACACCTTATTTAGACACATATATTCATTTTCATACTTTTTAAACACACAGTAATTCATTTGGTTTTATATTCTGTATTATTTTGTTACAGCAAACAACTGTACTGTGCATTAGAATGTATATTTATCCATTTATTGAAATTGTATGTCTGTTTGATTAGGGTGCATATTTCTATCATATATATTATTGGAATATAGGTGTATATACTTATCCCATTGTTTTTGTCCTGCATTTTTTCGCCACCTGGTGGCCTTCCTTTTATCAAGTCTGTAAGATACAGTAGGGAAAAAAAATATTTAGTCAGCCACCAACTGTGCAAGTTCTCCCACTGTAATTGACATCATAGGTAGACCACAAATATGAGAGTCAAAATGAGAAAACAAATCCAGAAAATCACCTTGTCTGATTTGGCAAGATTTATTTTGCAAATTATGGTGGAAAATAAGTATTTGGTCATAAACAAAAGTTCATCTCAATACTTTGTAATATATCCTTTGTTGGCAATGACTGATGTCAAACGTTTTCTGTAAGTCTTCACAAGGTTGCCACATACTGTTGGTGGTATGTTGGCCCATTCCTCCATGCAGATCTCCTCTAGAGCAGTGATGTTTTGGGCCTGTCACTGGTCAACACGGACTTTCAACTCCATCCAAAGGTTTTCTATGGGGTTGAAATCTGGAGACTGGCTAGGCCACTCGATGACCTTCATATGCTTCTTACGAAGCCACTCCTTCATTTCCCTGGTGGTGTGCCTGGTATCATTATCATGCTGAAAGACCCAGCCACGTTTCATCTTCAATGCCCTTGCTGATGGAAGGAGGTTTGCACTCAAAATCTCACGATATATGGCCCCATTCATTTTTTCATGTACATGGATCACTGCTGGTCCCTTTGCAGAGAAACAGCCCCAAAGCATGATGTTTCCACCACCATACTTCACAGTAGGTATGGTGTTCTTTGTATGCAACTCAGCATTCTGTCTCCTCCAAACATGACGAGTTTTGTTTCTACCAAACAGTTCTATTTTGGTTTCATCAGGCCATATAAGATTCTCCCAATACTTTTCTGGATCATCCAAATGCTCTCTAGCAAACGTCAGATGGCCCAGACATGTACTGGTTTAAGCATGGGGTCACGTCTGGCACTGCAGGATCTGAGTCCCTGGCGGCGTAGTGTGTTACTGATGGTAGCCTTTGGTATGGTGGTCCCAGCTTTCGTGCTGACTAATGGTCAAGCTGGGACGTTGCATGTTTCCTGTCATGTCCTAAAAAATATCCAGTAGATAGTAAAAAAGTACCTTATTTCACGTGACTTTTCAGGATAAACTGTCATGTGTGTCTAGATGCAGAATTACAATATTTCTGGCAGCATCAGCAGCATGGAGTGTATTACATGGCAATACTGAGCAGTGTAGCTGTGAATTCAGCTCTGGGGGTAAGTTAAACCATTACCGGAAAGAAACAGCACCAACCGGTCTTTCCAATACATGAGGAATAACACTATTTCTGGCAGTTGCAACATGGAGGATATTATATAGCAATGCTCAGCAGTGTAGAAGTGAGTTCAATTCTGACAATAATGTAAATAACTATTAGCAGCATGTAGGAAATTATATAACAGTAACTGACCTGTCAATTTGTGAATTCAACTCTGTGGTAAACACCTACTAGAAAGCAACAGGGCCAGCCTTTGTGTGTACATGAAGAATAACATTATTTCTTGCCATTATATGACTAGTATCCTGTATTATCACCAGTTTTTCTCTCTGCCAGCTCAATCTCTAGTTTGCAGTTGTCTCTGAGCTACTGGGTAGAGACTATCTGCTATGATGTCTCCCATACACAGTGCACCGAGACAAAACAATTGCGTCATCTCTATGTAGCACAGATTAAAAAGCAGCAGCAGCAGCATGGATGATATTACATAGCAGTACTGAGCACAGTGTAGCTGTGAAATCAACTTCCTGATGAGATAAAACACTTACTTGAAAGGTCCAGCAAGGTGCTGTTCTCACCTTCCTCCCCGTTGGAATGATTATCAGTGTGAAGGTGTCAGATCAGCCCTATAGGTGACATGAACGGGGGTGACGTATACCCGTAATGTGATTAGGACTGACATGGGGGGGGAGATGACTGAGATATAGGGGGACCTCTACATCCTTTTCTTTACAGCGTGGACCTATAGCGCTATACACACTATAGATAAAGGCGTTATAGCTGCTGCATGGGGCTGAAAGTAAATGCTCTGTAGCTGTGTTTTGCCCTGATTTCATGCAATCACAGTGCATTGTGGGAAAAAAAAAGCTTTGTAGGTGGGTTCAAAGTTTTAATTTCTTTACTTTCATATTACTTTATATTCTTATATTACTTAGTTTTGTGTATACAGTTGTAGCTTTATTTCTAAACCTTATGTGCTCTAATTTTAGTAGCCTTATGTTATTCTACTATATCTGTGTGATGGGTGTGGTGGCCTGGCCGGTGGAGCAAGATGGCAAAGGAATGATAGGAAGCGTCTCAGAAAAAAACAGGAGGCAGAAGAATGTCAGACAGAGAAGTGCTCAAATTATGGGCAGAGTTTAAAGGGACACTGTCACCTGAATTTGGAGGGAACAATCTTCAGCCATGGAGGCGGGGTTTTCGGGTGTTTGATTCACCCTTTCCTTACCCGCTGGCTGCATGCTGGCTGCAATATTGGATTGAAGTTCATTCTCTGTCCTCCATAGTACATGCCTGCACAAGGCAAGATTGCTTTGCGCAGGCGTGTACTATGGAGGACAGAGAATGAACTTCAATCCAATATTGCAGCCAGCATGCAGCCAGCGGGTAAGGAAAGGGTGAATCAAACACCTGAAAACCCCGCCTCCATGGCTGAAGATTGTTCCCTCCAAATTCAGGTGACAGTGTCCCTTTAAACAACTGGGATATACTATAGGCCTATATATACAAGTATATACTATATGGTATAGGCAGGAAGACATGGGTTAACCAGGTCAGGCAGAAGGAACTGGCAGTAAGGAACTAGAAATGAAGAACCTCCCAGGGTGAGGAGCATACACAGACCAGAAGGTGAGGTTTCAGTCTATACACATTACACACGCATAAAAAAAATTGTAGAATCATGCACACAAGTGTATATAAAATGTGCACTTACACATAAGCACATTACGCATATATACACAGTACAAACAAGCATATTTTTATTGATTTATTTATTTTACTCACTTATATAGAACCATTAATTTCACAGGTCTTTTATAGTCATCAGGGTAAAAGAAATACAAACCTTCATATACACATTACACACACATACACATAGTACAAAACATGCATACATAAATTACGCACATACATATACTTAAGCACATTACACACACGCAGAAAAATAATGCAAACATGCACAGAAGCATGTATAAAATATGAATTTCTATATACACATTACACACGCATATAAACAGTACAATAATGCACACTAGTATGTATAAAATGCACACTTACACATACACATTACACACACATATACATAGTACAGCCACACACAAGTATGTATATAATATACACTTAAAATATCCAACCGTGGTGCTGAATATTCCGTGTACACGTCCACGGTGCTGAATATTATGTGTACCCGCCCATAGTGCTGAATATTACATGTACATGCCCATAGTGCTGAATATTACACGTACCCGTCCGTGGTAATGAATATTTCATGTACCCGTCCATGGTGCTAAATATTACGTGTACCCGTCCGTGGTGCTGAATATTACGTGTACCTGTCTGTGGTGCTGAATATTACGTGTACCCGTCAATGGTGCTGAATATTACGTGTACCCGTCCGTGGTGCTGAATATTACGTGTACCCGTCCATGGTGCTGAACATTACGTGTACCCGTCCATAGTGCTGAATATTACGTGTACCCGTCCGTGGTGCTGAATATTTCATGTACCCATCTGTGGTGCTAAATATTACGTGTACCCATCCGTGGTGCTGAATATTACGTGTACCCGTCCGTGGTGCTGAATATTACATGTACCCATCCGTGGTGCTGAATATTTCATGTACTCGTCCGTGGTGCTGAATATTACATGTACTTGTCCGTGGTGCTGAATATTACATGTACTTGTCCGTGGTGCTGAATATTTCATGTACCCGTCCGTAGTGCTGAATATTTCATGTATCCGTCTGTGGTGCTAAATATTACGTGTACCCGTCTGTGGTGCTGAATATTACATGTACCCGCCGTAGTGCTGAATATTTCATGTACCCGTCCGTGGTGCTGAATATTATGTGTACCCGTCCTTGGTGCTGAATATTATGTGTACCCGTCCGTGGTGCTGAATATTACGTGTACCCGTCCTTGGTGCTGAATATTATGTGTACCCGTCCGTGGTGCTGAATTTTAAGTGTACCCGTCCATGGTGCTGAACATTACGTGTACCTGTCCGTGGTGCTGAATATTACGTGTACCCGACCGTGGTGCTGAATATTACGTGTACCCGTCCGTGGTGCTGAATATTACGTGTACCTGTCCATGGTGCTGAATATTACGTGCACCCATCCGTGGTGCTGAATATTACATTTACCTGTCCGTGGTGCTGAACATTACGTGTACCCGTCCGTAGTGCTGAATATTACGTGTAATCGTCCGTCGTGCTGAATATTACGTGTACCCGTCCATGGTGCTGAATATTACGTGTACCCATCCGTGGTGCTGAATATTACGTTTACCTGTCCGTGGTGCTGAACATTACGTGTACCCGTCCGTAGTGCTGAATATTACGTGTACCTGTCCGTGGTGCTGAACATTACATGTACCCATCCAGGGTGCTGAACATTACGTGTACCCATCCGTGGTGCTGAATATTACGTTTACCTGTCCGTGGTGCTGAATATTACGTGTACCCGTCCGTGGTGCTGAATATTGCGTGTACCCGTTCATGGTGCTGAATATTACGTGTACCTGTCCATGGTGCTGAATATTATGTGTACCCGTCCGTGGTGCTGAATATTACGTGTACCCGTCCATGGTGCTGAACATTACGTGTACCCGTCCATGGTGCTGAATATTACGTGTACCCGTCCATGGTGCTGAACATTACGTGTACCCATCCGTAGTGCTGAATATTACGTGTACCCGTCCGTGGTGCTGAACATTACATGTACCCGTCCATGGTGCTGAACATTACGTGTACCCGTCCGTGGTGCTGAATATTACGTGTACCCGTCCATGGTGCTGAACATTACGTTTACCCGTCCGTAGTGCTGAATATTACGTGTACCCGTCCGTGGTGCTGAATATTACGTGTACCCGTCCATGGTGCTGAACATTACATGTACCCGTCCGTAGTGCTGAATATTACGTGTACCCGTCCGTGGTGCTGAATATTACGTGTACCCGTCCATGGTGCTGAATATTACGTGTACCCGTCCATGGTGCTGAACATTACGTGTACCCGTCCATGGTGCTGAACATTACGTGTACCCGTCCATGGTGCTGTATATTACGTGTACCCGTCCATGGTGCTGAATATTATGTGTACCCGTCCATGGTGCTGAACATTACGTGTACCCGTCCGTGGTGCTGAATATTACATGTACCCGTCCATGGTGCTGAACATTACATGTACCCATACGTAGTGCTGAATATTACGTGTACCCGTCCGTGGTGCTGAATATTACGTGTACCCGTCCATGGTGCTGAATATTACGTGTACCCGTCCATGGTGCTGAATATTACGTGTACCCGTCCATGGTGCTGAACATTACGTGTACCCGTCCATGGTGCTGAATATTACGTGTACCCATCCATGGTGCTGAATATTACGTGTACCCATCCATGGTGCTGAACATTACGTGTACCCGTCCGTGGTGCTGAATATTACGTGTACCCGTCCATGGTGCTGAATATTACGTGTACCCGTCCGTGGTGCTGAATATTACGTGTACCCGTCCATGGTGCTGAACATTACGTGTACCCGTCCATGGTGCTGAATATTACGTGTACCCATCCATGGTGCTGAATATTACGTGTACCCATCCATGGTGCTGAACATTACGTGTACCCGTCCGTGGTGCTGAATATTACGTGTACCCGTCCATGGTGCTGAATATTACGTGTACCCATCCATGGTGCTGAACATTACGTGTACCTGTCCGTGGTGCTGAATATTACGTGTAACCGTCCATGGTGCTGAACATTACGTGTACCCGTCCGTAGTGCTGAATATTACGTGTACCCGTCCGTGGTGCTGAATATTACGTGTACCCATCCATGGTGCTGAATGCAATTATTGTATTTTCCTCTCCTGAATCTGTTTTACAACCAATATCCGTGTAGAGATTCTGAAAAACGTTACTAACAAACAATAATCTTTTAAGGGCCATTAAACCTAAAATGAAAAAAGAAAAAATCTGCCTTGAAGCATCCATAAATGTGTATGTAAGAACTCCCCCAACATGGAGAGAGGTAAGATATGTGACACTGTAATGTTACCTCACTCACCGGCAGCGATCTGATTCAGTCCTCGTAGCCTCCAGGAGACCCCCTGCTGACAACTTCAGTAGTCTTACCGACAGGATGTTACCCGTGATGTGCATGGAAGAACGGCACCCCATCATGTTCAAACCCTTATCTCCTGCATGTGGTACTCTTACCGAGTATGAAATATTACAAATAGATATAGAAACGTTAGCTATCGGCTCCCTGACAACAGAGGTAGGCATTTTATGGACTGATCAAACATTCATGAGAAGGAATCCTGTCTTTTCTAGGAATAAATAAATAAAATAAATAAATATCTGATATTATTAATGCATTTTATCTCATGGACAATGGCTTAAAGGGACACTGTCACCTGAATTTGGAGGGAACAATCTTCAGCCATAGAGGCGGGGTTTTGGGGTTTTTGATTCACCCTTTCCTTACCCGCTGGCTTCATGCTGGCTGCAATATTGGATTGAAGTTCATTCTCTGTCCTCCATAGTACATGCCTGCGCAAGGAAGATTTCCTTATGCAGGCGTGTACTACGGAGGACAGAGAATGAACTTCAATCCAATATTGCAGCCCGCATGCAGCCAGCGGGTAAGGAAAGGGTGAATCAAACACCCGAAAACCCCACCTCCATGGCTGAAGATTGTTCCCTCCAAATTCAGGTGACAGTGTCCCTTTAAAGGAAACCTGTCACCAGTTCAAAAATGTCCAGTTTTTGCCCATTTTTTTATTCTCACTGTTCCCCTGAGTATTATGTTTTTTATTTTCTTAAAATCCACCATACGGTTCCAGAGATACTGGCCTTTTTATTTAGCTCTCATTTTTATGGTCTTTATAAAAGGAGGCGGAGCAGCCAAAAGACATGCCCTCCAAAGAGTTCTCCTTGGAAAGATCTCAAAAAGTAGCACAAAATAAAAAGGCCCATGTCTCTGGAACCATACAGCGGATTTAATAAAAACAAAAAGTGGAGTATTCAGGCAAACAGCGTGAATAAAATAAGAGTAACAACAGGACACTTCAGACTTGGTGAGAGGTACACCCTTGAACACCATTTTGCTGTTTAACTTCTTAAGGATGCACCCAATTTTTGTTCATTTTTTTCCTCTCCTTCCAAGAGCCATTTTTTGTATTACTTTTTTATTAACTATTTTAATCAACACTTCGTTTTTGGGGTTTTTACTTTTATGGTGTTCATGATTTGTTAAGTCTAGAGATGAGCAAACCCGTTTTTAACTGTCTAGTATGAACCCCAAACTGTTGTGTCCTGTGCTAAACACTGAATACGGGCTTCAGGGGAAGTCCAGGAGGAGACTGAGAGAAAGAGAGATATTTTTCAGCTCGAACATTCGGCTCTCCATTGTTTTCAATGGTGTTTAGGTTCTGGTACCCGAACTGAACTTTGGAATAAAACTGGGGGCGGATATCAGAACCTGAGCTTTTACCGATAAGCTCACCCCTAGTTAGGTCCCTACGATTATGGCGATCCCAAAGATAGATTTTTTTTTTTTTATTATTTTAGCGACCTAAAGAGGTTCAGAGTTTAATAATACAAAAATGTGTTTTGTTTCATCAACGTTTTTAGCTTTCCATCAATGGAACTGTCTGGGGTCTGTATTTTTAGGTGTCTGGCCTGGGGTCTGTATTTTTAGCTGTCTGGTTTGGAGTCTGTATTTTTAGGTGTCTGGTTTGAGGTCTATATTGTTAGGTGTATGGTGTGGGGTCTGTATTTTTAGCTGTCTGGTCTGGGGTCTGCATTTTTAAGTGTCTGGTTTGGGGTCTGTATTTTTAGGTGTCTGGTGTGGGGTCCGTATTTTTAGCTGTCTGGTCTGTGATCTGTTTTTTTAGGTGTCTTGTTTGAGGTCTATATTGTTAGGTGTATGGTGTGGCGTCTGTATTTTTAGCTGTCTGGTCTGGGGTCTGTATTTTTAGCTGTCTGGTTTGAGGTCTGTATTTTTAGGGGTCTGGTCTTGAGTCTGTATTTTTAGGTGTCTGCTTTGGGGTCTAGATTGTTAGGTGTCTTGTTTGGGGTCTGTATTTTTACCTGTGTGGTTCAGATCTGTTTTTTTAGCTGTCTGGTCTGGGGTCTGTATTTTTAGGTGTCTGGTTTGGGGTCTAGATTGTTAGGTGTCTTGTTTGGGGTCTGTATTTTTAGGTGTCTTGTTTGGGGTCTATATTGTTAGGTGTATGGTCTGGGGTCTCTATTTTTAGCTGTCTGGTCTGGGAACTGTATTTTTTGATGTCTGGTTTTGAGTCTGCATTTTTAGGTGTCTGCTTTGGGGTCTGTATTTTTACCTGTGTGTTTTTTGTCTGTTTTTTTAGCTGTCTTGGCTGGGGTCTGTATTTTTAGGTGTCTAGTTTGGGGTCTATATTGTTAGGTGTATGGTCTGGGGTCTTTATTTTTAGCTGTCTGGTCTGGGGCCTGTATTTTTGGGGTCTGTATTTTTAGGTATCTGGTTTAGGATCTGTATATTTAGCTGTCTGGTCTGGGGACTGTATTTTTTATGTCTGATTTGTAGTCTGTATTTTTAGATGTCTGTATTTTTACCTCCCTGGTCCTGGGTCTTTTTTTTAGCTGTCTGGTTTGGGGTCTGTATTTTTAGCTGCCTGGTTTGGGGTCTGTATTTTTAGGTGTCTGGTTTAGGATCTGTATTTTTAGCTGTCTGGTCTGGGGTCCGTATTTTTTGGTGTCTGGTTTGTGGTCTATTTTTAGCTGTCTGGTCTGGGGACTGTATTTTTTGATGTCTGGTTTGGAGACTGTATATTTAGGTGTCTGGTCCAGGATCTGTTTTTTTATCTGTCTGGTTTGGGGTCTCTATTTTTTGGTGTCTGGTCTGGGGTCTATATTATTAGGTGTCTGCTATGGGGTCTATATTTTTAGGTGTCTGGTCTGGGGTATGTATTTTTTGGTGTCTGGTTTGGGGTCTGTATTTTTACCTGTGTGGTTCGGGTCTGTTTTTTTGCTGTCTGGTCTGGGGTCTGTATTTTTAGGTGTCTGGTTTGGGGTCTATAGTGTTAGGTGTCTGGTTTGGGGTCCGTATTTTTAGGTGTCTTGTTTGGGGTCTATATTGTTAGGTGTATGGTCTGGGGTCTGTATTTTTAGCTGTCTGGTCTGGGGTCTGTATTTTTGGGGGTCTGGTTTGGGGTCTGTATTTTTGGGGGTCTGGTTTGGGGTCTGTATTTTTAGCTGTCTGGTCTTGGGTCTGTATTTTTAGCTGTCTGGTTGGGGCCTGTATTTCTAGGTATCTGGTTTGGGGTCTGTATTTTTAGGTGTCTGGTTTAGGAGCTGTATTTTTAGCTGTCTAGTCTGGGGACTGTATTTTTTTATGTCTGATCTGGAGTCTGTATTTTTAGATGTCTGTATTTGTACCTGTCTCGTCCTGGGTCTGTTTTTTTAGCTGTCTGGTTTTAGGTCTGCATTTTTAGCTGTCTGGTTTGGGGTCTGTATTTTTAGGTGTCTGGTTTGGGGTCTGTATTTTTAGGTGTCTGGTTTTGGTCTGTACTTTTAGCTGTCTGGTCAGGGGTCTGTGTTTTGGGGTATCTGGTCTGGGGTCTGCATTTTTAGCTGTCTGGTTTGGGGTCTGTATTTTTAGGTGTCTTGTCTGGTGTCTGTATTTTTAGCTGTCTGGCCTGGGGTCTGTATTTTTTGGTGTCTGGTTTGGGTTCTGTATTTTTAGGTGTCTGGTCTGGGGTCTGTATTGTTATCTGTCTGGTCTGGGGTCTGTATTTTTAGCTGTCTGGTCTGGGGTCTGTATTTTTAGGTGTCTGGTTTTGGTCTGTACTTTTAGCTGTCTGGTCAGGGGTCTGTGTTTTGGGGTATCTGGTCTGGGGTCTGCATTTTTAGCTGTCTGGTTTGGGGTCTGTATTTTTAGGTGTCTTGTCTGGTGTCTGTATTTTTAGCTGTCTGGCCTGGGGTCTGTATTTTTTGGTGTCTGGTTTGGGTTCTGTAATTTTAGGTGTCTGGTCTGGGGTCTGTATTGTTATCTGTCTGGTCTGGGGTCTGTATTTTTAGCTGTCTGGTTTGGGGTCTGTATTTTTAGGTGTCTGGTTTGGGGTCTGTATTTTTAGCTGTCTGGTCTGGGGTCTGTATTTTTGAGTGTCTGGTCTGAGGTCTGCATTTTTAGCTGTCTGGTCTGGGGGGTGTTTTTTGGGGTATCTGTTCTGGGGTCTGCATTTTTAGCTGTCTGGTTTGGGGTCTGTATTTTTAGGTGTCTTGTCTGGTGTCTGTATTTTTAGCTGTCTGGCCTGGGGTCTGTATTTTTTGGTGTCTGGTTTGGGTTCTGTATTTTTAGGTGTCTGGTCTGGGGTCTGTATTGTTATCTGTCTGGTCTGGGGTCTGTATTTTTAGCTTTCTGGTTTGGGGTCTGTATTTTTAGGTGTCTGGTTTGGGGTCTGTATTTTTAGCTGTCTGGTCTGGGGTCTGTATTTTTGAGTGTCTGGTCTGAGGTCTGCATTTTTAGCTGTCTGGTTTGGGGTCTGTATTTTTAGGTGTCTGGTTTTGGTCTGTATTTTTAGCTGTCTGAGGTATGTATTTTTGGGTGTCTGTTCTGGGGTCTGTATATTTTGATGTCTGGTTTGGGGTCTGTATTTTCAGGTGTCTTGTGTGGTGTCTGTATTTTTAGCTGTCTGGCCTGGGGTCTGTATTTTTTGGTGTCTGGTTTGGGTTCTGTATTTTTAGGTGTCTGGTCTGGGGTCTGTATTGTTATCTGTCTGGCCTGGGGTCAGTATTTTTAGTTATCTGGTTTGGGGTCTGTATTTTTAGCTGTCTGGTTTGGGGTCTGTATTTTTAGCTCTCTGATTTGGAGTCTGCATTTTTAGCTGTATTATTTGGGATCTGTATTTTTAGGTGTCTGGTTTGGGGTCTGTATTTTTAACTGTTGGTCTGGGGTCTTTATTTTTATGTGTCTGGTCTGAGGTATGCATTTCTAGCTGTTTGGTCTGGGGTCTGTATTTTTGCTATCTGATCTGGGGTCTGTATTTTTAGCTGTCTGGTTTGGGGGTTTTATTTTTAACTGTCTGATTTGGAGTCTGCATTTTTCGCTGTATTATTTGGGATCTGTATTTTTAGGTGTCTGGTTTGGGGTCTGTATTTTTAGCTGTCTGGTCTGGGGTCTTTATTTTTATGTGTCTGGTCTGGGGTATGAATCCCTAGCTGTTTCGACTGGGGTCTGTATTTTTAGCTTCATGGTTTGGGATCTGTATTTTTAGGTGTCTGGTTTGGGGTTTGTATTTTTAGGTGTCTGGTTTGGGGTTTGTATTTTTAGGTGTCTGGTTTGGGGTCTGTTCTTTTAGCTGTCTGGTCTGAGGTCTTTATTTTTATGTGTCTGGGTATGCATTTCTAGCTGTTTTGTCTGGGGTCTGTGTTTTTAGCTGTATGGTTTGGGATCTGTATTTTTAGGTGCCTGGTCAGGGGGTCTGTATTTTTAGCTGTCTTGTTTGGGGGTCTATATTTTTAGGTGTCTCGTCTGGAGTCTGCATTTTTAGTTGTCTTGTTTGGTGTCTGCATTTTTAGGTGTTTGGTTTGGGGTCTATATTGTTAGATGTCTTGTCTAGGGTCTATATTTTTAGGAGTTTGGTTTGGGGTTTGCATTCATATTGGACATTGCTCACCATATGATCTTTTTCTGATTCATATGGCATATGTTGGGTTATGTCCAATATCAATAGATAGGGTACTCCCCCCCCCCTGTGCATGTCACTTTCCAGTTACCCCAACAAGCTAAAAGTTTCCTCATTTATCTCTGACATTACTAGATCCTATTCTTAGATGAAAGTTTTCTAGTTCAGCCAAAGGAGAACTTTGGGTCTTTGATATTGAGTCGTAGCCCTGTGTGTAATGATTTCCTCATGTCACAAGCTGCACATGTCGATCTTTCATCAGCTCTTCTTCTATCCGCCATCAGAGACAGAATTTGACCCCTTTAACTTCTGGTGTCAGTGTTTAAAAAAAGAGATTTCTTTCCATCATACGCCGGCTGTTTCTCAGTGCATCTCATCTGCTTGTGTGTTTACCTTGACATAAAGGAAAATATTCTTCTGGGGTGGGAGGTAGAGAAGTGACCCCACAAGGGAAAATCAATGCAGGAGGCATAGTAAATGTTAACATTGTAAAGGTTAGCCTCGAAGGAGATGAGATGATGGACTGGAATATCTACTCACATCCGCCGGTGAAAAGCAACGAGGGGGAGCATTATATGGGGCACCATCACCATGGTCAATGTCATCACCATGTGGTAGAGCGGAATAACTCAACTGATCTCCATCCACGTCACAAAATGAGAAGGTACAGTCCTGATCCACAAAAATATCACTGCGTCTGTGTCCTTCACACTGCATAAAGCACCGCAGCAATCCTCTACCTCAGGATATCTATTATCTATCAGAGTCTTGCAAAAGTCTCTTGGCATTTCTGTATATTGCTACCTCACAACCTGGAATTTCACTGTTTTTTTGAGGGTTTTCATCAGTTCATGTACAGATCATACCTACAACAACCTGGAATTTCACAGTTTTTTATGAGGGTTTTCATCAGTTCATGTACAGATCATACATACAACTGTGAACATTTGCTTTTTCTTTTAATTGTGAGGCAAACAACAAATAAGACAAAATAGCTGAAAACTTCAGTGTGCATAACTATTTACCCCAAAAGTCAGTACTTTGTAGAGCCCCTTTTTGCAGAAATTACAACGACAAGTCACTTTGGATAAGTCTCTCTGAGCTTTCCACATTGCCACTGGGATTTTTGTCCATTTTTCAAGGCAAAACTGCTCCAGCTCCTTCACGTTAGATGGCTTCCTCTGGTGAACAGCAATCTTCAAGTCTGACCACAGTTCTCCATTGCATTAAGGTCTGGGCTTTGACTAGGCCACTCCAAAACATTTACACGTTTCTCCTTAAATCACTTGAGTGCTACTTTAGCAGTATGCTTTGGGTCATTGTCTTGTTGGAAGGTGAACCTCCATCCCAGTCTCAAATCACTGACAGGCAAACAAGTTTTGCTCAAGAATATCCATGTATTTCGCACCAGCCATCCTCCCCTCGACTCAGACCATTTTCCCTGTCTCTGCTGCCAAAAAACATCCCCACAGCCCGATGCATCCAGCTTCATGTTTCACTGTGGGGATGGTATTTTTGGGTGATGAGCTGGGTTGGTTTAGCGTCAGATATATAGAGGAGAAAATAAGTATTTGATACACTGCTGATTTTGCAAGTTTTCCCATCTACAAAGAATGGAGAGGTCTGAAATTTTTTTCGTAGGTACACTTCAGCTATGAGAGACAGGAAAAAAAACCCCTGAAAATCACATCGAATGATTTTTACATAGTTAATTTGCATTTTATTACATGAAGTAAGTATTTGATCACCAACCAACCAGCAAGAATTCTGGCTTTCACAAACTCGTTAGTGTTTCTGTAAGAAGCCTCCTACTCTACACTCATTACCTGTATCAATTGCACCTGTTTGAACTCATTACCTGTATAAAAGACACCTGTCCACATGGTCAATCACACTCCAATCTTTCCACTATGGCCAAGAACGAAGAGCTGTCTAAGGACACCAGGGATAAAATTGTTGACCTAGACAGAGGATTCTAGACAGAGGATTCAGATGTTGCTCCTGGGATCTGTTGTAGCCATTTTCCCAACTTAGAGGTCACTGCTCCAAGTGCTCCTATCACCACTGGAATAACTGTTGTCTTCACCTTCCACATCTTCTCCAGTTCTCCTTTGAGGCCCTGGTATTTCTCCAGCTTCTCATATTCTTTCTTTCTGATGTTGCTGATACATATATACACAAAGAAAAAGTAGAAAGCACTCCAATATTTACTAAAACATAAAGAATTTTACCCACTGTACGATTTGCCTTGGTGGCCAAAAACTTCAATTTTGGTGTCACCTGACCACAACACGTTCCTCCATACATTTGGGGAGTCTTCCACATGTCTTTTGGCAAATTCAATTTTTTTTTTTGTGTAGGTAAAGACTATTTTCTTGCCACTCTTCCATAAATGCCACCTCTATGGAGTGTACGGCTTATTGTGATCATATGGATAGATACTCCAGTCTCTGCTTGGGAACTCTGCAGCTCCTTCAGGGTTACTTTTGGTCTCTGTAATGCCTCTCTGATTAATGCCCTCCTTGCCCAGGCTGAGAGTTTTGATGGGCGACCCTCTATTGGCAAGTTTGTTGTTTGTTGGTACCATGTTCTTTCCTTTTGATGATGATGGATGTGATGGTGCTCTAGAGGATCATCAAAAATTGAGATAATTTTTTTTAATACCCAACCCTGACTTGTACTTCTCAATAATGTTGTCAATGAAGCTTCTCCTTGGTCTTCGTGGTGTTGTTTGGAGATTTCCTTGGTCTTCATGGTGTTGTTTGGAGATCTCCTTGGTCTTCATGATATTGTTTGGAGATCTCCTTGGTCTTCATGGTGTTGATTGGAGCTCTACTTGGTCTTCATGGTATTGTTTGGAGCTCTCCTTGGTCTTCATGGTGTTGTTTGGAGATCTCCTTGATCTTCATGGTATACAGCCCCCCATAGAATATAATGTAGCCCCCAGAGAATATAATACAGTCCCCCATAGAATATAATGTAACCCTCAAGAGTATATAATACAGCCCACCTCCCTAAAGAATATAATGCAGCCCCCCAGAGAATATAATACAGCCCCCATTGAATATAATGTAGCCCCATAGAATATAATACAGCCCCCCCCATAGAATATAATGTAGCCCCCAGAGAATATAATACAGCCCCTTATAGAATATAATGTAGCCCCATCAAAGAGTATGATGCAATCCTCCCCCATAGAATATAATACAGGACCCCATGACATATAATACAGCCCCCAATAGAATGTAATACAGCACCCCATAGAATGTAATACAGATCCCCCTAGAATGACCCCACAGTCCAGCACTCTTTGACAGATTAAAAAAAAACACACAATCCTCACCTGACCTCATGCCCCGTGCTGCTGCCGACTCCGGTCTCTGCAGCTGCAGTCTGTCCGGCCGCACAGCAGGTACATGATGATGTGACGACATCGCGCACACGCAGTGTCAGAGGCAGAGGGGAATTATAAGACAGGGAGAGTCAGCTGACGCTCTCTTCTCCATCATTGCATTGAACTGCATAGTTGAATGCGTTGGCACTGGCGGGGGGCAGTCAGTTCTGGCTGGGGGGTGTCGGCACTGACAGAGGGGGGGAGTCGGCGCTGGTGGCAGGCAACTGGCTAGGGGGCCCTGGTTCACCTGACGCTAACGCCATCCCTGCCTCGGATGCAGGGATCTCTCTGACCCCGGAAGTTGCGGCGCTACTACTTCCTGAATGAATATGGAGGGGCGCTCCTGATCGTGACCCTCCGAAAAGATAACAGATTTACTGGATTGTCTAACGGAGGGGAGATTGTAAAAAGAAAAAAGTTCTTCCCTGTCTTGGTGCCACCCCCTGCAGCCGGCGCCCTAGGTACGTGCCCTCCAGTGCCTAGTGGCAAATACGGCCCTGCATAAATGTAATATTTTTATATCTTTTATATTTTTCTCATTTCACCACCTTAGACTATTTAGTGCTGATGCTTCACACACAAATCACATTACAAAGATATTTACACACAGGTTGTAATGTAACAAAATAGATAAAATGCCAAGGGGGTGAATAATTTTGCAAGTCACTGTAACTATCTCCTATAGTCTTTTTTTTCTTTTCTTCTCTCTTTTTTCTTTCTCTTTTCTCCTTCCTCTTTGTGCAATGCTTCCCGACATTAGAGATACCAGGATTTGACAGCACTCTCTGGGGACGTTTTTTCCCCCTAATGGGGGTCTTTCATGTGATCTGCTCCGATATCTGTTCTTCTTTGACCTGTCCTCCTGAATCGTGCTTCAACTGTGTTACTTAATCACTGGAAAAGATACAGCCACCATCATGTTCTTCTCTTCAAGGCGTAGATTTAACTCTTTCATCACTCCTCTACCAAGCTTGCCAACCCTAATCCGCCAGTCTTAGTATTAATTATGCAAATGTAAGGCCATTAGTATGCAAATGGTCTCGGTGCCTTGCAGGAGCCGACTGTTGTATGCTAATTATTCTCGCCCACATTCAGATTGGGTCTCCAGATGACCCCATTAGCTCAAAGCATAAGGTCAGTGGGAATAGTTCCGCTGCTAAGGCGACAACCCTGTTTCCCCCCATAATCATAGTTATTAACATGGAGGTTCTTTACAACCATTGGAGGAGACCATTGTTACCTCATTAGACACATCTCAGACATATAATGTCGCTGGTGGCCATAGTCTACAGAACCTCCACATTATACATGTAGGAATGGCAACTCTTCTATGGAAGTCGTAAGAAATTAGTAATGAAAGATCCAAAATCACAGTCTATGTAGATGTCCAGAGCTGCATTCCCAATTGTAGCGCTACTGCTGGCGCCCCTGCTTGGTGTCCCCCCCCTCCATGCAGGGACACCGGCTTTCTCACCACCCTGGCCCTCCTGCTTCCTGGTCAGTGTGTGCGTGCCGCAGCTCCAGGCGGCAACACTCCCCTGCTCTTAAACCTGCAGAGCAAGCATATAATAAATGCCCTCAGCTTGTAGCTGAGAGGCCCTTAGTTTAATCAGGGCACCTGCAAGATGGCTCCCAGTCAATAGGTTGGAGGCATCTGGTATAAAAGACTCCCTCTCCCCTAGGGAGTCGCCAAGAAAGAAAGCTACTGAATCATTAGTCAGTAAGGTCAGCCAGTGCCCAGAACCCTTATCCCTGGTCCCAGTGTGACCAGATCTGTATCCCTAGTCCCATGGTCCCAGTGTGGTCAGTGCCTCAATCTCGTCCCCTGGTCCTGGAGCGGCCAGTGCTTCATCCTCGTCCCCTAGTCCAGAAGCGGCCAGTGTCTCAACCTCGTTCCCTGGTCCCAGAGCATCTGAGGCCTGAACCTCATTCCCTGTTCTCGGAGCATCCAGAGCCTGAACCTCGTCCCATGTTCCCGGAGTGTCCAGTGTCTTAACCTCATCCCCTGGTCCAGGAGCAGCCAGCGCCTGGACCTCATGCCCTGATCCAGGAGCGTCCAGAGTCTGATCATTGTCTTCCAGTCCGAGAGCGACCAAACTCTGATCCAGTATTCTAGGCCCGTGTGTCTGAACCCAGCCCGAATCCATGTCAGAAACCGTTCTGTACAGGAGCCAGAACTTACAAGTCTGAATGGAGACCTAGCCCTATAATCAGTGTCTGCAGGTCAGCAGTTGCAGTTCTGGGCTCTGCCCAGGAGTGGTACCTGGCAGCCCAGTCTGTCTCCCCATCAGGGGCTCCAGTGAACAACAGGTATCCGCTTAGATACGCCCCTTCCTGTGCAGGCCTGGTCCTGTGGCACAGCGGGTCCACAAATCCACCACGATCTTTGGGCATAACAATTATTCAAACTTCAGAGGTGAAATCTAATGAATAATACCATATGTAACTCAAAGATCAGTACAGAATCAGTAATGTGATGTATGTACACAGTGACTGCACCAGCACAATAGTGAGCACAGCTCTGGGGTATAATACAGGATGTAACTGAGAATCAGTAATGTAATGTATGTACACAGTGACTGCACCAGCAGAATAGTGAGTGCAGCTCTGGAGTGTAATACAGGATGTAACTCAAAGATCAGTACAGAATCAGTAATGTAATGTATGTCCACAGTGACTGCACCAGCAGAATAGTGAGCGCAGCTCTGGGGTATAATACAGGATGTAACTCAGGATCAGTACATGATCAGTAATGTAATGTATGTACACAGTGACTGCACCAGCAGAATAGTGAGCGCAGCTATGGGGTATAATACAGGATGTAACTCAGGATCAGTAATGTAATGTATGTACACAGTGACTGCACCAGCAGAATAGTGAGTGCAGCTCTGGGGTATAATACAGGATGTAACTCAGGATCAGTACAGGATCAGTAATATATGCACACAGTGACTGCACCAGCAGAATAGTGAGTGCAGCTCTGGGGTATAATACAGGATGGAACTCAGGATCAGTAATGTAATGTATGTACACAGTGACTGCACCAGCAGAACAGTGAGTGCAGCTCTGGGGTATAATACAGGATGGAACTCAGGATCAGTAATGTAATGTATGTACACAGTGACTGCACCAGCAGAATAGTGAGTGCAGCTCTGGAGTATAATACAGGATGAAACTCCGGATTAGTACAGGATCAGTAATGTAATGTATGTACACAGTGACTGCACCAGCAGGATTGTGGGTGCAGCTCTGCTCAGCTGCTGCTCATTGTGCTAATTGTGGGTGCGGTCGCTGCTGAACCTGCAGTGTGCTCCTGAGCTCCAGAGAACCACCATCTCTCCACCTGGGGACCTGCTCTCTCTCTTACCCAGGGAGGGAGTGGGTTTCCTGGGATGAGTGAGGGAGCCAAGTCCCAGGCTTCTGCTTCCCGGACCAGGCTGGCAGGGGGCAGAAGGAACCAGCAACCAGCCTGCACATCAGAGGATTTCGGGGTGAGACGCTCCACCAGGAGTCGCAGCAATGTGGCTCCTACTCCCCCCAGGTCTGCAGAGACCCAGAGAAGCCGCAAGGCTTCCATGGAGGAGGAGCCTGCTAGTATGCAAGATGGCGGCCCTTCTGGAGGAAAGCTGAGTGCTCACGGAGGTGAGGCCGACCTCACCGAGGAGGGTTGGGCGCTGCAGGGTCCCCAGGAGTCTGTGACCACCTATGCCTCCCGGGTCATGAGCCACCTCCGTGAGTATGAAGATGCTAGCAAGAGACTGATGAGACTCCGGGAGGAGCTGCGCTGCACAAGCAACAAAGCTGCAAGTTCCTCCAAACCGAGGAAGAATCAGCTCCAGGCGGAGGTAAGGAGACTGAAAGTGGACATCAATGAGCTTGAAGTCAGAAAAGCTTTCATAAGAGAAAAAAGTGGACCGTTTAAGGAAAAACTTATTAATAAAGATCGATTCAGGGAAATGGCTGATAACAGAGAGCAAAGGCAGATGGGGCTGCAGCCTGAGAGCCAGGTGGATGATGATGATGAGGAGGAGGATGACCAGCAGAAAGCTCCACCTGGCAGCCCTCTTAGTCACTCAGAGGCCACGTGCAGCGAGCTTACTGCTGGACAGGCGACGATGACATCTCGTCGCAGTTCTGCTGGCTCTGGGGAGGACAGTGACATCGGCCAGGGAGGGGCGCTAATGGCAGAGATCAAGCTGCTGGAGTCCCCAGTGTGCCTTCAGAACTTCCATCTTGGTGATGATTTACCAGAGGAGGCACCTGGGGGCCAGAAGAAAAAGGTAAAGAAGATCAAACCTAAGCTGCAGGAAGCGGTAAACTATGTATATGCCCCCCTCCCTGTACCCCCTGAGTCGGCTGCAGGGTCAGCTCGCTGTATAAGCCCCGTTGCCCAGCCCAGCCCGGGTTCTGCTGTGGATCCGGTGCAAAGGCGCGGGGAGATTACAGAGCACGGTAATGAGGCGCAGAGCTCCGTCTCTGCTTGTAGTAGCGGGGATGTAGCAGCAGGTGCATCAGCCAAGAGGCTGGACAGTGAGGGCGGCCCGGCGGCGGGCAAACGATCAGGCCACGATGCTGTGGTGCGCTCCTCAGTGGGAGGGGGGAGCGGCCCAGTGTCGGGGGCAGCTCCGGTAGCCTCGGTGCCCTTGAATGCTGTTGCCGCTGATTACTTAGTTGAGGAGCGGCGGCAGTGTGAGGGGGTTGCTGGGGCTGGGAGTTCCGGTCCTCCTCCCAAAGTCCTGTTCTGTGTTGGCGCTGCTGGTCAACAAGATGCTGACATAAAGGATCAGCGGCGCCCCACAGTGGCGAAAGATCAGCGGCGCCTGGTAACAGTAAAGCAGCGGAAAATATAATCTGATGATGCGGAGGGCACACGTAAGACCAGGGGTGAGGTCACCTCCAGTTCTGTGGAGGAGAATCAGCCCCTTGTGCCTGATGATGCGGAGGTCAAAATGTCACCCCCTGTTGTCACTGGTCCAGCAGGAGTGAATGTGGTGGTGGGTATGGATGAGGAAAACTCTTTGTCTAGTGGTGTGGTTGCTGGTTTGCTAGAGGGTGAGGGGGTTATGGAGGTGGGTAATAGTGATGCTGTTGGTGTGGATGTGGTCACTGGTCCGGTTGCCCCCCCGGTGGTGGCAGCGCCTGTCAGGAGTTATGCCGCTGTCACCTCCGGGGGAAATAGGGCATCCTCCTCATCTCCGGGCTCTGGGGACGGCATGTTGCAACGGCGTCTCCTGGAGGCTCTAAAGAAGGGGGAAAGATCACTAATGGTAGAGGGTCGAGAGGTTGATCTATCCTTCTGGATAGAGAGGCATGGCCTCGGGGCCTTCCGAGAGCAAAGAGGGGGGGATACAGTGTGGTCCCTCCCAACAGCCGGGCCGGGTAGTGTGCGTAGGAATGTGGTCCGTCTTCAGTGGAGGGGCAATGATGCGTGTCCTCCAAGGTCTAAAGTTGTGGAGCTCCTGCTGAGGATGGGCTTCAGTGCGATTGACATCTACGCCTTGATACATCCCTATTCCACACCTAATTTTGATGTCAGCTTTGTTCGGCCAGAGGGGCTGGAGCTCTTCTGGTCGAACTATGAGTTGGCAAAAAATGAGCCCGGCTGGCGAGACTTTGCCGTTCAGGTGGTGTCTCGCCAAAACCAAGTCAAGAAAGTGACCGTGATGACTTGTAACGAGTCACTTTCTTGTTATGACATCATGACGTGGCTTAGCCGGTATGGAGAGGTGGTAGAAATGCCAAAGAAAAACCGTGACGAGTTTGGTATCTGGTCAGGGGCCTGGACGTTTATGGTAAAACTTAAGCGTCCAGGTGGTACGGTTGCCCACATACCATCATCTGCCTTCCTGGGTAGGGATCGTATCCTGGTCTTCTACCAGGGGCAACCGAAACTCTGCCACAAGTGCGGCGACCCCACACACTTCAGCGCAAACTGCACTGTGCAGAAGTGTGCACTGTGTGGGGATATCGGCCATCTTGCTGCATCTTGTGTGGAGATTAGGTGTCACCTGTGTGGTGACTTAGGTCACCCATTCAGCCGTTGTCCTCGCTCCTTCGCTAATGCAGTCGTGACCCCGGTGGGAGAAAGCCGTGAGGCTGATTCTGCTGGGGAAGGGACTAGCAGGGGTGAGGGAGCTGAGGGGCCAAGGAAGAAAAGCAATAAAAAGACGCCTGCCCAGCTAAGGCGTCTAGACAAGCGCAGACAGGATAGGGAGCTGGGCGAGCCTCGTACTACTGGGGCGGCCCCTGTTCTGGATGCCAGTCTTGCTGCTGAGGCCCCGAGGGATGATGAGTTGGATGAGGAGGTCAGGAGGATCCACAGGGAGGAAAGTGCCACTGCCTCAGAGTCCTCCCATTATGAAAGTATGGATGAGGATAATAGGCAGTGGCTAGAGGACAAGCGTAAGCTCGGCACCAAAAAGAAAAGAAAGAAGGGAGATAAAACATCTTCTCCAGCTCTGACCAAGGTACCTAAGGAAGGAAAAACCGACTCCCCTCTGGTTGGTCTTTCTAACCGGTTCCAAGCCCTTGAAAACATCTCTTCCTCTGAGGAGGAAGCTGAGGGTGAGGTTCTGGCTTCGGCGGGGCTCACAGGGGACGCCGAGTCTCCTCCTTCTGGGAATGTAAGATCCTTGGAGGGAGGGACTGGCCCAGAGTCCGGAGACGAGGACCAAAAAAATAAAAAACACGTGGGAATGGATACTTCATTGTCATTAAAGAGGGGGAAGGATTCCTCCTCTGAGGCAGAGGATAAGGGGAGTGGGAAAAAGAAAGCCATCTAACTCAATCACCAATGATGGCGGTACCCACTCCGTTGACGCTGGCGTCCATTAATGTCGCCAGCATAAAGTCAAATACAGCTAGATTTGCGGCCTTTGATTTTCTCAGCCGGGTTGAAGCTGACATTTTCTTTTTGCAAGAGACCAGGCTGCCAAACATGGCAGATGTGTTTAAAGCTAAGAGGGAGTGGAGACTCGGGCCCTCCTATTGGTCTCTTGCGGCCGAGCCGTATAGCGGAGTGGCGGTCCTTTTTACCGCACCGGTGGAATGCCGACGGGTTATTGAGTTAGAAATGGGGAGGTGCCTGATCTTAGATGTCCTCATGAAGGGACAAGAGCTCCGGCTCATTAACATCTATGGTCCCCAATCTAAGTGGGACCAGAAGTGTCTCTTTATGAGGATCAAGCCCTACCTTTTTACAAGTCGGCAGGTTGTCTTTGGAGGGGACTTCAATGCTGTCACGAGGCCCCGAGATAGAGGAGGTTCCAGAGACAAGCTGACTTATGATAGCGTCGCCCTTAATAGTATAGCTAGTGAGGCTCGCCTGGTGGATGTCCACATTCGGCACACCCCAGGCCACGAGGGGTTCACCTATCATAGAGGTAACTGTAGGTCCAGAATAGATAGGTTTTATTTAAAGGAGGAAGCTGTCTCTTCAGCAGTGTCTGTTGTTGAGGTGGAGTTCTCCGACCACTGTTTAATTTTGTTTTCTCTGAATGTTACAGAGACCCTCCGGATGGGAAGAGGCTTTTGGAGGCTCAATTCATCTCTCTTAGAAGAAGCGGCGATAAGACAGTCCTTTGAGGATTTTCTTCAGAGCCAGGTACCATTACTGGATCTTTGTAGTAGTAAGTCAGAGTGGTGGGAGATGTTCAAGGAAAGGGTGGCGAGATTCTTCCGCCAGCTCTCGAGCCTCAGGAGTCTGAGCAGGTACCGCCTGTATCAGGGTCTGAGGAGGAAACTCGAGCATCTTGTCTCAACTGGAGGTAGCCGCGAGGAGATCTCCAGAGTGAAATCTTTGCTTATGAGGTGTCAGTACGATAGACACGCATCTTTGGTTTTTGAGAGGGATTACGGGAAGTACCGCTCGCCCGACCCTTACAGAAACTGCAAGATGTCAGTGAATAGTAAAGTGGTTACAGGACTGGTCGACACTACGGGGTCCCTGAGGCGATCCAGATCAGGGATCCTGGAGGTTGTCAGATCCTTCTACTCGCACCTCTTGGGGAAGAGTGATCTTGATTGGGATGAGATGTCGGCTTTCCTGGCTGAAGCTGTCCCCGAACCAGGGGTAGACCCCTCGCTTGACGTTTTGACAGAAATGATCAGGGAAGAGGAAGTTCAGTTGGCGATTGAAGGGCTTGCCCCCAAAAAAATCGCCTGGTCCAGATGGCTTAACATCTGAATTCTATAAGACCTTTAAGGACGTTTTGGTTCCCCTCTTGACTGAGGTATTCAATAAGTGTCTTTCCTCGGGCACTCTGCCGAAGTCAATGAGGAGGTCTGCTCTGATCATCTTGTCAAAGGGTAAGGACCCGTCTTGCATTGAGAACTGGCGTCCCATAGCGCTTCTCAATGCAGACAGGAAGGTTCTGGCAAAGGTGCTGTTTAATCGGCTGGTGAAATTTGCACCCCGACTCCTTTCGGGGGCCCAGCATTGCTCTGTTCCAGGCCACAGCACATTTAGTGCTGTGCTCTGTGTCCGAGAGGCAGTGGAGCAGGGTAGGGCTGGTCACTGGAAGGGGTACATGCTGTCACTGGACCAGGCAAAAGCGTTTGATCGGGTTAATCATGAGTACCTCTGGTCCGTCCTTCTGAGATATGGCCTGCCGGGGGGGTTTGTTGATTGGCTTAATACCTTGTACAGTGGGGCAGAGAGTTTCCCGCTTGTGAATGGTTGGATTGGCAGCTCTTTTGATGTTGGGTCCGGTGTTCGCCAGGGTTGTCCCTTGAGCCCGCTGCTGTACGTGTTTGCGATTGACCCTCTTCTTAGGAGGGTGGAGTGTGGACCGTTGGCCAGGATTGGGATGGACCAGGCAGCACCGGAAGCCACTCTGAGGGTGGTGGCGTATGCTGATGATGTCACTGTGTTTGTTTCCTCTCATGAGGAGGCAGGGTGGCTGATGTCAGAGGTAGATCGCTACTCGGAGGCATCCGGGTCCAAGATCAACCGGGATAAGTGTGAGAGTCTCTGGCTGGGAGGAGGAGATCCTGGTTTTGATCTCCCGGACACCCTTCCAGGACCCAAAGTCTCTGCAAAAGTCCTTGGCATCGAATTTGGCCAGGGGGATTACCCCAAACAAAATTGGGACAGCAGGCTAGAGATCGCCACTCAGAAGGTGAACCAATAGAAGGGTTGGTCTTTGACCCTAAGGTAAAGGGTAAACCTGATCAAAACTTACCTGCTCCCTTTACTGATTTATCTGGGCAGTGTATGCATCTTGCCGGAATCTCTCTGGACTCGGGTCTACAGTTTGTTCTTCCAACTGTTATGGGGGAATAGACTGAACCTGGTCAAGAGGGAGGTTACTTACCGTACGAGGAGACTAGGAGGGTTGGGTATGGTCAACCCTGTGGTATTCCTTGTGGATACCTTCATTAAGATCAATATTGCAAACCTCTGGAAAGAGAGGGCTCCTCCGTGGGTATTCTCCTGTAGGGGATGGTTTCAGCCTTTCTTCCAGGAATGGGAGACAGGAGGGCAAGTGAAGGATCTTCGCACACCGCATGGACATCTTCCGGCTTACGCTACCTTGGTTCTGAAGGTAATTCGTCGGTGGGGTCTGGGAATGTGGGAGATCAGGACTCTGCCAAGGAAACTCCTTGACAATAGGGTTCTGTTGACCCATTTCCAGAGGCCTCTGGCGCTCAGGGACTGCCCAAGTCGGGATCTTGGGGTGGGTCTGCATCTTTTGAATTCTATCAGGATCCCCTCGAAGTTTTGGGACTTGGCTTGGCGCTGCTTCCATGGGAAACTGTGTGTGAGGGACAATCTGAAGTGTAGGAGCTCTGAGGACAGGAATTGTCCTCGGGAGCATTGTGGTACCTTGCTGGAAAGCATGGACCACTTCCTGCTTCATTGTCCCTTCAGCACAGAGGTGTACAACAGGGTGGACGCCTTCATTGGCAGGTCTCGGCTGGCCGGTCTCTCCTATGCGGAATGGGCCTATGGAGCATTCGGAGACCTTGGTGGTCGGGACCGCTGCACCTTATTTCTAGTTAGCGCAGTGGTTAGGTATCACACGTGGAACGCACGGTGCTTAGTATCGACGCAACGAAAAATCCTCCCAGTGGAAGATGTGTTTAGGACCATACTCGGTGACCTGGTGAAGGTGCGCTCTCTGGAGTATGGGAGACTGGGCGCACGGAGGGCCGCTCTCCTCTGGAGGGGCCTCTTCTTTTAGTGTGCCCTAGTCTGGTCATCTCCTTTCCTGGTTGTGGGCTGATGCTGACACTGTAGATTTTTGTTTTGTTTGATCATTATACAGTGATGTAGGGCTGCAGGCGCCGAACTTGGGCTTCGTGATTTGTAATTATTGTGGTGTGTGCTGCTGTATATAATGTATATATTGTATATAGGGATATAGAATTGGGTGTAGGTGTTAGGTTGGGTGGTGGGAAAAGGGGGGAGGTGGGATTATCTTGTGGGACTATAGGACACTGGGTTGTTTGGAGGAAAACTGGCACTGCCTGATCTGGCTTATGGACGTTGGACCTGGACTGAGGCATGAGACGCAGGACCAGCTCTCAGGTCAGTGCGGGGGGTTGGGAATGAAGGATAGCTTAGTATTGTATATATTTGTGTAATTTGTAGTTATTTTATTTAAAACTTAAAAAAAAAAAAAAAAGTTCATGTATATAGTTTTTGTTTGCCATTGTTTATTTTATTTGTTATAATTATTTTGTTTGGTGACCGGACCAGAAGGTCAAAGTAGTTATTGTTCTGTATATACTGTATAATATGTGTGAGAGGAGAGAATGAGCGGCTGGACCAGTGTTCAGTATACTGTTTATTTTCTGGCTAATATTTTGTTATGTTTTCTGCTATTATTATTGTTATGTTTTTCATTTTTATAATAAAAGATCTACAGGATGTAACTCAGGATCAGTACAGGATCAGTAATGTGATGTATGTAATAATAATAATAATAATTTTTATTTATATAGCGCCAACATATTCCGCAGCGCTTTACAAATTATAGAGGGGACTTGTACATACAATAGACATTACAGCATAACAGAAATACAGTTCAAAACAGATACCAAGAGGAGTGAGGGCCCTGCTCGTAAGCTTACAAACTATGAGGAAAAGGGGAGACACGAGAGGTGGATGGTAACAATTGCTATAGTTATTCGGACCAGCCATAGTGTAAGGCTTGGGTGTTCATGTAAAGCTGCATGAACCAGTTAATTAATTTTTTTTTTTTTTAATATAGGCCACACAGGGATCGTTAGGTTAATGCATTGAGGCGGTAGGCCAGTCTGAACAAATGAGTTTTTAGGGCACGCTTAAAACTGTGGGGATTGGGGATTAATCGTATTATCCTAGGTAGTGCATTCCAAAGAATCGGCGCAGCACGTGTAAAGTCTTGGAGACGGGAGTGGGAGGTTCTGATTATTGAGGATGCTAACCTGAGGTCATCAGCGGAGCGGAGGGCACGGGTAGGGTGGTAGACTGAGACCAGAGAGGAGATGTAGGGTGGTGCTGAGCCATGGAGTGCTTTGTGGATGAGGGTAGTAGTTTTGTACTGGATTCTTGAGTGGATGGGTAACCAGTGTAATGACTGGCACAAGGTAGAGGCATCGGTGTAACGGTTGGTGAGGAATATGATCCTGGCAGCAGCATTCAGGACAGATTGGAGCGGCGAGAGTTTGGTAAGAGGGAGGCCGATTAGTAGAGAGTTACAATAGTCCAGACGAGAATGAATAAGTGAAACAGTAAGAGTTTTTGCAGAGTCGAAAGTAAGAAAAGGGCGAATTCTAGAAATGTTTTTGAGATGCAGGTAAGAAGAGCGAGCCAGTGATCGGATGTGGGGGGTGAATGAAAGGTCAGAATCAAGGATGACCCCAAGGCAGCGGGCATGTTGCTTTGGAGTAATGGTGGAACCACAAACGGAGATGGCAATGTCAGGCAAAGGTAGGTTAGTAGAGGGAGAAAACACGAGGAGTTCAGTTTTTGACAGGTTTAGTTTCAGATAGAGGGAGGACATGATGCTAGAGACAGCGGTAAGACAATCACTGGTGTTTTCTAATAAGGCAGGCGTGAGATCAGGAGAAGAAGTGTATAGTTGGGTGTCGTCAGCATAGAGATGGTACTGGAAGCCAAATCTACTGATTGTTTGTCCAATAGGGGCAGTATACAAAGAGAAGAGGAGGGGGCCTAGGACTGATCCTTGAGGAACCCCAACAGTAAGGGGAAGGTGAGAGGAGGAGGAACCAGCGAAACATACAGTGAAGGATCGGTCAGAGAGATAGGAGGAGAACCAGGAGAGAACGGTGTCCTTGAGGCCGATGGAGCGGAGCATAGTGAGGAGGAGCTGATGATCCACAGTATCAAATGCTGCAGAGAGATCCAAGAGAATTAGCATGGAGTAGTGACCATTAGATTTAGCTGTTAGTAGGTCATTAGAGACTTTAGTGAGGGCAGTTTCAGTAGAGTGTAAAGAGCGGAAACCAGATTGAAGAGGGTCGAGAAGAGAGTTATCTGAGAGATAGCGGGTAAGACGGGAGTGGACCAGGCGTTCGAGGAGTTTAGAGATGAAGGGAAGATTAGAGACAGGTCTATAATTAGCGGCACAGTTTTGGTCGAGGGATGGTTTTTTAAGTAATGGATGTATGATGGCATGCTTAAATGAGGAGGGAAAAATACCGGAAGTGAGGGAAAGGTTGAATATTTTTGTTAGGTGAGAGGTGACAGCCGGGGAAAGGGACTGGAGGAAATGTGACGGAATGGGGTCACTGGTGCAAGTGGTCGGGCGAGAAGATGCAAGGAGCCTGCTTACTTCTTCTTCTGTAACTGGTTCAAAGTCAGAGAGTGAACTAGATGCAGTGGGGGAGGGAGGACAGTGCATGGTATGAAGAGATTGGGAGATGATTTCCTGTCGAATATGGTCAATTTTTTCTTTGAAGTAATTGGCCCGATTGTCAGCACGGAGATCCGTGGTTGGGGCCTGCTCTCTTGGGTTGAGTAGGGACTGGAACGTGTCAAAGAGACGTTTAGGGTTATTGGACAGGGAGGTGATGAGGGTGTTGAAGTAGGTTTGTTTGGAGAGGTGAAGGGCAGAATTGTATGTCTTTAGCATGAACTTATAATGGATGAAATCTTCGGGTAGATTAGATTTTCTCCACAGACGTTCTGCGCACCTGGAGCACCGCTGCAGGAAACGTGTTTGCAGCGTGTGCCACGGTTGTTGCCGTCTGTGCCGAGTTGTTTTATGTATAGGAGGAGCAGCTTCATCCAGGGCACTTTGCAGGGTTTCATTGTAATGCTTCAGAGCAGAATCAGGACATGAGATGGAGGAGATTGGGGCCAATGAGGACTGCAAGTTCTTCATAAGTTCCTGGGTGTTAATGGCCTGTATGTTTCTATAAGTGTGGAAAGTGGGGGTGACCTGAGCGGGATGGCAGTTCTTGATAGAGAATGAAAGAAGGTGGTGGTCAGAGAGTGGGAGAGGGGAGTTTGTGAAATCATCCACTGAGCAAAGCCGGGAGAAGACCAAGTCAAGGGAGTTTCCATCTTCATGTGTTGGCGAGTTAGTATGCTGCGAGAGGCCGAAAGAGGAGGTTAGAGCCAAAAGGTGAGAAGCAGATGGGGAGAGGGGAGAGGCAATAGGGATGTTGAAATCACCCATGATAAGGGTGGGGGTGTCACAGGAAAGAAAGTGTGGAAGCCAGGTGGCAAAGTGATCCAGGAACTGATGAGAGGGGCCGGGAGGACGATACACCACCACCACTCGCATGGAGAAGGGGACGTAGAGTCTGACCACATGGACCTCAAAGGAAGGGAAGACAAGTGAGGGTACTTGGGGGATAACTTGGAAAGTACATTTTGGTGAAAGGAGCAGACCAACGCCTCCACCTGCTCTGTTGTCCGATCTTGGGGTATGAGAAAAGTGTAGTGCACCATATGAAAGAGCAGCAGCAGCGGTGGTGTCTGACTGCTGGATCCAGGTTTCAGTAAGAGCCAGGAGATTAAGAGAATTAGAAAGGAAGAAGTCATGGATGAAGGAGAGTTTATTACACACAGAGCGAGAATTCCAAAGGGCACAATTCAAAGAGACAGAAGGCATGCAGGGAATATTAATAAGGTTAGAGGGGTTTCTGGGTGTAGCAATTGGGAGGTTTGACTGGCTATAACATGGGGGGCCGGGGTTTGGAGAGATGTCTCCAGCAACTAGGAGGAGGAGGATCGAAAGAGTGAGCAGATGGTTAAGTGATTTGTGAGAGCGTCTCTTGTGTTGGATGGTGGGACTGAATGGATCTGCGCTGCTAAGCAATGTGAACAGAGCATGAGTGCTATACATAGGAGAGGCAAGGACAGAGGGGCCGATATGGATGGAGTGTAGAGAGTTAATGCAAGGGCGGTGAATGTGTGTGAATGCAGCAGCCAGAATATAGATTATACAAATAAATATGGTGAGTATTTGTGTTGTTTCAAGTGAATAGGGAATAGATTTAGATTGTCTTACCTGTCTCCTGCCCTGTCATTCTGCCATGTTATAACTGCCGAGTACTTAGAAAAAAAAGTACTTTGAATAAAAATACACGAATACAAGTGCACGAATGCACCCCTGCATGAATGCTTCCCCAAGCTAAGTCTACATTTATAGAAGGCTAGCCCTTAGATCTTCCTATTTTTTTTTTTTTTTGTGTTAAAGCTCGTTAGCAATCAATCAAACTCAGTTGAGACAACAGGACACAATAAATGTAGTGAAAGATAAACAAATGTCCAGGTCTACATGGATCATAGACCACTTTGAAACAGTTATGTGATCTCGCTGAGTAAGGACATGCAAAGTCAGATTAAATATCTATAAACACAAAAAATGCATAATAGGATGACTAACATATATAGATATATGCAAGATTCAATGCCGAAGATGGAATGACTCAGATACCATTCAAGCTGCTTGCTGTCAGGGACTGGAGCAATAGACATGCAGGATATTTCAGCTCAGAGAATGAATGATCTGTTTACCTGTATGAAGAGAGAAGAGAAGAGATGCTTGATTATATTCTGCCATGTTATAACTGCCGAGTACTTAGAAAAAAAAGTACTTTGAATAAAAATACACGAATACAAGTGCACGAATGCACCCCTGCATGAATGCTTCCCCAAGCTAAGTCTACATTTATAGAAGGCTAGCCCTTAGATCTTCCTATTTTTTTTTTTTTTTTTGTGTTAAAGCTCGTTAGCAATCAATCAAACTCAGTTGAGACAACAGGACACAATAAATGTAGTGAAAGATAAACAAATGTCCAGGTCTACATGGATCATAGACCACTTTGAAACAGTTATGTGATCTCGCTGAGTAAGGACATGCAAAGTCAGATTAAATATCTATAAACACAAAAAATGCATAATAGGATGACTAACATATATAGATATATGCAAGATTCAATGCCGAAGATGGAATGACTCAGATACCATTCAAGCTGCTTGCTGTCAGGGACTGGAGCAATAGACATGCAGGATATTTCAGCTCAGAGAATGAATGATCTGTTTACCTGTATGAAGAGAGAAGAGAAGAGATGCTTGATTATATTCTGCCATGTTATAACTGCCGAGTACTTAGAAAAAAAAGTACTTTGAATAAAAATACACGAATACAAGTGCACGAATGCACCCCTGCATGAATGCTTCCCCAAGCTAAGTCTACATTTATAGAAGGCTAGCCCTTAGATCTTCCTATTTTTTTTTTTTTTTTGTGTTAAAGCTCGTTAGCAATCAATCAAACTCAGTTGAGACAACAGGACACAATAAATGTAGTGAAAGATAAACAAATGTCCAGGTCTACATGGATCATAGACCACTTTGAAACAGTTATGTGATCTCGCTGAGTAAGGACATGCAAAGTCAGATTAAATATCTATAAACACAAAAAATGCATAATAGGATGACTAACATATATAGATATATGCAAGATTCAATGCCGAAGATGGAATGACTCAGATACCATTCAAGCTGCTTGCTGTCAGGGACTGGAGCAATAGACATGCAGGATATTTCAGCTCAGAGAATGAATGATCTGTTTACCTGTATGAAGAGAGAAGAGAAGAGATGCTTGATTATATTCTGCCATGTTATAACTGCCGAGTACTTAGAAAAAAAAGTACTTTGAATAAAAATACACGAATACAAGTGCACGAATGCACCCCTGCATGAATGCTTCCCCAAGCTAAGTCTACATTTATAGAAGGCTAGCCCTTAGATCTTCCTATTTTTTTTTTTTTTGTGTTAAAGCTCGTTAGCAATCAATCAAACTCAGTTGAGACAACAGGACACAATAAATGTAGTGAAAGATAAACAAATGTCCAGGTCTACATGGATCATAGACCACTTTGAAACAGTTATGTGATCTCGCTGAGTAAGGACATGCAAAGTCAGATTAAATATCTATAAACACAAAAAATGCATAATAGGATGACTAACATATATAGATATATGCAAGATTCAATGCCGAAGATGGAATGACTCAGATACCATTCAAGCTGCTTGCTGTCAGGGACTGGAGCAATAGACATGCAGGATATTTCAGCTCAGAGAATGAATGATCTGTTTACCTGTATGAAGAGAGAAGAGAAGAGATGCTTGATTATATTCTGCCATGTTATAACTGCCGAGTACTTAGAAAAAAAAGTACTTTGAATAAAAATACACGAATACAAGTGCACGAATGCACCCCTGCATGAATGCTTCCCCAAGCTAAGTCTACATTTATAGAAGGCTAGCCCTTAGATCTTCCTATTTTTTTTTTTTTTTTTTTTGTGTTAAAGCTCGTTAGCAATCAATCAAACTCAGTTGAGACAACAGGACACAATAAATGTAGTGAAAGATAAACAAATGTCCAGGTCTACATGGATCATAGACCACTTTGAAACAGTTATGTGATCTCGCTGAGTAAGGACATGCAAAGTCAGATTAAATATCTATAAACACAAAAAATGCATAATAGGATGACTAACATATATAGATATATGCAAGATTCAATGCCGAAGATGGAATGACTCAGATACCATTCAAGCTGCTTGCTGTCAGGGACTGGAGCAATAGACATGCAGGATATTTCAGCTCAGAGAATGAATGATCTGTTTACCATTCAAGCTGCTTGCTGTCAGGGACTGGAGCAATAGACATGCAGGATATTTCAGCTCAGAGAATGAATGATCTGTTTACCATTCAAGCTGCTTGCTGTCAGGGACTGGAGCAATAGACATGCAGGATATTTCAGCTCAGAGAATGAATGATCTGTTTACCTGTATGAAGAGAGAAGAGAAGAGATGCTTGATTATATTCTGCCATGTTATAACTGCCGAGTACTTAGAAAAAAAAGTACTTTGAATAAAAATACACGAATACAAGTGCACGAATGCACCCCTGCATGAATGCTTCCCCAAGCTAAGTCTACATTTATAGAAGGCTAGCCCTTAGATCTTCCTATTTTTTTTTTTTTTTTTTTTTTGTGTTAAAGCTCGTTAGCAATCAATCAAACTCAGTTGAGACAACAGGACACAATAAATGTAGTGAAAGATAAACAAATGTCCAGGTCTACATGGATCATAGACCACTTTGAAACAGTTATGTGATCTCGCTGAGTAAGGACATGCAAAGTCAGATTAAATATCTATAAACACAAAAAATGCATAATAGGATGACTAACATATATAGATATATGCAAGATTCAATGCCGAAGATGGAATGACTCAGATACCATTCAAGCTGCTTGCTGTCAGGGACTGGAGCAATAGACATGCAGGATATTTCAGCTCAGAGAATGAATGATCTGTTTACCTGTATGAAGAGAGAAGAGAAGAGATGCTTGATTATATTCTGCCATGTTATAACTGCCGAGTACTTAGAAAAAAAAGTACTTTGAATAAAAATACACGAATACAAGTGCACGAATGCACCCCTGCATGAATGCTTCCCCAAGCTAAGTCTACATTTATAGAAGGCTAGCCCTTAGATCTTCCTATTTTTTTTTTTTTTTGTGTTAAAGCTCGTTAGCAATCAATCAAACTCAGTTGAGACAACAGGACACAATAAATGTAGTGAAAGATAAACAAATGTCCAGGTCTACATGGATCATAGACCACTTTGAAACAGTTATGTGATCTCGCTGAGTAAGGACATGCAAAGTCAGATTAAATATCTATAAACACAAAAAATGCATAATAGGATGACTAACATATATAGATATATGCAAGATTCAATGCCGAAGATGGAATGACTCAGATACCATTCAAGCTGCTTGCTGTCAGGGACTGGAGCAATAGACATGCAGGATATTTCAGCTCAGAGAATGAATGATCTGTTTACATATATAGATATATGCAAGATTCAATGCCGAAGATGGAATGACTCAGATACCATTCAAGCTGCTTGCTGTCAGGGACTGGAGCAATAGACATGCAGGATATTTCAGCTCAGAGAATGAATGATCTGTTTACCTGTATGAAGAGAGAAGAGAAGAGATGCTTGATTATATTCTGCCATGTTATAACTGCCGAGTACTTAGAAAAAAAAGTACTTTGAATAAAAATACACGAATACAAGTGCACGAATGCACCCCTGCATGAATGCTTCCCCAAGCTAAGTCTACATTTATAGAAGGCTAGCCCTTAGATCTTCCTATTTTTTTTTTTTTTTTTTTTTTTTTGTGTTAAAGCTCGTTAGCAATCAATCAAACTCAGTTGAGACAACAGGACACAATAAATGTAGTGAAAGATAAACAAATGTCCAGGTCTACATGGATCATAGACCACTTTGAAACAGTTATGTGATCTCGCTGAGTAAGGACATGCAAAGTCAGATTAAATATCTATAAACACAAAAAATGCATAATAGGATGACTAACATATATAGATATATGCAAGATTCAATGCCGAAGATGGAATGACTCAGATACCATTCAAGCTGCTTGCTGTCAGGGACTGGAGCAATAGACATGCAGGATATTTCAGCTCAGAGAATGAATGATCTGTTTACCTGTATGAAGAGAGAAGAGAAGAGATGCTTGATTATATTCTGCCATGTTATAACTGCCGAGTACTTAGAAAAAAAAGTACTTTGAATAAAAATACACGAATACAAGTGCACGAATGCACCCCTGCATGAATGCTTCCCCAAGCTAAGTCTACATTTATAGAAGGCTAGCCCTTAGATCTTCCTATTTTTTTTTTTTTTTTTTGTGTTAAAGCTCGTTAGCAATCAATCAAACTCAGTTGAGACAACAGGACACAATAAATGTAGTGAAAGATAAACAAATGTCCAGGTCTACATGGATCATAGACCACTTTGAAACAGTTATGTGATCTCGCTGAGTAAGGACATGCAAAGTCAGATTAAATATCTATAAACACAAAAAATGCATAATAGGATGACTAACATATATAGATATATGCAAGATTCAATGCCGAAGATGGAATGACTCAGATACCATTCAAGCTGCTTGCTGTCAGGGACTGGAGCAATAGACATGCAGGATATTTCAGCTCAGAGAATGAATGATCTGTTTACCTGTATGAAGAGAGAAGAGAAGAGATGCTTGATTATATTCTGCCATGTTATAACTGCCGAGTACTTAGAAAAAAAAGTACTTTGAATAAAAATACACGAATACAAGTGCACGAATGCACCCCTGCATGAATGCTTCCCCACAGTGACTGCACCAGCAGAATAGTGAGTGCAGCTCTGGAGTATAATACAGGATGTAACTCAAAGATCAGTACAGAATCAGTAATGTAATGTATGTCCACAGTGACTGCACCAGCAGAATAGTGAGTGCAGCTCTGGGGTATAATACAGGATGTAACTCAGGATCAGTACAGGATCAGTAATGTAATGTATGTACACAGTGACTGCACCAGCAGAATAGTGAGCGCAGCTCTGGGGTATAATACAGGATGTAACTCAGGATCAGTAATGTAATGTATGTACACAGTGACTGCACCAGCAGAATAGTGAGTGCAGCTCTGGGGTATAATACAGGATGTAACTCAGGATCAGTACAGAAGTAGTAATATATGTACACAGTGACTGCACCAGCAGAATAGTGAGTGCAGCTCTGGGGTATAATACAGGATGGAACTCAGGATCAGTAATGTAATGTATGTACACATTGACTGCACCAGCAGAATAGTGAGTGCAGCTCTGGGGTATAATACAGGATGAAACTCCGGATTAGTACAGGATCGGTAATGTAATGTATGTACACACTGACTGCACCAGCAGAATAGTGAGTGCAGCTCTGGAGTATAATACAGGATGTAACTCAAAGATCAGTACAGAATCAGTAATGTAATGTATGTCCACAGTGACTGCACCAGCAGAATAGTGAGTGCAGCTCTGGGGTATAATACAGGATGTAACTCAGGATCAGTACAGGATCAGTAATGTAATGTATGTACACAGTGACTGCACCAGCAGAATAGTGAGCGCAGCTCTGGGGTATAATACAGGATGTAACTCAGGATCAGTAATGTAATGTATGTACCCAGTGACTGCACCAGCAGAATAGTGAGTGCAGCTCTGGGGTATAATACAGGATGTAACTCAGGATCAGTACAGAAGTAGTAATATATGTACACAGTGACTGCACCAGCAGAATAGTGAGTGCAGCTCTGGGGTATAATACAGGATGGAACTCAGGATCAGTAATGTAATGTATGTACATAGTGACTGCACCAGCAGAATAGTGAGTGCAGCTCTGGGGTATAATACAGAATGTAACTCAGGATCAGTACAGGATCAGTAATGTAATGTATGTACACAGTGACTGCACCAGCAGAATAGTGAGTGCAGCTCTGGGGTATAATACAGAATGTAACTCAGGATAAGTACAGGATCAGTAATGTAATGTATGTACACAGTGACTCCACCAGCAGAATATTAAGTGCAGCTCTGGAGAATAATACAGGATGTAACTCAGGATCAGTACAGGATCAGTAATGTAATGCATGTACAAAGTGACTGCACCAGGAGAATAGTGAGTGCAGCTCTGGGGTATAATGCAGGATGTAACTCAGGATCAGTACAAGATCAGTAATGCAATGTATGTACACAGTGACTGCACCAGCAGAATAGTGAGTGCAGCTCTGGAGTATAATACAGGATGTAACTCAGGATCAGTAATGTAATGTAATGTGTGTACACAGTGACTGCACCAGCAGAATAGTGAGTGCAGCTCTGGGGTATAATACAGGATGTAACTCAGGATAAGTACAGGATCAGTAATGTAATGTAATGTGTGTACACAGTGACTGCACCAGCAGAATAGTAAGTGCAGCTCTGGAGCATAATACAGGATGTAACTCAGGATCAGTACAGGATCAGTAATGTAATGTATGTACAAAGTGACTGCACCAGCAGAATAGTGAGTGCAGCTCTGGGGTATAATACAGGATGTAACTCAGGATCAGTACAGGATCAGTAATGTAATGTATGTACACAGTGACTGCACCAGCAGAATAGTGAGTGCGGCTCTGGAGTATAATACAGGATGTAACTCAGGATCAGTAATGTAATGTAATGTATGTACACAGTGACTGCACCAGCGGAATAGTAAGTGCAGCTCTGGAGCATAATACAGGATGTAACCCAGGATCAGTACAGGATCAGTAATGTAATGTATGTACAATGTGACTGCACCAGCAGAATAGTGAGTGCAGCTCTGGGGTATAATACAGGATGTAACTCAGGATCAGTACAGGATCAGTAATGTAATGTATGTACAAAGTGACTGCACCAGCAGAACAGTGAGTCTAGCTCTGGGGTATAATACAGGATGTAACTCAGGATCAGTACAGGATCAGCAATGTAATGTATGTACAAAGTGACTGCACCAGCAGAATAGTGAGTGCAGCTCTGGGGTATAATACAGGATGTAACTCAGGATCAGTACAGGATCAGTAATGTAATGTATGTACACAGTGACTGCACCAGCAGAATAGTGAGTGCAGCTCTGGAGTATAATACAGGATGTAACTCAGGATCAGTACAGGATCAGTAATGTAATGTATGTGCACAGAGACTGCACCAGCAGAATAGTGAGTGCAGGTCTGGAGTATAATACAGGATGTAACTCAGGATCAGTACAGGATCAGTAATGTATGTACACGGTGACTGCTCCAGCAGAATAGTGAGTGCAGCTCTGGGGTATAATACAGGATGTAACTCAGGATCAGTACAGGATCAGTAATGTGATGTATGTACACAGTGACTGCACCAGCAGAATAGTGAGTGCAGCTCTGGGGTATAATACAGGATGTAACTCAGGATCAGTACAGGATCAGTAATGTAATGTATGTACACAGTGACTGCACCAGCAGAATAGTGAGTGCGGCTCTGGAGTATAATACAGGATGTAACTCAGGATCAGTAATGTAATGTAATGTATGTACACAGTGACTGCACCAGCAGAATAGTGAGTGCAGCTCTGGGGTATAATACAGGATGTAACTCAGGATCAGTACAGGATCAGTAATGTAATGTATGTACACAGTGACTGCACCAGCAGAATAGTGAGTGCGGCTCTGGAGTATAATACAGGATGTAACTCAGGATCAGTAATGTAATGTAATGTATGTACACAGTAACTGCACCAGCAGAATAGTAAGTGCAGCTCTGGAGCATAATACAGGATGTAACCCAGGATCAGTACAGGATCAGTAATGTAATGTATGTACAATGTGACTGCACCAGCAGAATAGTGAGTGCAGCTCTGGGGTATAATACAGGATGTAACTCAGGATCAGTACAGGATCAGTAATGTAATGTATGTACAAAGTGACTGCACCAGCAGAACAGTGAGTGCAGCTCTGGGGTATAATACAGGATGTAACTCAGGATCAGTACAGGATCAGCAATGTAATGTATGTACAAAGTGACTGCACGAGCAGAATAGTGAGTGCAGCTCTGGGGTATAATACAGGATGTAACTGAGGATCAGTACAGGATCAGTAATGTAATGTATGTACACAGTGACTGCACCAGTAGAATAGTGAGCGCAGCTCTGGAGTATAATACAGGATGTAACTCAGGATCAGCACAGGATCAGTAATGTAATGTATGTGCACAGAGACTGCACCAGCAGAATAGTGAGTGCAGGTCTGGAGTATAATACAGGATGTAACTCAGGATCAGTACAGGATCAGTAATGTATGTACACGGTGACTGCTCCAGCAGAATAGTGAGTGCAGCTCTGGGGTATAATACAGGATGTAACTCAGGATCAGTACAGGATCAGTAATGTGATGTATGTACACAGTGACTGCACCAGCAGAATAGTGAGTGCAGCTCTGGGGTATAATACAGGATGTAACTCAGGATCAGTACAGGGTCAGTAATGTAATGTATGTAATTACCTTGATACATTACCAGTATATAGATGACCATACATTATGGTTATTGAGTAGCATTATTGCCTATAATGTTTTTCTTCTCAGACCTTGTCTTATCTTCAGAGACAATGAGAGGATATCAAATTTTAATTAGTAAATGTGTGACCAAGTTGTGTTGCATTGGTCTGACAGTCAGTGGCTGGCTCCTTTTGGCTTGTGATTGGGGTGCGGAGATTAACAGGCAGAGATATTTCATTATAAACATAACAATGCCCGTTAGTGTGACATTATTACCTTCCAAGAGCTATTTATAAATAATTGATCGTTAACTTTAAAAGGCAACGATTCTGCCGCTCCCTCCTGTTCTTCCGTCTCTCTGGGTAATGTCACACACGAGACTGCAGCAGATCAATCTTTAATGGCAATAACCCTCTTAGAGGATAATGACTTTTTTATTTTTCTTATCTTTGATTATTTTTAGGACCCTTGAAAACGTAGCGACACTTCGAGCACTGTTCCCCAAAGTTATATGTTGTGTATGGCGGGCATCGAGAGTAGGCAATCTACAAGGTGCCAGTATAGAGGTAACACCATCGGATTAGAGAGTCGTTTTTGAAGCTCTGTGGTTTTTCAAGTTTTGAGGCAAAGGTTTCCAGAATGTTGGGAAGCATTTTATTGGCTCTCCAAGCAGGTTGGAGGTCTTTAGACTAGGAAATAGTTTTTGGTGGAAAAGTTTTGCATTACGAGCTAAGGTTTCCAACATGCGGCTTTCCAGCATTTCTGACCTAGAATGCATCATTACTCTTCTGTTTTAAGCTAACAGCCATGTATGACGGCTTTCAGGAAAGCTCAGGATCATAGTTTTGTAGTAGTCGGAGGTCTTTATGTTGGAGACTACTGGTCTAGACTAGAAAATAGTTTTCTAACGTCATTGTTATGATAGTGTAGCAACTCACTCTGGAAAATAGGTAACACAATAAAATCTGCAAGTGACCCTGCTGGTTCCTGTACGGACTAGATATCCTGACCCTGCAGACCCTAGTGGCACCTGCTTGAGTTGAGATAGACCTAACCACAGATATAGATGATGGCACTCAGACCTATGCTGCCTGAAAGGCTGTTGAGAACTTCACGTTCCTCCAAAAAAAACAGAGGGCAGAGCAGAGTGTGAATTACCGACAGAAAGGAAAGTGTGCTGAAATAGAAAGAGATCCCAGAGTGAGTAAAACCAACACAAAATACAAAATAAATAAAGGATTAAGTACATACTGTTAGAGAATAAGATTAATGCTTGTCATGGGCTGCAGTTCTCACCGTTACCTCTGTGTGAGGCAGTCATGTGTGACCTGCAGTAACATTACTGACGTCACTGATCGCAGAGAGAGCTTTCTCACTGAATGAGTGGTGACATTAGTAAGGTTACCGCATGTTACTGGTGGCGGTTCTCACAGTGACCTCTGTGTGAGCTGGCCATATGTGACCTGCAGTAACTTTACTGACATCACCACTCGCAGAGGTAGAACTTTCTCACTGCCTGGAGTGTAAATGTGTTGTATGTAGTGATTACCTGGTGAAAGATATCCTTCATCGCTTCCAAGTGTGACATCACTCTCCCCGTGGAGAAAGCAATGCCACTGTGACCGCCAGGACCCTGGGGCGTCAAACTCCCCCCCATGTTAAATCCAGTACTTCTGGACTGGGAAAAGAAAAGAACAATTAACAGGTATTAAAAGACATGCAAAGTTTTGATATGCATTATAAACAGGTAAATTAATATAACTTAAGCTTCCCTTTGTGGGAGGAATTAATTCTTTAACGGTGACTACTCTTATGGGTATACTATCTTTTTAAGACTTCAAAGTGCAAAATAAACACCAACTTTATTTTCATTCACTATCTCTTCACTATAATATTTAATACTATCTGAAAACTCCCACTTTAATATGCAATGCTATCTGCTTACTTCTCTGCAATACTCAATATTATCTGCATATATTAACTATCTGATATTTAAACTATTACTCTGACTAATTTTTCTCACAATATCAAACACTATCCCTTTAATACAGTGCAACAAGGTCAACATTCTTTACTGAGGTAGTGCAATTAAAGGTGCAAATGATATTCAAGTCAATAACTTTTCAACAACAGCAATGACGCGAGGGACCCGTTATCAACCCCCAACGTAGGCTTGGGCAGGCTACAAGGTGTGTATCTAGACCCGGTGTTCTGCCACGCCAACGGGTTTTGCTTCAGGTCTTCTGTAAAAAAATTCTAATTTTTAAAGTAACATTTGAAACGGTCCCTTTAAGAGCTTTAGGTAAAACCAGTAGAAAGCCCCTTAAGAAATGCCAACTATTTACAATACAGTTCTTGAATCATTCACTGTTCATGGTCCTCTTGTCCTTTTAACAAATAAACTGTTAACAGTAACCTGGCCAGGTTAATTGAAACTTTCAAACAGTTAACTTATCCACAGTTATATCAAACGTGCAGATTTAGTCTTTCTTTTTCCAGGGTTGCTCAGGATGGCTGCTATTTCCTGAACAGGAAAACTGAGGATGATAGCGTTCCACTGGTACTGCACACCAGGGTCTGCTAGCTGGTTCCACTACTGTTGTCTGTGTGGATTGATCGCATTTGGGCATTGGCTTGGCCTGCTGCGCTTGTAGGGACTGAGGACGTTACACGTCTTTTGCAATCCAGCGCATACCACCTCTTTTCACCTATATGGCGGGTGTAGGTTACCCAGTCACCAGCGTTGAGGTCCCTGTCAGGGTGTCCCTCTATTAAATGGGATTCCACATCCCTCCAGTTGATAAAGATCTCGTTGATCATGCCGGCTTCTTTAATGAATCCCCAGACTCGCTGTTTGCTGAATACAACTACCTCCCCTTGCCGCAGTGGTCCTCTTTCTGCCCGTGGGATCTTACGTATGCGGGCCTTCCCTGCCAGATTCCTCTCCTCAAACGCCGCTTCACGGGCCAGGGATTCCTGTCTCTCCCTCTCCTCCCGGCGCCTGCAGTGCTCCAGACAGGTAATCATGGGGATCTCACCCTGGAGCACGATCATGTCTTCCTCCGTGGGTCCCTCTACAAATACCATGGGCTTTGGGGTCCACTAAGGAGATTAGTGGAGCTGTCATCTGCCTCTGGCGGCCGTCATCCCGCGGTAGCCGGTGACATGTTCGTCCAGGTGGCGGTGCTTGCGGGATCGGAAAGGGGCCTGTCGTCAGGCCCAGGAGTTGGCGTAGAGCTGGCGGCTGGGATACCCTCAAGGTGTGGAGGCATGTCCTCGAGGGCTTTGTAACCCTGGTCGGATGTATACAGCGGGGGAGGTGAGCCAGGAATGTCTATCAGGCTTTCCACCATCGGGGTTGTCAGCGTCATGCCCCTTACCTCTGTCTCCGGAGCACCGGAACTGCTTTTCGGCTCCGGACCGGTCAGGGTAGCTAGCAGTCATCCGTCAAGACTTCCTATGAAGGCCTCTCTCCGCCCGGCCATGGTTTCCTGCTGTATCCATGTGAGTTGTCGGGTCAGTTCCTCCACTTTCTCCGCATGAGGTGCGGGTTTATCATCGGTGACGGGTAGTTCTTGCAGGTTCCGGCTGGGAGAGTCCTCTTGCTCCATCCCACGCTTACCTCTCTACGCCATGTTGATTCCCGCTTCTGCCTCCTCGGTGTTGTTTCCTACGGTTTTGCTGTACCACGCCCGTCTTCATAGGCGGTTCCTTTTCTTCTCTCCACCATCCCAGATCAGGAGGCGGACCTCTCTTGTTGATGGGCATACTTCTCTCACATAGTATTACTGATGAGGGGCGGCCATGGTTTTCGCGCTGTTCCTGCAGATGCCGACCACAACAACGCACCCATTTCCTCCTGCACGCCACATGGTGCTATAATGGCAGCAATTTTGACGCAATTTACAGTTGAATTACCACACTGCAAATCACAGTCTCTTAGGCGCACAAGACCCGATTTTGCGGGTCGGTTTCTTCCTGCTCATGACACACTGCTTAAAGGGGTCCTCTGGGGTGATGGTATGGCAGCTAGATGGTATAACTTCCCACAGGTGAATTAAGTCCCCAGGGCTCCCGTGTGTAGATGGTAGATGGTGAAGATGGTGGGTAGTGCGATGAAGAATGAGAACACAGGTTTGCAATGTGGTTTACTGTAGGCTTCAGGCAACCACAGTCCAGGGCACCAGATCACTGGACAGACAGGGTCCGGCCGGCTTGGAAGCGAATCCAGAGTCTCCCTTACCAGGTGGAGATCAATGACTTCCTCCAAGTGTGGTGGTGATGTAGTCCCTTACTGCCTAAGGCTTCCAATAAGGTCCTCACAGTCTCACAGTTCCTCTCTGTCCCCAATAAAGGTTAGGACACAACACGTATGACAGGTGAACTGGGCCTTTTTTCAGGGTCTCTCTCATGACCCAGGCCCTATAGATATCACTGTGTCTCCTGGGTATCAATGCAGAGAGCTTTCCTGTCGGTTTCAGCTATGCCACTATAGAGTTCAGCACGCCACGGTCTTCCGGCTACCGGAATCTGCACTAGCCAGGGAGGTAGCCACTTCTCAGCTCTGCTCCACTGGTGTTGTTCTCCTGCGCTTTCTCCCTCCTGCACTCTTTCTACAAGCGGTTCTTTCTTTCTGTTTCCTTCTTCCTCCAGGAGCTGTAGTACTTTGGACTACACGGCCCCTTCAAACTTTCTGGCACTCATTGCCTGTCTGCTCTCTTCAGGTCCCCTGACAGTCTGTACTGTCTGCTGTCTGGGACGACCCGTCTGCTTTCCCTCCAAAACCAGAATATATTTATAGGGAAGTTCACCCTGAATCTGGGTTCAGAGCTCCCCCTTCCGGTCTGGAGTGTGAACGTGTTGTAAGTAGTGATTACCTGGTGAAAGATATCCTTCATTGCTTCCAAGCGTGACATCACTCTACCCGTGGAGAAAGCAATGCCACTGTGATGGCCAGGACCCTGGGGCATCACAGGTACGAGCGGTGTTGTTAGTAATGTTACCACATGTCACGTGCGGCAGTTCTCACAGTAACCTCTGTGTGAGCCGGCCATGTGTGACCTGTGGTAACATTACTGGCATCACCGCTCGCAGAGGGATAACTTTCTTACAGTACGAGCGGTGTTGTCAGTAATGTTACCGCATGTCATGTGAGGTAGTTTTTATGGTAACCTCTGTGTGTGCCGGCCATGTGTGACCTGCAGTAACATTACTGGCATCACCGCTCGCAGAGGGAGAACTTTTTACGGTATATCAGTAAGGTTACCAAAGTTCCAAGGCCGCATGATAATAGTTGTAGTAAGCAACCGGTGGCTGGGAAAATCGCTAACTGTACTGTTTTCCCCATCCGCAGGAGAATTTCATTCAGATACATTTCAGACAGATGTCACACGGATATCATCACACATGGGGTGTTGTGCCGGAAAATAAAAGACACTTTCTGTGTGAAAAACCTGACGTGCACTCCACCATTGAATACAATGGGTGTGTGTGTGTGTCCATATTTGCGTTCCTTAAAAAATGGACGTATGAAGTGGGCCTTAAACAAACCAAGATTATAATTATGAGAAATAAAAGCACAAACAGGATCAGCTGGTGAAGAATCAGGAACGGCATAGAAATAGCACAAGAGATGTAAGAAAACCAAATAATAAATGGAAGCTCTCAGCAGTTTGCTGGGAGTTTCAGTAGGATGTGGTGCTGCCAAACTGGCTGCAGTAGTGAGCAGATGTCACCCGCTGAGCTGCTGGACAGGACACATAACTAGTACGCCTTACTGGACAGCACGACCGAAATGCAAGTATTCCGGGCTGCTAGGTCGTGTGCCACCCGGAAATATTGGCCATGGTGACATCTCTTCTCTAACCATTGCCTTCGGCAGAATGAATGTTTTGTAGCAATGTTTAGAGCAATAATCTTTAATGTTTTTGGACAATGGTCTCCATCCAGTGGTTCTTAAACAGTAGCTAAACTCCTACCCTGCCCATACAGTGAGAGAGTGACCATTTCACTGAGAGCTCCTTACATTATAAAAAGGAGACTAGACTAGGTTGTGCATCTAAAAAAACGATGCCTACAGGCCACCATGGGGCCATACTTCATAGATGAAGTTATATTGAGTGATGAAGCTGTAACGACTAGGGTTGAGCGACCTTGACCTTTTTAGAGTCGAGCCGTGTTTCGCGAAACCCGACTATCTTAGAAGTCGAGTCGAGTGGAATCGGCCGATTATCGCGAAAAGTCGGGTATCGCCCGAAACACGAAACCCAATGCAAGTCAATGGGGGAGCATAGTCGGCAGTGAGTGGAGGCCAGGAAAACACCTACACTGCCCATTTTAATGGCAAAAACATCCATTCTTGTTAAAGAAGCTTGTCAATCGTAATTTACCTTATAATAATTGGAAGGCATTTGAAATTGGGGGTCATTTGGCTAAAGTTGTGGGGGGTAGGGCTGGTTCAAGTAATTAGTGGGCCCAGTAAATCTGGACCACGTCACGGCAGTGGAGCAGGGAGAGGTAAGTATTTCAACTTTGCAAGTGCTGTGATCCTGAGCAAGCAAGGGGGGCCCACTCGTTGGCATTGGCACTGGCACAGGGCCCCTCAAAGTACAGCGGTGTGTTTGCATGGCGGGGGCGCCTCCCACCGGCAGCAACACTTTTGCGTACTATGAGAGGCCCTGTGCCAGTGACGTCGCAAACTAGTATTCCTCCCCCCACCTGATGAAGGAACCTGCACTTTCATCTGCACCTTCCTCTTTGTCCCCGTGTAAGGTGGTATGGTATGCGGGAAGAGGAACCTGACTTTCAGCAGGGTCACAATCTTGCTGTGTAGCGTGCACGGGGAATTTTGCGTTATGGGTCAATGTACCAGCAGACTCATCTATCACTGGCTGGGCAATGGGCAGGATGAGGAGGAAACACAGATATAGGCCCAAAGAATAAAGTTGGCTAAATGCAGTTCAAAATTGGTAACACAGGACTAACCAGGGGGCATTGCAGTGGCGGACAACTGGAATGAGAGGCTGACACAGAGAGTAGGCCCAAATCAGTAAGTAGTCGAAATGCAGTTCAAAATTGGCAACCGTAGTAAACAGGCGGCACAGCTTTGTTCAGTGGAGGAGAACAGCAAGGAGTGGCAGACACCGATAGTAGGCCCCAACCCAACTAGTAGGCCAAATGCAGTCTAACATTAACAACTACTTAACGAGAGCCTGAAAATGGAATTTCAGGACAGGAAACCAGGAGAACAGCAAGGAGTGGCAGACACCGATAGTAGGCCCCAAACCAACTAGTACGCCAAATGCAGTTGTTCCGTTTAACCACAATTTAATGAGAGCCTGAAGATAGAAGTTCAGGAAAGGCAACCTGGAGAACACCTTGGAGTGTAACACACCATCTCTCTACACCCCATACCCAATTTGTAGGCCTAATGCAGTGTAGTTTCCAAGAACTACTAAACGAGAGCCGGAAGATCGAAGCTCAGGAAAGGCAACCTGGAGAACACCTTGGAGTGGAACACACCATCTCTCTACACCCCATACCCAATTTGTAGGCCTAATGCAGTGTAGTTTCCAAGAACTACTAAACGAGAGCCGGAAGATCGGAGCTCAGGAAAGGTAACCTGGAGAACACCTTGGAGTGGAACACACCATCTCTCTACACCCCATACCCAATTTGTAGGCCTAATGCAGTGTAGTTTCCAACAACTACTAAACGAGAGCATTAAGATCGAAGCAATGGCGAGGAAACCTGGGGCACACCTTGGGGAGGCAGACACCGTTAGTAGGCCCTACCAGAGTTGTACCCCCAATGCAGTTTTAAAATTTCTAGAGGCTGAAAACAAGACTATTGACGCTCAGCTTTTTTCAAAGGAACACAGCTGAATTGAGTGGCGCAGACAGACACAGGTAGTAGGACTTAACCCAAAAATGTGGCTCACTGCAGCTTAAAAAAGTTACAGGGGCAAGCAGCAGTGCTCTGGGCAGTGGAGGACAATTTCAATAGTGGACCGCAGACAGACTTTGTACGCCTACTATTAAAAAAAGGATGCTCTATGCAATTAAAAATAGGTTCCAGGGGTCCACGGGCAGCAGTGGTGTGGTCAGTGGATGAGTATTGGAAGGAGGGACCGCAGACAGGCGTAGTAGGCCTAACATAACAAAATTAGGCTGTAGACACTGTAAAATTGGTTCCAGGGGTACATGGGCAGCAGTGGTGTGGTCAGCGGAGGAAAATTGGAATTAGGGACTGCAGACAGACTTTGTAGGCTGTCCCCTGTGGACCATGCATCCAACACATTAACCCAGTGCGCCGTAATGGACACGTAACTTTTTGTGGACATGCCTACTGGTCCATGCGTCTCTTGTCAGGTGCACCTTTCTACTGTTTGATTGCCTGAGTGCTATGACAATGCAGACTTTTTCATGCCGGTGGAGGGCTGGGATGGCTTTTCTCGCAAAAGAAATGTCGACTGGGTAGCTTGAACCGTTGCACAGCGTAGTTCATCTGGGCTTTCTAAATATAAAACAAAGAAAAAAAGGAGGCTACATGCACTTTCAGCTGGGTTCCAGGGGTACACGGCCAGCATTGGTCTGGTCAGTGGAGAACTATTGGAAGGAGTGACCGCAAACAGGCATCGAAGGCCTAACATAATAACACATTGCTGTTGGCAATTTTAAATTGGTTCCAGGGGAACACGGGCAGCAGTGGCCTGGTCAGTGTAGTAGTAGTAGAAAGAACGGACCGCAGACAGGCATCGAAGGCCTAAAATAAAAAAATTGGGCTGGCTGTAGGCAATTTTAAATTGGTTCCAGGGGTACACGGGCAACAGTGGTGTGGTCAGTGGAGGCATATTGTAAGGAGTGACCGCAGACAGGCATCGAAGGCCTAAAATAATAACACATGGCTGTAGGCAATTTTAAATTGGTTCCAGGGGTACACGGGCAGCAGTGGTGTGGTCAGTGGAGGCCTAGTGGAAGGAGTGACCGCAGACAGGCATCGAAGGCCTAAAGTAAAAAAATTGGGCTGGCTGTAGGCAATTTTAAATTGGTTCCAGGGGTACACGGGCAGCAGTGGTGTGGTCAGTGGAGGCATATTGTAAGGAGTGACCGCAGACAGGCATCGAAGGCCTAAAATAATAACACATGGCTGTAGGCAATTTTAAATTGGTTCCAGGGGTACACGGGCAGCAGTGGTGTGGTCAGTGGAGGCCTAGTGGAAGGAGTGACCGCAGACAGGCATCGAAGGCCTAAAATAATAACACATGGCTGTAGGCAATTTTAAATTGGTTCCAGGGGTACACGGGCAGCAGTTGCCTGGTCAGTGTAGTAGTAGTAGAAACAATGGACCGCAGACAGGCATCGAAGGCCTAAAATAAAAAAATTGGGCTGGCTGTAGGCAATTTTAAATTGGTTCCAGGGGTACACGGGCAGCAGTGGTGTGGTCAGTGGAGGCCTAGTAGAAGGAGTGACCGCAGACAGGCATCGAAGGCCTAAAATAATAACACATGGCTGTAGGCAATTTTAAATTGGTTCCAGGGGTACACGGGCAGCAGTTGCCTGGTCAGTGTAGTAGTAGTAGAAACAATGGACCGCAGACAGGCATCGAAGGCCTAAAATAAAAAAATTGGGCTGGCTGTAGGCAATTTTAAATTGGTTCCAGGGGTACATGGGCAGCAGTGGTGTGGTCAGTGGAGGCATAGTGGAAGGAGTGACCGCAGACAGGCTTCGAAGGCCTAACATAACAAAAATGTCAATACAATGGTATTGTCAGTGGCAGGCATTGAAGGATGTCAGCGCATAGACTAAACATTGGTGGAGCTGTGAGATAATTTTGCAAGTGGTAGAGCACTGTTTGAGCTGGGGGGGGGGAACTGTCTTGTGGCCGGCGGTACAGGCCCAGGGCCCCTCATATTACAACGGTGTGTCTGACGTTGGGTGCGCACCACCACCGCCAGAGACACTTTATTGTACTAGGAGGGACCCAGTGGCAGTGCCGTCGACCAAAAGCGGGCACACCCACCTCTTCAGACAAACAGCACTCTCACGGGTGCTGTCGCCAAGTGTCGATACCACGGCCCCGTGTGGGGAGTTTGGCCATTTAGTGAGGTGTAAACATGTCGTATGCTGGACAATCAGGTGCAGAAAATTACGAGATTGGAAAAGGCATTCAGAATAGTCCACAGGCAAGACCTTTTCATAGGAAAGCTAGGTGTCAGCCGGGCAAGGTGGGGCAAAAGATTTCGAAATCCAGTTGTGGTTCATTTTAATGAAGGTTAGATCATCTACATTTTGGGTAGCCAGACGAGTCCTTTTTTCTGTTAGTATTGAACCTGCAGCACTGAATACTCTTTCTGATAGGACACTAGCTGCCGGGCAAGCAAGCTCCTGCAATGCATATTCTGCCAATTCTGGCCAGGTGTCTAATTTTGATGCCCAGTAATCAAATGGGAATGACGGTTGAGGGAGAACATCGATAAGGGATGAAAAATAGTTTGTAACCATACTGGACAAATGTTGTCTCCTGTCACTTTGAATTGATGCTGCAGTACCTGTCCTGTCTGCGGTCATAGCAAAATCACTCCACAACCTGGTCAGAAAACCCCTCTGGCCAACGCCACTTCTGATTTCTGCCCCTCTAACTCCTCTGGTCTGCTGGCCCCTGCAGCTCGTGTGAGAACGATCACGGGCGCTGTGTGCAGGGAATGCCAGAAGCAAACGGTCAACAAGAGTTGATTGTTTGGTTGCTAATATTAGTTCCAAGTTCTCATGTGGCATTATATTTTGCAATTTGCCTTTATAGCGAGGATCAAGGAGGCAGGCCAACCAGTAATCGTCATCGTTCATCATTTTAGTTATGCGTGTGTCCCTTTTGAGGATACGTAAGGCATAATCCGCCATGTGGGCCAAAGTTCCAGTTCTCAAATCTGCGGTTGTGCTTGGTTGAGGGGCAGTTTCAGGCAAATCCACGTCACTTGTGTCCCTCCAAAAACCAGAACCCGGCCTTGCCGCGCCACCAATTTCCAGTGGCCCCAGAAAAGCTTCCTCATTAAAAATATAATCATCCTCCTCGTCCTCCTCCTCCTCTTCGCCCGCTAACTCGTCCTGTACACTGCCCTGGCCAGACAATGGCTGACTGTCATCAAGGCTTTCCTCTTCCTCAGCTGCAGACGCCTGATCCTTTATGTGCGTCAAACTTTACATCAGCAGACGCATTAGGGGGATGCTCATGCTTATTATGGCGTTGTCTGCACTAACCAGCCGTGTGCATTCCTCAAAACACTGAAGGACTTGACACATGTCTTGAATCTTCGACCACTGCACACCTGACAACTCCATGTCTGCCATCCTACTGCCTGCCCGTGTATGTGTATCCTCCCACAAAAACATAACAGCCCGCCTCTGTTCGCACAGTCTCTGAAGCATGTGCAGTGTTGAGTTCCACCTTGTTGCAACGTCTATGATTAGGCAATGCTGGGGAAGGTTCAAAAAACGCTGATAGGTCTGCATACGGCTGGAGTGTACGGGCGAACGGCGGATATGTGAGCAAAGTCCACGCACTTTGAGGAGCAGGTCGGATAACCCCGGATAACTTTTCAGGAAGCACTGCACCACCAAGTTTAAGGTGTGAGCCAGGCAAGGAATGTGTTTCAGTTGAGAAAGGGAGATGGCAGCCATGAAATTCCTTCCGTTATCACTCACTACCTTGCCTGCCTCAAGATCTACAGTGCCCAGCCACGACTGCGTTTCTTTCTGCAAGAACTCGGACAGAACTTCCGCGGTGTGTCTGTTGTCGCCCAAACACTTCATAGCCAATACAGCCTGCTGACGTTTGCCAGTAGCTGCCCCATAATGGGAGACCTGGTGTGCAACAGTGGCAGCTGCGGATGGAGTGGTTGTGCGACTGCGGTCTGTGGACGAGCTCTCGCTTCTGCAGGAGGACGAAGAGGAGGAGGAGGGGGTGCGAACGGCTACAGCCAACTGTTTCCTAGACCGTGGGCTAGGCAGAACTGTCCCAAACTTGCTGTCCCCTGTGGACCCTGCATCCACAACATTCACCCAGTGTGCCATGATGGACACGTAACGTCCCTGGCCATGCCTACTGGTCCATGCATCTGTTGTCAGGTGCACCTTTGTGCTCACAGATTGCCTGAGTGCATGGACGATGCGCTCTTTAACATGCTGGTGGAGGGCTGGGATGGCTTTTCTGGAAAAAAAGTGTCGACTGGGTAGCTCGTAGCGTGGTACAGCGTAGTCCATCAGGGCTTTGAAAGCTTCGCTTTCAACTAACCGGTAGGGCATCATCTCTAACGAGATTAGTCTAGCTATGTGGGCGTTCAAACCCTGTGTACGCGGATGCGAGGCTAAGTACTTCCTTTTTCTAACCATAGTCTCATGTAGGGTGAGCTGGACTGGAGAGCTGGAGATCGTGGAACTAGCGGGGGTGCCGGTGGACATGGCAGACTGAGAGACGGTGGGAGATGGTATTGTTGCCGCTGGTGCCCTAGATGCAGTGTTTCCTACTACGAAACTGGTGATTCCCTGACCCTGACTGCTTTGGCCTGGCAAAGAAACCTGCACAGATACTGCAGGTGGTGCGGAAAATGGTGGCCCTACACTGCCGGAAGGGATGTTGCGTTGCTGACTAGCTTCATTGGCCGAGGGTGCTACAACCTTAAGGGACGTTTGGTAGTTAGTCCAGGCTTGCAAATGCATGGTGGTTAAATGTCTATGCATGCAACTTGTATTGAGACTTTTCAGATTCTGTCCTCTGCTTAAGGTAGTTGAACATTTTTGACAGATGACTTTGCGCTGATCAATTGGATGTTGTTTAAAAAAATGCCAGACTGAGCTTTAACCGGATGGCCACGCTGTCCTCCAACAGGTTTTGGCTTTGCCACGCGTTTTGGGCAAGATACGGGCCCGGCAGATGGAACCTGTTGCGATGTTGATGCCTGCTGCGGCCCCTCCTCCTCCGCTTCAGAACTGCTGCCGCCTGCACCCTGTTCCCCCAATGGCTGCCAATCGGGGTCAAGAACTGGGTCATCTATTACCTCTTCTTGTAGCTCGTGTGCAACTTCGTCTATGTCACCGTGTCGGTCGGTGGTATAGCGTTCGTGATGGGGCAACATAGTCTCATCAGGGTCTGATTCTTGATCAGCACCCTGCGAGGGCAATGTTGTGGTCTGAGTCAAAGGACCAGCATAGTAGTCTGGCTGTGGCTGTGCATCAGTGCACTCCATGTCAGATTCAACTTGTAATGGGCATGGACTGTTAACTGCTTCACTTTCTAAGCCAGGGACGGTATGTGTAAAGAGCTCCATGGAGTAACCCGTTGTGTCGCCTGCTGCATTCTTCTCTGTTGTTGTTTTTGCTGAAGAGGACAAGGAAGCGACTTGTCCCTGACCGTGAACATCCACTAACGACGCGCTGCTTTGACATTTACCAGTTTCACGAGAGGAGGCAAAAGAGCTAGAGGCTGAGTCAGCAAGATAAGCCAAAACTTTTTCAGGGAGAATTTAGAAAACAAATAAAACAAAAAAGGCTTTCTATGGCCCACTGAGTGAGAGATGACGCACACAGGAGTCAGGAGTGGCACACAAGCCCAGAGGCCAATATTTATCTCCCACTGATTGATGTAGTGATTTTTTCAGGTAGATTTTGGAACTCAAATCAAGCTAAAAAAATAATAGGCTTTCTATGGCCCACAATTGGAGAGAGAGAGAGAGAGATGGCACACCCAGGAGTCAAGACTGGCACACAAGCAGAAAGGGCAATATTAATCTCCCACTGATTTGTTTGTTTTTTTTTTTCAGGGAGACTTTAGGAAAAAAAAATAATAGAATAAAATGATTTTTTCAGGAAGAATTTAGAAACCAAATAAAATAAAATGATTTTTTCAGGGAGAATTTAGAAAACAAATAAAACAAAAAAAGGCTTTCTATGGCCCACTGAGTGAGAGATGACGCACACAGGAGTCAGGAGTGGCACACAAGCCCAGAGGCCAATATTTATCTCCCACTGATTGATGTAGTGATTTTTTCAGGTAGATTTTGGAACCCAAATCAAGCTAAAAAAATAATAGGCTTTCTATGGCCCACAATTGGAGAGAGAGAGAGAGATGGCACACCCAGGAGTCAAGACTGGCACACAAGCAGAAAGGGCAATATTAATCTCCCACTGATTTGTTTTTTGTTTTTTTTTTTCAGGGAGACTTTAGGAAAAAAAAAATAATAGAATAAAATGATTTTTTCAGGAAGAATTTAGAAACCAAATAAAATAAAATGATTTTTTCAGGGAGAATTTAGAAAACAAATAAAACAAAAAAAGGCTTTCTATGGCCCACTGAGTGAGAGATGACGCACACAGGAGTCAGGAGTGGCACACAAGCCCAGAGGCCAATATTTATCTCCCACTGATTGATGTAGTGATTTTTTCAGGTAGATTTTGGAACCCAAATCAAGCTAAAAAAATAATAGGCTTTCTATGGCCCACAATTGGAGAGAGAGAGAGAGATGGCACACCCAGGAGTCAAGACTGGCACACAAGCAGAAAGGGCAATATTAATCTCCCACTGATTTGTTTTTGTTTTTTTTTCAGGGAGACTTTAGGAAAAAAAAAATAGAATAAAATGATTTTTTCAGGAAGAATTTAGAAACCAAATAAAATAAAATGATTTTTTCAGGGAGAATTTAGAAAACAAATAAAACAAAAAAAGGCTTTCTATGGCCCACTGAGTGAGAGATGACGCACACAGGAGTCAGGAGTGGCACACAAGCCCAGAGGCCAATATTTATCTCCCACTGATTGATGTAGTGATTTTTTCAGGTAGATTTTGGAACCCAAATCAAGCTAAAAAAATAATAGGCTTTCTATGGCCCACAATTGGAGAGAGAGAGAGATGGCACACCCAGGAGTCAAGACTGGCACACAAGCAGAAAGGGCAATATTAATCTCCCACTGATTTGTTTTTGTTTTTTTTTCAGGGAGACTTTAGGAAAAAAAAATAATAGAATAAAATGATTTTTTCAGGAAGAATTTAGAAACCAAATAAAATAAAATGATTTTTTCAGGGAGAATTTAGAAAACAAATAAAACAAAAAAAGGCTTTCTATGGCCCACTGAGTGAGAGATGACGCACACAGGAGTCAGGAGTGGCACACAAGCCCAGAGGCCAATATTTATCTCCCACTGATTGATGTAGTGATTTTTTCAGGTAGATTTTGGAACCCAAATCAAGCTAAAAAAATAATAGGCTTTCTATGGCCCACAATTGGAGAGAGAGAGAGAGAGAGAGAGATGGCACACCCAGGAGTCAAGACTGGCACACAAGCAGAAAGGGCAATATTAATCTCCCACTGATTTGTTTTTTGTTTTTTTTTCAGGGAGACTTTAGGAAAAAAAAATAATAGAATAAAATGATTTTTTTCAGGAAGAATTTAGAAACCAAATAAAATAAAATGATTTTTTCAGGGAGAATTTAGAAAACAAATAAAACAAAAAAAGGCTTTCTATGGCCCACTGAGTGAGAGATGACGCACACAGGAGTCAGGAGTGGCACACAAGCCCAGAGGCCAATATTTATCTCCCACTGATTGATGTAGTGATTTTTTCAGGTAGATTTTGGAACCCAAATCAAGCTAAAAAAATAATAGGCTTTCTATGGCCCACAATTGGAGAGAGAGAGAGAGAGAGAGATGGCACACCCAGGAGTCAAGACTGGCACACAAGCAGAAAGGGCAATATTAATCTCCCACTGATTTGTTTTTTGTTTTTTTTCAGGGAGACTTTAGGGAAAAAAAATAATAGAATAAAATGATTTTTTCAGGAAGAATTTAGAAACCAAATAAAATAAAATGATTTTTTCAGGGAGAATTTAGAAAACAAATAAAACAAAAAAAGGCTTTCTATGGCCCACTGAGTGAGAGATGATGCACACAGGAGTCAGGAGTGGCACACAAGCCCAGAGGCCAATATTTATCTCCCACTGATTGATGTAGTGATTTTTTCAGGTAGATTTTGGAACCCAAATCAAGCTAAAAAAATAATAGGCTTTCTATGGCCCACAATTGGAGAGAGAGAGAGAGAGAGAGATGGCACACCCAGGAGTCAAGACTGGCACACAAGCAGAAAGGGCAATATTAATCTCCCACTGATTTGTTTTTTGTTTTTTTTTCAGGGAGACTTTAGGAAAAAAAAATAATAGAATAAAATGATTTTTTTCAGGAAGAATTTAGAAACCAAATAAAATAAAATGATTTTTTCAGGGAGAATTTAGAAAACAAATAAAACAAAAAAAGGCTTTCTATGGCCCACTGAGTGAGAGATGACGCACACAGGAGTCAGGAGTGGCACACAAGCCCAGAGGCCAATATTTATCTCCCACTGATTGATGTAGTGACTGATTGATGTAGTGATTTTTTCAGGTAGATTTTGGAACCCAAATCAAGCTAAAAAAATAATAGGCTTTCTATGGCCCACAATTGGAGAGAGAGAGAGAGATGGCACACCCAGGAGTCAAGACTGGCACACAAGCAGAAAGGGCAATATTAATCTCCCACTGATTTGTTTTTTTTTTTTTTTCAGGGAGACTTTAGGAAAAAAAAATAATAGAATAAAATGATTTTTTCAGGAAGAATTTAGAAACCAAATAAAATAAAATGATTTTTTCAGGGAGAATTTAGAAAACAAATAAAACAAAAAAAGGCTTTCTATGGCCCACTGAGTGAGAGATGACGCACACAGGAGTCAGGAGTGGCACACAAGCCCAGAGGCCAATATTTATCTCCCACTGATTGATTTATTGATTTTTTCAGGTAGAATTTAGAACCCAAATCAACCAAAAACATAAATAGGCTTTCTATGGCCCACTATTTGTGAGAGAGATGGCACGCTCAGGACTGGCACACAAGCCCAGAGGCCAATATTAATCTCCCACTTTTTATTTTTTTTCAGGGAAAATTTATAAACCCAATAAAAAAATAAATAAATAGGCTTTCTATGGCCCACTATCTGAGAGAGAGAGATGGCACGCTTAGGACTGGCACACAAGCCCAAAGGCCAATATTAATCTCCCTTTTTTTTTTCAGGGAGAATTTATAAATCCAAAAAAAAAAAAAAAAATAGGCTTTCTATGGCCCACTATTTGTGAGAGAGATGGCACGCTCAGGACTGGCACACAAGCCCAGAGGCCAATATTAATCTCGCACTTTTTTTTTTTGTTCCAGGGAAAATTTATAAACCCAATAAAAAAAATAATAAATAGGCTTTCTATGGCCCACTATCTGAGAGAGAGAGATGGCACGCTTAGGACTGGCACACAAGCCCAAAGGCCAATATTAATCTCCCACTGATTGATTTATTGATTTTTTCAGGTAGAATTTAGAACCCAAATAAAGCAAAAAAAAAAAAAAAAGGGCTTTCTATGGCCCACTGAGTGAGTGATGATGCACACAGGAGTCAGGAGTGGCACACAAGCCCTGAGGCCAATATTTTTCTCCCACTGATTGATGTAGTGATTTTTTCAGGTAGATTTTAGAACCCAAATCAAGCAAAAAAATAAATAGGCTTTCTATGGCCCACTATTTGTGAGAGAGATGGCACGCTCAGGACTGGCACACAAGCCCAGAGGCCAATATTAATCTCCCACTTTTTTTTTTTTTGTTCCAGGGAAAATTTATAAACCCAATAAAAAAAATAATAAATAGGCTTTCTATGGCCCACTATCTGAGAGAGAGAGATGGCACGCTTAGGACTGGCACACAAGCCCAAAGGCCAATATTAATCTCCCACTGATTGATTTATTGATTTTTTCAGGTTGAATTTAGAACCCAAATAAAGCAAAAAAAAAAAAAAAGGGCTTTCTATGGCCCACTGAGTGAGTGATGATGCACACAGGAGTCAGGAGTGGCACACAAGCCCTGAGGCCAATATTTTTCTCCCACTGATTGATGTAGTGATTTTTTCAGGTAGATTTTAGAACCCAAATCAAGCAAAAAAATAAATAGGCTTTCTATGGCCCACTGACTGAGAGATGGCACACACAGGAGTCAAGAGTGGCACACAAGCCCCGAGGCCAATATTTTTCTCCCACTGATTGATGTAGTGATTTTTTCAGGTAGATTTTATAACCCAAATCAAGCAAAAAAATAAATAGGCTTTCTATGGCCCACTGAGTGAGAGATGGCACACACAGGGATGGCACTCTAGCAGAAATGTCAATCTTAATCTCCCACAAAAAAAAAAAAAAAAAAAACAGGGACTGTCCTACAATTACTATCTCCCTGCAGTAATCTCAGCCAGGTATGGCAGGCAGCAATAAGGAATGGACTGATGCACAAATTAAATAAAAAGTGTGGACAAACAAAAAAGATAGCTGTGCAGAAAGGAAGGAACAAGAGGATTTGTGCTTTGAAAAAAGCAGTTGGTTTGCACAGCGGCGTACACACAGCAATGCAGCTATCAGGGAGCCTTCTAGGGCAGCCCAATGAGCTACAGCGCTGAGGGGGAAAAAAAAAAAATGTAGCTTCCACTGTCCCTGCACACCGAAGGTGGTGTTGGGCAGTGGAAATCGCTACAGCACAAGCGGTTTGGTGGTTAATGGACCCTGCCTAACGCTATCCCTGCTTCTGACGAAGCGGCAGCAACCTCTCCCTAAGCTCAGATCAGCAGCAGTAAGATGGCGGTTGGCGGGAACGCCCCTTTATAGCCCCTGTGACGCCGCAGACAGCAAGCCAATCACTGCAATGCCCTTCTCTAAGATGGTGGGGACCAGTACCTATGTCATCACGCTGCCCACACTCTGCGTTTACCTTCATTGGCTGAGAAATGGCGCTTTTCGCGTCACTGAAACGCGACTTTGGCGCGAAAGTCGCGTACCGCATGGCCGACCCCGCACAGGGGTCGGATCGGGTTTCATGAAACCCGACTTTGCCAAAAATCGGCGACTTTTGAAAATGAACGACCCGTTTCGCTCAACCCTAGTAACGACTACTTGTTTTTTTTATTAAAAAAAGCCACTAAGGCTATGTTCAGTCACATTGCTCTTTTTTTCTGCATGCAAAACTTATTCGCAGCTGCTATATAAAAAGCAGGTTTTTTCTGCGCATTTCCTGTGTTTTTCTTGTTTCTTGTGTATCATGATACAGTTTAGTGCCCCCCCCCCCAAAGAAGTGACATGCGGCAGTTTCCTAAATCTACTATATAATTGTCTAAGGGTCGCTTCCGTCTGTCCTTCTGTCTGTCGCGGATATTCATTGGTCGTGGCCTCTGTCTGTCATAGAAATCCAAGTCGCTGATTGGTCACGGCAAAACAGCCACGACCAATCAGCGATGGGCACAGTCCAGCGGCAAAATGGCCGCTCCTTCCTCCCCGCAGTCAGTGCCCGCTCCATACTCCCCTCCAGTCAGCGCTCACACAGGGTTAATGGCAGCGCTAATGGACCACGTTATGCCGCGGTGTTACGCACTCCGTTAATACTGCTATTAACCCTGTATGACCAACTTTTTACTATTGATGCTGCCTATGCAGCATCAATAGTAAAAAGATCTAATGTTAAAAATAATAAAAAATCGTTATATGCTCACCGTCCTTCGGCGCCTCGGATCCACAACAGGCCTTTCCCGCTCCTTGCGACGCTCCGGTGACCGCTCCATGCATTGATATCTCACGTGATGATGATGTAGCGGTCTCACGAGACCGCTATGTCATCATCTCGCGAGACCGCAATGCACTCTTGAGACCGGAGCGCGCGAGGAGCGTCGGTAACCGCTTCAATCCGGGGCCCAACGGAAGGTGAGTATATAACTATTTTTTATTTTAATTCATTTTTTTAACAGGGATATGATGCCCACATTTCTATATACTGCGTGTGCTGTGCAATATATTATGTGGCCGGCCGCAAACAATCAGCGACAGGCGCAGTCCGGCCGCCAATTGGCGCGGGATTTGAACCACGCTTCACTAATTGGTCGCAGCCGGCCGAATCCTGTGTATTCAATGTATTATTCTAAAATCTTCATAAATAAACTACATACATATTCTAGAATACCCGATGCGTTAGAATCGGGCTGCCATCTAGTCTAAAAATAAAACCGATGTGTGTGCGTGAGATTTCTGAAGTCTCAGAGACTTTGCTGGTATTGTAAATTGCAGCTGAAAATTAGCATAAAAAAACTCAGCAAAAAAACGCGACCTGTGAACTGAGCCTTATTATCAGTGTTCGCAGATGGCAATATGATAATTAGTTTCTGAACAAAGTGTCTCATGAGTTGTCCGTACACAAGAGAGTTAGGTGCCATTGACATGGGATGGGGAACCTGGATACCGCTCTCTAGGGCAGGACAGTGCCAGCGCCAACCATTGATAGAGAGCGTCTGACACACTTGTGTTTGATAAGGGCACTGCCAGCAGTCCTTCCTTGGGACCATTGGAGGTCCCAGAGGCTTGGGTTGACATAGTAAGGCCCCCAGTGTGTCCAGTATCAGGTATTGCATCTTAGACACTAATGCCAGCTGCTCAATGTAAGAATATCTACAGGGCATTAGCTAGACGTAGTGTTTGTCATTTAGGCCAAGAGCCTACGGTGTCTATAGACTTATGAACGTTCAATCTGCCATTTTAATGAAAACCGAAAATCTCTCTTAGGCCGGCGTCACACTCAGCGTATGCAAATACGGTCCGTATATTACGGCCGTAATACGCTGAAAAGTCCCGAAAATAGTGGTCCGTAGCTCCTCCGTAGGCAGGGTGTGTCACCGTTTTTTGCGCATGGCATCCTCTGTATGTAATCCGTATGGCAGCCGTACTGCGTGTTTTTATCGCAGGCTTGCCAAACCGACATACGCCTATACAAGGGATCCATGTGTTAAAAAACAAATAAAAACATATATACTGTCTATATATATATATGTCAGTAGACACATATATATACAGTTAGGGCCAGAAATATTTGGACAGTGACACAATTTTCGCGAGTTGGGCTCTGCATGCCACCACATTGGATTTGAAATGAAACCTCTACAACAGAATTCAAGTGCAGATTGTAACGTTTAATTTGAAGGGTTGAACAAAAATATCTGATAGAAAATGTAGGAATTGTACACATTTCTTTACAAACACTCCACATTTTAGGAGGTCAAAAGTAATTGGACAAATAAACATAACCCAAACAAAAAAATTTTATTTTCAATATTTTGTTGCAAATCCTTTGGAGGCAATCACTGCCTTAAGTCTGGAACCCATGGACATCACCAAACACTGGGTTTCCTCCTTCTTAATGCTTTGCCAGGCCTTTACAGCCGCAGCCTTCAGGTCTTGCTTGTTTGTGGGTCTTTCCGTCTTAAGTCTGGATTTGAGCAAGTGAAATGCATGCTCAATTGGGTTTAGATCTGGAGATTGACTTGGCCATTGCAGAATGTTCCACTTTTTGGCACTCATGAACTCCTGGGTAGCTTTGGATGTATGCTTGGGGTCATTGTCCATCTGTACTATGAAGCGCCGTCCAATCAACTTTGCAGCATTTGGCTGAATCTGGGCTGAAAGTATATCCCGGTACACTTCAGAATTCATCCGGCTACTCTTGTCTGCTCTTATGTCATCAATAAACACAAGTGACCCAGTGCCATTGAAAGCTATGCATGCCCATGCCATCACGTTGCCTCCACCATGTTTTACAGAGGATGTGGTGTGCCTTGGATCATGTGCCGTTCCCTTTCTTCTCCAAACTTTTTTCTTCCCATCATTCTGGTACAGGTTGATCTTTGTCTCATCTGTCCATAGAATACTTTTCCAGAACTGAGCTGGCTTCTTGAGGTGTTTTTCTGCAAATTTAACTCTGGCCTGTCTATTTTTGGTATTGATGAATGGTTTGCATCTAGATGTGAACCCTTTGTATTTACTGTCATGGAGTTTTCTCTTTACTGTTGACTTAGAGACAGATACACCTACTTCACTGAGAGTGTTCTGGACTTCAGTTGATGTTGTGAACGGGTTCTTCTTCACCAAATTAAGTATGCGGCGATCATCCACCACTGTTGTCATCCGTGGACGCCCAGGCCTTTTTGAGTTCCCAAGCTCACCAGTCAATTCCTTTTTTCTCAGAATGTACCCAACTGTTGATTTTGCTACTCCAAGCATGTCTGCTATCTCTCTGATGGATTTTTTCTTTTTTTTCAGCCTTAGGATGTTCTGCTTCACCTCAATTGAGAGTTCCTTTGACTGCATGTTGTCTGCTCACAGCAACAGCTTCCAAATGCAAAACCACACACCTGGAATCCACCCCTGACCTTTTAACTACTTCATTGATTACAGGTTAACGAGGGAGACGCCTTCAGAGTTAATTGCAGCCCTTAGAGTCCATTGTCCAATTACTTTTGGTCCCTTGAAAAAGAGGACGCTATGCATTACAGAGCTATGATTCCTAAACCCTTTCTCCGATTTGGATGTGGAAACTATCATATTGCAGCTGGGAGTGTGCACTTTCAGCCCATATTATATATATAATTGTATTTCTGAACATGTTTTTGTAAACAGCTAAAATAACAAAACTTGTGTCACTGTCCAAATATTTCTGGCCCTAACTGTATATATATATATTATTCCTTCATACAGCGCGAGATAGCAAAAAGCCGGTAATTCAATTACCGGCTTTTGCTTTCTCCTTCCTAAACCCGACATGATATGAGACATGGTTTACATACAGTAAACCATCTCATATCACCATTTCTTTTGCATAATCCACACTACTAATGTTAGTAGTGTGTATTTGCAAAATTTGGCCTTCTAGCTCTTAAAATAAAGGGTTAAATGGCGGAAAAAATTGGCGTGGGCTCCCACGCAATTTTCTCCGCCAGAGTAGTAAAGCCAGTGACTGAGGGCAGATATTAATAGCCTGGAGAGGGTCCATGGTTATTGCCCCCCCCCCCCTGGCTAAAAACATCTGCCCCCAGCCACCCCAGAACAGGCACATCTGGAAGATGCGCCTATTCTGGCACTTGGCCACTCTCTTCCCATTCCCGTGTAGCGGTGGGATATGGGGTAATGAAGGGTTAATGCCACCTTGCTATTGTAAGGTGACATTAAGCCTAATTAATAATGGAGAGGCGTCAATTATGACACCTATCCATTATTAATCCAATTGAATGAAAGGGTTAAAAAAAACACACACACATTATTAAAAATTATTTTAATGAAATAAAAACAAAGGTTGTTGTAATATTTTATTTAACGCCCAATCCAATCACTGAAGACCCTCGTTCTGGAAAAGAAAAAACATAATAAACCAACAATATACTTACCTTCCGCAGATCTGTAAAGTCCAACGATGTAAATCCTTCTGAAGGGGTTAAAACATTTTGCAGCAAGGAGTTCCGCTAATGCAGGCTGCTCCTTGCTGCAAAACCCCGGGGAATGAAGCTAAATATAGGTCAATGATCTATATTTAGCTTCATTTGCGGTGAGGCGCCCTCTGCTGGCTGTTCATAGATCGTGGGAACTTTCCTAGAAAGCCTGGGAGCAGCTTTCTAGGTAAGTTCCCACGATCTATGAACAGCCAGCAGAGGGCGCATCACCGCAAATGAAGCTAAATATAGATCAGTGACCTATATTTAGCTTCATTCCCCGGGGTTTTGCAGCAAGGAGCAGCCTGCATTAGCGGAACTCCTTGCTGCAAAATGTTTTAACCCCTTCAGAAGGATTTACATCGTTGGACTTTACAGATCTGCGGAAGGTAAGTATATTGTTGGTTTATTATGTTTTTTCTTTTACAGAACGAGGGTCTTCAGTGATTAGATTGGGCGTTAAATAAAATATTACAACAACCTTTGTTTTTATTTCATTAAAATAATTTTTAATAATGTGTGTGTGTTTTTTTTAACCCTTTCATTCAATTGGATTAATAATGGATAGGTGTCATAATTGACGCCTCTCCATTATTAATTAGGCTTAATGTCACCTTACAATAGCAAGGTGGCATTAACCCTTCATTACCCCATATCCCACCGCTACACGGGAATGGGAAGAGAGTGGCCAAGTGCCAGAATAGGCGCATCTTCCAGATGTGCCTGTTCTGGGGTGGCTGGGGGCAGATGTTTTTAGCCAGGGGGGGGGCAATAACCATGGACCCTCTCCAGGCTATTAATATCTGCCCTCAGTCACTGGCTTTACTACTCTGGCGGAGAAAATTGCGCGGGAGCCCGCGCCAATTTTTTCCGCCATTTAACCCTTTATTTTAAGAGCTAGAACGGCCAAATTTTGCAGATACACACTACTAACATTAGTAGTGTGGATTATGCAAAAAAAATGGTGATATGAGATGGTTTACTGTATGCAAACCATGTCTCATATCATGTCGGGTTTAGGAAGGAGAAAGCAAAAGCCGGTAATTGAATTACCGGCTTTTTGCTATATCGCGGCTGTATGAAGTAAGAATATATATACATATATGTGTCTCACTGACATATATATATATATTTATATATACCTATTCTATGTGTACATATTTATTCTACCTATTCTACTGTAAGCTGTCAGTGTGATTTTACTGTACACCGCACTGAATTACCGGCTTTTCTCTCTAACACCGCTGCGTATTTCTCGCAAGTCACACTGCTGTTCCGTGTGTAATCCGTATTTTTGGGGCTTCCATAGACTTTCATTGGCGTTTTATTTGCGCAATACGGTGACAAACGCAGCATGCTGCGATTTTCTACGGCCGTAGAAAGCCGTATAATTTGTTCAGACTGGCCTACCGCCTCAATGCATTAACCTAACGATCCCTGTGTGGCCTATTTATAATAAAAAAAAAAAAAAAAAAAAAAAAGGTTCCTCGCATCATGTTCTCATACACTTTATGCAGTATTAGCCCTCTGTGTCTGTACTGCTACATACTTAGGCAGGTAACTGGTTCATGCAGCTTTACATGAACACCTGATCCTTACACTATAGCTGGTCCGAATAACTAAAGCAATTGTTACCATCCACCTCTCGTGTCTCCCCTTTTCCTCATAGTGTGTAAGCTTGCGAGCAGGGCCCTCACTCCTCCTGGTATCTGTTTTGAACTGTATTTCTGTTATGCTGTAATGTCTATTGTCTGTACAAGTCCCCTCTATAATTTGTAAAGCGCTGCGGAATATGTTGGCGCTATATAAATAAAATTATTATTATTATTATTTATTAATACTGATCAGTAAAATACGGCAGATAGGAGCAGGGGCATAGAGAATAATTGTGCCGTATTTTTTGCGAGTTTTACGGACGTAGTTTCTGCGCTCTTACGTCCGTAAAACTCGCAAGTGTGACGCCGGCCTTAGACACTACCCCTTGCCCATACATTTATGGCCTACCAGTGGTTTGGCCGTCCATTCTGTAGGCAACTATCGTTCTGAACTCTCCCACACACAGGAGTGCTTGCTCTGACATACATGGTCAACTTTCAGATAAACCCGTCCATATCAATTACGTGTGTGCCGACTCATCCAACTGGTAAATTAGGATCAGGCATATCGGATTTCAACATGCCCAATCCTTTATTATCACAGGAGATTACAAAGAATTTTGTTGGAGGTGTCTGGTAGCAGTTTATTCCCCGTTTTCTATACACAAGCATCCCAGACGAGAAAGAGAGAATGTGTACGGGAGAGTTGGGAACAATGGCTGTTGACCAAACGGGAAGTCTCGTGAAGATGGGTGGGCACCATTACCCAACGCCACAAGGCTATAATTCTAATCTATGCACACTGTGCATTGTCAGCAAGCTGCCAGTCAGTGGTGGAGTTAAACAGATTAGTCTGACCACCTCGCAAGTGAGACTTAGTCCTGCCATGATAATCTCCTGCTGATAAAACATACATTGTATTGAATATGAGCAAGTAACACATTTCTGGAATCAGGGTCTCTGCCCCTACATCATGTTGCTGTCAGATTACATGGCACAACCTGCTGACATACTCCCTTTATTAGAACCATAAACCTCCCCTCTGAGTTGAGGTGTACATCTAGATGGCTTTGCCCTACAGAGGGCTTTGCTCATTTCCCCTTACGGGTAGGTTACATGTATTTTCGGTAATACTCGTACTACCCGGCTTCATCCTCTTCACCTCGCTTTATCAGAACTATCTGTTTACTTCCTCCATCACGCTCTGCCTGTCAGGAACCGTATTAGCGGGATGACACTCAACACAACCACCTAGGTAGCCTTGAAATAAATTCAGACCTGCCACCTGGAATTATTTTCGCACAGCCAAGAAAGTGAATTTATTGAGCACGGCGGGCGTTTCATGGCGTAAGTCATGGCATGCGGTGTAAAAATGGGGAATAAAAAAAGCAAAGAATACTGAAATGAGCAAAGTGTATGAATATTCACATGTCGGCACAGCATACTCGCTATACCATAATCATCATTGCATCCATTGTGGGTAATATGCGGACTATTATCTCATGTACATGCCTCTCGTGGGCGCCATTTATGACTTTGCACAAAAAGCAACGACAATAACGGTCCTAAAATTGTCATATTTAGCATATATACCGTCTACACAAATATTTGTTATTACCAGGGTCAGACTAGCCGTATAGGCAATTGGGCATTGCCCATGGGCTTGGCTCAGCAGGGGGAACTCGACAAAGTATACAATATATGTGTATCATCGGGAGCAGGGATGCTCTGATGTTATTATGCAGAGCTCAGAATACCTCGCTTCTCCTCAACTCAGCCATGGTACCAAGGATCATTATGGATCATGCTTGATTCCACCTATCGGCCATGGTTTTACTGACAAATACTAACGATGAGATATGTTACCGGGGAGTCATACATTTTCATTGAGTGTCACATGGCATTACTGTTTGATTAAGGCACTGGTTATGTCCATCCGCTCTGAAAGGGATCGTTTCACAAGACATAGAGCATATACCAACATTGAAGATACAGAGAAGATAGATTAGATATTAGAAAAACTTGTTGACAATGATGAATGAGTAGAACAGGCTGCCATGAGAGGTGGTGAGTTCTCCTTCTGTGGAAGTTTTAAATCAGAGGCTGGACGGACATCTGTCTGAGATGGTTTAGTGAATCCTGCATTGAGCAGGGGGTTGGACACGATGACCCTTGAGGTCCCTTCCAACTCTAACATTCTAGGATTCTATGGCTTAAAAAGCTGTCTACAAATATCTCAAGGGATGTCACAGTGTGGAGGGATCATCATTATTCTCATTTGCACATGGAAACATGACAAGCAATGGAATGAAACTTAAAGGGAGAAGATACAGATTAGATATTAGAAAAATCTTTTTTGACAGTGAGGGTGATCAATGACCCAGGCGGCCACGAGAGATGGTGAGTTCTCCTTCTATAGAAGTCTTCAAAAAGAGGCAACCATCTGTCTGAGATGATTTAGTGAGTCCTGCATTGAACAGAGGGTTGGACACAATGACGCTGGAGGTCCTTTCCAACTCTAACATTCGATGATTCTCTGTCTCATGGATCCTTCATTCCTCCTGGCTTCTGACCACCAGTGAGTAGAGAGGTGGTGACTGTCTCCACTCATTGTACAGCCAATCATAAATCTCTCTTCTAAGGCAACATTTTATAGAGAGCTTCATAGGTCAGACTTGGCACTTGCCATTCTATTAAGCAAGTTTAAGGGAATGCTTTCTTGGTCACACTCCATATACAGGGATATAGACTCTGCGACAAGTATGTCCTGGATTGAGTCCACAGAGTAGCTGCTGAGGCAGGATTGTCAATGAGCTGGGTCAATACCAGAGGGATGGTGACAATGGCAGAAGCATCATGCAGGGCCATGATCAGTAGGATAGCTGAGATCAAGTCCAGGAGAATAGGCACAGATATCAGGCAAGATAGAGGTCACACAGTCCAGGGTCGAGCTCAAACATGCATCAAAAAGGTAAACTGATGAGTACTGATTTAGGAGACGGGTCACCCGACCCAAGTTCTCTCTGTCATATGTAATACACTGTCATGATATGGTAGCTAAAATCCCTGGACAGGATGTACTTTACATCACAACCACTGGGCAGCCACTTATATACACATTTGGTATAAACATCCTACAACAAAATATCACAAAATCTTGTTTTTTTTCAAAGTTGGCATCTTACTCCAATTTGATCCAGAAGATAATAAAACCCTCGGCAGGCTGTATTTTATATCACAGACTCTTGGCGGCCACCCATACACATATATATCACAAACATCTCCTAACAGAGTATCAAAAAATAGTGTTTTTCTTTAAAAGTTAGCTATCTCACGCCACTCGAGCCAGAAGAAAAGTTAAGAAAGCTCAAGTGTAAATTTAACCATTGTTCTGACCTCAACTAGAGGAACCTTTTTTGGTTTGGCCTCTGCATTATCAATCTTAGCTTTACTTCATCGAACCTTTGGTATTTGGTAGAAATAGGGTAGCATTGTCTTATGGTCCAGGACCTTGTACAGGCTTGTAATATTGAGGACTTATTCTTTGAAAAGGTTACTTATGGTGTGTGTTCGACATCTGGCGCCACCATTGATCGGCTGTCTTCAGCATCAGCAATGCCTGGATGTAAAGAGTGGATGGCTCCATTCAGTGTTCAGTATTCGGTCACTGCTGACGGTGAGAACAGATGACCGGTGTTGGTGCCAGGTGTCGGACAACCCCTTTAATCTAAGTGATGTGTGAAAAATATCTATAGCCTTCTCCTTTTCTGCCAGTGACTTTCTGTTTGTGTTCATGCCCCTGACAGTAAACTCATCTTTTTTTGGCCCAGACATGGCGCTCTGTTTGGGAAATAAGCCAGTCTGCCAAGTTTCTCTTATTCTGAAAGATGTTTGATAAGCGATTCAATTTCCCCTGGAGTTAACAGCCATGTCCAAGTGACTGATCGTCAGCAGGCACAAGCAGCCTGCTAGATCCTACTCAATTTATATTGACCCGGGTGGCTGAGAGGCGTCTTTATTACAGAGAGAGATGGAGGCTCTCACTGTCTGCAATCTTTCTGCGGATGCCCAATATGTGCCGGCACTCTGTGTTGGCAATGGTAGAGTTAAGTGTAGGCATCGGCCTACATCGCTGTCATTTCCACCATGTCTCCCAGGGTTTTCCGTGGTCTTCGTTATGAATAATCCACCTTGATATAGACTTGTGTGCATGTGTTAATCTCCGCTCGGGGTTTATGGTGTGTGAGTCTAAGTGTGAGGTGTAACCCCTGTAGGCTGTTGGTAGGCCCAGTACGAGGAAGGTGGCGTTACACTTCTATTTTTTCCCCTTCTTTCGTGAATGAATGTGGATGTCGATTTACTCAGAAGTTCCACTAGAGACTAGAAAAACAAAATAACTCCCTCATCCTCTACTTATCTATCATGGAGGCTTCAATCAGACATCCCTACATTAATCTCCATGGAGATTTCCAATTTTTCTCCTTGCTAGTGATATTCAATGGGTGAGTATGTAGAAACACCGATAACATACACATCTCCAGGCAGAGTGTCCCAGAATAAAAATCATGGCTTTCTAATAGCTGTCATCGCTCACCAAACATTTTATGGCAACAGATAAGCTCAGGATGGACCACAATGAACGTTCCTATCTGTTGTTTCCACTATGATGGGCGTAGTTTTCAGAGGAGCTTAGTTTGCAGATAGCCAACAGGACATGTAAAATGTTAAAAAACAGAATAAAAACCTAATTTATCATTAATGTCTTGTATATCAGCGCCAAATGACTGTACAAACCAAGCACTCTCAGAGCCCCATTGGCAAATCCAAACCGTTCAGTGCACCTTCCCACCTACTTGTTTTCCATCTATCTCAGTCCTTCTCTGGATCCTGGAAAGCCAGATCTATCAATCAAGGAACAAGTAGGTGAGAAGGTTCATTGAACTGTTTGGCCACACCAAGAGTGCACCAAGCCCCTGTGCTTGGTTTGAAATATTTTGTGCTGATAGACCCGTAAGGATTATAATCATATTCTACCTTGTCTTTCAGTCCTAGGGTTGGTTTCTGTAGGCTTCAGTCGCGGTCTCGTCATCATATCCACACCCAGCACTTTGATTGGTCTGCAGTACTGTCGCGATGTCACGGGGAATCCTGTCTGTAATCCCGTGCTTGCACGGTGACGAGCAGCTCCCTGCATGCACATAGTCTGGGTGTACATCCCCATCATCTTTTACTGTGTGCGCATGCTCCTGAGTCACGGCAGTATCCGAGCGGCAGAGACACAGTCAGCGCTTGTGCAGTATTTGCACTATTCACAATAGCGACGTCACAAAGCCAGGGACCCTCAGCGGCTTATAGCCGCTTTTACTGACCTCCTAATTGCCAACTTCCATGGTCCCATAAAAGTTCCCACCAAAGTAGCAGTGACACTACTCACAGTGCCCCGGAACAATGCCAATCACAAAAAATAAACGCCTCTGTGGTGAAATATGTGTATATATATCTATATGTGTGTAGTGACATATGTCTAGGGTTATATGTGTGACTAGTGATAATGTAACACTTGTCCTGAAGGCAAGTCGCACCTAGGTGTTAATAGGTACTTCCTTGGGACTAGTAGAAATTGTGTCTCCATATCACACCAGGAGGTCTAGCTAGAGCCAAGAAGAAGGTAACATTTGGCACCTCTGAGGTCTTGGAGGGGAGATGCTAAATTGCGGCCTGAGGTGATCTATTCCTGAGAACCTGGTCACAAGTGTCTCAAGAGGAAAATAATATATATTCATTAGTAGAGCGGCCGTGGCCAATCAACAAGCCAGCAATTATGATATTAACCTGAGGGGCCGGTCTAGAAACCTGACCTCAGACCAAAGTTATAAATTTAGGCTGCAGACAGAGAATTGTGTTCACATGTGAGGGCAGCCTGAGAAGCTGATGTGTTCCACCAACTCCATTCACCCCCCCTCAGGAAGCAGAAAGCAACTACCAGTTAGATAATTTCTGTAAGTTTTCTCCTGTTTATTTTGATACTGTTTTGCATAAGTTGTATGTCTTTTTATTATCATCATATTTTTATACCTTTTCTTATTGTAAGCACTGACCCTTTTGTTATTAAAGTATAAAACTTTAACAAGTTGAACCTTGAATGTTCTAAAAGAATCCATAGCCTAAGCTGTGTGAGCCTTATGAGTGATAGACATATTTTTATTAGTATTATTTTTTTGGGACTCATCACCCGTGTATTCGGTGAGTGGTGGCAGCGCGTATGAGCGGGTTTGTGGCCTGGGTCGGTGTGTGATTTATGCTCCCATTACAGCATAGGACAGAGGTTGAATGCTGGACTCATAGTGGGGAGATAGATTAACCCTTGCAGGCACAACCCCAAGTCACGTGTGAGAGCAGGCACGTGACGAATTAGTGACACCACGGAGTAGGGATCCGTGACAGCCTCCAAAACCCTCTCCAGTTTATAGTAACCACAGCGGAAAGTCCACTCTGATCGCTGCTGCTTAACCATGTAGGTGCCACTGTTAACCTTTCACGGTGGCATTTAAACAGTTTATTGGGTGTCGATGGCTTTCCAAGAGTAATAATACACATTTAAATGTTTTTTTGAATTACAAAACATATAAATATTTGTTATCGTACTGACCTGGGAAATTATATTACCAGATTATTTTTACCTCGCAATGAATACTGTTAAAAAGAAACATCTAAAATAATTTAAAAAAAGTCACCCCACTTGTTTTTGTTTTTTTCTCCTATATATTAAATGAATGGTGTCATTCAAAACTACAACATGTCCCGCAAAAAAAAAGCCCTGATATGGCTGAAGAAATAAAAAAAAATCTTATGGCTCTGAAATGGGGGAGAACGAAAAAAACGAAAGGGACAAAAAATACCAAAACGGTGACCATATAATGTTTACATAATACAAGACAACAAATGATTAATTGGCGGCTACAAGCCTGCGGCGGCCATCGTTCAGCGCTGCTATCATACATTCTGGCAGTGCCGCCTGCGCTCCCTTCCCATCCCACAGCCCCTATATATTACTGCTCCGCGAAGGGTGCCCTGGTTTTTGTCGATCCCGCGCTAGACTTTTCACCTCCTCATCCCATACACCAGATCCATCCTCCTGACGACATTCCCCCTGAGGCATTGCAGCACATTCATATATTTCCCCAGAGCCTGCCACTTTCCCAGCGAGCGCGCATGATAAAATCAGCCGTATTTGGCCGTGAGTCTTCTGTGTCTTATCCTGAGCCACTCTGTCATTATTAGATTTATGTATTTGTTCCAAAGTGTTAAGGATCTGCTACGTTATCCGAAGCGCCGGCCTGTGCTTCATAAAGCATCGGCACTTAGCGGAGGAATAGAGAGAGGTGTGAGCTAAACATTGAATGGATTTAGCAGAAACTTTATAGCTTCGTCTGCTTTGCAGCAAAATGAGTCACACATGAGGTTCCACAATAAAAGGAAAATATACGCAAATTATACACTACCTGAGCCAAGTTCATTCCCTGGGAGAAATGTGCACTGGTCGGATCTCAGAAGTAGTTTATTTCTCTTTACATTCCATTAAAAAGTCATAAAACAGCACCCCCCTGTGGACACATTATCATGAAATACTGTTTAATAATTGCTTTTCTTTACCACGTTGAGTAAGACTTTCCATCCTGCAGCTCTCATTCCCCGAGACTGTCTGCACATGATGAGAATTGGGGGTTGGCAACAGCCAAAGAGCCACTGGTTGGATATCATTCAGTTATCAGGTTGTTTTGTGCTATTATCACGACCTTGGAAGTTTATTTATGTATGTGCTTAGAAAAGATGCTTGTTGTGGTTTATATTCATATTTTTGCACAATTATTCAACCCCTCTAAATTGCAAATTAGATTTGCAAAACCCTACAAACATTCTGCTGTTTGTAATAAATTAGTGAAAAGAGAAAAGAGTAAATTGCTCCTCAGAACTAATAAGGCAAGAAGTTCTCCAAATTTGTCACAAAATGCCATTTTTACTAATTAATGTAGTCTCAGAATTAATAGAGCTTTTCAGGATGTTATGACCTTCTGTCCATCTGACTGTTATAACCTGCTGTCCCTCTGGCTGTTATGACCTGCTGCCTCACTTGCTGTTATGACCTGTTCTTCCTCTGGCTGTTATGACCTGCTCTCCCTCTGGCTGTTATGACTTACTGTCCCTCTGGCTGTTGTGACCTGCTCACCCTCTGGCTGTTATGACCTGCTCGCCCTCTGGCTGTTATGACCAGCTCTCCCTCTGACTGCTATGACCCACTCTCCCTCTGGCTGTTATGACCTGCTGCCCCTCTGACTGTTCTGACCTGCTGCCTCTCTGGCTGTTATGACCTGCGGTCCCTCTGGCTATTATGACATGCTGTCCCTTTGGCTGTTATGACCTGCTGCCCCTCTGGCTGTTATGACCTGCTGCCTCTCTGGCTGCTATGATTTGATGTCCCTCTGGCTATTATAACCTGCTGTCCCTCTGGCTGTTATGACCTTCTGTCCCTCTGGCTGTTATGACCTGCTGTCCATCTGGATCCTTAGTGTTCCAAAGAATCTTAGCCCATTCTTCCTCATTAGCAATTTTCCTAGCATTTTATTGGAAAAGTCTTTCTAATCTGGACTTCTATTGAATATTGCAGTGTTCACCATGATGTGTGACTCATAAGCTACCGTCATTGTGCCATTTATTTTGTAATTTTTCTTACAGATCATCCAACAGCAAAGATTGAGTCTAGGCCCAACTTGCCAAGGGAGGGGGACAGGCTGCAACTGCAGTGTGATGCCTATGGAAATCCTGAGTAAGTATAGACATGTCGTATTAAGCATACCTATCAGGACTGGGGAGGATACTGGGGCCAATGATAATCTTGGTTTTAAAGAATGAAGGTATTTTTAATTTGTATTCTATACTGCTCATTGCTAAGGTTACCAGCCACCATTGTAGTGTATAAGACATGGCTGCTCTCTTAGGCAAGGAGCTCAGTGCTTACAAGTTTATGGCTATAGAGCTTGCAGGCGCTGCTCAGAAGCTAGCCAGATCTCTGGATTGCTCCTCAGATATTGTCTCATTTCTCAGCATTGAGGAGCGCACAGTTGAGACCATCCCTCTTGTATGCTCTGTCAATCATCAGGAGCACATAGCTTCTTAGCAAGCAGGAGGTTGGGAGGCAGGGGAGCGGCGCGCTCTTGAACGTCGAGAATACGACAACATATTTAAGAAGCAGTGGTCGCAGATACTCAATACCGCTCTTTTCAAACAAGTCAAGTTGGGTTGTTTTTCTCATTGATGGAGATCAAGCAAACCAGATGCATTTATTTGGGGGTTTCATTAAAAAGTTTGCCCTCTATAGCAATCGATCAGTCAGCTTGTACTGACGGCCATTTCCCTGAGCTCCTCTCATCTGATGTATGACCACATACCACATAAACGTAGACCTCCACCTTGGGGTGATAGATCAGCTGAGAGAAGCTTAGCAGTAGGAAGATAGAAGTGTTACAATCTAGGTCACTCTCAGCTCTAGTTAATTGTAGGATTGTCAGTCAGTTCATTCTGCAATGTGAAAGGAAAAGGCAAATAGTGCCAATTCTTTAATTAAGCCGAATGGCAAAATTTTTATTTAGCCTAAAATGCATGCATTTAAGTAGAAAAAAAAAGATTTTTTTCATTAAAGTGCAACTATGAAAACTCTTATCTGTAGCAGACTATGAAGTTGGATCTACCACAACATCTATGTCACTATACCCCATAAACAATGAATAGAGCAGGGGTGCCCAATATCACTCCGATAAAATGAGGCACTCCAGAGCCCCATTCTTAGGATCCATTGAGGATCCAATAGTGGGACCCTCGGTGATCAGCAGCTTAACGCTTATCTAGTGTCTTTAGAGTGGGTACTTTGGACCTAATAGATTTCAGCAGTTACCTCTTCCAATTCCTCCAAACACACTTGGCTGGGCATACATGTGGTTCAATGGGAACAGCAGAGTAGGCCCGTGTCAGACACTTACTAGGGAGAGTAGAGTAATCCCGTGTCAGACACTTACTAGGGAGAGCAGAGTAAGCCCGTGTCAGACACTTACTAGGGAGAGCAGAGTAATCCCGTGTCAGACACTTACTAGGGAGAGCAGAGTAAGCCCGTGTCAGACACTTACTAGGGAGAGCAGAGTAATCCCGTGCAAGACACTTACTAGGGAGAGCAGAGTAAGCCCGTGTCAGACACTTACTAGGGAGAGCAGAGTAAGCCCGTGTCAGACACTTACTAGGGAGAGCAGAGTAAGCCTGTGTCAGACACTTACTAGGGAGAGCGGAGTAATCCCGTGTCAGACACTTACTAGGGAGAGCGGAGTAAGCCAGTGTCAGACACTTACTAGGGAGAGCAGAGTAAGCCCGTGTCAGACACTTACTAGGGAGAGCAGAGTAAGCCCGTGTCAGACACTTACTAGGGAGAGCAGAGTAAGCCCGTGTCAGACACTTACTAGGGAGAGCAGAGTAATCCCGTGCAAGACACTTACTAGGGAGAGCAGAGTAATCCCATGTCAGACACTTACTAGGGAGAGCGGAGTAAGCCCGTGTCAGACACTTACTAGGGAGAGTAGAGTAAGCCCGTGTCAGACACTTACTAGGGAGAGCAGAGTAATCCCGTGTCAGACACTTACTAGGGAGAGCAGAGTAAGCCCGTGTCAGACACTTACTAGGGAGAGCAGAGTAATCCCGTGCAAGACACTTACTAGGGAGAGCAGAGTAAGCCCGTGTCAGACACTTACTAGGGAGAGCAGAGTAAGCCCGTGTCAGACACTTACTAGGGAGAGCAGAGTAAGCCTGTGTCAGACACTTACTAGGGAGAGCGGAGTAATCCCGTGTCAGACACTTACTAGGGAGAGCGGAGTAAGCCAGTGTCAGACACTTACTAGGGAGAGCAGAGTAAGCCCGTGTCAGACACTTACTAGGGAGAGCAGAGTAAGCCCGTGTCAGACACTTACTAGGGAGAGCAGAGTAAGCCCGTGTCAGACACTTACTAGGGAGAGCAGAGTAATCCCGTGCAAGACACTTACTAGGGAGAGCAGAGTAATCCCATGTCAGACACTTACTAGGGAGAGCGGAGTAAGCCCGTGTCAGACACTTACTAGGGAGAGCAGAGTAATCCCGTGCAAGACACTTACTAGGGAGAGCAGAGTAAGCCCGTGTCAGACACTTACTAGGGAGAGCAGAGTAAGCCCGTGTCAGACACTTACTAGGGAGAGCAGAGTAAGCCTGTGTCAGACACTTACTAGGGAGAGCGGAGTAATCCCGTGTCAGACACTTACTAGGGAGAGCGGAGTAAGCCAGTGTCAGACACTTACTAGGGAGAGCGGAGTAAGCCCGTGTCAGACACTTACTAGGGAGAGCAGAGTAAGCCCGTGTCAGACACTTACTAGGGAGAGCAGAGTAAGCCCGTGTCAGACACTTACTAGGGAGAGCGGAGTAAGCCCGTGTCAGACACTTACTAGGGAGAGCGGAGTAATCCCATGTCAGACACTTACTAGGGAGAGCAGAGTAAGCCTGTGTCAGACACTTACTAGGGAGAGCAGAGTAAGCCCGTGTCAGACACTTACTAGGGAGAGCGGAGTAAGCCCATGTCAGACACTTACTAGGGAGAGCGGAGTAATCCCATGTCAGACACTTACTAGGGAGAGCAGAGTAAGCCTGTGTCAGACACTTACTAGGGAGAGCAGAGTAAGCCCATGTCAGACACTTACTAGGGAGAGCAGAGTAATCCCATGTCAGACACTTACTAGGGAGAGCGGAGTAAGCCCGTGTCAGACACTTACTAGGGAGAGCAGAGTAATCCCGTGTCAGACACTTACTAGGGAGAGCAGAGTAAGCCCGTGTCAGACACTTACTAGGGAGAGCAGAGTAATCCCGTGTCAGACACTTACTAGGGAGAGCAGAGTAAGCCTGTGTCAGACACTTACTAGGGAGAGCGGAGTAAGCCCGTGTCAGACACTTACTAGGGAGAGCGGAGTAAGCCCGTGTCAGACACTTACTAGGGAGAGCAGAGTAAGCCCGTGTCAGACACTTACTAGGGAGAGCAGAGTAAGCCCGTGTCAGACACTTACTAGGGAGAGCGGAGTAAGCCCGTGTCAGACACTTACTAGGGAGAGCGGAGTAAGCCCATGTCAGACACTTACTAGGGAGAGCGGAGTAATCCCATGTCAGACACTTACTAGGGAGAGCAGAGTAAGCCTGTGTCAGACACTTACTAGGGAGAGCAGAGTAAGCCCATGTCAGACACTTACTAGGGAGAGCAGAGTAATCCCATGTCAGACACTTACTAGGGAGAGCGGAGTAAGCCCGTGTCAGACACTTACTAGGGAGAGCGGAGTAAGCCCGTGTCAGACACTTACTAGGGAGAGCAGAGTAAGCCCGTGTCAGACACTTACTAGGGAGAGCAGAGTAAGCCCGTGTCAGACACTTACTAGGGAGAGCGGAGTAAGCCCGTGTCAGACACTTACTAGGGAGAGCGGAGTAAGCCCGTGTCAGACACTTACTAGGGAGAGCAGAGTAAGCCCGTGTCAGACACTTACTAGGGAGAGCAGAGTAAGCCTGTGTCAGACACTTACTAGGGAGAGCGGAGTAAGCCCGTGTCAGACACTTACTAGGGAGAGCAGAGTAAGCCCATGTCAGACACTTACTAGGGAGAGCGGAGTAATCCCATGTCAGACACTTACTAGGGAGAGCAGAGTAAGCCTGTGTCAGACACTTACTAGGGAGAGCAGAGTAATCCCATGTCAGACACTTACTAGGGAGAGCGGAGTAAGCCCGTGTCAGACACTTACTAGGGAGAGCGGAGTAAGCCCGTGTCAGACACTTACTAGGGAGAGCGGAGTAAGCCCGTGTCAGACACTTACTAGGGAGAGCGGAGTAAGCCCGTGTCAGACACTTACTAGGGAGAGCGGAGTAAGCCCGTGTCAGACACTTACTAGGGAGAGCGGAGTAAGCCCGTGTCAGACACTTACTAGGGAGAGCAGAGTAAGCCCGTGTCAGACACTTACTAGGGAGAGCGGAGTAAGCCCGTGTCAGACACTTACTAGGGAGAGCGGAGTAAGCCCGTGTCAGACACTTACTAGGGAGAGCGGAGTAAGCCCGTGTCAGACACTTACTAGGGAGAGCGGAGTAAGCCCGTGTCAGACACTTACTAGGGAGAGCGGAGTAAGCCCGTGTCAGACACTTACTAGGGAGAGCGGAGTAAGCCCGTGTCAGACACTTACTAGGGAGAGCAGAGTAAGCCCGTGTCAGACACTTACTAGGGAGAGCAGAGTAAGCCCGTGTCAGACACTTACTAGGGAGAGCAGAGTAAGCCCATGTCAGACACTTACTAGGGAGAGCGGAGTAAGCCCGTGTCAGACACTTACTAGGGAGAGCAGAGTAAGCCCATGTCAGACACTTACTAGGGAGAGCGGAGTAAGCCCGTGTCAGACACTTACTAGGGAGAGCAGAGTAAGCCCGTGTCAGACACTTACTAGGGAGAGCAGAGTAAGCCCATGTCAGACACTTACTAGGGAGAGCGGAGTAAGCCCGTGTCAGACACTTACTAGGGAGAGCAGAGTAAGCCCGTGTCAGACACTAGGGAGAGCAGAGTAAGCCCGTGTCAGACACTTACTAGGGAGAGCGGAGTAAGCCCGTGTCAGACACTAGGGAGAGCAGAGTAAGCCCGTGTCAGACACTTACTAGGGAGAGCAGAGTAAGCCCGTGTCAGACACTTACTAGGGAGAGCGGAGTAAGCCCGTGTCAGACACTTACTAGGGAGAGCAGAGTAAGCCCGTGTCAGACACTTACTAGGGAGATCAGAGTAAGCCCGTGTCAGACACTAGGGAGAGCAGAGTAAGCCCATGTCAGACACTTACTAGGGAGAGCGGAGTAAGCCCGTGTCAGACACTTACTAGGGAGAGCGGAGTAAGCCCGTGTCAGACACTTACTAGGGAGAGCGGAGTAAGCCCGTGTCAGACACTTACTAGGGAGAGCGGAGTAAGCCCGTGTCAGACACTTACTAGGGAGAGCGGAGTAAGCCCGTGTCAGACACTTACTAGGGAGAGCGGAGTAAGCCCGTGTCAGACACTTACTAGGGAGAGCAGAGTAAGCCCGTGTCAGACACTTACTAGGGAGAGCAGAGTAAGCCCGTGTCAGACACTTACTAGGGAGAGCAGAGTAAGCCCATGTCAGACACTTACTAGGGAGAGCGGAGTAAGCCCGTGTCAGACACTTACTAGGGAGAGCAGAGTAAGCCCATGTCAGACACTTACTAGGGAGAGCGGAGTAAGCCCGTGTCAGACACTTACTAGGGAGAGCAGAGTAAGCCCGTGTCAGACACTTACTAGGGAGAGCAGAGTAAGCCCATATCAGACACTTACTAGGGAGAGCGGAGTAAGCCCGTGTCAGACACTTACTAGGGAGAGCAGAGTAAGCCCGTGTCAGACACTAGGGAGAGCAGAGTAAGCCCGTGTCAGACACTTACTAGGGAGAGCGGAGTAAGCCCGTGTCAGACACTAGGGAGAGCAGAGTAAGCCCGTGTCAGACACTTACTAGGGAGAGCAGAGTAAGCCCGTGTCAGACACTTACTAGGGAGAGCGGAGTAAGCCCGTGTCAGACACTTACTAGGGAGAGCAGAGTAAGCCCGTGTCAGACACTTACTAGGGAGAGCAGAGTAAGCCCGTGTCAGACACTAGGGAGAGCAGAGTAAGCCCATGTCAGACACTTACTAGGGAGAGCGGAGTAAGCCCGTGTCAGACACTTACTAGGGAGAGCAGAGTAAGCCCATGTCAGACACTTACTAGGGAGAGCGGAGTAAGCCCGTGTCAGACACTTACTAGGGAGAGCAGAGTAAGCCCGTGTCAGACACTAGGGAGAGCAGAGTAATCCCGTGTCAGACACTTACTAGGGAGAGCGGAGTAAGCCCGTGTCAGACACTAGGGAGAGCAGAGTAAGCCCGTGTCAGACACTTACTAGGGAGAGCAGAGTAAGCCCGTGTCAGACACTTACTAGGGAGAGCAGAGTAATCCCGTGTCAGACACTTACTAGGGAGAGCAGAGTAAGCCCGTGTCAGACACTTACTAGGGAGAGCGGAGTAATCCCATGTCAGACACTTACTAGGGAGAGCAGAGTAAGCCTGTGTCAGACACTTACTAGGGAGAGCAGAGTAAGCCCGTGTCAGACACTTCCTAGGGAGAGCAGAGTAATCCCATGTCAGACACTTACTAGTGAGAGCGGAGTAAGCCCGTGTCAGACACTTACTAGGGAGAGCGGAGTAAGCCCGTGTCAGACACTTACTAGGGAGAGCAGAGTAAGCCCGTGTCAGACACTTACTAGGGAGAGCGGAGTAAGCCCGTGTCAGACACTAGGGAGAGCAGAGTAAGCCCGTGTCAGACACTTACTAGGGAGAGCAGAGTAAGCCCGTGTCAGACACTTACTAGGGAGAGCGGAGTAAGCCCGTGTCAGACACTTACTAGGGAGAGCAGAGTAAGCCCGTGTCAGACACTTACTAGGGAGAGCAGAGTAAGCCCGTGTCAGACACTAGGGAGAGCAGAGTAAGCCCATGTCAGACACTTACTAGGGAGAGCGGAGTAAGCCCGTGTCAGACACTTACTAGGGAGAGCGGAGTAAGCCCGTGTCAGACACTTACTAGGGAGAGCGGAGTAAGCCCGTGTCAGACACTTACTAGGGAGAGCGGAGTAAGCCCGTGTCAGACACTTACTAGGGAGAGCGGAGTAAGCCCGTGTCAGACACTTACTAGGGAGAGCGGAGTAAGCCCGTGTCAGACACTTACTAGGGAGAGCAGAGTAAGCCCGTGTCAGACACTTACTAGGGAGAGCAGAGTAAGACCGTGTCAGACACTTACTAGGGAGAGCAGAGTAAGCCCATGTCAGACACTTACTAGGGAGAGCGGAGTAAGCCCGTGTCAGACACTTACTAGGGAGAGCAGAGTAAGCCCATGTCAGACACTTACTAGGGAGAGCGGAGTAAGCCCGTGTCAGACACTTACTAGGGAGAGCAGAGTAAGCCCGTGTCAGACACTTACTAGGGAGAGCAGAGTAAGCCCATGTCAGACACTTACTAGGGAGAGCGGAGTAAGCCCGTGTCAGACACTTACTAGGGAGAGCAGAGTAAGCCCGTGTCAGACACTAGGGAGAGCAGAGTAAGCCCGTGTCAGACACTTACTAGGGAGAGCGGAGTAAGCCCGTGTCAGACACTAGGGAGAGCAGAGTAAGCCCGTGTCAGACACTTACTAGGGAGAGCAGAGTAAGCCCGTGTCAGACACTTACTAGGGAGAGCGGAGTAAGCCCGTGTCAGACACTTACTAGGGAGAGCAGAGTAAGCCCGTGTCAGACACTTACTAGGGAGAGCAGAGTAAGCCCGTGTCAGACACTAGGGAGAGCAGAGTAAGCCCATGTCAGACACTTACTAGGGAGAGCGGAGTAAGCCCGTGTCAGACACTTACTAGGGAGAGCAGAGTAAGCCCATGTCAGACACTTACTAGGGAGAGCGGAGTAAGCCCGTGTCAGACACTTACTAGGGAGAGCAGAGTAAGCCCGTGTCAGACACTAGGGAGAGCAGAGTAAGCCCGTGTCAGACACTTACTAGGGAGAGCGGAGTAAGCCCGTGTCAGACACTAGGGAGAGCAGAGTAAGCCCGTGTCAGACACTTACTAGGGAGAGCAGAGTAAGCCCGTGTCAGACACTTACTAGGGAGAGCAGAGTAATCCCGTGTCAGACACTTACTAGGGAGAGCAGAGTAAGCCCGTGTCAGACACTTACTAGGGAGAGCGGAGTAAGCCCGTGTCAGACACTTACTAGGGAGAGCAGAGTAAGCCTGTGTCAGACACTTACTAGGGAGAGCAGAGTAAGCCCGTGTCAGACACTTACTAGGGAGAGCAGAGTAAGCCCGTGTCAGACACTTACTAGGGAGAGCAGAGTAATCCCATGTCAGACACTTACTAGTGAGAGCGGAGTAAGCCCGTGTCAGACACTTACTAGGGAGAGCGGAGTAAGCCCGTGTCAGACACTTACTAGGGAGAGCAGAGTAAGCCCGTGTCAGACACTTACTAGGGAGAACAGAGTAAGCCCGTGTCAGACACTTACTAGGGAGAGCGGAGTAAGCCCGTGTCAGACACTTACTAGGGAGAGCGGAGTAAGCCCGTGTCAGACACTTACTAGGGAGAGCGGAGTAAGCCCGTGTCAGACACTTACTAGGGAGAGCGGAGTAAGCCCGTGTCAGACACTTACTAGGGAGAGCTGAGTAAGCCCGTGTCAGACACTTACTAGGGAGAGCAGAGTAAGCCCGTGTCAGACACTTACTAGGGAGAGCGGAGTAAGCCCGTGTCAGACACTTACTAGGGAGAGCAGAGTAAGCCCGTGTCAGACACTTACTAGGGAGAGCAGAGTAAGCCCGTGTCAGACACTTACTAGGGAGAGCGGAGTAAGCCCGTGTCAGACACTTACTAGGGAGAGCAGAGTAAGCCCGTGTCAGACACTTACTAGGGAGAGCAGAGTAAGCCCGTGTCAGACACTTACTAGGGAGAGCAGAGTAAGCCCGTGTCAGACACTTACTAGGGAGAGCAGAGTAAGCCCGTGTCAGACACTTACTAGGGAGAGCGGAGTAAGCCCGTGTCAGACACTTACTAGGGAGAGCGGAGTAAGCCCGTGTCAGACACTTACTAGGGAGAGCAGAGTAAGCCCGTGTCAGACACTTACTAGGGAGAGCGGAGTAAGCCCGTGTCAGACACTTACTAGGGAGAGCGGAGTAAGCCCGTGTCAGACACTTACTAGGGAGAGCGGAGTAAGCCCGTGTCAGACACTTACTAGGGAGAGCAGAGTAAGCCCGTGTCAGACACTTACTAGGGAGAGCAGAGTAAGCCCGTGTCAGACACTTACTAGGGAGAGCAGAGTAAGCCCGTGTCAGACACTTACTAGGGAGAGCAGAGTAAGCCCATGTCAGACACTTACTAGGGAGAGCGGAGTAAGCCCGTGTCAGACACTTACTAGGGAGAGCAGAGTAAGCCCATGTCAGACACTTACTAGGGAGAGCGGAGTAAGCCCGTGTCAGACACTTACTAGGGAGAGTAGAGTAAGCCCGTGTCAGACACTGACTAGGGAGAGCAGAGTAAGCCCGTGTCAGACACTTACTTGGGAGAGCGGAGTAATCCCATGTCAGACACTTACTAGGGAGAGCGGAGTAAGCCCGTGTCAGACACTTACTAGGGAGAGCGGAGTAAGCCCGTGTCAGACACTCACTAGGGAGAGCAGAGTAAGCCCGTGTCAGACACTTACTAGGGAGAGCGGAGTAAGCCCGTGTCAGACACTTACTAGGGAGAGCGGAGTAAGCCCGTGTCAGACACTTACTAGGGAGAGCGGAGTAAGCCCGTGTCAGACACTTACTAGGGAGAGCGGAGTAAGCCCGTGTCAGACACTTACTAGGGAGAGCGGAGTAAGCCCGTGTCAGACACTTACTAGGGAGAGCAGAGTAAGCCCATGTCAGACACTTACTAGGGAGAGCGGAGTAATCCCATGTCAGACACTTACTAGGGAGAGCGGAGTAAGCCCGTGTCAGACACTTACTAGGGAGAGCAGAGTAAGCCCGTGTCAGACACTTACTAGGGAGAGCGGAGTAAGCCCGTGTCAGACACTTACTAGGGAGAGCGGAGTAAGCCCGTGTCAGACACTTACTAGGGAGAGTAGAGTAAGCCCGTGTCAGACACTTACTAGGGAGAGCAGAGTAAGCCCGTGTCAGACACTTACTAGGGAGAGCGGAGTAAGCCCGTGTCAGACACTTACTAGGGAGAGCAGAGTAAGCCCGTGTCAGACACTTACTAGGGAGAGCAGAGTAAGCCCGTGTCAGACACTTACTAGGGAGAGCAGAGTAAGCCCGTGTCAGACACTTACTAGGGAGAGCGGAGTAAGCCCGTGTCAGACACTTACTAGGGAGAGCGGAGTAAGCCCGTGTCAGACACTTACTAGGGAGAGCAGAGTAAGCCCGTGTCAGACACTTACTAGGGAGAGCGGAGTAATCCCATGTCAGACACTTACTAGGGAGAGCGGAGTAAGCCCGTGTCAGACACTTACTAGGGAGAGCGGAGTAGGCCCGTGTCAGACACTTACTAGGGAGAGTAGAGTAAGCCCGTGTCAGACACTTACTAGGGAGAGCAGAGTAAGCCCGTGTCAGACACTTACTAGGGAGAGCGGAGTAAGCCCGTGTCAGACACTTACTAGGGAGAGCAGAGTAAGCCCGTGTCAGACACTTACTAGGGAGAGCAGAGTAAGCCCGTGTCAGACAGTTACTAGGGAGAGCGGAGTAATCCCGTGTCAGACACTTACTAGGGAGAGCAGAGTAAGCCCGTGTCAGACACTTACTAGGGAGAGCGGAGTAAGCCCGTGTCAGACACTTACTAGGGAGAGCGGAGTAAGCCCGTGTCAGACACTTACTAGGGAGAGCAGAGTAAGCCCGTGTCAGACACTTACTAGGGAGAGCGGAGTAATCCCATGTCAGACACTTACTAGGGAGAGCGGAGTAATCCCGTGTCAGACACTTACTAGGGAGAGCGGAGTAAGCCCATGTCAGACACTTACTAGGGAGAGCAGAGTAAGCCCGTGTCAGACACTTACTAGGGAGAGCGGAGTAAGCCCGTGTCAGACACTTACTAGGGAGAGTAGAGTAAGCCCGTGTCAGACACTTACTAGGGAGAGCAGAGTAAGCCCGTGTCAGACACTTACTAGGGAGAGCGGAGTAAGCCCGTGTCAGACACTTACTAGGGAGAGCAGAGTAAGCCCGTGTCAGACACTTACTAGGGAGAGCTGAGTAAGCCCGTGTCAGACACTTACTAGGGAGAGCGGAGTAAGCCCGTGTCAGACACTTACTAGGGAGAGCAGAGTAAGCCCGTGTCAGACACTTACTAGGGAGAGCAGAGTAAGCCCGTGTCAGACACTTACTAGGGAGAGCAGAGTAAGCCCGTGTCAGACACTTACTAGGGAGAGCGGAGTAAGCCCGTGTCAGACACTTACTAGGGAGAGCGGAGTAAGCCCGTGTCAGACACTTACTAGGGAGAGCAGAGTAAGCCCGTGTCAGACACTTACTAGGGAGAGCGGAGTAATCCCATGTCAGACACTTACTAGGGAGAGCGGAGTAAGCCCGTGTCAGACACTTACTAGGGAGAGCGGAGTAAGCCCGTGTCAGACACTTACTAGGGAGAGTAGAGTAAGCCCGTGTCAGACACTTACTAGGGAGAGCAGAGTAAGCCCGTGTCAGACACTTACTAGGGAGAGCGGAGTAAGCCCGTGTCAGACACTTACTAGGGAGAGCAGAGTAAGCCCGTGTCAGACACTTACTAGGGAGAGCAGAGTAAGCCCGTGTCAGACACTTACTAGGGAGAGCGGAGTAATCCCGTGTCAGACACTTACTAGGGAGAGCAGAGTAATCCCATGTCAGACACTTACTAGGGAGAGCAGAGTAATCCCATGTCAGACACTTACTAGGGAGAGCGGAGTAATCCCGTGTCAGACACTTACTAGGGAGAGCGGAGTAAGCCCATGTCAGACACTTACTAGGGAGAGCAGAGTAAGCCCGTGTCAGACACTTACTAGGGAGAGCGGAGTAAGCCCGTGTCAGACACTTACTAGGGAGAGCAGAGTAAGCCCGTGTCAGACACTTACTAGGGAGAGCAGAGTAAGCCCGTGTCAGACACTAGGGAGAGCAGAGTAAGCCCATGTCAGACACTTACTAGGGAGAGCGGAGTAAGCCCGTGTCAGACACTTACTAGGGAGAGCAGAGTAAGCCCATGTCAGACACTTACTAGGGAGAGCGGAGTAAGCCCGTGTCAGACACTTACTAGGGAGAGCAGAGTAAGCCCGTGTCAGACACTAGGGAGAGCAGAGTAATCCCGTGTCAGACACTTACTAGGGAGAGCGGAGTAAGCCCGTGTCAGACACTAGGGAGAGCAGAGTAAGCCCGTGTCAGACACTTACTAGGGAGAGCAGAGAAAGCCCGTGTCAGACACTTACTAGGGAGAGCAGAGTAATCCCGTGTCAGACACTTACTAGGGAGAGCAGAGTAAGCCCGTGTCAGACACTTACTAGGGAGAGCGGAGTAATCCCATGTCAGACACTTACTAGGGAGAGCAGAGTAAGCCCGTGTCAGACACTTACTAGGGAGAGCAGAGTAATCCCATGTCAGACACTTACTAGTGAGAGCGGAGTAAGCCCGTGTCAGACACTTACTAGGGAGAGCGGAGTAAGCCCGTGTCAGACACTTACTAGGGAGAGCAGAGTAAGCCCGTGTCAGACACTTACTAGGGAGAGCGGAGTAAGCCCGTGTCAGACACTAGGGAGAGCAGAGTAAGCCCGTGTCAGACACTTACTAGGGAGAGCAGAGTAAGCCCGTGTCAGACACTTACTAGGGAGAGCGGAGTAAGCCCGTGTCAGACACTTACTAGGGAGAGCAGAGTAAGCCCGTGTCAGACACTTACTAGGGAGAGCAGAGTAAGCCCGTGTCAGACACTAGGGAGAGCAGAGTAAGCCCATGTCAGACACTTACTAGGGAGAGCGGAGTAAGCCCGTGTCAGACACTTACTAGGGAGAGCGGAGTAAGTCCGTGTCAGACACTTACTAGGGAGAGCGGAGTAAGCCCGTGTCAGACACTTACTAGGGAGAGCGGAGTAAGCCCGTGTCAGACACTTACTAGGGAGAGCGGAGTAAGCCCGTGTCAGACACTTACTAGGGAGAGCGGAGTAAGCCCGTGTCAGACACTTACTAGGGAGAGCAGAGTAAGCCCGTGTCAGACACTTACTAGGGAGAGCAGAGTAAGACCGTGTCAGACACTTACTAGAGAGAGCAGAGTAAGCCCATGTCAGACACTTACTAGGGAGAGCGGAGTAAGCCCGTGTCAGACACTTACTAGGGAGAGCAGAGTAAGCCCATGTCAGACACTTACTAGGGAGAGCGGAGTAAGCCCGTGTCAGACACTTACTAGGGAGAGCAGAGTAAGCCCGTGTCAGACACTTACTAGGGAGAGCAGAGTAAGCCCATGTCAGACACTTACTAGGGAGAGCGGAGTAAGCCCGTGTCAGACACTTACTAGGGAGAGCAGAGTAAGCCCGTGTCAGACACTAGGGAGAGCAGAGTAAGCCCGTGTCAGACACTTACTAGGGAGAGCAGAGTAAGCCCATGTCAGACACTTACTAGGGAGAGCAGAGTAAGCCCGTGTCAGACACTTACTAGGGAGAGCGGAGTAAGCCCGTGTCAGACACTTACTAGGGAGAGCAGAGTAAGCCCGTGTCAGACACTTACTAGGGAGAGCAGAGTAAGCCCGTGTCAGACACTAGGGAGAGCAGAGTAAGCCCATGTCAGACACTTACTAGGGAGAGCGGAGTAAGCCCGTGTCAGACACTTACTAGGGAGAGCAGAGTAAGCCCATGTCAGACACTTACTAGGGAGAGCGGAGTAAGCCCGTGTCAGACACTTACTAGGGAGAGCAGAGTAAGCCCCGTGTCAGACACTAGGGAGAGCAGAGTAAGCCCGTGTCAGACACTTACTAGGGAGAGCGGAGTAAGCCCGTGTCAGACACTAGGGAGAGCAGAGTAAGCCCGTGTCAGACACTTACTAGGGAGAGCAGAGTAAGCCCGTGTCAGACACTTACTAGGGAGAGCAGAGTAATCCCGTGTCAGACACTTACTAGGGAGAGCAGAGTAAGCCCGTGTCAGACACTTACTAGGGAGAGCGGAGTAATCCCATGTCAGACACTTACTAGGGAGAGCAGAGTAAGCCTGTGTCAGACACTTACTAGGGAGAGCAGAGTAAGCCCGTGTCAGACACTTACTAGGGAGAGCAGAGTAATCCCATGTCAGACACTTACTAGTGAGAGCGGAGTAAGCCCGTGTCAGACACTTACTAGGGAGAGCGGAGTAAGCCCGTGTCAGACACTTACTAGGGAGAGCAGAGTAAGCCCGTGTCAGACACTTACTAGGGAGAACAGAGTAAGCCCGTGTCAGACACTTACTAGGGAGAGCGGAGTAAGCCCGTGTCAGACACTTACTAGGGAGAGCGGAGTAAGCCCGTGTCAGACACTTACTAGGGAGAGCAGAGTAAGCCCGTGTCAGACACTTACTAGGGAGAGCGGAGTAAGCCCGTGTCAGACACTTACTAGGGAGAGCAGAGTAAGCCCGTGTCAGACACTTACTAGGGAGAGCAGAGTAATCCCATGTCAGACACTTACTAGTGAGAGCGGAGTAAGCCCGTGTCAGACACTTACTAGGGAGAGCGGAGTAAGCCCGTGTCAGACACTTACTAGGGAGAGCAGAGTAAGCCCGTGTCAGACACTTACTAGGGAGAGCGGAGTAAGCCCGTGTCAGACACTTACTAGGGAGAGCGGAGTAAGCCCGTGTCAGACACTTACTAGGGAGAGCTGAGTAAGCCCGTGTCAGACACTTACTAGGGAGAGCAGAGTAAGCCCGTGTCAGACACTTACTAGGGAGAGCGGAGTAAGCCCGTGTCAGACACTTACTAGGGAGAGCAGAGTAAGCCCGTGTCAGACACTTACTAGGGAGAGCAGAGTAAGCCCGTGTCAGACACTTACTAGGGAGAGCGGAGTAAGCCCGTGTCAGACACTTACTAGGGAGAGCAGAGTAAGCCCGTGTCAGACACTTACTAGGGAGAGCAGAGTAAGCCCGTGTCAGACACTTACTAGGGAGAGCAGAGTAAGCCCGTGTCAGACACTTACTAGGGAGAGCAGAGTAAGCCCGTGTCAGACACTTACTAGGGAGAGCGGAGTAAGCCCGTGTCAGACACTTACTAGGGAGAGCGGAGTAAGCCCGTGTCAGACACTTACTAGGGAGAGCAGAGTAAGCCCGTGTCAGACACTTACTAGGGAGAGCGGAGTAAGCCCGTGTCAGACACTTACTAGGGAGAGCGGAGTAAGCCCGTGTCAGACACTTACTAGGGAGAGCGGAGTAAGCCCGTGTCAGACACTTACTAGGGAGAGCAGAGTAAGCCCGTGTCAGACACTTACTAGGGAGAGCAGAGTAAGCCCGTGTCAGACACTTACTAGGGAGAGCAGAGTAAGCCCATGTCAGACACTTACTAGGGAGAGCGGAGTAAGCCCGTGTCAGACACTTACTAGGGAGAGCAGAGTAAGCCCATGTCAGACACTTACTAGGGAGAGCGGAGTAAGCCCGTGTCAGACACTTACTAGGGAGAGCAGAGTAAGCCCGTGTCAGACACTGACTAGGGAGAGCAGAGTAAGCCCGTGTCAGACACTTACTAGGGAGAGCGGAGTAATCCCATGTCAGACACTTACTAGGGAGAGCGGAGTAAGCCCGTGTCAGACACTTACTAGGGAGAGCGGAGTAAGCCCGTGTCAGACACTCACTAGGGAGAGCAGAGTAAGCCCGTGTCAGACACTTACTAGGGAGAGCGGAGTAAGCCCGTGTCAGACACTTACTAGGGAGAGCTGAGTAAGCCCGTGTCAGACACTTACTAGGGAGAGCAGAGTAAGCCCGTGTCAGACACTTACTAGGGAGAGCGGAGTAAGCCCGTGTCAGACACTTACTAGGGAGAGCAGAGTAAGCCCGTGTCAGACACTTACTAGGGAGAGCAGAGTAAGCCCGTGTCAGACACTTACTAGGGAGAGCGGAGTAAGCCCGTGTCAGACACTTACTAGGGAGAGCAGAGTAAGCCCGTGTCAGACACTTACTAGGGAGAGCAGAGTAAGCCCGTGTCAGACACTTACTAGGGAGAGCAGAGTAAGCCCGTGTCAGACACTTACTAGGGAGAGCAGAGTAAGCCCGTGTCAGACACTTACTAGGGAGAGCGGAGTAAGCCCGTGTCAGACACTTACTAGGGAGAGCGGAGTAAGCCCGTGTCAGACACTTACTAGGGAGAGCAGAGTAAGCCCGTGTCAGACACTTACTAGGGAGAGCGGAGTAAGCCCGTGTCAGACACTTACTAGGGAGAGCGGAGTAAGCCCGTGTCAGACACTTACTAGGGAGAGCGGAGTAAGCCCGTGTCAGACACTTACTAGGGAGAGCAGAGTAAGCCCGTGTCAGACACTTACTAGGGAGAGCAGAGTAAGCCCGTGTCAGACACTTACTAGGGAGAGCAGAGTAAGCCCGTGTCAGACACTTACTAGGGAGAGCAGAGTAAGCCCATGTCAGACACTTACTAGGGAGAGCGGAGTAAGCCCGTGTCAGACACTTACTAGGGAGAGCAGAGTAAGCCCATGTCAGACACTTACTAGGGAGAGCGGAGTAAGCCCGTGTCAGACACTTACTAGGGAGAGCAGAGTAAGCCCGTGTCAGACACTGACTAGGGAGAGCAGAGTAAGCCCGTGTCAGACACTTACTAGGGAGAGCGGAGTAATCCCATGTCAGACACTTACTAGGGAGAGCGGAGTAAGCCCGTGTCAGACACTTACTAGGGAGAGCGGAGTAAGCCCGTGTCAGACACTCACTAGGGAGAGCAGAGTAAGCCCGTGTCAGACACTTACTAGGGAGAGCGGAGTAAGCCCGTGTCAGACACTTACTAGGGAGAGCGGAGTAAGCCCGTGTCAGACACTTACTAGGGAGAGCGGAGTAAGCCCGTGTCAGACACTTACTAGGGAGAGCGGAGTAAGCCCGTGTCAGACACTTACTAGGGAGAGCGGAGTAAGCCCGTGTCAGACACTTACTAGGGAGAGCAGAGTAAGCCCATGTCAGACACTTACTAGGGAGAGCGGAGTAATCCCATGTCAGACACTTACTAGGGAGAGCGGAGTAAGCCCGTGTCAGACACTTACTAGGGAGAGCAGAGTAAGCCCGTGTCAGACACTTACTAGGGAGAGCGGAGTAAGCCCGTGTCAGACACTTACTAGGGAGAGCGGAGTAAGCCCGTGTCAGACACTTACTAGGGAGAGTAGAGTAAGCCCGTGTCAGACACTTACTAGGGAGAGCAGAGCAAGCCCGTGTCAGACACTTACTAGGGAGAGCGGAGTAAGCCCGTGTCAGACACTTACTAGGGAGAGCAGAGTAAGCCCGTGTCAGACACTTACTAGGGAGAGCAGAGTAAGCCCGTGTCAGACACTTACTAGGGAGAGCAGAGTAAGCCCGTGTCAGACACTTACTAGGGAGAGCGGAGTAAGCCCGTGTCAGACACTTACTAGGGAGAGCGGAGTAAGCCCGTGTCAGACACTTACTAGGGAGAGCAGAGTAAGCCAGTGTCAGACACTTACTAGGGAGAGCGGAGTAATCCCATGTCAGACACTTACTAGGGAGAGCGGAGTAAGCCCGTGTCAGACACTTACTAGGGAGAGCGGAGTAGGCCCGTGTCAGACACTTACTAGGGAGAGTAGAGTAAGCCCGTGTCAGACACTTACTAGGGAGAGCAGAGTAAGCCCGTGTCAGACACTTACTAGGGAGAGCGGAGTAAGCCCGTGTCAGACACTTACTAGGGAGAGCAGAGTAAGCCCGTGTCAGACACTTACTAGGGAGAGCAGAGTAAGCCCGTGTCAGACACTTACTAGGGAGAGCGGAGTAATCCCGTGTCAGACACTTACTAGGGAGAGCAGAGTAAGCCCGTGTCAGACACTTACTAGGGAGAGCGGAGTAAGCCCGTGTCAGACACTTACTAGGGAGAGCGGAGTAAGCCCGTGTCAGACACTTACTAGGGAGAGCAGAGTAAGCCCGTGTCAGACACTTACTAGGGAGAGCGGAGTAATCCCATGTCAGACACTTACTAGGGAGAGCGGAGTAAGCCCGTGTCAGACACTTACTAGGGAGAGCGGAGTAAGCCCGTGTCAGACACTTACTAGGGAGAGCGGAGTAAGCCCGTGTCAGACACTTACTAGGGAGAGCGGAGTAAGCCCGTGTCAGACACTTACTAGGGAGAGCAGAGTAAGCCCGTGTCAGACACTTACTAGGGAGAGCGGAGTAAGCCCGTGTCAGACACTTACTAGGGAGAGTAGAGTAAGCCCGTGTCAGACACTTACTAGGGAGAGCAGAGTAAGCCCGTGTCAGACACTTACTAGGGAGAGCGGAGTAAGCCCGTGTCAGACACTTACTAGGGAGAGCAGAGTAAGCCCGTGTCAGACACTTACTAGGGAGAGCTGAGTAAGCCCGTGTCAGACACTTACTAGGGAGAGCGGAGTAAGCCCGTGTCAGACACTTACTAGGGAGAGCAGAGTAAGCCCGTGTCAGACACTTACTAGGGAGAGCAGAGTAAGCCCGTGTCAGACACTTACTAGGGAGAGCAGAGTAAGCCCGTGTCAGACACTTACTAGGGAGAGCGGAGTAAGCCCGTGTCAGACACTTACTAGGGAGAGCGGAGTAAGCCCGTGTCAGACACTTACTAGGGAGAGCAGAGTAAGCCCGTGTCAGACACTTACTAGGGAGAGCGGAGTAATCCCATGTCAGACACTTACTAGGGAGAGCGGAGTAAGCCCGTGTCAGACACTTACTAGGGAGAGCGGAGTAAGCCCGTGTCAGACACTTACTAGGGAGAGTAGAGTAAGCCCGTGTCAGACACTTACTAGGGAGAGCAGAGTAAGCCCGTGTCAGACACTTACTAGGGAGAGCGGAGTAAGCCCGTGTCAGACACTTACTAGGGAGAGCAGAGTAAGCCCGTGTCAGACACTTACTAGGGAGAGCAGAGTAAGCCCGTGTCAGACACTTACTAGGGAGAGCGGAGTAATCCCGTGTCAGACACTTACTAGGGAGAGCAGAGTAATCCCATGTCAGACACTTACTAGGGAGAGCAGAGTAATCCCATGTCAGACACTTACTAGGGAGAGCGGAGTAATCCCGTGTCAGACACTTACTAGGGAGAGCGGAGTAAGCCCATGTCAGACACTTACTAGGGAGAGCAGAGTAAGCCCGTGTCAGACACTTACTAGGGAGAGCGGAGTAAGCCCGTGTCAGACACTTACTAGGGAGAGCAGAGTAAGCCCGTGTCAGACACTTACTAGGGAGAGCAGAGTAAGCCCGTGTCAGACACTTACTAGGGAGAGCGGAGTAATCCCATGTCAGACACTTACTAGGGAGAGCGGAGTAATCCCGTGTCAGACACTTACTAGGGAGAGCAGAGTAAGCCCGTGTCAGACACTTACTAGGGAGAGCGGAGTAAGCCCGTGTCAGACACTTACTAGGGAGAGCGGAGTAAGCCCGTGTCAGACACTTACTAGGGAGAGCAGAGTAAGCCCGTGTCAGACACTTACTAGGGAGAGCGGAGTAAGCCCGTGTCAGACACTTACTAGGGAGAGCGGAGTAAGCCCGTGTCAGACACTTACTAGGGAGAGCAGAGTAAGCCCGTGTCAGACACTTACTAGGGAGAGCAGAGTAATCCCATGTCAGACACTTACTAGGGAGAGCGGAGTAAGCCCATGTCAGACACTTACTAGGGAGAGCGGAGTAAGCCCATGTCAGACACTTACTAGGGAGAGCAGAGTAAGCCCATGTCAGACACTTACTAGGGAGAGCAGAGTAAGCCCGTGTCAGACACTTACTAGGGAGAGCAGAGTAATCCCATGTCAGACACTTACTAGGGAGAGCGGAGTAAGCCCGTGTCAGACACTTACTAGGGAGAGCAGAGTAAGCCCGTGTCAGACACTTACTAGGGAGAGCGGAGTAATCCCATGTCAGACACTTACTAGGGAGAGCGGAGTAAGCCCATGTCAGACACTTACTAGGGAGAGCAGAGTAAGCCCGTGTCAGACACTTACTAGGGAGAGCAGAGTAAGCCCGTGTCAGACACTTACTAGGGAGAGCAGAGTAAGCCTGTGTCAGACACTTACTAGGGAGAGCAGAGTAAGCCTGTGTCAGACACTTACTAGGGAGAGCAGAGTAAGCCTGTGTCAGACACTTACTAGGGAGAGCGGAGTAAGCCCGTGTCAGACACTTACTAGGGAGAGCAGAGTAAGCCCATGTCAGACACTTACTAGGGAGAGCAGAGTAAGCCTGTGTCAGACACTTACTAGGGAGAGCGGAGTAAGCCCGTGTCAGACACTTACTAGGGAGAGCAGAGTAATCCCATGTCAGACACTTACTAGGGAGAGCAGAGTAAGCCCGTGTCAGACACTTACTAGGGAGAGCAGAGTAAGCCCATGTCAGACACTTACTAGGGAGAGCAGAGTAAGCCCGTGTCAGACACTTACTAGGGAGAGCAGAGTAAGCCCGTGTCAGACACTTACTAGGGAGAGCGGAGTAAGCCCGTGTCAGACACTTACTAGGGAGAGCAGAGTAAGCCCGTGTCAGACACTTACTAGGGAGAGCAGAGTAAGCCCGTGTCAGACACTTACTAGGGAGAGCAGAGTAAGCCCGTGTCAGACACTTACTAGGGAGAGCGGAGTAATCCCATGTCAGACACTTACTAGGGAGAGCGGAGTAAGCCCGTGTCAGACACTAGGGAGAGCAGAGTAAGCCCGTGTCAGACACTAGGGAGAGCAGAGTAAGCCCGTGTCAGACACTTACTAGGGAGAGCGGAGTAATCCCATGTCAGACACTTACTAGGGAGAGCAGAGTAAGCCCGTGTCAGACACTTACTAGGGAGAGCAGCTCACCTCTCCTTCCTCCTGTACAATGTCTGATAACACCTATATATACAGTAGTTAACATAATCCACCATTCACAATAGGTGATGTCACAGTTCACCTCCCCCTCCTTCTGTGCAATGCCTGATAACATCTCTATATACAGTAGATAACACAGGATCCACCATTCACAATAGGTGATGTCACAGCTCTCCTCCTCCTCCTGTGCATTGACTGATAACACTTCTTTATACACTAGATCACACAGGATCCACCATTCACAATAGGTGATGTCACAGCTCACCTCTTCCTCCTGTACAATGACTGATAACACCTATATATAGAGTAGATAACACCGGATCCACCATTGACAATAGGTGATGTCACAGCTCACCTCCTCCTCCTGTACAATGACTGATAACACCTCTATATACAGTAGATAACACCGGATCCACCATTCACAATAGATGATATCACATCTCACCTCCTTCTCCTGTACAATGACTGATAAAACCTCTGTATACAGTAGATAACACAGGATCCACCATTCACAATAGGTGATGTCACAGCTCACCGCCTCCTCCTCATGTACATTAAATGATAACACCTCTATATACAGCTGATAACACAGGAGCCATGATTCGCAATAGCTGATGTCACAGCTCTCCTCCTCCTCCTGTACATTGACTGATAACACCTCTATATTCACTAGATTACACAGGATCCACCATTCACAATAGGTGATGTCACAGCTCACTTCCTCCTCCTGTACAATGACTGATAACACCTCTATATACATTAAATAACACCGGATCCACCATTACAATAGATGATGTCACAGCTCACCTCCTCCTCCTGTACAATGACTGATAACACCTCTATATATAGTAGATAACACAGGATCCACCATTACAATAGATGATATCACTGCTCACTTCCTCCTCCTGTACAATGACTGATAACACCTCTATATACATTAACTAACACCGGATCCGCCATTCACAGTAGGTGATGTCACAGCTCACCTCCTCCTCCGCCTCCTGTACAATGACTGATAACACCTCTATATCTATATATATAATTGCCTAAGGGTTTTTCCGTCTGTCTGTCTTTCTGTTTGTCTGTCTGTCTGTCTGTCTTTCTGTCTGTCTGTCTGTCCTGGAAATCCCGCCTCTCTGATTGGTCGAGGCCGCCAGGCCTCGACCAATCAGCGACAGGCACAGCATCGACGTAGAAATTCCGCGTCTCTGATTGGTCGAGGCCGCCAGGCCTCGACCAATCAGCGACGGGCACAGCGACGATGATGTCATAAAGGACGTAGACATCCCGCGTCTCTGATTGGTCAAGGCTGCCAGGCCTCGACCAATCAGCGACCGGCACAGCGACGATGATGTCATAATGGTTGCCATGGCGACGATGATGTCATAAAGGTTGCCCCGACGATCAGCGACGGGCACAGTCTGCCGCGAATTCTGGAATCATCATTGTCCATATACTACAGGGACATGCATATTCTAGAATACCCGATGCGTTAGAATCGGGCCACAATCTAGTATAGTATATAACAGCGGATCCACCATTACAATATGTGATATCTCAGCTCACATCCTTCTCCTGTACAATGACTGATAACACCTATATATACAGTAAATAACAGAGGATCCACAATTCACAATAAGTGATGTCACAGCTCACCTCCTCCGCCTCCTGTACAATGACTGATAACACCTCTATATACAGTATATAACACAGGATCCACCATTCACAATAGGTGATGTCACAGCTCACATCCTTATCCTGTATAATGACTGATAACACCTATATATACAGTAAATAACAGAGGATCCACCATTCACAATAGGTGATGTCACAGCTCACCTCCTCCGCCTCCTGTACAATGACGGATAACACCTCTATATACAGTATATAACACAGGATCCACCATTCACAATGGGTAATGTCACAGCTCTCCTTCTCCTCCTGTACATTGACTGATAACACCTCTATATACACTAGATTACACAGGATCCACCATTCACAATAGGTGATGTCACAGCTCACCTCCTCCTCCTGTACAATGTCTGATAACATCTCTATATACAGTAGATAACACAGGATCCACCATTCACATTAGGTGATGGTGCAGCTCACCTCTTCCTCTTCCTGTACAATGACTGATAACATCTCTATATCTACTATATAATTGTCTAAGGGTCATTTCCATCTTTCTGTCTGTCCTTCTGTCACGGTTATTCATTCGCTGATTGGTCTCGCCAGCTGCCTGTCATGGCTGCCGCGACCAATCAGCGACGGGCACAGTCCGGAAGAAAATGGCCGCTCCTTACTCCCCGCAGTCAGTGCCTGTCGCCCACATACTCCCCTCCGGTCACCGCTAACACAGGATTAATGCCGGCGGTAACGGACCGCGTTATGCCGCAGGTAACGCACTCCGTTACCGCTACTATTAACCCTGTGTGTCCCAAACTTTTTACTATTGACGCTGCCTATGCGGCATCAAAAGTAAAAAATGTAATGTTAAAAATATTTAAAAAAAAAAAACCTTCTATACTCGCCCTCCGTAGTCACTCGCGCCGGCCTCCATCTTCCGTTGCAGGTTCCGGTGGCAAAGATGGTATGGGAGAAGGACCTGCCATGACGTCACGGTAATGTGACCGCGACATCATCACAGGCCCTGCGCTCATACCAACCCTGGGACCGGAAGCTGCCGTGGACTACAAGGGGCCCTCGGAAAGGTGAGTATATGTTTATTTTTTAACCTGTGACAAACCTGGCTGGGCTATATACTACGTAGCTGGGCAATATACTACGTGGCTGGGCAATAGACTACGTGGGCTGTGCAATATACTACGTGGACATGCATACTCTAGAATACCCGATGCGTTAGAATCGGGCTACCATCTAGTACAGTATATAACACAGGATCCACCATTCACAATAGGTGATGTCACAGCTCACCTCTTCCTCCTGTACAATTGCTGATCACACCTCTATATTCAGTAGATAGCAGGATCCACCATTCACAATAAGTGATGTCACAGCTCACCTCTTCCTCCTCCCGTACAATGACTGATAACGTCTCTATATATAGTAGATAACACAGGATCCATCATTCACAATATGTGATGTCACAGCTCTCCTCCTCCTCCTGTACATTGACTGATAACACCTCTATATACACTAGATTACACAGGATCCACCATTCACAATAGGTGATGTCACAGCTCACCTCCTTCTCCTGTACAATGACTGATAACATCTCTATATATAGTATATAACACCGGATCCATCATTCACAATAGGTGATGTCACAGCTCACCTTCTCCTGTACAATGTCTGATAACACCTCTATATACAGTAGATAACACAGGATCCACCATTCACAATAGGTGATGTCACAGCTCACTTCCTCCGCCTCCTGTACAATGACTGATAACACCTCTTTATACAGTATATAACACAGGATCCACCATTCACAATAGGTGATGTCACAGCTCACCTCCTCCTCCTGTACAATTGCTGATCACACCTCTTTATACAGTAGAGAGCAGGATCCACCATTCACAATAGGTGATGTCACAGCTCACCTCCTCCTCCTGTACAATGACTGATAATACCTATATATACAGTAGATAACACCGGATCCACCATTCACAATAGGTGATGTCACAGCTCACCACCTTCTCCTGTAAAATGACTGATAACATCTCTATATACACTAGATAACATCGGATCCACCATTCACAATAGCTGATGTCACAGCTCAACTCCTCCTCCTGTACAATGACAGATAACACCTGTATATACAGTAGAAAACACCGGATCCACCATTCACAATAGGTGATATCACAGCTCACCTCCTCCTCCTGTACAATGACTGATAACACCTCTATATACATTAAATAACACCGGATCCACCATTCATAATAGGTGATATCTCAGCTCAGATCCTTCTCCTGTACAATGACTGATAACACCTATATATACAGTAAATATCAGAGGATCCACCATTCACAATAGGTGATGTCACAGCTCACCTCCTCCGCCTCCTGTACAATGACTGATAACACCTCTTTATACAGTATATAACACAGGATCCACCATTCACAATAGGTGATGTCACAGCTCACCTCCTCCTCCTGTACAATTGCTGATCACACCTCTTTATACAGTAGAGAGCAGGATCCACCATTCACAATAGGTGATGTCACAGCTCACCTCCTCCCCCTCTTGTACAATGACTGATAACATCTCTATATATAGTAGATAACACAGGATCCATCATTCACAATAGGTGATGTCACAGCTCTCCGCCTCCTCCTCATGTACAGTGACTGATAACACATCTATATACAGCTGATAACACAGGAGCCACGATTCGCAATAGCTGATGTCACAGCTCTCCTCCTCCTCCTGTACATTGACTGATAACACCTCTATATACATTAGATTACACAGGATCCACCATTCACAATAGGTGATGTCACAGCTCACCTACTCCTCCTGTACAATGACTGATAACACCTCTATATATAGTAGATAACACCGGATCCACCATTAACAATAGGTGATGTCACAGCTCACTTCCTCCTCCTGTACAATGACTGATAATACCTCTATATATTATTATTATTATTATTATACATTTTTATAGCGCCATTTATTCCATGGCGCTTTACATGTGAATACGGGGCAAATATAGACAAATACATTAAACATGAGCAGATAACAAGGCACACGAGTACATAAGGAGGGAGGACCCTGCCCGCGAGGGCTCACAGTCTGCAGGGGGTGGGTGAGGATACACTAGGAGAGGGTAGGGCAGGTTGCGCGGCTGTTCAGTAGGTTGAGGATCACTGCAGGCTGTAGGCTTGTTGGAAGAGGTGGGTCTTCAGGTTCTTTTTGAAGGTTTCTATGTTAGGCGAGAGTCTGATGTGTTGGGGTAGAGAGTTCCAGAGTATGGGGGAAGCACGGGAGAAGTCTTGGATGCGGTTATGGGAAGAGGAGATAAGGGGGGAGTAGAGAAGGAGGTCTTGGGAGGATCGGAGGTCGCGTGTAGGTAGGTACCGGGAGACCATGTCACAGATGTATGGAGGAGACAGGTTGTGGATGGCTTTGTATGTCATGGTTAGGGTTTTGAACTGGAGTCTCTGGGCGATAGGAAGCCAGTGAAGGGCTTGACACAGGGGAGAGGCTGGGGAATAGCGGGGGGACAGGTGGATTAGTCGGGCAGCAGAGTGTAGGATGGATTGGAGCGGTGCCAGAGTGTTAGAGGGGAGTCCAGAGAGTAGGAGGTTGCAGTAGTCGAGGCGGGAGATGAGATGTAATTGGACTTTGCTCTGCTCTGTTATCCATGCTGTACGGTTTGGTTCTGCTGTTTGCTCTATGGTCGGGCTCTGCTGTGTTTGCATCTTATCCTCCAGTTACCTCCAGAGCTGCAGTCACTATTCTGCTGTTACATCGTGTCTTATCCTCCAGTCACCTCCAGAGCTGCACTCACTATTCTGCTGTTACATTGTGTCTTATCCTCCAGTCACCTCCAGAGCTGCAGTCACTATTCTGCTGTTACATCGTGTCTTATCCTCCAGTCACCTCCAGAGCTGCAGTCACTAAGTAGGGGTGGACAGGGACAGGGAGGATCATGGATGGTGAGGGCTAGGGGAGGTCAGGATTGTACCTAGAGGAAGGGACCAGGAGGTGTAGACTGCGCAGGGTGTGATCTGAGGGAGGACATAGTCCAGCATTCACACAAGCAGGAAGCAGTTTGTTCTCTGATTTCTGTCCCAGGACCCTCACGGCTCTCAGGTGAGATTCATTAGGTTTCCGCATCTTGTCCTTAGCTTTCGCATTTGGAGTCTCCTGTATATATAGTAGATAACACAGGATCCACCATTTACAATAGGTGATGTCACAGCTCACCTCCTCCTGTACAATGACAGATAACACCTCTATATACATTAAATAACACCGGATCCACCATTACAATATGTGATATCTCAGCTCACATCCTTCTCCTGTACAATGACTGATAACACCTCTATATACACTAGATTACACAGGATCCACCATTCACAATAGGTGATGTCACAGCTCACCTCCTCCGCCTCCTGTACAAGAACTGATAACACCTCTATATAGAGTTTATAACACAGGATCCACCATTCACAATAGGTGATGTCACAGCTCTCCTCCTCTTCCTGTACATTGACTGATAACACCTCTATATACACTAGATTACACAGGATCCACCATTCACAATAGGTGATGTCACAGCTCACCTCCTCCCCCTCCTGTACAATGTCTGATAACACCTCTATACACAGTAGATAACAGGTCCACCATTCACAATAGGTGATGTCACAGCTCACCTCCTCCTGTACAATAACTGATAACACCTCTATATACAGTAGATAACACAGGATCCACCAATCACAATAGGTGATGTCACAGCTCACCTCCTCCTCCTGTATAATGTCTGATAACACCTCTATATACAGTAGATAACAGGATCCACCATTCACAATAGGTGATGTCACAGCACACCTCCTCCTGTACAATGACTGATAACACCTCTATATACATTATATGACACCGGATCCACCATTCGCAATAGGTGATGTCACAGCTCTCCTCCTGTGCATTGACTGATAACACCTCTATATACACTAGATCTCACAGGATCCACCATTCACAATAGGTGATGTCACAGCTCACCTCCTCCTCCTGTACAATGTCTGATAACATCTCTATATACAGTAGATAACACAGGATCCACCATTCACATTAGGTGATGGTGCAGCTCACCTCTTCCTCTTCCTGTACAATGACTGATAACATCTCTATATCTACTATATAATTGTCTAAGGGTCATTTCCATCTTTCTGTCTGTCCTTCTGTCACGGTTATTCATTCGCTGATTGGTCTCGCCAGCTGCCTGTCATGGCTGCCGCGACCAATCAGCGACGGGCACAGTCCGGAAGAAAATGGCCGCTCCTTACTCCCCGCAGTCAGTGCCTGTCGCCCACATACTCCCCTCCGGTCACCGCTAACACAGGATTAATGCCGGCGGTAACGGACCGCGTTATGCCGCAGGTAACGCACTCCGTTACCGCTACTATTAACCCTGTGTGTCCCAAACTTTTTACTATTGACGCTGCCTATGCGGCATCAATAGTAAAAAATGTAATGTTAAAAATATTTTTAAAAAAAAAACCTTCTATACTCGCCCTCGGTAGTCACTCGCGCCGGCCTCCATCTCCCGTTGCAGGTTCCGGTGGCAAAGATGGTATGGGAGAAGGACCTGCCATGACGTCACGGTAATGTGACCGCGACATCATCACAGGCCCTGCGCTCATACCAACCCTTTGACCGGAAGCTGCCGTGGACTACAAGGGGCCCTCGGAAAGGTGAGTATATGTTTATTTTTTATTTTTTAACCTGTGACAAACCTGGCTGGGCAATATACTACGTAGCTGGGCAATATACTACGTGACTGGCCAATATACTACGTGGCTGGGCAATAGACTACGTGGGCTGTGCAATATACTACGTGGACATGCATATTCTAGAATACCCGATGCGTTAGAATCGGGCTACCATCTAGTACAGTATATAACACAGGATCCACCATTCACAATAGGTGATGTCACAGCTCACCTCTTCCTCCTGTACAATTGCTGATCACACCTCTATATTCAGTAGATAGCAGGATCCACCATTCACAATAAGTGATGTCACAGCTCACCTCTTCCTCCTCCCGTACAATGACTGATAACGTCTCTATATATAGTAGATAACACAGGATCCATCATTCACAATATGTGATGTCACAGCTCTCCTCCTCCTCCTGTACATTGACTGATAACACCTCTATATACACTAGATTACACAGGATCCACCATTCACAATAGGTGATGTCACAGCTCACCTCCTCCTCCTGTACATTGACTGATAACACCTCTATATACACTAGATTACACAGGATCCACCATTCACAATAGGTGATGTCACAGCTCACCTCCTTCTCCTGTACAATGACTGATAACATCTCTATATATAGTATATAACACCGGATCCACCATTCACAATAGGTGATGTCACAGCTCACCTTCTCCTGTACAATGTCTGATAACACCTCTATATACAGTAGATAACACAGGATCCACCATTCACAATAGGTGATGTCACAGCTCACTTCCTCTGCCTCCTGTACAATGACTGATAACACCTCTATATATAGTATATAACAGCGGATCCACCATTCACAATAGGTGATATCACAGCTCACCTCCTTCTCCTGTACAATGACTGATAACACCTATATATGCAGTAAATAACAGAGGATCCACCATTCACAATAGGGGATGTCACAGCTTACCTCCTCCGCCTGTAAAATTGCTGATCACACCGCTATATACAAAAATTGCAGGATCCACCATTCACAATAAGGGATGTCACAGCTCACCTCCTCCCCCTCTTGTACAATGACTGATAACAACTCTATAAATAGTAGATAACAAAGGATCCACCATTCACAATAGGTGATATCACAGCTCACATCCTTCTCCTGTACAATGACTGATAACACCTCTATATACAGTATATAACACAGGATCCACCATTCACAATAGGTGATGTCACAGCTCACCTCCTCCTCCTGTACAATTGCTGATCACACCGCTATATACAGTAAATAGCAGGATCCACCATTCACAATAAGTGATGTCACAGCTCACCTCCTCCCCCTCTTGTACAATGACTGATAATATCTCTATATATAGTAGACAACAAAGGATCCATCATTCACAATAGGTGATGTCACAGTTCACCGCCTCCTCCTCATGTACAATGACTGATAACACATCTATATACAGCTGATAACACAGGAGCCACGATTCGCAATAGCTGATGTCACAGCTCTCCTCCTCCTCCTGTACATTGACTGATAACACCTCTATATACACTAGATTACACAGGATCCACCATTCACAATAGGTGATGTCACAGCTCACCTCCTCCTCCTGTACAATGACTGATAATACCTATATATACAGTAGATAACACCGGATCCACCATTCACAATAGGTGATGTCACAGCTCACCTCCTTCTCCTGTAAAATGACTGATAACATCTCTATATACACTAGATAACATCGGATCCACCATTCACAATAGCTGATGTCACAGCTCAACTCCTCCTCCTGTACAATGACAGATAACACCTGTATATACAGTAGAAAACACCGGATCCACCATTCACAATAGGTGATATCACAGCTCACCTCCTCCTCCTGTACAATGACTGATAACACCCCTATATACATTAAATAACACCGGATCCACCATTCATAATAGGTGATATCTCAGCTCAGATCCTTCTCCTGTACAATGACTGATAACACCTATATATACAGTAAATATCAGTGGATCCACCATTCACAATAGGTGATGTCACAGCTCACCTCCTCCGCCTCCTGTACAATGACTGATAATACCTCTTTATACAGTATATAACACAGGATCCACCATTCACAATAGGTGATGTCACAGCTCACCTCCTCCTCCTGTACAATTGCTGATCACACCTCTTTATACAGTAGAGAGCAGGATCCACCATTCACAATAGGTGATGTCACAGCTCACCTCCTCCCCCTCTTGTACAATGACTGATAACACCTCTATATATAGTAGATAACACAGGATCCATCATTCACAATAGGTGATGTCACAGCTCTCCGCCTCCTCCTCATGTACAGTGACTGATAACACATCTATATACAGCTGATAACACAGGAGCCACGATTCGCAATAGCTGATGTCACAGCTCTCCTCCTCCTCCTGTACATTGACTGATAACACCTCTATATACATTAGATTACACAGGATCCACCATTCACAATAGGTGATGTCACAGCTCACCTACTCCTCCTGTACAATGACTGATAACACCTCTATATATAGTAGATAACACCGGATCCACCATTAACAATAGGTGATGTCACAGCTCACTTCCTCCTCCTGTACAATGACTGATAATACCTCTATATATAGTAGATAACACAGGATCCACCATTTACAATAGGTGATGTCACAGCTCACCTCCTCCTGTACAATGACAGATAACACCTCTATATACATTAAATAACACCGGATCCACCATTACAATATGTGATATCTCAGCTCACATCCTTCTCCTGTACAATGACTGATAACACCTCTATATACACTAGATTACACAGGATCCACCATTCACAATAGGTGATGTCACAGCTCACCTCCTCCGCCTCCTGTACAAGAACTGATAACACCTCTATATAGAGTTTATAACACAGGATCCACCATTCACAATAGGTGATGTCACAGCTCTCCTCCTCTTCCTGTACATTGACTGATAACACCTCTATATACACTAGATTACACAGGATCCACCATTCACAATAGGTGATGTCACAGCTCACCTCCTCCCCCTCCTGTACAATGTCTGATAACACCTCTATACACAGTAGATAACAGGTCCACCATTCACAATAGGTGATGTCACAGCTCACCTCCTCCTGTACAATAACTGATAACACCTCTATATACAGTAGATAACACAGGATCCACCAATCACAATAGGTGATGTCACAGCTCACCTCCTCCTCCTGTATAATGTCTGATAACACCTCTATATACAGTAGATAACAGGATCCACCATTCACAATAGGTGATGTCACAGCACACCTCCTCCTGTACAATGACTGATAACACCTCTATATACATTATATAACACCGGATCCACCATTCGCAATAGGTGATGTCACAGCTCTCCTCCTGTGCATTGACTGATAACACCTCTATATACACTAGATCTCACAGGATCCACCATTCACAATAGGTGATGTCACAGCTCACCTCCTCCCGCTCTTGTACAATGACTGATAACACCTCTATATACAGTAGCTAACACAGGATCCACCATTCACAATAGGTGATGTCACAGCTCTCCTCCTCCTCCTGTGCATTGACTGATAACACCTCTATATACAATAGATCACACAGGATCCACCATTCACAATAGGTGATGTCACAGCTCACCTCTTCCTCCTGTACAATGACTCATAACACCTCTATATACAGTAGATAACACAGGATCCACAATTCACAATAGGTGATGTCACAGCTCACCTCTTCCTCCTGTACAATGACTCATAACACCTCTATATACAGTAGATAACACAGGATCCACAATTCACAATAGGTGATGTCACAGCTCACCTCCTCCTCCTGTACAATGACTGATAACACCTCTATATACAGTAGAGAACAGGATCCACCATTCACAATAGGTGATGTCACAGCTCACCTCTTCCTCCTGTACAATGACTCATAACACCTCTATATACAGTAGATAACACAGGATCCACCATTCACAATAGGTGATGTCACAGCTCACCTCCTCCTCCTGTACAATGACTGATAACACCTCTATATACAGTAGCTAACAGGATCCACCATTCACAATAGGTGATGTTACAGCTCACCTCCCCCTCCTGTACAATGACTGATAACACCTCTATATACAGTAGATAACACAGGATCCACCATTCACAATAGGTGATGTCACAGCTCACCTCCTACTTCTGTACAATGACTGATAACACCTCTATATACAGTAGCTAACAGGATCCACCATTCACAATAGGTGATGTCACAGCTCACCTCTTCCTCCTCCTGTATAATGACTGATAACACCTCTATATACAGTAGATAACAGGATCCACCATTCACAATAGGTGATGTCACAGCTCACCTCCTCCTCCTCATGTACAATGTCTGATAACACCTCTATATACAGTAGATAACACAGGATCCACCATTCACAATAGGTGATGTCACAGCTCACTTCCTCCACCTCCTGTACAATGACTGATAACACCTCTATATATCTATAAATATAATTGTCTAAGGGTTTTTCCGTCTGTCTGTCTGTCTGTCTTTCTGTCTTTCTGTCTGTCTGTCTGTCTGTCTTTCTGTCTGTCTGTCTGTCCTGGAAATCCCGGCTCTCTGCCCTGGCGGCCTCGACCAATCAGAGACCGGCACAGCATCGACGTAGAAATCCCGCGTCTCTGATTGGTCGAGGCCGCCAGGCCTCGACCAATCAGCAAAGGGCACAGCGACGATGATGTCATAAAGGACGTAGAAATCCCGCGTCTGATTGGTCGAGGCCGCCAGGCCTCGACCAATCAGCAACGGGCACAGCGACGATGATGTCATAATGGTTGCCATGGCGATGATGATGTCGTAAAGGTTGCCTCGACCAATCAGCGACGGGCAGAGCGACGATGATGTCATAATGGTTGCCATGGTGACGATGATGTCATAAAGGTTGCCTCGACCAATCAGCGATGGGCACAGCGACGATGATGTCATAATGGTTGCCATGGCGACGATGATGTCGTAAAGGTTGCCTCGACCAATCAGCGACGGGCACAGCGACGATGATGTCATAATGGTTGCCATGGTGACGATGATGTCATAAAGGTTGCCTCGACCAATCAGCGATGGGCACAGCGACGATGATGTCATAATGGTTGCCATGGCGACGATGATGTCATAAAGGTTGCCTCGACCAATCAGCAACGGGCACAGCGACGATGTCATAATGGTTGCCATGGTGACGATGATGTCATAAAGGTTGCCTCAACCAATCAGCGACGGGCACAGTGTGCCGCGAATTCTGGAATCATCATTGTCCATATACTACGGGGACATGCATATTCTAGAATACCCGATGCGTTAGAATTGGGCCACAATCTAGTAGTATATAACAGCGGATCCACCATTCACAATAGGTGATATCACAGCTCACATCCTTCTCCTGTACAATGACTGATAACACCTCTATATACATTAAATAACACCGGATCCACCATTACAATAGATGAAGTTACAGCTCACCTCCTCCTCCTGTACAATGACTGATAACACCTATATATGCAGTAAATAACAGAGGATCCACCATTCACAATAGGTGATGTCACAGCTCACCTCCTCCTCCTGTACAATTGCTGATCACACCTCTATATACAGTAAATAGCAGGATCCACCATTCACAATAAGTGATGTCACAGCTCACCTCCTCCCCCTCTTGTACAATGACTGATAACATCTCTATATATAGTAGATAACAAAGGATCCATCATTCACAATAGGTGATGTCACAGCTCACCGCCTCCTCATGTACAATGACTGATAACACATCTGTATACAGCTGATAACACAGGAGCCACGATTCGCAATAGCTGATATCACAGCTCTCCTGCTCCTCCTGTACATTGACTGAGAACACCTCTATGTACACTAGATTACACAGGATCCACCATTCACAATAGGTTATGTCACAGCTCACCTCCTCCTCCTGTACAATGACTGATAATACCTATATATACAGTAGATAACACAGGATCCACAATTCACAATAGGTGATGTCACAGCTCACCTCTTCCTCCTGTACAATGACTCATAACACCTCTATATACAGTAGATAACACAGGATCCACAATTCACAATAGGTGATGTCACAGCTCACCTCCTCCTCCTGTACAATGACTGATAACACCTCTATATACAGTAGAGAACAGGATCCACCATTCACAATAGGTGATGTCACAGCTCACCTCTTCCTCCTGTACAATGACTCATAACACCTCTATATACAGTAGATAACACAGGATCCACCATTCACAATAGGTGATGTCACAGCTCACCTCCTCCTCCTGTACAATGACTGATAACACCTCTATATACAGTAGCTAACAGGATCCACCATTCACAATAGGTGATGTTACAGCTCACCTCCCCCTCCTGTACAATGACTGATAACACCTCTATATACAGTAGATAACACAGGATCCACCATTCACAATAGGTGATGTCACAGCTCACCTCCTACTTCTGTACAATGACTGATAACACCTCTATATACAGTAGCTAACAGGATCCACCATTCACAATAGGTGATGTCACAGCTCACCTCTTCCTCCTCCTGTATAATGACTGATAACACCTCTATATACAGTAGATAACAGGATCCACCATTCACAATAGGTGATGTCACAGCTCACCTCCTCCTCCTCATGTACAATGTCTGATAACACCTCTATATACAGTAGATAACACAGGATCCACCATTCACAATAGGTGATGTCACAGCTCACTTCCTCCACCTCCTGTACAATGACTGATAACACCTCTATATATCTATAAATATAATTGTCTAAGGGTTTTTCCGTCTGTCTGTCTGTCTGTCTTTCTGTCTTTCTGTCTGTCTGTCTGTCTGTCTTTCTGTCTGTCTGTCTGTCCTGGAAATCCCGGCTCTCTGCCCTGGCGGCCTCGACCAATCAGAGACCGGCACAGCATCGACGTAGAAATCCCGCGTCTCTGATTGGTCGAGGCCGCCAGGCCTCGACCAATCAGCAAAGGGCACAGCGACGATGATGTCATAAAGGACGTAGAAATCCCGCGTCTGATTGGTCGAGGCCGCCAGGCCTCGACCAATCAGCAACGGGCACAGCGACGATGATGTCATAATGGTTGCCATGGCGATGATGATGTCGTAAAGGTTGCCTCGACCAATCAGCGACGGGCAGAGCGACGATGATGTCATAATGGTTGCCATGGTGACGATGATGTCATAAAGGTTGCCTCGACCAATCAGCGATGGGCACAGCGACGATGATGTCATAATGGTTGCCATGGCGACGATGATGTCGTAAAGGTTGCCTCGACCAATCAGCGACGGGCACAGCGACGATGATGTCATAATGGTTGCCATGGTGACGATGATGTCATAAAGGTTGCCTCGACCAATCAGCGATGGGCACAGCGACGATGATGTCATAATGGTTGCCATGGCGACGATGATGTCATAAAGGTTGCCTCGACCAATCAGCAACGGGCACAGCGACAATGTCATAATGGTTGCCATGGTGACGATGATGTCATAAAGGTTGCCTCAACCAATCAGCGACGGGCACAGTGTGCCGCGAATTCTGGAATCATCATTGTCCATATACTACGGGGACATGCATATTCTAGAATACCCGATGCGTTAGAATTGGGCCACAATCTAGTAGTATATAACAGCGGATCCACCATTCACAATAGGTGATATCACAGCTCACATCCTTCTCCTGTACAATGACTGATAACACCTCTATATACATTAAATAACACCGGATCCACCATTACAATAGATGATGTTACAGCTCACCTCCTCCTCCTGTACAATGACTGATAACACCTATATATGCAGTAAATAACAGAGGATCCACCATTCACAATAGGTGATGTCACAGCTCACCTCCTCCTCCTGTACAATTGCTGATCACACCTCTATATACAGTAAATAGCAGGATCCACCATTCACAATAAGTGATGTCACAGCTCACCTCCTCCCCCTCTTGTACAATGACTGATAACATCTCTATATATAGTAGATAACAAAGGATCCATCATTCACAATAGGTGATGTCACAGCTCACCGCCTCCTCATGTACAATGACTGATAACACATCTGTATACAGCTGATAACACAGGAGCCACGATTCGCAATAGCTGATATCACAGCTCTCCTCCTCCTCCTGTACATTGACTGAGAACACCTCTATGTACACTAGATTACACAGGATCCACCATTCACAATAGGTTATGTCACAGCTCACCTCCTCCTCCTGTACAATGACTGATAATACCTATATATACAGTAGATAACACCGGATCCACCATTCACAATCGGTGATGTCACAGCTCACCTCCTTCTCTTGTAAAATGACTGATACCATCTCTGTATACACTAGATAACATCGGATCCACCATTCACAATAGCTGATGTCACAGCTCAACTCCTCCTCCTGTACAATGACAGATAACACCTCTATATACAGTAGATAACACCAGATCCACCATTCACAATAGGTGATATCACAGCTCATCTCCTCCTCCTGTACAATGACTGATAACACCTCTATATACATTAAATAACACCGGATCCACCATTCACAATAGGTGATATCTCAGCTCACATCCTTCTCCTGTACAATGACTGATAACACCTATATATACAGTAAATATCAGAGGATCCACCATTCACAATAGGTGATGTCACAGCTCACCTTCTCCGCCTCCTGTACAATGACTGATAACACCTCTATATACAGTATATAACACAGGATCCACCAATCACAATAGGTGATGTCACAGCTCACCTTCTCCTCCTGTATAATGTCTGATAACACCTCTATATACAGTAGATAACAGGATCCACCATTCACAATAGGTGATGTCACAGCACACCTCCTCCTGTACAATGACTGATAGCACCTCTATATACATTATATAACACCGGATCCACCATTCGCAATAGGTGATGTCACAGCTCTCCTCCTCCTCCTGTGCATTGACTGATAACACCTCTATATACAATAGATCACACAGGATCCACCATTCACAATAGGTGATGTCACAGCTCACCTCTTCCTCCTGTACAATGACTCATAACACCTCTATATACAGTAGATAACACAGGATCCACAATTCACAATAGGTGATGTCACAGCTCACCTCTTCCTCCTGTACAATGACTCATAACACCTCTATATACAGTAGATAACACAGGATCCACAATTCACAATAGGTGATGTCACAGCTCACCTCCTCCTCCTGTACAATGACTGAAAACACCTCTATATACAGTAGAGAACAGGATCCACCATTCACAATAGGTGATGTCACAGCTCACCTCTTCCTCCTGTACAATGACTCATAACACCTCTATATACAGTAGATAACACAGGATCCACCATTCACAATAGGTGATGTCACAGCTCACCTCCTCCTCCTGTACAATGACTGATAACACCTCTATATACAGTAGCTAACAGGATCCACCATTCACAATAGGTGATGTTACAGCTCACCTCCCCCTCCTGTACAATGACTGATAACACCTCTATATACAGTAGATAACACAGGATCCACCATTCACAATAGGTGATGTCACAGCTCACTTCCTCCACCTCCTGTACAATGACTGATAACACCTCTATATATCTATAAATATAATTGTCTAAGGGTTTTTTCGTCTGTCTGTCTGTCTGTCTTTCTGTCTTTCTGTCTGTCTGTCTGTCTGTCTTTCTGTCTGTCTGTCTGTCCTGGAAATCCCGGCTCTCTGCCCTGGCGGCCTCGACCAATCAGAGACCGGCACAGCATCGACGTAGAAATCCCGCGTCTCTGATTGGTCGAGGCCGCCAGGCCTCGACCAATCAGCAAAGGGCACAGCGACGATGATGTCATAAAGGACGTAGAAATCCCGCGTCTGATTGGTCGAGGCCGCCAGGCCTCGACCAATCAGCAACGGGCACAGCGACGATGATGTCATAATGGTTGCCATGGCGATGATGATGTCGTAAAGGTTGCCTCGACCAATCAGCGACGGGCAGAGCGACGATGATGTCATAATGGTTGCCATGGTGACGATGATGTCATAAAGGTTGCCTCGACCAATCAGCGATGGGCACAGCGACGATGATCTCATAATGGTTGCCATGGCGACGATGATGTCGTAAAGGTTGCCTCGACCAATCAGCGACGGGCACAGCGACGATGATGTCATAATGGTTGCCATGGTGACGATGATGTCATAAAGGTTGCCTCGACCAATCAGCGATGGGCACAGCGACGATGATGTCATAATGGTTGCCATGGCGACGATGATGTCATAAAGGTTGCCTCGACCAATCAGCAACGGGCACAGCGACGATGTCATAATGGTTGCCATGGTGACGATGATGTCATAAAGGTTGCCTCAACCAATCAGCGACGGGCACAGTGTGCCGCGAATTCTGGAATCATCATTGTCCATATACTACGGGGACATGCATATTCTAGAATACCCGATGCGTTAGAATTGGGCCACAATCTAGTAGTATATAACAGCGGATCCACCATTCACAATAGGTGATATCACAGCTCACATCCTTCTCCTGTACAATGACTGATAACACCTCTATATACATTAAATAACACCGGATCCACCATTACAATAGATGATGTTACAGCTCACCTCCTCCTCCTGTACAATGACTGATAACACCTATATATGCAGTAAATAACAGAGGATCCACCATTCACAATAGGTGATGTCACAGCTCACCTCCTCCTCCTGTACAATTGCTGATCACACCTCTATATACAGTAAATAGCAGGATCCACCATTCACAATAAGTGATGTCACAGCTCACCTCCTCCCCCTCTTGTACAATGACTGATAACATCTCTATATATAGTAGATAACAAAGGATCCATCATTCACAATAGGTGATGTCACAGCTCACCGCCTCCTCATGTACAATGACTGATAACACATCTGTATACAGCTGATAACACAGGAGCCACGATTCGCAATAGCTGATATCACAGCTCTCCTCCTCCTCCTGTACATTGACTGAGAACACCTCTATGTACACTAGATTACACAGGATCCACCATTCACAATAGGTTATGTCACAGCTCACCTCCTCCTCCTGTACAATGACTGATAATACCTATATATACAGTAGATAACACCGGATCCACCATTCACAATCGGTGATGTCACAGCTCACCTCCTTCTCTTGTAAAATGACTGATACCATCTCTGTATACACTAGATAACATCGGATCCACCATTCACAATAGCTGATGTCACAGCTCAACTCCTCCTCCTGTACAATGACAGATAACACCTCTATATACAGTAGATAACACCAGATCCACCATTCACAATAGGTGATATCACAGCTCATCTCCTCCTCCTGTACAATGACTGATAACACCTCTATATACATTAAATAACACCGGATCCACCATTCACAATAGGTGATATCTCAGCTCACATCCTTCTCCTGTACAATGACTGATAACACCTATATATACAGTAAATATCAGAGGATCCACCATTCACAATAGGTGATGTCACAGCTCACCTCCTCCGCCTCCTGTACAATGACTGATAACACCTCTATATACAGTATATAACACAGGATCCACCATTCACAATAGGTGATGTCACAGCTCACCTCTTCCTCCTGTACAATTGCTGATCACACCTCTATATACAGTAGATAGCAGGATCCACCATTCACAATAGGTGATGTCACAGCTCACCTCCTCCCCCTCTTGTACAATGACTGATAACATCTGTATATATAGTAGATAACACAGGATCCATCATTCACAATAGGTGATGTCACAGTTCACCGCCTCCTCCTCATGTACAATGACTGATAACACATCTATATACAGCTGATAACACAGGAGCCACGATTCGCAATAGCTGATGTCACAGCTCTCCTCCTCCTCCTGTACAATGACTGATAACACCTCTATATACATTAAATAACACCGGATCCACCATTACAATAGATGATGTCACAGCTCACCTCCTCCTCCTGTACAATGACTGATAACACCTCTATATATAGTAGATAACACAGGATCCACCATTCACAATAGGTGATGTCACAGCTCACCTCCTCCTCCTGTACAATGACTGATAACACCTCTATATACAGTAGATAACAGGATCCACCATTCACAATAGGTGATGTCACAGCTCACCTCCTCCTCCTGTACAATGACTGATAACACCTCTATATACAGTAGATAACAGGATCCACCATTCACAATAGGTGATGTCACAGCTCACCTCCTCCTGTACAATGTCTGATAATACCGAACTGTAGCAAGGTTCCAACAGTATGAAGCTGTGGTAGCAGTTTATGAGTGTCATTTATCCTGATGGGTTCATTTAAGGTATACCTGCACAAAAATAAGCAGGTAAAACCGTTTTTTGTCTGTCTTGCGTCTAGTACATTTTTGTAGCACAGTGTTATCGGCCTGTGTCTCTCAGGTTTTTACTGGAGCTTGTAATTTTTTAACCAATTTGTAAGATTAATATCCACAAGTTGGAGGCTTTGGAGAAGATTTACAGTATCACTTCAGTAAGAAGTAGAAATGTATTTCTAAGCGTTGTACGCCCTCAGCTCCATCGGTGTAATTGCCATCATCGTGCTGACATTCAGCGCAATTGTTCTTTTTTCTTTCAGACCCCTCAAATACACCTGGATGCGCAAAAACGGCGATCTGCCAACAACAGCAGTTACCGATCACAATAGCCTGGTATTTCAAAACCTCAACAAAAGTGACAGCGGCACCTACATGTGCCAGGTATTCAACCTCCTGGGCGACTACATCGCGGAATACAATCTGGATGTCAACGGTAAGAGCACATTTTGTAACGCTGGTTTATCTTTACAGATAGATGCCCCACGCATGGCTCGGGTTTTCATTTTATGTCTTTCCGTTTGTTAGCCAACATCTCCAGTTGAAGTCAAAATTTTACATACACATTTAGTCCTCGTCCACCTTCCCACTGTTAGGCGATTGTTCTGATCACTACTGTAGACCAAGAGTGTGAAATGTCAGGATAATATGAGTAGAGACTATGATTTGTTTCAGTTTGTAGTTCTTCCGTCACACTTCAGAAACGTCCAGACATATAGTTAGTATCGGAGCTTTGCCTTTACATTGTCTAACCTGAGTCCCGCTTTTGGGCAGCCTTGAACGAGCCTCTCGCAAAAAGGTTTTGTTTGTGGGTCTCATTGCTGTGACACTTTACAGTAGTTCTGTCCATACAGTTTAAAGCTCAGTGCTTTGTGATGACTTCTCTATTTTCTTTCTCCTTATTGTTGTCTTTTAGCCATCCTGGCAAAACTTTGGAAGTCACTGGAGACCAAACTTTAACTTCCCACCTGATGACTTGAGATTTTTTTTCCTCATTACGCCATCTGTTTTGGTATATCCACCAGTTATTTCACCGGCTTGCACCTCCACAATATGATTCCTCACTTTCAGTATGTCATTCCTTTGTTTGCAATCCTCCACTTTGGTCACCATGGCCATTTTTGTTTCACTCAACAAGTGCAATAAGATCTTTGTCCCTATGACCAGTTGCAAACTGTTTTGGAGCTTCAGGTTGTGTCGAAATAAGACGTGTTTTACTGTTGACATAGATATGCCCATTTCCTTTCATCATCTTCAGAAGTTCATTTGCTGTCTTTCTTGGATTGTTTAGCTTCTTCTTGTGTCACATGACAGAAAGCATCTACTTCCTGAACAGTATGATGACAATGTGGTTTCTTGTTGTTCAGTACATTCAACTCTGGAAGACACAACGCATCTCTTCCTGAACTGTATGGTTTTCTGCATGGTCCTATGTAGATTAGTATTTTAATCTCCATCTACTTCTTCAAGAGTATCCAAATATAACAAGTATGACTGGGACACATGATACAAATTATTCACTTATCATTAACCAATTCCATGTGTCCCTCGGATTACCGGACCTATCATCAGATATCTATACGATCACAACAAAAAAAATGATGATCAGAAGGTCAAATTTCATCAAAAAGTCTATATAAATTTTATTAAACAAAAATTGTGGCTAAAGAGCACATATATGTAAACCGTGGGTTCAGACATGAGCGTCGCTTACTATGTATTATACAATGTGTGCATGTCGCTCTATTTTCACCTTCTTTTCCTAATATGGCGATATGTGTTTTAAATTTTGTAGTTGTTGTTTAATAAAATTAAATATAGACTTTTTGATGAAATTTGACCTTCTGATCATCATTTTTTTGTTGTGATCATTCTTCAAGAGTATGATGGAAGTGTAGTTCAAAGGTGTCTAATATGGTCATCTCCAGGAGGCAGAACGTGTCTCCTTCCTGTATGGTGGAAGTGTGGGTCTACAGTGTTTAGTACGTTTACCTCTAGGAGAAAGGAATCATCTCTTACCTGAATTGTATGTTGGCGGCATACTCCTATGGTTTTTAGTATGTTCCTCTCCAGAAGACTGAACTCATCTCCTTCCTGAACAGAGATAATGGAACTGTTGACCCATAGTGTTTATTACATTAATCCCCAGGACACAGAATGTGCCTCCTTCCTGAGCTGTATGGTGGCTGTGTGCTACCTTGGTGTTTAGTACATCTGTCTCCAGGAGATTGAATATGTCTCCTTTCTGAACTGTATGGTGGCTGTGTGCACCCTTGGTGTTTAGTATATTCACCTCCAGGAGATAGAATATGTTTTCTTCATGAACACTATGATGGAAGTGTGGTCCCATGGTGTTTAATACATCTATCTCCAGTAAACAAAATGTATCTCCCTCCTGAATTATATGGTGGCTGCGAGGCCCAACGGCATTTAGTACATTCATCTCCAGGAGACACAATGCATTTTCTTCTTCTATGGTGGCTGCAGGTCCTGTGGTGTGTAGTACATTAAGGTCAGTGGGATTCTTGAATGGTGTGATGAAAATGTGGTACCATGGTGTTTAGTTTACTCATCTCCACAAATTTGTTTCTGCTGGCCTCGTCGATTTGTTTTGATTTTTACATGACGTTAAGTCAAGGATCAATTAGAACTTCAAGGTTGGCCTTAAAATATTGCCACATGTACACATTCGATTTTTCCACACTTACAACTTAGGAGATTCTAAAACCAATTGTTTTTGGAAATTTCCAAGCACCTTAAAAGGCACAGTCAACTTGCTGAAGTAATGAATTTCAGTGTTGTTATATTAGATGGCTGCATTATCCAACAAAGACATTCTTTCTAAATATAGGGAGAAACAAGAGACATATGTGGATGAAATAATAAACCAGCACACTCAGCCAAGCTTACAAGGGAGGAATGCCTGTTGGCCTAACAGGCATTTGGCTGAGACTTATTTTTGCTGTACGGCCACTTTAAGATGATCCATAAAAACTTTTGTGCCACCTTCTAGGTCAAACCGAGTGATGAAGGTTTGTGATACCAGCCGGAGATTCTTTTGAGGATATCTAACAAAAGGAAGATCATTATTTTCACATAAACAACATGATTCTTACTGGATCAATCAACCATGAAGTTTTACAACAGTATTTTCAAACCAGGCTTCTTCATGACCCATGAACTGTTATTTTTTAAAGACATCACCTTAGTCACCACAGTAGTTATGGGATTGTTAGGAGGAACTTCCAAAAGGGGTAAAGTTTTTAGGAGAATTTTCAGCTGTGGACAAGTTGGGAATGACCATGGCTGGAATCACAAAGTAGATGTTTCTGCAATGTTTCACCAGCTGTCTCCTGTCATTCGAACTCTTAAGATTTTAATCAACAATCATCTGCCTAATCTTGCATTTCTATTCAGATCCAACATGAAAAGAGCATTTAGACCTTAGCTTTAGCGTTCAGACAAAATAAAGGCTAAACCTCTGCCATTCTCTCTGGCACCAACGAGGGGAAGAAAAATTAAAATGAGAATACAACAGTACAGGATAAAATCCATGTAGCGACAGATCCCAGACAATCGCTTAATCCCCGGTTGCTTTCTGCATCAGAGTCTTATCGTAGGTACAAGGTCGGACCTTATTGGTTATGCAATGCTCTATTCCCAGTCTGTCCTTTATCTCCTGGCCAGCTTCCGCTTTCTATTTATCTCTCCCTCCTCCTCCTCTCAGTGTCCTTCCTCCCGTTACTGATTTCCATCAGCTTTGTTCCATTGTCTCAGAAAAATTATTAAGATTCGATACCCAAATAAAACAAAAAATAAGACTCTAGTTAGGAGGACGAACCCTCAAGAAATAGATGCTCCTCCACTCTCCCCTCCTTCGCAATTCCCGATTGACAACCAAATCCAAAAAATCAGCGTTTTGTAAAATACATTTTTCAGTCATTTGTATCCTGCACCAGGATGAAGCCAGTTCTAATTTCTCCTGATCCGTTTAATTCTAATGTTGCCTGGTAATTATCATTCTTTCTCATTATCTCTTTTTAAACTAATTATACTGCCATCGTTAGCCAAACAAAGCATCAAAAGATAGGGAGTCTGAATGAGCAATCTGCCTGAATATTCATAAGTTTACAAACAGTGTTATCATACGAGGTTACATAAAGATCAGGAAGAAATATTTCTGCAAAGTGTTAGAGCTCTGATGGAGACATTAAACATCAGCTTATTAAATAATTATTTAATTGCACGTGTTAATTAACAGTGAATATGTCAAGCTCGCGCTCCATATTTGACTCCAGGAATATATGGTGATTATCATTTTAATCTATTCGATAATTTCATGTTGCTATACACAAGCAATTTACAATTTCCGAGACCTTTTCTGTGGCCACAATAGTTTTGAACAAAATAAGTTATGATTAAACTAGTATTTTTCCTTTCATATCACACTTAGGATTCACCTAACAGCGACTCTTCCAAATTTGAGAAAAGTTGGCCCAGTTGGATGACTTTGAATGGAACGACCCACTGTCTTATGCGTATAGGGCCACCCAGTCTTTCCATTATGCATGACATCTAGAAAAATGATGGATTGAAAATTCTGGTTTTCAACATTCAAACCTTTTCATGGCATGGAAAATGAGCTATTCACAGAAGCTCATTCACCCCCTCAATGGGGAATAGGGGCGGACCGATAGCTACTTATAGTCCCAAAGGTGATCATATGCCTTCAACAGATAGCTCTCCTATGAAAGCGCCCAAAAGTTGGCCAAACACATATAATACAAGTGGGATGAACTATTGTTCTCCCTCAACCTCAAAAGGAATGACCCCTTTTCATTGGGCATATGGTTATCATAGCGGGTGGATCCTCAACTTAGCTAACCCCCTTTATGAGCCTGAGAGCTAGTAACATTCATATGCACTTGTTCTAGCTAACTTAGCGCATGTATGCCAATAAAAAGAGATGATCAAATAGTTTCTGTAAAGGGTAGCACTGTCTGTGAAGGGCTGGTGGTTCTTAAAGGGGCTTTCATGGAGAGAACTCGTGAATCCATTTAGTAAATTCCAAAGAAAACCCTTGCCTTCACCCATGCCTTCACCAGGGATCTGGACTTATGCAGGGCCCCCCAAATTATGTCCACAGAAAGGCTACTGGCTGATGGAGCGGGATGAAAACAAATGTTCAGAAAAGCCAAGTTAGAAGGTTAAAGGCATTATAAAATTAATAGGCCATCTGGTAGTCAAAAACACAGATCAGGGACAGTTATAAACAGGCAGAGCTGCAAATCAGGAGTGAACCTGAGTAAGTGTAACTTGTAACTGACAACCGGAAGCAGGGAGCTAAAAGTGAGTAGCCCTGCATAAGGCTCAGAGCAGGGAGCAGCGTATATGGGGCAATGCATGTCTTTGACTTCAGTATGCACTCCCTCACTTAATCACATGGTCTTCAGAACTGGGAGAATTGAAGAGCTGATGGGTGCACATAGGAACTAAACGTTGGCACAAACAGTCCCGATGAGCGTATATGTCAGGTGGCAATTTTTTTTAACAACTTCCTACCTCTCAAAAGAATCCATCAAAAGGCGGCCAAGCTCTTAAGAAAATCCAGCAAAATGTATTGGCTGCCATGTTGCTAAATCATGTAAATTGAACCTCAAATTTTTGAATTTGTTAGAGTTACATTTTTATGTTTAACAAACTTGATTTGTTCCAAATCAACTAGCTCAACTTCATCCATAGGTAATCTATGTAAATGGTTAAAAGAATGTCAAATCACCCCCTCTATACAGTGGCAGTAGACCTCCCGGTGTTACATTTTTATCCCTAATAGGATCCCGGTTATCCTGAAGTAAAGCCCAGCCACCACTTCAAATGGCTACACACAGGGAACAAAAGACTGCTGTGAGCTGTATGGCAAATTGAGATAAGCGTACCAGTGTCCCTATAAACCATATTAAACAAAATTACAAAAAAAGAAACATAATGGCTAAAAAATTACAGCCATTACGAGGAAATAATAAGATTGCCTGAGTTTTGCAATATATCACGAATGTTCATATAATTGTGTTTTTGTGGAAAAAATAAAGCAGTGGCATGAATTCCTTTCACACAAGATGTAGCACAGGAGTCTGCTCACCGCAGCGCACACACATATTGTCATTTGTTTATCAATGCTCGTAAAGATAAATCCATTTTTACATCTAAAGCAGTAAGTGTCGTGAAAATTTATATGTTTTAATACTTTTTGGAGAACTGCAGAACAATGTAGGAAATAACATCGAAAAAACCTAACGTACAATGGGATGTCTAATAAATACGCATGTGAAAACTTTTGGGCCAAAATTCTAAGTGTTTTTTTTTTTTACTAAAGAGTAGGCTCTTCCTAAGACATGTCAGAAGATCTCATCTCTGGAATTTTGTGTCCTTTGAGCCCATCTATTTCAAAAATGAAGGAGCCGTGGACTTAATCCAAGGATTCTTCTCCAGATCTTCAGGCATTCCCATTACAATAAGAGATTCATACAGACAGGCCTAAAAATCAGAAGATCTGAGAGTCCAAAAGAAAAGATGGAATGATTCTTAAAGAAGACCTGGCAATTGGTAGAAGTCCAAGCCAAGACTTCTTTGACAGACAATTCAACTGTTTCATTCTAGTAATTGGTAGAGTCACCCAGCACATACTGTATCTCGAATAACAATATCTTGACTTAGGTGATTATATCTTGACTTAGGTGATTAATTAGGAATTTAGGAAAAAAGTCCCCATTATCTTCCAGTAGGTGGAGATCCAGTTTATATTTGAATTTGTCTACTTCTGTGAGTGCATAAAAGCTTACTATAGAAAGGGCATACTGAAGAGCTTAGTACGATTCAACTTGGTGCTGCAACCTTTCCAAGACATTGCCCTTAATTCAGTTATAGTGAAATTTCTCCTTGTTGTTGTCTACTAGTTTTCCTATTGTGCCATAAAAAAATTGGCAAAGCTATCTCCACCCAAGTTCATAGGATTGAAGCTACTTAGTACTGGTTCAACGTGTTTCAAAAGACATTTCCCCTCTTATGGAGTAGAGAAGAGAGTAGTTGTCTCACAAATTGGCGAGAAAAAAAATAGTTTCTGGAGCTGACAATCATGGATGGCATTTATTGAAGTTCAGGACTAGTATCGTTGATCTAGTGAAGGAGAATAACCAAGAATATTCTTACACTTATGCACATACCTAGAATCAGAAGTAGACGTCCCCCTAGAAGGTGAGCATCCTCCTCGTCACATATTTACATATACATAGCACTCAAAAGAAAGTTCTTTCCATATACCATCTCAAGCTTCTTGAAAATAGCTGTTTGAAGTGGCCATACTTGCTTAGGTAGAATTTACATAGACTCAAGACATACTATAAATGGGCAAAAGTATCCCACTACTCCACCAGGATAACAAGACACTGTAATAATTTGGACAATACCATTGTGGGACATTGATATAAAACCCTAGTTACCAGGTCGGTTCAAAAATGTGGTTATTTTTGACAAAATTTTTTCCACTAACCAAAGAGTTGCACGAAACTCTTAACATTGGCCATGCACTTAACATCATGATAATCCAAAACACAGCCATGGCAATGCCATACCATCGATCCAGCCAGCAACATGCTATACTACATTTGCATATTAAGAATTTTATTGTACAGAATGGCTATTGATTGGCCATACTTGATATGTCACACCAAACACATGTAGTGTTAGATGACCACGGCTGAAAAATTCCATTCCAACCTGTGAAATCACATTTTCCACAGAGGTTCTAATTTTATTTACTGATAATCTGTCAATAAGTCCAAATTGCCAATATGACCCTTCCTTTTAGGGAGGGTCCGGGAGTGTTACAATGACTGCAGGCTCTCCCCCTTATGAAGCTTCCTTTTCGGTAGGGGCCGGGGATGTGACAATGACTGCAGCCTCGCCCCCTTATGACGCTCCCTTTTAGAGACGGGTCGGGGGTGTGACAATGACCGCAGCCTCTCCCCATTATGACGCTTCCTTTTAGGGAAGGGACAGGGGTGTGACAATGACTTCAGCCTCTCCCCTTTATGATGCTTCCATTTAGGAATTGGCTGGAGGTGTGACAATGACTGCAGCCACTCCCCCTTATGATGCTTCTGACGCCCACAGGGCAGTGGGATACTTGGTATTGGGTCCAGTCGCAAAGTGGGGTTGTTACGGTGGCTACAACCTGGTCCATGGCCCTGGGCATCAACATTAAAGGAAGTTAAATGTTCAAAGTGTGTCGTGACACCACCGGTCAATAGAGGGTCCGACGCTGCATTAGAGGGGTCCCCTGGGGGATGTTGTGGCAGCCCAGATGTTACACTTCCCACATGTGAAGTGGGGTCCCCAGGGGTCCTATGGTGTGTGGTGTAGATGGTAAGGCCGGTGAATAAATGGAGGAGATAGGTTGTAAGTCTTTACCAGGCTTACTTGTGGGTGACAGGCCACAGACCAGGGCACCGGCAACAGGTGAATTAGAAGTGCGGGTAGTCCAGAGACAAGTGGAAACCCCTTGGCAGGTCAGGTAGGAGCCTCCCACTATATGCTTACTGTCTCTGAGGTCCCTGCTGCCACTTAGTGTCCTAAGCAAAGTCCTTATTCATTCTCCTGTCCGGGGACAGGTACCTGTATGGCAAACATGAATATAAGGGGTGCACCCCTGCATATATAGCACAACAGGGTGCAAAACCTGGTCTGTAAAATACCATAAACAGAGCACAAAGAAGAAAAGACAAGACCAAAAAATGGTATGCACACCCAGGAAATACAAAAGTCAAATATATACTTTAATTACACCTCAAAAAAACAACAAACACAGAATAAAACCATTTAAAATAGGCCTAAATATAGGACCAATGAGCCCCACCCCTATACAATGGTACATAATATAACATAGCAAAACATAATAACGCAAAGAACAACAACATAAGTAATGTACCAGGCTATGTTAATATCAGTATATAATGTCCCTTGTACATAAATATAGTACAGCAAAAAAAACCTGACAGATAAGCGGCTGAAGGTCTAATTTACCCGATGAAACAGTTGGAAACAAAGAAATGGTACACAGTATACTGCAATCATGATTAAATCCAATAAATTACAATGATGTGCACACATAAGTAATACCATAACAATGCTAGCCATGGAGCGCCCATGATAATACACAGACTAACTATAGGCATGCCCCCTATCCTGAGCTTAAAAATAATGAAACACCCCCAGATTGGATTGATAATTAGGAGTGAAACACAGTACAGATATAAATATAGGGCAATAAGTCCATAAGGTCAATAAAAAGACAACAGATGGTGCCAAAAAAGGTAAAAAAGACAGCACCAGTACTGAAAGCTCAGGTCAGTGAAGCATGGTCAGTAGGACACAGGACCAAGTAAGCGGTGAGGCAAGAGCCCCACGCGTATCGCTGCTCACCGCAGCTTCGTCAGGGGAAGTAAGGTCGTCAGTCGTTTCTAAGGTATATATACACACACATGTAGATAATAATAAAGTAAATACAAACCGGTGTGCAGAGCCGGGTTGAAGCGCCAGTCGCAGCCGCCGCATGGAGCGTTACAGGAAGTGGCAATAGCCAGAAGTGTATGTCGTTGTCATGGTGCCCATGCACATGCGCAAAGGCTACACAAGGGGGAGCAGAGCGCACACGCACCGATAAGAACACTGGTAATGGGCGCAAGACCAAGCACAGTATATATCGCACACAGGTACCTGTATGGCAGGCAGCTTGAGCCATGCCTACTGGGTCCTGTCACGGTGACTCCAGGCTCCAAGGTGCTGCTGTGCTACAGGTAAATATGGGCAAGGTCCATGCCCTCTGGTTCTGCTCTGTTTCTTATTCCACCAGAAGCCTCGGGCTCCCGATTCCCAGCTACTGCGCTCTGACTCCCTGGAGGCCATCCTAGTCCCCTCCTGGAGTCCTGTATCTCCACTGTGCTCTATTCCTGTCTGTCCTCGCACACAGACTGTCTGCACTGACTGAACTCACTCCGCTTCCAAACCAGGATCTTTATCCAGGGAAGCTGCCCTAAAACAGGGTTTTGAGCTCCCCCTCCTGGCATGGATTTGGAAGGTGTTGTGTGTGTGATAACCTGCCAAAGGGAATCTCACTTGTCTCCCGAGAGGAAGGCAGCACTACTGTGGTACCCGAACTCCTGGGGTGCCACACTTCCGGAGGGGTCGGGGGTGTGACAATGCCTGCAGCCTCTTCCAATTATGACACTTCCTTTTAGGGAGGGTCAAGGGCTGTGACAATTACCGCAACCTCTGCTCTTGAAGACGCTTTGTTGTAGGGAGCGTCAGGGGCTGTGACAGTGACCCTAACCTTTCACCCTTGATAACGCTTTGTTTTAGGGAAGGCCAGGGCTGTGACAATGACTGTAACCTCTCCCCCGATGAAGCTTTTTTCAGGAAGCGTCAGGGGCTGTGACAATGACCGCAGCCTCTCCCCCTGATGATGCTTCATTGTAGGGAAGGTCAGAGGCTGTGACAGTGACCACAGCCTCTGCACCTGATGACGCTTTGTTTCAAGAAGGGTCAGGGGCTGCGCCAATGACCACAGCCTCCCCCCCGATGAAGCTTCGCTTCAGGATGGGTCAGGGGCTGTGACAATGACCGCAGCCTCTCCCTCAGATGACGCTTCGTTGTAGGGAAGGTCAGAGGCTGTGACAGTGACCACAGCCTCTGCACCTGATGAGGCTTTGTTTCAGGGAGGGTCAGGGGCTGTGACAATGACCGCAGCCTCTCCCCCTGATGACGCTTCGTTGTAGGGAAGGTCAGAGGCTGTGACAGTGACCACAGCCTCTGCACCTGATGACGCTTTGTTTCAGGAAGGGTCAGGGGCTGCGCCAATGACCACAGCCTCCCCCCCGATGAAGCTTTGCTTCAGGAAGGGTCAGGGGCTGTGACAATGACCGCAGCCTCTCCCCCAGATGATGCTTCATTGTAGGGAACATCAGAGGCTGTGACAGTGACCACAGCCTCTGCACCTGATGACGCTTTGTTTCAGGAAGGGTCAGGGGCTGCGCCAATGACCACAGCCTCCCCCCCGATGAATCTTCGCTTCAGGAAGGGTCAGGGGCTGTGACAATGACCGCAGCCTCTCGCCCAGATGATGCTTCATTGTAGGGAACATCAGAGGCTGTGACAGTGACCACAGCCTCTGCACCTGATGACGCTTTGTTTCAGGAAGGGTCAGGGGCTGCGCCAATGACCACAGCCTCCCCCCCGATGAAGCTACAAGGTGTATTAACAGTTTGGCCAGTTTGCACCGAGCGCCTGTGCTTGGTTTGAACAGTCATTTTCTGCTGACAAAATCCCTTTGAGTGGTGTCCAGCAGTGAATCCAAGCTACTTTACAAGAAATTCTCATAGTTTGTGTATTATAATAATGTATAGGGAGTGAAGCAAACTGGGTACTGTAAAGGGGCCATATAGATACAGCGGTATGGACACACTATACTAAACCAGAGCTTTAAGGATTACTGTAATTAAAAGACCAAATTTAGTGATCAGTAAAACTAACTATAAAGACCATAGACATGGTGGTTAATGCGGCTTGTAATTGGGTAATATAACAAATTATTTCTAATTAAGTTCCATTTTTCATTCCCCTCCTTGTACTGGGTCTGAGATGTCATGAACTAAAGCCATGTTTAATCAAACACATGCGTACACGCCACTAAATGTCTCGCCCAAATCTCCCGCCGATGTAATGTGTATCGCTGCTTTCTCGTTGTGTTTTGGCTTGATAAAGGAACCCATTTGGGTTATCAAACCAAAACAAAAATCCCATTAGATCAGACCCAGGCTCCTCCGTCCTATCTCCCTGATTCTTCTAATTACAAGCCGCGCAGCGATCATCATACGGACCTAATCAATTTCCTCCGGCTCAGTTTCCCGTTTCGCTGCTAATCAAGAGAATAAAACCTCTTTTCTTTGAATACGTTTGTGTATTAAACAGCAAGAAGTTGGCATCGATTAATAGCACTTCCCTGCGACTGCTTTCAGAATTTAATTTGTCCAACAATTGTTTAATTTAAAGAGTTATTTCTGCCCCCTCCAGAAAATCAATGCCAGAAATGTAAGGGAGGGCGCCATCGGAAAATGGCTTTTTAATGTGAAAGGATCGTGTTGGTTATTATGCTGGAATTCATAGTGACGCTGGTTTAACCCTCCAGAGTGAAGAAACCATTAACATAGTATGTGGTACGTAGGTCTGACAATCTTCTACATTTAAGAAATATCCTTATTTTACTAATTGACTTCAGATCCAACACTAAGACTATGAAAGGAGCTCAATTTTAGGTTCTCCAGCAGCATGGACGGAGCTAAGTGGCATTTACAGGATACAGCTTTTGAGCACAAGTGGTTTTGTTTCTCAAAAATTAGAATTTTTTAAAACTTCTTTAAAGGGGGGAGACCTTTTCAGAAGGGAGCCATTTTGAGGAAGCCATTACCATTTAGAAAGCTCCCCTGCAGGGAATGGAAATGGAGAATTTCCTTGCAGCCATTCAAATTAGTAGAATTTATTTTCGGTTCATTGAGGGTGGTCCTGAGTGAAGGAGACTTCCACCAAGTAGAGAAGACTTCCCCTGAATAGAGGAGCCTCCCCCAAGGAGAGGAGCCTACCCCTGAATAGAGGAGCCTCCACCTAAATAGAGGAGCCTCCCCCAACGAGAGGAGCATTTTAAGACATCAGGATACAAACAAATTTTAAAGACATGATGCCATTATCTGATGGAGATGTTAGATTTTTATAGCTGATGATGCAGCCAAGTCCTTATCAATACTCCCCAAAAATGCAACATTCAGGATCGTTGTTTTGAATTACACCAATCGTTCATTGGTTGGGCATTATTTGAAGAAAACGATCATCTATGTCACCAAAAGAGCCAACGATCATTTGTTATTGTCCAAATCGGCCATTTCATCCAACATTTATCATATGTGTAAGGAATTTTTTTAAAATCGGGATTGTTCATGAAGTAGATACCTTCCCATGAAGGGGCCAACAATCTGAACATTTTGAGATAAAATGAGTTCACAGTTTTCTTCATAGTTATCTCCTAACATGGTTTTTCATGGAGTCTTTGATTTCTCACTCCAAGGACTAGATCCTGTATGATGAGATATGGAATGCAGCGGTTAATCCAAAATTCTTGACATCAAGTACTTTTTAATACTTCTTGCTATGAAAATATTCTTCTAAAACCCATATGGTGTCACCGGTATCTTGATGTCCAATGACCCAGATGTCTTCAAACAAGATGCCTTCCTGTGGAGGCCCAACTAGATGTATACTCATCAGATATAAGAGCGCCGTTATCCCTTGATTGTAAGGATATCACGCTGTTTATTACTTTGTATTATCTTAATATAGTCATTGCGTTTTCTAATGCAATGCTCTGTGGGTAGCCTAAAGTAGCTGAGGACCTCTTTTTTTTTTCTTGCGGAATGATTCACTTCATGATTATTAATCATATTTCAGATAAGAATGGCACAGTGTGTCCTTAAACATCGAACCACGTTCCTCTTCCACATTTCCTCGCAGCAGTTTAACAATGGCCCATATTTACTCAGCAAATTTTGTAAACTTCACAGCTTCCATGTGAAATGTTCATGAGTCTTATCAGCTTTTCTGGCTTCCTACAGAGTACAAATACATGGATTACGTAGGTGGGAAGTATAATTTCATCTATTTATAACCACCGACCTGAAAAATGTGAATTTTCGCTTGTAAAGAAGCCACACATCTCGTTGATTTCCCCATTGAAGAATAGGTGGAAGACTTGTATTGTTGACTCCTTTGACGCGAGAGAAACTTGTCCGTGCCAGATCTATTGTCAGGCTTCAGTCTTGTTTGTCAACTACGGAGAAGCGCAGATCAAAAAGAAATTCAAATCTAAAACTAAACGAGCCGTGCCTCATATATCAGCCTTTGAAGCTTTCATCGGGGTAAACAACAAAGACTTAAAATAATGAATTTTTCTCTGTCTTCACAATAGCAACCCCTATTCCGTTGAGAACATGAGGCTGGCCATTTTGTTTGAGTGGTTCAAGGAGTCCGATTCTCATGACAATAGATCATGTAGTCAAATAATTTAACCACCATGCATGGTTGTCAGTAGGGATGTATTATTATGAAATATGTTATAATAATGACATCATCACTATAAAATGTCTGTTCAAAAAGATATGCTTTACTATGTCTGGCTGATTATTTTATAGTGTATTATTCATCGTCCGCCATGTAAATGCATGCAAATCAGAGTTGTCCGAGGGCAATGTTGCTTGTCGTCTGGTGACTACACCACCACCGACACGTTCTGTTTGCTTTTACTAATGGCTGCGACCAATGTATTGTCTGCTGCTGAATCCACTGCTTGTCATTTTATCGTCTCTCATTTTTCCCTCCCGTTGCTTTCTCCGTTTTGTAACCTCCATTATCTTGCCTGCTGCCTGACGTCAACCATACTGACCTCCCATCCCACTGCAGAATCCCAGACATTTTACCAAGGTATCCATTATTTCTTAGGCATCCAGTATTCACTCTTAGCTTTTGCATGAATTCAGAATGTTCTCTCCCATCGTTTCGGTTGTAAAAGTCATTTATGAATTAAGTTTTGCTTGCATTACACCACCTAAAACTGGGAAATGTTGAGTTGACTCCTTTTTGCATTAATATCCCACTCTCTCACACTCACTGACACTCTTTGATAAAGCTTGGAGTCATCCAAAAGAAGATGTTCTCCAGCACCAAAAGGAAAGTTGGCAGAATATTCTCATGTTAAAGAAAAACATAATGCGAACTTGTTTTGGGTATAAAACTCCATGATTGTGTTTTTTTCTATCCAAAATGCGTTAGCATTACGGATTTTTTATTAATGTGTGCATATTCTGCCATTTTTTTATCCTATATTGTTAAAGGCCAAGTTTTAACTACTTTCACTTGGTGCTGGAGAACATCTCCCTAGGCCCATTGTGACCACTACATGGGATGGTCAACTATAGTTTCCTTTTAGGTTCTTACAATATATATATATATATATATATATATATATATATACATACATATATATATATATATCTCACCAAAAAACATGTAAATAAAGCCACAAAAGTAAAATAAATGCTTTATTTCAATAATATTAAAACCATGCTTGAGTAAAACCCAGTAAGCACCACAAACAAACAACAATAGGTGGGACACCTGGGTTGAACAACATTACATAGTGTGTATATATGACTCAAGGCAGTTACAGGAGTGATAACACTCTCTATATGTGAATATACAAAGGGGCAAGACATACCTAATATAAATAAATTGGACAACAATAATCCCAAAGGATGTATATACCATATGTACGGCATATAATTATAACTCAAATGTCCAAATGAATGATTGGCACAACCCCATGCTTAACAGAGTCACATATCTTACCTAAATTGGCAGTGGCAGTCCAGGCACCCAGTTATATTAGGTATGTCTTGCCTTTAACCTTGGATTCCCAAGAAATCAGCAAATTAATTTGTATGCAAAGTGCTCTGGGTGTGATAAAGCACTTCTCATGCCTCTGCTTCCTGAAGTTAGTTCTCTGCCCAGCAACAGGTGGGCCAAACAAGGACTTTTTAGACTCCTGGCTTGGTCATGACAAACCTTCAAAGTGGTAAAATATTCACCAAGTCTGTAGAGAACACTTCAACTAACCAGCGTACATTTCTCTAACTGTGTCGCAGGAATTCCCTATTGTTTTAATTACGCTGCTCCTTATACAGAACGTGCTTTTTTAAGTTTATTGCAACTTTTTTTTCATACATTTTAGATTGATTTTTTTTCTGACTTTACTGCTGCTTTCTTTACAATATTTCAAAATGTTAACCTCTACTTTTCATGTTGTTGTCTTCCTCTTCCGTCCTCCAATTATGTCCTACTTCTTCTGTTGTGCTTCTTTGTGGAACCCTCAATTATCTTCTCAACCTGGCTCCCACCAGACCCCAGCCCCATTCCCTCACAGTCAAGCATTGACCATGCAGTTATTGGAGGTGTGGTAGCAGTCATCGCCTTCCTGCTTTTCTGTCTGCTTATTGTCTTGGGACGCTACCTGATCAGACACAAAGGTAAGGTCCACCATAGAGGTTCTACTGCACCCTTATTACATGACATTACATTATGTTTATACAGTAAGAAAAAAAATGCTTGACTGATAAAAAACTACACACTTTGGGGTTCTCGTTTAAAAGAGCAGTAGAATATTGTGGGAACCTCCCAAAGATCCTACACTTTCTTCTTCAAGGTCTAAAGCTTCTTAGATTAGAGTGGACCATTCACAACCTTACTTGGCCTTCTATCAAGGATCACGATGGCTGGTCTGTAGAGAATCTAGCACTGAAGAAGAATCCATAAAAATACTTTTCACTTAAATAGAGTAACATAAAATAACATAAAAAATAGAATAACAAAAAATATAAATAAATACATACAATAAGAATGAGGCTGCTGTCCTCAGAGTAGGGATTTTACGCTCCTATACACATGGTGACAGTACTCACTAATTCAAACAGCAATGCAAATAATCCGCCTGACTTTAAAAGCTTTGATACCATGGGATATGCTTTTCCCTTGCTACCCAAATAGACTAGCAGTGTGATAAAACAATAATTTAAAGTAGCACCTACATGAAATGATTACCAGTGCGTGTGTTATGCCCGCCATCCCACGGCGCATTTCACTCTCAAGATAGAACGAAACATGCCTCCGGGCGCACAAGGTAAGGAGACTTTTGGCATGTCACACTTGACATGTCACTCTCCAAACATTACCCCTTGGATGTCGGTCAGGCATCTCTAACCCAGCCAAACCAGATCTCACACTTTACACTGATGAGGGGCAGTACCCCGAAACACAGTGTCTGCAAATTGAGATTCCAGTTTGACTTCTGTCTTAAGGCATGTGACAAGGCCCATTAAAAGGTTGATATTGACTTTTAGCATTGCTACTTCAAATAGGTGGCACTAGAGTTCTAGTCAGGGCCGGCTCCAGGTTTTCATGAGCCCCGTGCGAAAGAGTCTCAGGGGGCAATTTACCCACATATTACAATTCGTGATGCATAGATACAGCAGATAAATCTAGGTATAGTACAATGCCAAAGATTTAACTTCTCACATTACATGAGTGATATCTATTGTAAATGCTACAATACTAAGAAACCGATTAATCCTCACAGCGCACAGTGCGTGTACCGCAGAGATTCAAAATATTTCATTTGAGACCAGACAGTATAGTCCTCCATGCAGTATTATGGGCACCACATAGTTCTCCATACAGTATAATGAGTCCCATATATTGCTGCATACAGTATAGTGAGCCTCATATAATGCTCCATACAGAATAATGGACCCCTTATAATGCTCAATACAAAATAATGGACTCTATATAACGCTCCATACAGAATAATGGACCTGATATAATGCTTCATACAGAATAATTGACTTCATATAATGCTCCATACAGAATAATGGGCCCCATATAATTCTTCATACAGAATGGGCCCCATATAATGCTCCATACAGAATAATGGGCCCCATTAAATGCTCCATACAGAAAATTGGGCCCCATATAATGTTTCATACAGAATGGGCCCCATATATTGCTCCATACAATATGGGCCCTATATATTGCCCCATACAGTATGGGACTCATATAATGCTCCATACAGTATGGGACCCATATATAGCTCCATACAGTATGGGCCCCATATATATATCCATACAGATTGGGCCCCATATAATACTCAATACAGAATGGGCCTCATAATTCTCCATATAGAAAAATGGGCCCCATATATTGCTCCATACTGAATAGACCTGATATAATACTATGGGCACCACATAGTACTCCATATAGTATTATGGGCATCATATAGTCCTCCATACAGTTTTATGGGCATGACATAGTCCTCCATACAGTATAATGAGCCCCATGTAGTGCTCCATACAGAATAATGGACACCAATAATGCTCCATACAGAATAATGGACTCCATATAATGCTTCATACTGAATAATGAGCTCCATATAATGCTCCATACAGAATCGTCCCCATATATTGCTCCATCCAGCATGGGCCCCATATATTGCCCCGTACAGTATGGGATCCATATAATGCTCAATACAGTATGGGCCCCATATATAGCTCCATACAGTATGGGCCCCATATATTGCTCCATACAGATTGGGCTCCATGTACTTCTCCATATAAAATGGGCCCTTTACAGTGTGTACGGAAAGTATTCATACCCCTTTAAATTTTTCACTTTTTGTTTAATTGCAGCCATTTGGTAAATTCAAAAACGTTCATTTTTTTTCTCATTTATGTACACTCTGCACCCAATCTTGACAGAAAAAAAACTGAAATGTCGTAATTTTTGCAAATTTATTAAAAAAGAAAAACTGAAATATCACATGGCCATAAGTATTCAGAACCTTTGCTCAGTATTAAGTAGAAGCACCCTTTTGCGCTAGTGCAGCCATGAGTCTTCTTGGGAATGATGCAACAAGTTTTTTAACACCTGAATTTGGGGATCCTCTCAATTATTCCTTGCAGATCCTCTCCAGTTCCATCATTTTTGATGGAGAACGTTGGTGGACAGCCATTTTCAGGTCTCTCCAGAGATGCTCAATTGGGTTTAGGTAAGGGCTCTGGCTGGGCCAGTCAAGAATGGTCACAGAGTTGTTCTGAAGCTACTCCTAAAGGTACCTTCACACATAACGATATTGTTAACGATATCGTTGCTATTTGTGACGTAGCAACGATATCGTTAATGAAATCGTTATGTGTGACAGCGACCAACGATCAGGCCCCTGCTGGGAGATTGTTGGTCGCTGAATAAAGTCCAGAACTTTATTTCGTCGCTGGACTCCCTGGAGACATCGCTGGATCGGCGTGTGTGACACCGATCCAGCGATGTCTTCACTGGTAACCAGGGTAAACATCGGGTAACTAAGCGCAGGGCCGCGCTTAGTAACCCGATGTTTACCCTGGATACCATGCTAAAAGTAAAAAAAAACAAACACTAGATACTTACCTAACGCTGTCTGTCCTCCAGCGCTGTGCTCTGCACTCCTCCTGTACTGTCTGTGAGCCGGAAAGCAGAGCGGTGACGTCACCGCTCTGCTTTCCGGCTCACAGACAGTACAGGAGGAGAGCAGAGAAGCAGAGCGCAGCGCTGGAGGACAGACAGCGGTAGGTAAGTATCTAGTGTTTGTTTTTTTTTACTTTTAGCATGGTAACCAGGGTAAACATCGGGTTACTAAGGGCGGCCCTGCGCTTAGTTACCCGATATTTACCCTGGTTACCGGCATCGTTGCTCGCTGGAGAGCGGTCTGTGTGACAGCTCTCCAGCGACCAAACAGCGACGCTGCAGCGATCCGGATCGTTGTCTGTATCGCTGCAGCGTCGCTTAATGTGAAGGGGCCTTTAGTTATTTTAGCTGTGTGCTTAAGGTCATTGTCTTGTTGGAAGGTGAACTTTCAGCCAAGTCTGAGGTCAAGAGCACTCTGGAAGAGGTTTTCATCCAGAAAAACACCCCCATAGCATGATGCTGCCACCACCATGTTTCACTGTTGGGATTGTACTGGGCAAGTGATGAGCAGTGCCTGGTTTTCTCCACACATACCGCTTAGAATTATCACCACAAAAGTCTATCTTCTCATCAGACCAGAGAATGTTATTCCTCATAATTTGGGAGTCTTCATGTGTCTTTTAGCTATCTCTATGCGGGCTTTCATAAGTCTTGCACTGATGAGAGGCTTTAGTGAGGCCATTCTGCCATAAAGGCCCAAATGTTGGAGGGCTGCAGTGATAGTTAGCTTTGTGGAACTTTCTCCCATCTCCCTAGTACATCTCTGGAGCTCAGCCACAGTGATCTTGGGGTTCTTCTTTACCTCTCTCACGAAGGCTCTTCTCCCACGATTGCTCAGTTTTGCTGGACGGCCAGGTCTAAGAAGACTTCAGGTGGTCCCAAACGTCTTCCATTTAAGGATTATGGAGGCCACTGTGCTCTTAGGAACCTTGAGTACTGCAGAAACTCTGTTATAACCTTGGCTAGATCTATGCCTTGCCACAATTCTGTCTCTGAGCTCCTTGGCCAGTTCCTTTGACCTCATGATTCTCATTTGGTCTGATATGCACTGTGAGATGTGAGGTCTTATATAGACATGTTTGTGCCTTTCCAAATCAAGTCCTATCAGTTTAACTAAACGCAGCTGGACTCCAATGAAGGGTTAGAACCATCTCAAGGAAGATCACAAGGAATTGGACAGCATATGACTTAAATATGAGTGTCTGAGCAAAGTGTCTGAATATTTATGACCATGTAATATTTCAGTTTTTCTTTTTTAAATAAATATGCAAAAATTTCTACATTTCTGTTTTTTTTAGTCAAGATGGGGTGTAGAGTGTACATTAATGAGAACAAAAATGAACTTTTTTGAATTTACCAAATGGCTGCAATGAAACAAAGAGTGAAATACTTAAAAGGGTCTGAATACTTTCCATACCCACTGTTTAATACTCCATACATTAAAAAAAATCAAATATTCACCTCTCCTTGCCCCATAGCGCGCCGGTGTCCCCGGGCCTTGTGCTTCCTCAGGGCCCTGGCATGTGCCCAGGTGCGCCGGGTGGTGATGTTCGCCCTGGTTCTAGTCCTCTTCCACTATGAAGAGACAATTTGCATATTTAATTTCCCAGAGGAGCATTGCAAGGCTTTGAAGGCACCTCAGATTGGTATGTCAGGCTTGACATGTCAATCTCTGCAAGAAGAAATGTTACCCCTTGGATATCAGCATGTAGCACACACTCTATCTTGCTTTCTCTGCTAAGAAGATGTGAGGATGATAACAGTGATGTTGCAGTCTTGTCTATTTGTCCATTTTCAGGGACCTATCTCACCCACGAAGCCAAAGGATCAGATGACGCCCCCGACGCAGACACCGCCATAATCAATGCAGAAGGCGGGCAAGGAGGGTCCGACGATAAAAAGGAATATTTCATATAAGCTATACACCTTCTCCTACAAATGTGACAACGGCAGCAAGATCAACATAAAATAACATAAAACAGCAGCGGCAGAAAAAAATTGAAACCAACGTTCAGAATATCTGACGTGGACGACTCTCTCTTTCTCTCTACCAGGGCTATACAGCAAGGAGACGGAGGGGGACAGGAGAGAAAGGGACAGTGATCGGGAGAGAATGTGCTTCTAAAAAACAAAGAAACTTGTATAAAAGTTATTACTAAAAACTTCTAAAAAAGATAAAAGTTGCTTGCTTAAATCTACATATCTTCGGTGAACGCACTATTCTAACAAATAATAATCGTGAGTTAAGATATTTTCGGTTTATTTTCATTTATGTGTATAAAGTTTTATCCTTTTGTTTTGTTTTTTTTTTACTTTGGAATGTTGGGTGGGTCAAGCGGGAGGATGGGAAAGTATATATAAAATATTTAGTGTTTTTTATTTTTATTTCTGGGTAAATTAAACTGGTAGGATAGATATTTTCTAGGAAGGAGTGTTATCCGTCAGGAACACATAGGGAGACATTTATAAGGTGCCACAATTAACGCTTCCATTTTAAAACCTGTAAACTTGTATGATTTACGACTCCTCCTCGAGGTTGTGGAGTATCAGATGGTTTGGAGGGTTAAATTTTTTTTTTGTAGCCGATGCCCCTTACCCAATCAGTTCTGGTTGAGAAAGTGATGTTTTTGGCACTCGACAAGTTTAAACGTTGGCTACTGGAGAGGTGATAAGAAAATGGGAAGTGCCAGTTAATTCCCAGTTTCGAGGCAGGTCAGTGTCCCTAACCGAGTTGGCTTATGCTAATCAGGGTCTCGGTTTCGCACAGAATTAAGAGGCACAGTGTTATTTCCTTAGTGTCATAATGTTTTGGGGTTTTTTTCATTGCTTTTTGGTCCTATGTCAATACCCCAGGTCTTAATGGAACAGCATGGTATGGTATAGTAGGGAATAGAAAGTGACAAACCAATCACCCTCCAGTCCGGGGAGACAGTCATATGGTTGGAGCTGATTGGTTAGCAGTCAGCAATAGAATCCCAGTTTCAACCCAGTTATCGCCATTGGATAGGTGGTATTTAACCTCTTATAAAGCACCATACCTATTATATTTACCACTTGAATGCGTCATCAGGTGAATTCTTGTTTTACCAACGTGGACTTCATTTTTCACAAAGCTTACAGCGTCATTCATTTGACAGAGTTACCGATATTAACCAATAAATCTCTGTAATATGTCATACTATGTATGTACCAGGCTTGGCATAAATTATTATTTTTTTTGCTGTATCATAGTTGTCTTGTCCATCATTTTGTACTTTTTATGTAATTTATGCCACTTATTTTGGATACCTATTTGTATATGTGAACAGTTCCTTATATTTGAGAAAATTTTGAAGTGACCTAATGGCTCAAAGAATGCTCAATAGTTGAAACAACCAACATCACCCGACGTTAGCAAAGTGCTGAACTTGACAAGAAAAAGTGATAGAACGTGTTCCCTCTAATGTTTTAGTCTTATGGGAGAAATGTGATAGGTGGTGTTGCTATCAAGTGATACGGTGATCCACCTGACCCAACCGTGACATCTTAGACAAGATGTAGACTCATTTTGAGGGTTGATGGACTCAGTCTTTAAAAGACTAAACACAGAATAGAAAATATTTAGAATTGAGAGTCCTCAGTGGTTGATACCTTTTGATGGCTAGCTGAAAAGATGGTAACAAATTGCAAGCTTTCCAGACTACTTCGGTCCCTTCATCAGGCAAAGACTAAAATAAATTCTCTCTATTCTAAATATTTTTCTATCCACTGGCTAACATGGTACCAAGATATATATCTTTCCTGTAAACACAGAACAGTGAGCATTAGTCATGATATGTAGGCCATACCGAAAGTGTGCATTAATGTGTCATGTTTTTGTGATTTTTAAACCCAATTGTCATGAAAAGGTCACTATACTGAGGACACATTATCCAGAATGATTAAAAAAAAGCTAACACATTTCAACTAGTCTCAAAAGTTGAGTATAAAGATTGAAATACATTTTTTCCACAAGTGATTCCAAACTATCGCTTTTGTTTTTGCTCTAAAAAGGTGGGACAACTAATAAACCAGCAGGATATATTATTTTTCATCAACCAACTGTTCTACATCTTTTCGAGCAATGCTGGATCTTAGAGAAAATTACGAATTGGTTTAGATGAAGTCGGTGCGAATCGATTCACGGGACCTATTCCATCTGCCAAGTTAGTAATCTGTGGTCACTGGATGAGAGCACTCCTACCTTCTGGCATATGCGGATCCGCTTTTGATTAGCAAGCTTGATGCAATGTCACAAGTATGTTACACCATATTGATGATGGGTGATGTCACACCAGGCCGGCTAATAAACAGAGGAGCCTCGGATTCTGTCAGGTGAAAGGTGTTTCTCAGGACTCCCATCCAGGGACCACATATTACTGATGTGGCCGATGGACCAGACCCTGCATGTTGTTCTTACCAACTCTTCTTCAGACCTACAAACAGATTCTTACTGTCTACAAACTCCAGGTTATAATCCAGAGCACGTAGACTTGTAGGTCAAAAAATGGTATAAGCATTCCTTCTGGGAAAAAGTTTCTTCAACATGTGGTGACACATAGATCAACTTATAGACATGGTCAGGAGTGTCTTTGGCATACAGTCTTTTTGTTTCACCCTGTACCTCAGTGTAAGTGAGCCATACTCATGAACTAACTGTCGACTGAACATTCGTTAGGCAGAGAGCAATCTCTCTCTACTTCTCATCATCATCCCTAAAAACAAAAGGTTGGGTTATTGAAACTTCAACTGTCCGATCCTTCTATCTCAACAAGAGTTTTTGGGGGAGAGTCCAGAAGTCCCCATACACATCAAATGAGATGGTCTACTGGTCCTCATGTTCAGCTGACGTTCATCACATGTTTATGGTGACCTTTCAGGGTCAAGTTCATAGTCAATATTAGTAGCTCATGCATTCTTTAATATTTTAACAAAGTGGATATGATATCACAGGAACCCTAAAGAGTAAACTTTTTTAATTAAATTACTATTGATCAGTCTTTGCAAAGTTATGAATCCTTATATTGACTACATCAACGTATCTGGCTTCCTTTTCTATCAAACGCCATACTGTCTTAATTGCCTTTTTCATGCTGTTAGGGTAGAAGTTCAGAACTGAAAATCTATCAAATCCCTGTATTCCAGTGTGAGCCTTTTCTCCCCTCCCCAAAGATCAGACAAGGAGAGTTTTTGTAAATTGTGTTGGAGCATGGGGGGAGGAGAACTTTTGATAGACCTGCAGTTCAAAACAGTTCTGAAAGTGCATGAACCAGGAAGTTAAAACAGCCCTTAATCAGTACAGATAGCATAGAAGTATAGAAAATAAGGTAAAGTGGTATATTACAAAGATTCATAACTTTGCACCAATAATGAAGTAATTAATAAAGTTTAGCTTCTTTTTAAATCAACATATTGAATATTCCTACGTAAACCTTGCGGTAAAGTTTAACTATTGTGCACTTGGTGTGGATTTGCTTGCAAAAAGTCCACAGGGTAATATAACACCAGCTAAGTAGAGGAGAGTGCTACAAATCTCAGACTAGACTTTGCTGCAAATTTCTGGGTGTAAATTGTTACGATCTACACCAAATACCCAAACATGTGAACTGAATCTGCCATTCACTTTTCTGACCTTTGGGTTTTGGATACTCAAGAATGACAATGCTAATCCCAACTGATATCCACATCTCCTCCTATTCTAGAATAAAGGCTGTCACTTTTTTAACCCTCAGGTATAATTATAATGAAATAAATGCTATTGATGGGATATGTAGAGTTTACATTTGTGTTCTTCTATGATACCCTCATTGATCTTTTGCATTTTTTGTTCGCAGTCCTCACCTTTTCTTTTAGCGGGGTGCACAAGTTTTGGTTACCTCTTATGTCTAATGTATCTTGTTATGCCGCATGGTTGTAATTCAGGTGCTTCCCGATGAGTCTTCTTAATGTTATATATTATAATACATATACTATACATATGTTATATACTACTATACAGAGAAATTGGGTCAGAAATCATGAATCACAGATGGTAGCTGCAGATAGGGCTTCCCATAAAGAAAGGATTCAATCTTCAAGTGTCTATCTATTTTTAGTTTTGTAAATTTTGGCCATGCCTCTTCGGCGATGTTGCAGAGTAGGACATGTCCTTCTGTAGGTACCAAATGGCTCTTCTGCATAACTAGTCTGTTCCCTAACCAAGTGTAATCGGTTGGTGGTCTAAGATAACAAACCTTGACGAGTTCCTTTTTCTTCCTCTTAAGATGACCATGGTTAGCTAGGTATCTCACTGATTTCTGGTTGACATCGGACACTTTTTGTGTGCCAAGAAAATATTCTCATATGTATGAGAAGCTTTTGTTGAGTACTCCTGTTCATAGCCCTATGGTAAAAATATTGGCCAGCTTTATTAACATATTGCAAGGTAGGTATGGACATCCTTCACGATAGCCATAAATTGAGCAACCATTTCTCCAATGTGGCCATTTAAGCATTATCCTAAAATCAGTTCATGAAAAAATTGGTGATTCATAAATTCATCTCACGTCGATTGAATTATCTATAAGATTGTTCCTATACTGGAGAAAAAATTGTCCCCAAATCTGCTGGTTGGTTGAAACCATAGACCTCTCTAGCTTTAACGAACGTTGACTCTTCTTCTTTCGGTTCTCTATATAGGCTCATAACACAGTGATCCACAGTAACTAGTGAAGGCTAGGGACAAGCCTCTGTTTGCCTGTGCCGAAAAAGTCCTATATTTTAGTCTAACCAGTTTCACTGAACTAAAGTCATGAGGGCATCACCTGTCCCAAACATTTTGGAAGTACGATATAGACTGGAATCCAAAGGGTTTTCTTTTTGTGAAGCCAGAATGTTAAACGATAGAAAATGGACTTGTTATAAAACTTTTGGCGGCCATGTTGTGGTATGTTATGTGGTTATGTGGCATGTTTCATGTTAGCTCTCCAAGACTTCCATTATCGTGTTTATTCACCGATGCTTAATAAAGTTAATTTGTGTAAAATGGCTAGTAAAGACTGATAGTATGGCAAAGTGTTATCTGTAGATTATGGATAAAGAAGGAGGTTGTCCAGGACTACACCTAAGGAAAGGTTATTTATCATTTTTTTTGGAGTGGGGACAGCAGCACCTAATTACACACAGTGAATGGAGCCAGAACACCACAACTTTGTTGACTATGTAGTGGCCATTCTTAGGTACCCTGTAAATGTGAGCTGAGCTGCAGAGAAATGAATGGCCGATACACAGTCTACATAGCTGTAGTGTTAAGATTTTGTGCCATGGGTCCTACCAACATCTGGTCGGTGAAGGTGCCACCACTGATCTGATACTAATGTCCTGCCCTAAGAATGAATTGTTAATATCAATGTCCTGGTAAATCCCTCGTCTATTGTTTCCATGGAAAAATGTCTTACTTGTGCTCTTGCTTTGTTTAGCTTTGTCATAGGGACATGTGTGGATCTTTATCTCCATTTGCATCAATGTTCTCATGCTAGTTGGTTGGATTTGGGGGAGATAATAATGAAATCATTGATATGGATGGTGATTTGGATCCTCACAATGTCCACCACTTAAAGTGACTATCTAAAATACACCAGATTAGGGGCTCAGCAGATGGTAAAACCCTTTTATATAAAGTCATCCCTCTCAAAATGTTAAGCCCTACCTTACACAAGCTAGGTCTGGCGCTCTTTACATAACCAGTCATTGTTGACTTTGGTCAGTTTAGATGTTTGTTTTTTTCACACAACAACCTTGAATGGAAGATTGCCTTTATCGTGTTATTGGAGAACTCCTTAGTGCATGTACACAATCTTTCTATTTCTGTGAAAACAAGGCTTTCAACGCTGACAAAAGTTTGCAATTTGCTTCCAAATTTATATGCATCCACCGAGTCTGGTACTAAATGTTGCTCAGAAGACCTAAGCTGTGAGTCTGAGAAGCACAAACCATCATGAGCCTAAATAGTAATCATGTCCCGGGTGGAGGCTGGTCTCGCTAGTTGTTCACAGTTAAATAGAATGACAAATGTGCTGTACATATAAATAAATGCTTTTACTCTTACCACTCTTTGCCACTCTCCATTATAATTTTGGGTTAAACAGAATGGGTCACTTCCCATAAATATGTCATTTTTACCTGCTGTAAATGTAGCTGTTCTCCTGAATCCGGCGATGTTTATCTTTTGTCCCTGCGCCTCTCCATCCCTGATATAGAGCCTTTTATTCCCTGTGTATAACTCTAGTCTTATTAGCCAAGGGGGACTGTTCCTCAACTCTTCTGCATGGGCGTGTTTATTGAAAACACACCCACTCGCTAGTCAGACTACATGCAGGGAAGAGGGGGCCAAATCTCAGGAACAGAGAGGCACAGGGAAAAAAGAAAAGCATTCACGAATTCAGGAGAACAGCGGCATTTACACCAGTTAAAGAAAATTATAATTATGACAAGTGACAGGTCCACTCCAAAAGAAATTGGTCATCGGCTTTATAAACTCCTGACGCCAAAAATAATACATATACAGTGGGGCAAAAAAGTATTTAGTCAGTCAGCAATAGTGCAAGTTCCACCACTTAAAAAGATGAGAGGCGTCTGTAATTTACATCATAGGTAGACCTCAACTATGGGAGACAAACTGAGAAAAAAAAATCCAGAAAATCCCATTGTCTGTTATTTTAAAAATTTATTTGCATATTATGGTGGAAAATAAGTATTTGGTCAGAAACAAAATTTCATCTCAATACTTTGTAATATATCCTTTGTTGGCAATGACAGAGGTCAAACGTTTTCTGTAAGTCTTCACAAGGTTGCCACACACTGTTGTTGGTATGTTGGCCCATTCCTCCATGCAGATCTCCTCTAGAGCAGTGATGTTTTTGGCTTTTCGCTTGGCAACACGGACTTTCAACTCCCTCCAAAGGTTTTCTATAGGGTTGAGATCTGGAGACTGGCTAGGCCACTCCAGGACCTTGAAATGCTTCTTACGAAGCCACTCCTTCGTTGCCCTGGCGGTGTGCTTTGGATCATTGTCATGTTGAAAGACCCAGCCACGTTTCATCTTCAATGCCCTTACTGATGGAAGGAGATTTGCACTCAAAATCTCACGATACATGGCCCCATTCATTCTTTCATGTACCCGGATCAGTCATCCTGGCCCCTTTGCAGAGAAACAGCCCCAAAGCATGATGTTTCCACCACCATGCTTTACAGTAGGTATGGTGTTTGATGGATGCAACTCAGTATTCTTTTTCCTCCAAACACGACAAGTTGTGTTTCTACCAATCAGTTCCAGTTTGGTTTCATCAGACCATAGTACATTCTCCCAAAACTCCTCTGGATCATCCAAATGCTCTCTAGCAAACTTCAGACGGGCCCGGACATGTACTGGCTTAAGCAGTGGGACACGTCTGGCACTGCAGGATCTGAGTCCATGGTGGCGTAGTGTGTTACTTATGGTAGGCCTTGTTACATTGGTCCCAGCTCTCTGCAGTTCATTCACTAGGTCCCCCCGCGTGGTTCTGGGATTTTTGCTCACCGTTCTTGTGATCATTCTGACCCCACGGGGTGGGATTTTGCGTGGAGAGCCAGATCGAGCGAGATTATCAGTGGTCTTGTATGTCTTCCATTTTCTAATTATTGCTCCCACTGTTGATTTCTTCACTCCAAGCTGGTTGGCTATTGCAGATTCAGTCTTCCCAGCCTGGTGCAGGGCTACAATTTTGTTTCTGGTGTCCTTTGACAGCTCTTTGGTCTTCACCATAGTGGAGTTTGGAGTCAGACTGTTTGAGGGTGTGCACAGGTGTCTTTTTATACTGATAACAAGTTTAAACAGGTGCCATTACTACAGGTAATGAGTGGAGGAAAGAGGAGATTCTTAAAGAAGAAGTTACAGGTCTGTGAGAGCCAGAAATCTTGATTGGTTGTTTCTGACCAAATACTTATTTTCCACCATAATATGCAAATAAATTGTTAAAAAAACAGACAATGTGATTTTCTGGATTTTTTTTTCTCAGTTTGTCTCCCATAGTTGAGGTCTACCTATGATGTAAATTACAGACGCCTCTCATCTTTTTAAGTGGTGGAACTTGCACTATTGCTGACTGACTAAATACTTTTTTGCCCCACTGTATGTGTACGTCTTGATAATACAGATTAATAGCTGTAAAGAATTGCTTCTATGTGGAGATATCTTGTTCTTAAAGTTTATGCTAATAAGGCTGGAAGTGCATGGTGGCTTGTCAATGCATTAGCCAACAGGATTTCTCAGGGCTGGAGTTATGCTTTTGGGCTATATAGGTATTGATTAACTTGTATTCTCAAGCCTGACATTGCCATTCTGTTGGTGGGGGATATGAAGTTGATGATATTCCCTTTACCAGTTTTTATCAATGTAATTGGGACATTTATTTTTCATCTTTTATGACCAAGAGATAAAAAGAATAGTAAAAAAGTATAACCAAACAGTTCGATGTTATATAGTTGCGGCACACGATTTATAGCTGCGCCAAATTTTGCTACGGGCAAGAAACTGGCCGGTGGTTCTAACACTTGACTAATAAAATTGATTATTCACACCTCATAAACATCTGGGAGCTAGAAATGATAGAATTCACAGTGTCAAGAATACGTCATCTACTGCGCCATTACACAGATGTCCTGTGCCGGAAAATAACATCCGGCTATGAAAAAGGCGAGAAGCTACATGAATTGAGTAGGCCAAATTAGTTGGAAATAAAATCTATGGCCTAAAAGTGATTTCTAATATCGTGGCCGGATGCCTGTACATATGCGATTGGATGGGAGTCAGCGTAATACTGTGGATGTAATGAGTGAGAAATATTTTATTCAGCCATATTGGTCTTTATGGTGCGGCAATGTGAGTGAAAGTCGGCCTTGAAACGACCTTGTCGAGCGAAGACTGAGCACTGTGTGGTTCTGTGTTGGTTCGCTCTACTCAGCAGTCAGTCGGCCCCTGTAAACATATGCAGAGGGGTTTTATAACCGCGGCAGTCAGGATAGAGCTGGCCACAGCTACCGGCCCTGCACAGTACAAGACAGTGCACATGGCAGGATTGCCTAACAGCCGGTGCCAAATGGCTGCGAGCAGCCAAATGTCCTTGTTATTTGAGCAGTTTGGCAGCCACACCAATGCTGTAAGTGGGTGTACATAGAGTAATAGGAGGAACGAGATCATGTAACCCTTTCACCAACTGGGACGCATGAACATGTTCTTGCTCACTGTATTTTCCCTTTATAAAGGTGGACATATTGTTATATGCGGAATTAGTAGCCGAGCTGAACTAAACTTTTGTAACCAGTTTTTAGATTTTATTGCTCTTTTAATTAGAAGCAGATCGTTGGGGGTCCGGAGACCCCAACCGATAAGTCAAAAGCTCCCTGAGAGTTACGTAGTACAGTAGACAGGAGCCTGAGTGGAGTATGGCTAAGCTTGTTTCAGACACTAGTAGCTCCATATTAGGGGAAATATTCCTTCCCAACTCCACATATGGCAATCAGACTAGTTCCCTGGATCAACGCCCCATCACAGAGTCAGGTGCCAATAACCTGTATATTATTTTTTTCAAAAAAGACATCTAGGCCCTTATTGAATTATAGTAGTGAATCAGCCATTACAAATTCTTGTAGTGAAGAGTTCCATAGTCTTACTGCTCTTACAGTGAATAATCCATAGTCTCACTGCTCGTACAGTGAAGAATCCACAGTCTCACTGCTCGTACAGTGAAGAAACCATAGTCTCACTGCTCGTACAGTGAAGAATCCATAGTCTTACTGCTCATACAGTGAAGAATCCATAGTCTCACTACTTATACAGTGAAGAATCCATAGTCTCACTACTCGTACAGTGAAGAATCCAGTCTCACTATTCGTACAGTGAAGAATCCACAGTCTCACTGCTCAAACAGTGAAGTATTCACAGTCTCACTGCTCATACAGTGAAGAATCCATAGTCTCACTGCTCGTACAGTGAAGAATCCATAGTCTCACAGCTCGTACAGTGAAGAATCCATAGTCTCACTGCTCGTACAGTGAAGAATCCATAGTCTTACTGCTCATACAGTGAAAAATCCATAGTCTCACTACTCATACAGTGAAGAATCCATAGTCTCACTACTCATACAGTGAAGAATCCACGGTCTCACTACTCGTACAGTGAAGACTCCACAGTCTTACTGCTCGAACAGTGAAGAAACCATAGTCTCACTGCTCGTACAGTGAAGAATCCATAGTCTCACTGCTCGAACAGTGGAGAATCCATAGTCTCACTGCTCGTACAGTGAAGAATCCATAGTCTCACTGCTCGTGCAGTGAAGAATCCATAGTCTTACTGCTCATACAATGAAGAATCCATAGTCTCACTACTCATACAGTGAAGAATCCATAGTCTCACTACTCGTACAGTGAAGAATCCACAGTCTCATTAATTGTACAGGGAAGAATCCACAGTCTCACTGCTCGAACAGTGAAGTATCCACAGTCTCACTGCTCATACAGTGAAGGATCCATAGTCTCACTGCTTGTACAGTGAAGAATCCATAGTCTCACAGCTCGTACAGTGAAGAATCCATAGTCTCACTGCTCTTACAGTAAAGAATCCATAATCTCACTGCTCGTACAGTAAAGAATCCATAATTTCACTACTCATACAGTGAAAATCCATAATCTCACTGCTCGTACAGTAAAGAATCCATAATCTCACTGCTCTTACAGTAAAGAATCTGTGAATATATTAAACCTTCTTTCCTCTAGACATAGAGGATGCCCCCTTGTCCCCATCTTACTTATGTACTTGCTGACTGTTCTCTATTTGGCCACAGCCGAGGTCTATAGTGTCCTTAAAAAAATTTCACTATAGTATAATTGTCCACTTGGGAGGCTGCATAGAAAGCTCTATAGTTGCTTAATTCCAGTAATTGACAGTTGTAGTATTTCCTAAGACACAAAGCATATCAATGGCTCAATCAAGTGAAGCTCATTATTGTTTTGCCCGGGTCAGCCAAGTAGACAGTGGTGGATCTTCTAGGAATGGCATTCAGGAAATGTTTTGTCACATAGGTGGTGCCCAAAACTACCGTAATTCTAATCCTAATTCTAGGGCTCATTGGTGGTTCTAGATCACAGAGCCCTACCAATGTGTTCCTAAGACTTTTTGAATGATGAGCACACTTTTTGATAACTCAGTAGTTTTACCTGTAGCTGTAGGAAGACCACCAGCATTAGTATACCGTAATCACTCTCCGCTCCGCATTATAATCTCATATTCCTACTCATCCTGAGTTGTGCTGTTAACATCTCATTTAATCTGCAGAGTAACAAGGCCTCTACCAGATGTCCCGCAGTGTGAGGGAGATGGATTTCTGATCTTTACCTCGTTTTCTTAATAAGACGAAAAATGCCCGAGGGTAAAATTTCCCATCATTTTCTCCTCTCGCTTTTATCTGTGCCATGTTTTCATTAATTTTCAACTAAAAAGTGGATGTCAATACAAAATAGATGTGGAAAATGTAGTATTTGCTGCTACACGGAAACCGATATGTCTAACTAGATACATCCATCGATGATGTTCCCAAATGAAATATTGAGATGGACTACACCAATAAACGAAGAGGAGAACAAGTCTTTGTAGTGTTAACGGAGCTGATTTTTTCCACTTTTTACTCCCTCTCAATTTTATTAAAACATTACATTAACCCCTTTATGACATGTGCCGTACATGTACGGCACATGTCGTGCCTCTCCCTTTGGGGTGGGCTCCAGCGCTGAGCACTCATCTTTCCCGACACATGACAGCTGTTTTGAGCATCTGACATGTGCCCTTAAAAGCCGCTATTAACCTGTTAAATGCAGCTGTCAATCTCTGACAGTGGTATTTAATGTGATCGTGCACGAAGGGCATCACTAATCTGTCCCATCGGTGCCCGTGTCACATGACTGCGGATCACTGATAGCTTCGCATGACAACCCATGCAGACCCCTGTGGTTGTCATTGCCGGATTGTTATGAGCTCCGCCCAGCAATAGGCGCTCATAGCAAGTGAGCATTTCTGCTACACATAGGCAATTTGATCATCGCCTGTGCAGCACCCCAGAGTCCTGGTCATTGCAGTAATGTCATTCTTCCACCAGGGGGAGCAATGTTACGTCTGATGGCACCAAAGGAGTTCACCCTGCCAGGTATCACGGCCACACACACACTTCACATGCCGGCCACCAGGGGGAGCAAAAGTTCTATCTATTAGGCCACTCCTCACACTTGGGTAAAACTGGGGGTTGGTTAGGAAGTGAGTTCAGTTGGAGTTGGAGGGAGAAGCTGGCTGGAGGGAGAAGGAGCCAGGAGGAGGAGAGGAGAGAAAGAGACTGGGCTCGGCCCAGGAAAGGGACAGAAAGACACGGAGCTGCGCCTGCAACCCATGCGACAGTCTCCTAAGAAAGGACAAGAGAGGAAGTGTGCCATAGTGAGTGAGCACAGAAGTTGTAGCAACAGGAGTGAAACACCAAGGGAAACCAGCTAGAAGCAGGCTGCCTCCCACTGAGCGCAGATCCGGTGGCCGGAACACCGAGGGAGTAATAGACTCTACGCTTTACTTCAGAGACCGGCAGGGCAGTTGATTCCAAGTTGGCTATCCGTCCTAAGAGCCTAAGCAGACAAGGTGGCAACGCGGAGGAGGGGCGACGCTAGGGTCCCTATAAAATTGCCTCAGACCACCACCATCATACGGGTTTGTCCTATCCATCTGGGGGACAGAGAGAGAGAAGTAACAAGAGTGAGGACCCTATTGGAGCTAATGCAAGTAGGGACCTACTACGTTACTGTGCGCAAGGGGAAGGCTACTGATTTCCACCTGGATAAGGGGACTCTGGAATTGCCATCAGACCGGCCAGACTCTGCCTACCCTGTCATCCGGCACCCTGGACTGTGGATGCTGAAGCCTTCAGTAAAGGTAAAGAGACTGCACCCATTGTGTCCTCGCTATTTGCCATGCCTTACATCATCTACCATCAACATCTTTACACTTTTGGGAAGCCCTTGGGATACACTTCATCTGTGGGAAGGTATACCATATAGCTGCCATTCCATCACCCCAGCGGACCCCTAAGCAGCGTCGGTCATCCTGACCGAATTCCACAGGTGGCGTCACGAACACTACCGTTATCTACAAACTCTACCCCTTTTATTGGGCGCCCACACGTAAGGGCAATGGGGTACTCGATACCGGGTCCTTCAGTTCCCTCCGCTGGGATGTCACGGTGGCCCGACCCGGACCTGTGGTATTCGATGATGTAAGGTGCAGCAAATAACGATGACACAATGGGTGCAGTCTTTTTACCTTTACTGAAGGCTTCAGCATCCACAGTGGTGGCCTGAGGCTATTTTATAGGGACCCTAGCGTCACCACCGGATCTGCGCTCAGTGGGAGGCAGCCTGCTTCTAGCTGGTCTCCCACTGGTGTTTCACTCCTGTTGCTACGTCTTCTGTGCTCACTCACTATGGCATACTTCCTCTCTTGTCCTTTTATTAGGAGACTGCCGCATGGGTTGCAGGCACAGCTCCGTGTCTTTCTGTCCCTTTCCTGGGCCGAGCCCAGTCTGCTCCTTTCCTCTCCTCCTCCTGGCTCCTTCTCCTTCTCCCTCCAGCCAGCTTCTCCCTCCAACTCCAACTGAACTCACTTCCTAACCAACCCCCAGTTTTACCCAAGTGTGAGGAGTAGCCTAATAGATAGAACCTTTTGCTCCCCCTGGTGGCCGGCGTGTGAAGTGTGTGTGTGGCTGTGATACCTGGCAGGGTGAACTCCTTTGGTGTCATCAGACGTAACATCGCTCCCCCCTGGTGGAATAACGACATTACTGCAACGACCAGGACTCTGGGGTGCTGCACCTGTGTGTAACAGAGGTGATCGGATAGTCTCAGCTTCTAGTCTCCCATGGAGACTATTGAAGTAAGTGAAAGTAACAAAAATGTTTTTTAAAATATAAAAAAATATATATAAAAGTTCACCCCCATTTCGCCCCATTCAAAATAAAACAAAAAAATACACATATTTGGTATAGCCCCATTCAGAATCACCCGATCTATCAAGATATAAAAAGAATTAATCTGATCTGGGGTAACGCAAAAAAAGTCAAAATGCCAGAATTTCACTTTTTTAGTCTCCGCAACATTGCAATAAAATGCAATAATGGGCAATCAAAAGATCGTATCTGCACCAAAATGTTTAATTAAAAATGTCAGCTTGGCAAGCAAAAAATTAGCCCTCACCCAACCCGAGATCAAGAAAAATGGAGACGGTACGGGTATCAGAAAATGACTAGTGATGAGCATTTCCGGGATTATTCAGCGGTAACTTGTTTCTTCCTCCCAGCGTTTTTGGCAGACTTTAGAGACCCAATCATACTGCAGGGATTGTCTGCCAGGCCATGAAACGATGCAGCCATCTTTGTTGTGGTCGTGCAGTGATTGGCTGGGCCGTACAGCATCATCCCGAGTATAAGAGACCTGTCACCGCCCTGTTCGCCTCATTCTGTTCCTGTTTCAGCGAGAGTAGGGAGAACTAGTGCGGAGATAAGGTCAGAATCATGGTTTTTATAGTTAGTGTAGGTCTACAACTGTTACATCCGCAACTCCTGAGAAACCAACAGTCCTTTTTAGGGCTAATTCGTGGGTCCCGATATTGAAGCGCTGGGCAGGCAGGGCACAGCATATTCACATCAGTGCAAGGGCTACAGGAACTGTATGTGTGTCCATTGCTCCCACTGCATCCCTCCCAAAGCTCCATAACTTCCTGCTGCTGCTGCAGCTTATCTACTATATACCAATTTTTTTTTTTCTTCCAAAAATTCACCTCCCCCCTCAAAAAAATAATATACAGTTTGTTCTGTCAGACTAAGGCCTGTTGAAAAATCATAGTTTGTCAGGCATACGTAGCATAGCTGTATGTGCTACCCTTGTGCCACTTTTTTTGTGTGTGTTTTAAATTCACCGAAAAAGGCCTCATATATCTGCGTGCTCCAAGTTTGGGCATTGGAGGCCGGTGTACTTATTTTTTGGTTGTCTTATACTCAAATTCTATACAGCACTATTTAGCATAAAAATAATTAAAAGGGCACAGATTTGCCAGTGTTGTATTTCTGTGAGAGCTCTCATATATCTCTGCTCCAAGTTTGGTCATTGTAGGCCGGTGTAATTATTTTTTGGCTGTTTTATACTCCAATTCTATACAGCACTATTTTGCATTAATTAACTTCACAAAAAAAATTGAATACAGACTGTTAAGTCAGGCTGAGGCCTGGTGTTTGGATTTGAAAAATCGTAGATTTGCAGGCATACTGATCAGATATTATTTCGCTACTAATAAAGACATTTGTGTTGAGCATTTGAAATAGTGCAGTAATCCATTTAAAATGGTTAAGGCAAGGGGCAAGGGACAGGGAAGTGGATGTGATGATGATGGTGCATGCAGAGGAAGAGGCCGTGGCCAAGGTGAAAGTTTTTTTAACAACAAAGACCCACATCTTCTCGCTTGACCTTCCTGTCCCAGTTTCTAGGGGACCGCAGCACACCACTATTGAAGCCAGAGCAGTGGGAAATGGTTCTTGGTTGGATAGCGGATAATGCTTCTAGTCACTTAGCTACCACCTTGTCTTCCACATGGTCAAGTCTGAGTAGCCGTGAGTGTGGCCAGGATATTCCTCACCCTGGTCCTCCTTCCTTCCACCATGCCGAGTGCCCTGAGAAAACTGATCCCACACTTGGACACTCTGAAGAGCTGTTCAGTTTTCCATTTCAAGATTCAGAAATCTCTGCCGGTCAACTTGAAGTAGGGAAAGATGAGATCGCATGTAGAGCTGCCCAAAGCTTTGACCAGCCCCAGTTACATGAAGGCGATAGTGGGAAAGTGTCACAAGAGGTGGACGATGATGAAACACAATTGCCAGAAAGTCAGGAGGAGGAGCAGGGTGCGGATGTGGAAGATGAGGTGGTGGATGACATAGTGACCCAACCTGGTAGGAGGACATGCACAGCGAGGACAGCAGCACAAATGGGGAAGGAGGTATATCCCCCCACCAGGCAGGAAGAAGCAGTGTGGTGACCACAGACAGAAGGCGTGCATCCGTTCCCCGTGAGTGCATCTATTCCAACATGAGTGAAGTTGCCATTCCACCTGTGAGATCTTCCCGAGTCTGGCTATTTTTTAAAGACTCTGCCAATAACCCCAAACAGGCCATTTGCAGCACCTGCCATGCCCGCATCAGCAGGGGTAGCAAAATAACCAGCCTGACCACCGCCAGCATGATCAGGCATATGCAAGCAAAGCACCTGACTTTGTGGGCTGAACCTCAGGCTCCAGGACAACTGCCTGCTGGGCACACCACTGCTTCTTCCACTGTTTTGCGTAGAAGCCAATCCCCAGTACACCGTGCATGTGAAGATGCCTCTAGCCCTGCACCTGTTGTGGCTCACAGCCAAGCAGCACCATCAGCAAGCCCGTCCATGTCCTTGTGACAGCACAGCGTTCAGTTGTCTATAACCCAGTCTTTGGAACGCAAGCAGAAATACCCAGCCAACGCCCCACAGGCCACAGTCCTCAATTCTAATATTTATCTTCTGCGTGCGCTAGAAATGCTGCCTTTTAGGCTTGTTGAGACGGAAGCTTTCCACAACCTGATGGCGGCGGCCGTCCCAAGGTACTCGGTCCCCAGTCGCCACTATTTCTCCCAGTGTGCCGTACAGGCATTACACCAGCATGTGTCCCACAACATTACCTGTGCCCTCAACAGTGCTGTTACATGGTAAGTCCACCTAACCACAGACACGTGGACAAGTACTTGTGGCCATGGACGGTACATCTCAATGACGGCACACTGGGTTAACATAGTGGAAGCCGGGATTCAGTTGGACCTTGGGATGGAACACATCCTCCCCACGCCGAGGATTGCTGGCCCTATGTCAATCAGGTTTGCCCCCACAGTCTACAGCTCCTGCACCATCTCCTCCTCCTCTTCTTCATCCTCCATCTCTGAAATCAATACATCAGTCAGAAGCTGGAAGCACTGCAGCAGTGCCTCAGCCAAGTACTGCAGTGCCCAGGCACCGGAAAGGTCAGAGAGGCCCGGTGTCTGCGCACTGCAGTACTTTGCTCTGCCCTCAACAGGGCAGACAAAGTACGCCTGCGCCGGAGCCGCGGCATGAAGACCAGAAGAGGACGTCATAGGATGAAGATAGGCGCCGGAGCGGACCTGAGACGCCCATCGGACCGGACCGCAGCGGGACCGCCCCTGGGTGAGTATAATATAATCTTTTTCTCCTCTTTCAGGTAACATCGGGGGCTTATCTACAGCATTACAGAATGCTGTAGATAAGCCCCTGATGACGGTGGGCTTACCTCATCATTGGTTTTTGGGGTGACAGGTTCCCTTTAACAGACACAAACCACTCCATTGTGCCTAATTCTTAACTCTGTCTCCTGCAATGTGTCCTTTAACTGCCACTAGATCACTAGGGTGAATGTGAATTTTGGGCAAAGGGGCTGTGATGGCACACTTTTATTTTTTTGAAAAAGGACAACACATTGGGGAATTGGGCATGACATTCCATTTGGGCCTACCTCTTAACTCTGTCTCCTGCAATGTGTCCTTTAACTGCCACTAGATCACCAGGGTGAACATGCTCTGTACGGTGCATTTTGGGCAAAGAGGCTGTGATGGCACACTTTTATTTTATTAAAAAAAGGATCCCACATTGGGGAATTGGGCATGACATTCCATTGGGCCTACTTCTTCATTCTGTCTCCTGCAATGTGTCCTTTAACTGCCACTAGATCACCAAGGTGATCGTGCTCTGTACCGTGCATTTTAGGCAAAGGGGCTGTGATGACACTCTTTTATTTTTTTAAAAAAGGACAACACATTGGGGAATTGGGCATGACATAACTATGGGCCTCCTTCATAACTCGGTCTCCTGCAATCTGTCCTGTACCTGCCAGTAGATCACCAGGTTGAACGTGCTTTGTACAGTTATAGGCCGTTGAAGTTTTGCCAAGGGGCCTGCGATGGCATTAGTCTATTTTTAAAAAAGGTACCCCCATTGGGGAATTGTTTGGCAGATCATGCACTGCATTACAAGTCACACAACACTACACTGGGCCTAATTCTTAACTCTGTCTCCTGCAATGTCTCTTGAATAACTGCCACTAGATCACCAGGGTGAACGTGCTTTGTACTGTTATAGGCTGGTGAAGTTTGGGCAAGGGGGGCTGTGATGGCACTGGTATATTTTTCAAAAATGTACCCCACATTGGTGAAACCACATCCTTGTTGGCAAAAACTTCATAACATTTGTGTACCTTAAAGAGCTCTCTTGAAAAGCTCCTTTTTGTGTTGCCTGGTTGCTAATATTGGACACAATACACTTCATATAAATTTTATAAAGCAATGCTGTTTGGCTCAGTAGTTCATTAAAAATATAGCTTTGTCCACTATATTAGTTTCTCTCCTTGAGAGCCATAACTTTGGCTGCCTCAAATATACAAATGGCGAATATACAAATGGCGATTTGTAACCAAGATCAACATACTGTATACCCAATGCATTCAGACAATCACATAGCTGCATTTCTTGTAAAACATTTACAGACAGACAATGCTCATAGTGACACAATCTTGATAAATGTTTGTTTATTCACTTCACAAACAGTTCTAAGCCTCTATATGTTTGCTGTTTGTCATTGCAAAACATTATGGTTAAGGCTGTGTGCACACTTTCAGGATTTTTCGTGTTTTTTTGCGTTTTTTCGCTATAAAAACAAGATAAAAATGCTTTAAAAATGCATACATATGCATCCCATCATTTATAATGCATTCCGCAATTTTTGTGTATATGTTGTGCTTTTTTCCGTGAAAAAAACGCATCACGGTAAAAAACTCAGCATGTTCATTAATTTTGCGGATTTTTTGTGGATTTCCCACTATATTATTGCATTGGGAACCTCCGAAAAAAAGAGCAAAAAATCTGAAAAAAAAAGCGAGAAAAATGAGGAAAAAACGCATGCGGATTTCTTGCAGAAAATGTCCGGTTTTGTTCAGGAAATTTCTGAAAGAAATCCTGACGTGTGCACATAGCCTTAATGAAACTATGCCTGTGGTGGTTTGATCTAAATCCTTGTGGCTTTTATTTTCTAGGGGGTTTATGGCCCCTCGTCTGATGACTCCATGATATCTCAGTTTCATCCAACCTTGAAAAGTGGCCACTTGAAGGTGTGGGTGAAACTAGATTTACTACATAGTGTTATTCACTATATAAGACCAGAGAAACATGACTAAGACAGATGCCAAAACTGGGGTACCTGTACCTGTACAGTGTGATGATTAGTGTTGAGCATTCCGATACCGCAAGTATCGGGTATCGGCCGATACTTGCGGTATCGGAATTCCGATACCGAGATCCGATATTTTTGTGATATCGGGTATCGGTATCGGAAGTGTAAAATAAAGAATTAAAATAAAAAATATTGTTATATTCACCTCTCCGGCGGCCCCTGGACATCAGCGGGAGGATCCGGCGTCCGGCACGGCTTCTTTCTTCAAAATGCGCGCCTTCAGGACCTGTGGAATGACGTCCCGGCTTCTGATTGGTCGCGTGCCGCCCATGTGACCGCCACGCGACCAATCAGAAGCCGCGACGTCATTCCTCAGCTAAAGTCCTAGAATGAGCGCCTTCTAGGACCTGAGGAATGACGTCGCGGCTTCTGATTGGTCGCGTGGCGGTCACATGGGCGGCACGCGACCAATCAGAAGCCGGGACGTCATTCCACAGGTCCTGAAGGCGCGCATTTTGAAGAAAGAAGCCGTGCCGGACGCCGGATCCTCCCGCTGATGTCCAGGGGCCGCCGGAGAGGTGAATATAACAATATTTTTTATTTTAATTCTTTATTTTACACTTTAATATGGATCCCAGGGCCTGAAGGAGAGTTTCCTCTCCTTCAGACCCTGGGATCCATGAGGATACCTTCCGATACTTGATGTCCCATTGACTTGTATTGGTATCGGATATCGGTATCGGCGATATCCGATATTTTTCGGGTATCGGCCGATACTATCCGATACCGATACTTTCAAGTATCGGACGGTATCGCTCAACACTAGTGATGATACCTGCATAATTGGGGACGCCCATGCAGTGTAGGTAATCTCCCAGGGGTTCTCTGTCTTGGTGTTGCTTCTCTGATATTCCAGACGGATGATGTTTAAAAGCCTCTTGATGATGTATGTATACTGTATGTAGTTAATCTTCATATATATGTAATCACTATATTTATTTAATCCTTATATGTACTTATTAACCTGTAACCATATACAAAAGTGTACGCACTCACACTATTCAATCATACTATTCCTTGAATTTTTGCTATAAAATTGCTTTGTATTGCAAGTATTTGCCTTTTTTAAAGCCGTATCTAAGCCTTAGTGTTAAAAACATGGCAAATAAAATTGCCAGATACTACTGTAAATAATTGTGCAAAGAAGGAACCATCATACCATTAAAAAATACGAGTGGATTTTCATGGGCCCATCCAGTATGTGGGTTCCAAGGCCTAATGGGGTGCATATGACTGACTATGCAGCAGGGCTGGCCTTGCTGCCAATGTGTTAAACAAAGGAGTACGGAGTATGAAATGCATATTGTGAAGTGGATTTTCATGGGCCCATCCAGTATGTGGGTTCAAAGGCTTTTTGGGGTGCATATGAATTGGTAGCAGGGCAGGCCTTGAATTCAATGCAACTCTTTTTCAGGAGTCCCCCCTGGACATCTTATCACAGGGGTATTGTGGTGTGTTATATTTCTTTGCAGCCCATCCACTCACAGCATAGCCTACAACAGCTTAGGAGACCCACTGTTTCATAATGGCCCTTTAAGAAGATTAATGCCGCCTGATGCACCAGTAAAAATAGGCATTGCGACTTTAAGAGTCCCTCCTTCGTAAATGAAACAAGATGGGTCTGCTTATGTGTCACACACCACATGGCCAGCTAGGGGTGTTAAATGTTGAAGTTGAAAAACGCTTCAAAAATGCTGCGTCTGAACTAAGCTTAAGTGGAGAAGGAAATTTTCGGTCTGGGGTTAAATATTTGGCCTTACAGGCAAGTCATTAACCTGCAAAGGATGTACCTTGACATATTGCCAAGCAAAATCCGTTTTGGTTTCGTTTTAATGTATTTATTGTGGCACCGGGAAAAATGAATCTCGGAAAAAAATGATTGAGGGCAGTCTCACACGTCCAGATAATTCCGGTACCAGAAAAATCTGTACCGGAATTATCTGTGTCCGTGTGCCGGTGCGATTCTGTGGCACATCAGTGTGGCACACGTGCGGCACACGTGTGCCGCCTGTGTGCCCACTGGGTACCACACGCACCGTGCCGGAGACAGCGCTAAAGTTTAGCGCTGTCCCCTGCATCGTGCTGAAGCCCCATTCATATATTCCCTGCAGCAGCGTTTGCTGTAGAGAAGATATGAATAATAGTGTGTAAAATCCAGGTCCCCACCCCCCTCCCACCCCCTGTGCGCACCCCCCCACCCCCGCTGTGATTAAAATACTCACCCAGCTCCCGGCTCCCTCGCTGCTTCCTGTCCTGGCCGCACCTTGTACTGTATGAGCGGTCACGTGGGGCCGCTCATTTACAGTAATGAATATGCGGCTCCACCCCTATGGGAGGTGGAGCCGCATATTCATGACTGTAATCGGTGGCCCCACGTGACCGCATAGAGTAGAAGGTGTGGCCAGGAGAGGAAGCAGCGACAGCCAACGAGGGAGCTGGGTGAGTATTTTCAGAACAGCGGGCGGGCGCACAGGGAGTGGGAGGGGGGTTGGGACTTGGACCTTTATTTTATACACGAAAAACAAAAAAAATGGATTATTCATATCTTCTCTACAGCATACGCTGCTGCACAGAAGATATGAATCGCGGCTTCAGCACCATGTGGGGGGGACAGCGCTAAACTTTAGCGCTGTCTCTTGCACGGCACACGGACTGCATACGGACAAAGTCCGTGTGCGGTGCGTGTTTTACACGGACCCATTGACTTTACTGGGTCCGTGTAATACGTGCGCTCCCACGAACACTGACATGTCTCCGTGTTTGGCACACGGAGACACGGTCCGCAAAAAATCAATGACATCTGCACAGATGCATTGATTTTAATGCATCTACGTGTGTCAGTGGCTCCGGTACGTGAGGAAACTGTCACCTCACGTACCGGAGCTACTGACGTGTGAAACCGGCCTTAGGCTGTGAACTAGGAGTCCGGAATGCTTCCAGGGGCAATCCCCATGATGTTCCTCTGTCATTTGAGCAGTGTTTCCATAATTTTCAGATGTTTTTAGACCTTAAAAGGACCCCCTGGGGGGGATCGCGGTAAAAATACTCGGGTCTCTGATAGACTTACATTGGGCTTGTTGTTCTGGCTGAGTACCCAAGTATTCCAGTTAGCTTGACCCGAGCAACGAGTACCCGAGCATTTTAGTGCTCGCCCATCACTAGAAATGACGCAATTTTTTCTCAAAAACAAATTTTGGATTTTTTTTCACCACCTAAAGTAAAAAAGAACCTAGACATTGTTGGTGTCTATGAACTCGTAATGACCCAGAGAATCATATTGGCAGGTCAGTTTTAGCATTTAGTAAACATGGTAAAAGTTGTTGGATTGCACTTTTTTGCAGTTTTACAGCACTTGGAATTTTTCCCCCCATTTTCCAGTACACGATGTGTTAAAACGAATGGTTTCGTTCAAAAGTACAACTCTTCCCGCAAAACACAAGCTCTCACTTGGCCATATTGACGAAAAAAATTAAAAAATGGCTCTGGGAAGAAGGGGAGCAAAAAATGAAAATGCAAAAACGAAAATGGGCTGCGGCGTTTATGTAAAACTTATTGTGCGATGCAAACCACCTTACATTACACCTACTTTTTAAAAATGGCATAAGACACAGATACTGTATATATTTATAGACACCTGTTCTCGGTATATAGAGTTTATCTCTCCTTGTTTGTTTCTAAAAATCCAGATTTAGTTGGTAAATTCCTCAAATCCCTTCCCCCCCCCCAAGCCTATTTTCACCTTCTTGACCAATCCAATTTTTACAATTCTGACCAGTGTCACTTTATGTGGTAATAACTCTGGAACGCTTCATAGCAATGTTCAAACTTTGAATTTTTATGTTCTTAAATCAAAGAGACATGTCACACAAGATAGTTAATAAATAACATTTCCCACATGTCTACTTTACAGCTAAATCATTTTTTAAACATATTTTTTTTTGTTAGGAAGTTATAAGGGTTAAAAGTTGACCAGCGATTTCTCATTTTTCCAACAAAATTTACAAAACCATTTTTTTAGGGACCACCTCACATTTGAAGTGACTTGGGGGTCTATGTGACAGAAAATACCCAAAAGTGTCACCATTTTAAAAACTGCAGCCCTCAAGGTGCTCAAAACCACATTCAAGAAGTTTATTAACCCTTCACGTGCATCACAGGAACTGAAGCAATGTGGAAGAAAAAAAATGAACATTTAACTTTTTTTGTCACAAAACATTTACTTTAGACCCAATTTTTTTATATTCACAAGGATAACAGAAGAAAACTAACCCTAAAAGTTGTTGTGCAATTTCTCCTGAGCACTCTGATACCACAGATGTGGGGGAAAACCACTATTTGGGCGCACAGCAGGGTTTGGAAATGGAAGGAGCGGCGTTTTTACTTTTTGAACGCAAAATCGGCTGGAATCGAGACTGGACTCCATGTTGCTTTTGGAAGGCCCCTAATGAGCCTAAACAGAGAAAAAACACAAGTACCCCCATTTTGGAAACTAGACCCCACAAAGGAATTTATCTAGATGTGTGGTGAGCACCTTGAACCCCAATGTGTTTTACAGAAATTTATAATGTTGAGCCATGAAAATAGAAAATCAATTTTTTGCCACAAAAATGTTCTTTTAGTCCGATTTTTTTTAATTTTCACATAATGTAGTGGCATGCGTAAGTTGACAGAACATCAAGTTGACATATGTGAGTTGTGTAGCGTAAGTCAGATTGGCACACGTGAGTTGTGTAGCGTACGTCAGATTGGCACACGTGAGTTGTGTAGCGTACATCAGATTAGCACACGTGAGTTGTGTAGCGTACATCAGGTTGGCATGTGAGTTGTGTAGCGTATGTCAGGTTGGCATATGTGAGCTGTGTAGTGTATGTCCGGTTGGCATATGTGAGTTGTGTAGTGTATGTCAGGTTGGCATATGTGAGTTGTGTAGTGTATGTCAGGTTGGCATATGTGAGTTGTGTAGCATACGTCAGGTTGGCATGTGAGTTGTGTAGCGTATGTCAGATTGGCACACGTGAGTTGTGTAATGTACATCAGATTGGCATATGTGAGTTGTGTAGCGTACATCAGGTTGGCATATGTGAGTTGTGTAGTGTGTATCAGGTTGGCATATGTGAGTTGTGTAGTGTGTATCAGGTTGGCATATGTGAGTTGTGTAGTGTGTATCAGGTTGGCATATGTGAGTTGTGTAGCGTATGTCAGGATGGCATATGTGAGATGCGTAGCGTATGTCAGATTGGCATATGTGAGTTGTGTAGCGTATGTCAGGTTGGCATATGTGAGTTGTGCAGTGTATGTCAGGTTGGCATACTTGAGTTGTCTAGCGTATGTCAGATTGGCACACGTGAGTTGTGTAATGTACGTCAGATTGGCACACGTGAGTTGTGTAGCGTACATCAGGTTGGCATATGTGAGTTCTGTAGCATACATCAGGTTGGCATACATGAGTGGTGTAATGTACATCAGATAGGCATACGTGAGTTGTGTGGAGAGCATCAGGTGGACATACGTGAGTTATTTAGTGTGCATTAGGTTGGCATACGAGAGTAGTGTGTACGTTAGGTTGGCACATGTGAGCAGTGTAGCGTACATCAGATTGGCGTACGTGAGTTGTGTATCGTATGTCAGGTTGGCATATGTGAGTTGTGTAGCGTGTATCAGGTTGGCATACTGTACATGAGTTGTATATCGTACGTCAGGTTGGCACACGTGAGTAGTGTAGCGTATGTCAGGTTGGCATACATGAGTAGTGTAGCCTACATCAGGTTGGCAGACGCGAGTAGTGTAGTGTAAGTCAGGTTGGCACACGTGAGCTGTGTAGCGTACATCTGTTTGGCATGCGTGAGTAGTATAGCTTATGTCAGGTTAGCACATGTGAGTTTTGTAGCATACGTGAGGCTGGTATATGTGAGTTCTGTAGCATACATCAGGTTGGCATACATGAGTTGTGTAGTATACATCAGATAGGCATACGTGATTTGTGTAGCATGCATCAGGTTGGCATACGTGAATTGTGTAGAGTGCAAGAGGAGGGCATACGTGAGTTGTGTAGAGTACGTCAGGTTGGCATACGTGAGTTGTGTAGCGTATGTCAGGTTGGCATGCATGAGTTGTGTAGCATACGTCAGGCTGGCATACATGAGTTGTGTAGTGTACGTCAGGTTGGCATACGTGAGTTGTGTAGCATGTATCAGATTGGCGTACGTGAGTTGTGTATCGTATGTCAGGTTGGCATATGTGAGTTGTGTAGCGTGTATCAGGTTGGCATACTTGAGTCGTATATCGTACGTCAGGTTGGCACACGTGAGTAGTGTAGCGTACGTCAGGTTGGCATGAGTAGTGTAGCGTACGTCAGGTTGGCAAACGCGAGTAGTGTAGTGTAAGTCAGGTTGGCACACGTGAGTTGTGTAGCGTACATCTGGTTGGCATGCGTGAGTAGTATAGCTTATGTCAGGTTAGCACACGTGAGTTTTGTAGCATACATGAGGCTGGTATATGTGAGTTCTGTAGCATACATCAGGTTGGTATACATGAGTTGTGTATTATACATCAGATTGGCATACGTGATTTGTGTAGCATGCATCAGGTTGGCATACGTGAGTTGTGTAGCGTGTATCAGATTGGCATATGTGAGTTGTGTATCGTATGTCAGGTTGGCATATGTGAGTTGTGTAGAGTGTATCAGGTTGGCATACTTGAGTCGTATATCGTACATCAGGTTGGCACACATGAGTAGTGTAGCGTACGTCAGGTTGGCACACGCGAGTAGTGTAGTGTAAGTCAGGTTGGCACACGTGAGTCGTGTAGCGTACATCTGGTTGGCATGCGTGAGTAGTATAGCTTATGTCAGGTTAGCACACGTGAGTTTTGTAGCGTACGTGAGGCTGGTATATGTGAGTTCTGTAGCATACATCAGGTTGGCATACATGAGTTGTGTAGTATACATCAGATTGGCATATGTAATTTGTGTAGCATGCATCAGGTTGGCATACAAGAGTTGTGTTTCGTACGTCAGGCTGGCATATGTGAGTTGTGTAGAGTACATCAGGTTGGCATACGTGAGTTGTGTAGAGTGCATCAGGAGGGCATACGTGAGTTGTGTAGTGTACGTCAGGTTGGCATACGTGAGTTGCGTACCGTATGTCAGGTTGGCATGCATGAGTTGTGTAGTGTACGTCAGGCTGGCATATGTGAGTTGTGTAGCGTGCATCAGGTTGGCATATGTGAGTAGTGTCATGTATGTCATGGTGGCATACGTGAGTTATGTAGCTTGCATCAGGTTGAAATACGTGAGATGTGTAGTGTATGTCAGGCTGGCATATGTGAGTTGGATAAGTCAGAAATCAATTTAGTAGTGCATGGATGTGTGGTACGGTCTGAAGCATTCTTTTATACAAGGGGCAGGTGTCACATTGATAAGTGGTGTCCTTGTGTATCCCCTTTATGTAACACACTCGGCGCCTCTTTTGCAACCTTCCTTTCCTTGTGGTTTGAGGGACCTCACCGGGGAAATATTGACCTGGTACGATACGAGCACCTTCATTTCCCAAAGTGCTGGGTCCCGCTCCTTCCTGGTCTCCAAAGATTTGGGCCTTCATCACTATCTTCTGGAACTGAAAGTATGACATACCAGCCTGGTCTGCACATCATGACAGCAGGAAAGCGTTGTGCACTGACATGTGTATGATGTGCACGGCCAACTTCTTGTACCTCACCTTGGCCTTTCTCATGGCACTGTGGGGCTGTAGTACTTAATCAGAGCGATCAATTCCCCTCATGTTCTTACTGTACCCCAGTACACAGTCTAGTTTGCTGACCTGTGTAGAGGTATGTCGTACAGTGGTGGGGGTGCTGCCATCTCCATGTATGGTGATCAAGGAAAGTACATCTGCAGCACCCCAGGTGACCAGTTGCTGCAGTGATGTTGCTTTTCCTTCGGGGAAGGTAATGTCATGCACAGAGGCAATGGAGTTCTCTTCACCAGGTAAGGCACACACATGCAACACATTCTGAATCCAGGCTAGGAGGGGGAGCTCAGCAGCTGGATTCAGGGGAGCTTCCCTAGGCTTTAGGTTTCCTGACCTGGAGCAGGAGCTAGTTAGTTGGTCCTGGGAGACCAAGCAGAGCAGTTGTTCAGAGACACAGAAGTAGAAGGAAGTCTGGAACTGAGAGCAGACAGAGAGGCCTGGCAGCCACGAGGGAGCTGCAGCCTCTGGAAGGAGGAAGAATATGTAGGGTTGTTGTATGTGGAGTAGCCGGAAGGGAAGGAGCACAGGAGAGGAACAGAGCTCAGAGAGGAACTGTGGCAGGGCACCCTCAGAGCTGAAGCATAGTAGCCGGGAACTGGGAGCCTGAGGCTTTTGTGGGACTCTAGGACACAGAGCAGAACCGGAGAGAATGACACTACTGAAATGCAGTAGCACCTGAGGAGCCCGGGGCATGTTAGAGTCCCTGTAAAAAGGCTCAAGCTGCCCGTCGTGCAGGTACCTGTCCCAGGACAGGGGGAAACTGGAGGACCCTGTAGGATGCTTCAGGCAGCAGGGACCTCACCTTTAATGGTGCTAGTTGGAAAGGCTCATGGACCTCTACTGGAGAAGGGGACCCTTTATTGCAAGACTTATAACTTGTCTCCCTCACTTATTTACTGGCTATATCATCTACACCCTACACCATAGGACCCCTGGGGACCCCTCTTCACCTGTGAGAAGTGTAACATCTGTCCTGCCGCAACATCCCCTAGGGGACCCCTTTAATGCAGCGTCAGTCCTACTACTGACCGAACTCCACAGGTGGCGTCACGACAAACTTTGAACATTTTCCCCTTTAGCGTTGAGGCCCAGGGCCACGGACCGGGTCGCAGCCACCGTGACATCCCCCTTGTGACCGGACCCGGAACAGAGTACCCCACTGCCCTGCCGGTGACTCACATCCCTCTTGTACTCAGTCCTGCTCCTTCCTGGTCTCCAAAGATTTGGGCCTTGATCACTATCTCCTGGAACTGAAGGTACGACATACCAGCCTGGTCTGCACATCGTGACAGCAGGAAAGTGTTGTGCACTGCCATCTGTATGATGTGCACGGCCAGCTTCTTGTACCACAGCTTGGCCTTTCCCTTGGCACTGCACGGATGGAGGACTTGATCAGAGAGATCAATTCCCCCCATGTTCTTACTGTACCCCAGTACACAGTCTGGTTTGCCGACATGTGTAGAGGTACCTCGTACAGTGCTAGGGGTGCTGCCATCACCATGTGTGTTATCTATGTACAGTCATGGCCAGAAGTTTTGAGAATGACACCAAAATTATATTTTCACATGATCTGCTGCCCTCTGGTTTTTATTAGTGTCTGTCTGATGTTTATATCACATACAGAAATATAATTGCAATCATATTATGAGTACCAATAGGTTATATTGACAGTTAGAATGAGTTAATGCAGCAAGTCAATATTTGCAGTGTTGACCCTTCTTCTTCAAGACCTCTGCAATTCTCCCTGGCATGCTCTCAATCAACTTCTGGACCAAATCCTGACTGACAGCAGTCCATTCTTGCATAATCAATGCTTGCATTTTGCCAGAATTTGTTGGTTTTTGTTTGTCCACCCGTCTCTTGATGATTGACCTCAAGTTCTCAATGGGATTAAGATCTGGGGAGTTTCCAGGCCATGGACCCAAAATCTCTATGTTTTGTTCCATGAGCCATTTAGTTATCATCTTTTCTTTATGGCAAGGTGCTCCATCATGCTGGAAAAAGCATTGTTGGGCGCCAAACTGCTCTTGGACGGTTGGGAGAAGTTGCTCTTGGAGCACATTCTGGTACCATTCTTTATTCATGGCTGTGTTTTTAGGCAAGACTGTGAGTGAGCCAATTCCCTTGGCTGAGAAGCAACCCCACACATGAATGGTTTCAGGATGCTTTACAGTTGGCATGAGACAAGACTGGTGGTAGCGTTCACCTCTTCTCCTCCGAATAAGCTGTTTTCCAGATGCCCCAAACAATCGAAAAGGGGATTCATCAGAGAAAATGACTTTGCCCCAGTCCTCAGCAGTCCACTCCCTGTACCTTTTGCAGAATATCAGTCGGTCCCTGATGTTTTTTCTGGCGAGAAGTGGCTTCTTTGCTGCCCTCCTTGAAACCAGGCCTTGCTCAAAGAGTCTACGCCTCACAGTGCGTGCAGAAGCACTCACACCAGCCTGCTGCCATTCCTGAGCAAGCTCGGCACTGCTGGTAGTCCAATCCCGCAGCTGAAACAGTTTTAAGATACGGTCCTGGCGCTTGCTGGTCTTTCTTGGGCACCCTGGAGCCTTTTTGACAACAATGGAAGCTCTCTCCTTGAAGTTCTTGATGATGCGATAGATTGTTGACTGAGGTGTAATCTATGTAGCTGCGATACTCTTCCCTGTTAGGCCATTTTTGTGCAGTGCAATGATGGCTGCACGTGTTTCTTTAGAGATAACCATGGTTAACTGAAGAGAAACAATGATACCAAGCACCAGCCTCCTTTTAAAGTGTCCAGTGATATCATTCTTACTTAATTATGACTGATTGATTGCCAGCCCTGTCCTCATCAACACCCACACCTCTGTTAATGGATCGATCACTAAAATGATGTTAGCTGCTCCTTTTAAGGCAGGACTGCAATGATGTTGAAATGTGTTTTGGGGGTTAAAGTTCATTTTCTGGGCAAATATTGACTTTGCAAGTACAGTAATTGCTGTTAAGCTGATCACTCTGACATTCAGGAGTATATGCAAATTGCCATTAGAAAAAATTAAACAGTAGACTTTGGAAAAATTAATATTTGTCTCATTCTCAAAACTTTTGGCCATGACTGTAGAGGTGAAAACTTTGATCCAGCAGTGGGTGCACCAAATCCCATAAACGTTTCCCACTCAATCCCAGGACTGGAGACATTCAGGGATTAAACCCGGGTGTCCTTCTTTTCATAAACTCTGAACCTATAGTGACTCTCACACAGTTTGTGGAGCTTAATTCTGTACCTGGCCTTCTTACTGGTATTGCTGGAATTTCAGCCTCCCCTTGAAATATATTAGGGACTCATCCTCGCAGATGTCCCTTTGGGGCATGAACACCTCAGCGAAATTGTTGCTGAAGTGATCAATTACCGGCCAAACTTTGAAATGTTGGTTAAATGGTCATATCTCAGGAACGGAGAGGCGCAAGAAGAAAACAGAAAAATTTCCAGATTCAGCAGAATAGCAACATTTATACAAGATAAAATATACATAGCAATGGCAAATGTCAGGTCCCCTTTAAAAAAAGTCAGTCAGGTTCGCAACAGCATTTCGGTATATTTTAAGACGAAAACACCGGAAACTCTGATGGGCTGACAAAAGACAAGTGTGAGCACCGAATCTAGCATGTAACATCACAATTTATTTCTTTTTTTTCCCAAATATGACTTCTTTTCCAGCTACCAATTTCATTTTTATCTGCACAAATCCTCTTGACACAATTGACTGGAACATAAAGTCATTAGTTTACATTTTTCATCGTGTCTGCTGGTAACTTCGATGTGTCAGCAAAACTTCCTGACATCCTCATTATTCAAATAATTTAACACTTTTTTTTTTTATTAAAACCTGCTTTTTCCTGATGCTATTTACAGTTCATCCTTCTTTCGATATCGACTTGGCAAAATCTCAGGGTAAATTCCGATGCCAATTTACATGAAATATAGGATTTTCTTCTAGCAAGTGCTTTAGAATTGTATTATGAAAAAAATTGTACATACATAATTAAAGATCCTTTGATTCTGCGATGCATAATTGCTGCTGCTTCAGAAACAATATGCCCATAAAAATGCTCACCCAATGGGCAATGTGCGCCCACTGTTTTTCTTTCCTTATCCTTAGGCGATAAATGCCAGTGACAATGGGAGCAAGCACAGGATTAATAAGACATTGTAGGCACATCCTGACCCCTCGAATGATAATTTTCAGATGCTCCTTCTTAAAGTGCACACATCTCATTTGTATATAAGTAATGTAACTTATTAATGACATGCGACAACCATAATATGCCCCTTAGTCCCATATTCTGATGTGAAATTACATCCCAACGGGTGCCAGACATAGATCTACATCTAACTCCATGCAGGTGCTTATTTGTAAGATCTCAATGATCAAAAAGCAACATGTGTCAAATGTCTTGAATTTTGGGGCAAAATGCGTAACCCAATGTACTACTCTTAAAGAAGGAAGTAACCCATCAATTATCTTGGTGTCTCAGGGGTTATAATGTGAGGACATGGCATGTACGTGTGTAAGGCCGGAGTCACACATGCGAGAAACACGGCCATGTCTCGCATCTGAAAAGCAAGCTCTGGCGCCGGCACTTCGGAGCAGAGCGTGCAGCCGCATAGCAACACATGGAGCCGCACGCTCCGCTCTGGAGTGTCGGCGCCAAAGCTTGCTTTTCACTTGCGATACACAGCTGTGTTTCTCGCATGTGTGACTCCGGCCTAAGGAGCAGAGCGTTTCAACTGTGCAGAGCTCTACCATCAGGCAAAATCATATTATGAATTGTATCAATAATTTGCCATTATTCCCTTTAAAGAGGTAATGTCACTTGCTATAAATATGTTTACTTTTTTTACCCAGTGTAAGAGCCGCTCTTCTCCTGAATCCGGCAATGTTTTTCTTATTCTCCTGTGTCTCTCCGTTCCTGAGATATGGCCTCATCTTCCTTGTTATATATCTGATTGCAATAGCCAACTGGGCATGGGCCTCAGGGAGACGCCCACAGAGAACAGCTTTTAACCACACCCACTTAGCCAAAATGGCTAGGGAAAAGAGGGCCATATGTCAGGAACAGAGAGGAGCAGAAACAAAAGAAAAAACATCTCCAGTATCAGGAGAACAGCGGCATTTACACCATATTTGAAAAATTGCATGTTTATGGCAAGTCACAGATCCCCTTTAATTAAAGTGGTTCAATGACGTTGGGGGTTTGGCACCCCATGCAAATTTGAACATTGTGGTACCATCACCCCATGGTTTTTCATGGAACACAAAATTACTGTCAGTAAATGTGATGATGTCAGTACGACACAACAGCCTCTTTCAAAAGTTGGTAATGTATGCAGTCACACATGGCAAAAACCAATCAAGCAAAGTCCTTAGGTATGTGGCACTACGTAGTCTCACTGGTCCAGGTGGGATTTTCAGTGTCGTATACTTTTCCTCCTTAGGGTAAGTTGTTTATCTTTAACAAACTGATGTTTTTCATTTATTATTACATGAAATGCACTATTTCCAGGGTATCACAGTGTGGTTTTCTTCCAGTGGGTATACACATCGCTTGTCTGATCCACTCGTGTAGCCATCTGCTGTCCCTTACCGCTGGTCTCAGTCAGTCAGCCTGTTCCTTGCAGACTCATGTGAGATTAACATGCTCTGATTCTCCCTGATCCGCCTCACACAGATGTTCCTATCACACGGCATTCTCATGTCAGACAAACTGTCGTCTCCCCAGGACAGCTGCCAAGCGAAGACATTCAAGCACTGTAACCAACTACACGCATTTAGCTTTGTTTGTATTCTGGCCGGATCACTAAGACATAGCTGCATCCAACTGTTCTGTAGCCGGGTCTACGCTACTGGGAATTTGTTGTCTATGTCATGGTCACACATTGAGAGTCGCCATATCTGGACTATACACCTCGGCTGTCTATGACTTTCACAGAAATGTTCTGTGGCCTCCGAAGACATTTTGAGTCATCATTGTTACTTGTTGAAAATATTGGAACTAATCAGTATTATAGTTTATCTTGAATTTCAATACACCAAGCCCTTGCCTGAGGGGGCAACCAGACTTAACTAAACCTTCTACTGTATGTGGGCAGAAGACTTGCATCAACCCCTTACCCCACATCTGGCATGCTCAAAAGCCCTTGTGAAATTTTAAGTCCAGCAATAGGCGTTGGCTGCCATTTTTCCTAAAGAAACACTGGCTGTTGGGTTTGTTCGTCATTCCCCTTTGGATGGTCACTACGAGATTAATCACTACATTGTTAGTAATGGCTCTATAAATTCTATATGAAATGAGATACTATTCATAAAGATTACAGGGCTGTGCATCGTACACTTCCTATGACGATAATATGGAGTCTGATGACAAGCTTCCTTACTACTTCCAGTAAAATCCATCAGAATTCTGTGTGCGGATTTTTTTTTGTTTTTTGGTAATTTTTCTTGTTACAGGAAACAACATATATCCATTAGCAGCAATGACCCTGTATTTTGTATTGAAGCATCTAATTAGCGTGTGCAGAGGTCATTGTGAAGGGAGAGGCTGTGACATCACCTATTTTCAATAGTGGATCTTGTGTTATCTGCTATCTATAGAGGTGTTATCTTTCTTGTAATCCTGCCTGTGATGATAATGAGACTGCTGAAAAATCTTTTTGAAAGAACAGTGAGTATGAGTCTAATAAAGCCCCATTGACCAGTGTAAAAATTGTGCACAGATTGTAATATAAAAAAAAATTGCCAAAGCCACCCACACTTTAGGTTAAGAAGCCAAACAGGAAAATTTCAGTCAACGATGAACCTTGTTAGTATGTAATTAATCTAATCTTCTTTACTGCATCAAAAATGCGCAGTACACCGATTCCACCAAACGCATTTAACGTCGATGACTGCAAGTTTTATCTTGCCATCGATTTTCACCCAAAGACCTTTCAAAATGTTTCAAAATAGGAGAAAAATAAAATCATTGAGTCATTTTGTCTTTTTGTTGCCTGTTTATGGCATTTTATGCATTAAGGTCCTTTCTGTAAAAGTAAACAAAAAACATAATCCGGACAATAACAAAATAAAATGATGGTAATTGAATCTCCGCAGCTGGGTTGGTTACCATCCTCCTTCACATATTTATATCTGCAGAGGAAAACGGTGTCAATTTCGCTTCTAGCTGAGGCACTTTACGGAGACTGAAGCTTCTGTGTGAGAGGAAAAATTTCTGACTGCGGCGTCGTATGAGAATCAGATGATAGAATAATCATAATAAAAAAACAAAGAAGCTATTAAGATTTCATTATGATAGTGGCGGGTGTCTGTGTACTGAGCCTCAGCAGGTGTGTGAACAATGTCATCTCTCCAAGTCACCAGAGAACAGAACTTCTGGGTCTTAAAGAAGCACTGCAAGCTAATCTTACTATCACATGGTGATAGGTCAGTAGATGGTGGGGAACAATCACCCCAAAACTTATTCTAACCATTGACACAAAAGTTGTGATCATCTAGTCTAATGGAGGCAATTGTCTGATCGGTTGTTGAGGATGGCCAAAGCTTCTTGATCTTCTACAAACACTGATACAGATGTGTCCACCTTTAACTTTCCTCAAATTTTGCTAAGAACTTATGTTTCTCAAGATACAAATGTAATGCATCATCACAACCTATTTCGGTAGCCACATACAGAGGAAATATCTCCCAAGAGAGTATCTCACAATCAAAGCTGGTCATCTTGAACCATTTTTTTAGGGTATGTCGATCCAAGAGGTATATTGAGAACCTCTGGCACTCATTCTTCTGGAAGTGTAAAAGACCAGCACTGAGCACTGAGGTTGGCCATCTCAGAGGAGCAAATTAAAGATGAAAGGAGTGGCAGTGCACATGATCCACTGCTCCATTCACATGGAGATCTTTAGAGACCAGGTTCTCTGGATGGGTGCCGTTTCCAGTAGACAAACTCCCATCAATCAGGAATTTATTGTCTAGCTTATGGATATGGTATAACTTTCAAGCTTGAAAATGTCCTTTAATTCTCTAAACACCATAAATATGACAAGGAGACATAATGACTTGAGGGTAAAGTCAGACACATCCATATGCTTATAAATAATTCTTCAGAAACAGGAGGTTTAGATGGCAGAGAAGACCCTGGTGGACCTATATTGGCTTTCACAAGATCAATCTTCCTACACAACGTTCTTTAAACAAGTCGCTGTGGTTCGAGATTGAGCTGAAGGAAGTTAAATAATAAAAGACCAGGTTGGTTTTATCCTCCTTGCTACTGGGCGACAACCAAAGCAGAGATCCTCTCTGTCTAGATGAGCTACAATGCCTCTCAGCATTTTTCTTTATTGTGTTGTAACCAAAATTCTTGAAAATGGCGCTCTGGGATTTATGAAATTAGCTTTTTTTATCTTTTACTTTTTATGCACCTTTTTAGAGCAAAAAGTTGCATGACCCATGAGTAAAATTTTTCAAAAAATTTCGGGCATGACAAAAATCCCCATGTTGGGGAGGGTACGGGGGGTCATCTTCCATGTTGTACCATGTTATGGAAGTTGCGGGGGTCCTCTATCTCATGGGAGTGCAAGGGTCCTCTCTCATGTTGGGTGGATTGTGTGGGGGTCCTCTCCCATGTTGGGGAGGGTGCTGGGGGTTCTTTTTCATGTTGTGGAGGGTGCTTGGGGTCCTCTCCCACATTGGGGAGGGATGCTGGGTGTCCTCTACCACGTTGGAGAGAATGCTGGGGATCGTCTCGCTTGCCGGAGTTTGAGAATTCTCTCTCATGCTGGGGGTGCTCACTCCTAGAAAAGAGGGAAGTGCAGAAGTATATTTAGTCAAAAATTTAGCAACTTTTGAATGAATCAGCATCAGCCAAGCATGGGAAACATGCCCACATGGGCCAACATAATAAAGACGAACAAGTGGAAAATAGGCTTCAAAAAATTAAAGAGAATTTGTCACCAGGTTAAGAGATGCCAGCCAGTTTTTGCATCCGTTTTATTCCCTCTGCTCCCCTAAGTATTCAGGGTTTTTTTTTTTTTTTAAATCCACCATACGGTTTCAGGCGATATGTGCTTTTTTTTTACTTAGTGCTAATTCTTATGGTCTTTAGAAGGGGTGTTACTCACAGGGGATTATGCAAACACGCTTCCAAGGAACCCTGGATGCAACACCCCTTTGGTAAAGAGCATAAAATTTACCCTAAATAAAAAGGCTCGTATCTCTGGAACCGTAGGGTGGATTTTTAAAAATAAAAAAATGTATTAATCAGTGGAACAATGGGAATAAAAGAAAAGAAAACATGAACCACTTATAACCTGGTGAAAGGTCCTCTTTAAGATACCAAAAACTAAGCAAAAAAAGATGGTGCAAATTCTAAGTTTTGCTTTATGGTCTACCTACTCTGTCTGTAATATTTGTACCTGCTCTGTTCTTTTTTTTTGGCGTTCCTTAGTGCAGCAGGGAATATTAGCTTCCTGGCAGCTTTGTAGGTTCAGAAGTACACTTTGTCTTTTAATTATAAATGTATACATTTAATCACCATTCAGACAAAGTCGCTGAGTAAGAGTCTGGATATGCTTATCTAAGCATTCGGATGTCCATTTCTTGGCTGTAGCTCCCTTGGTTAAATAATGTATGGTGGATAGACGTTTACGGCATGTAGCTGTTATCCCCTTGAAATGTTATGGCCACCACTTAATCTCAGGTATTGTGGTTTATTATGCTTCATGCTGGCAGCCTTGAAGCTGGGGATAAAGACCATTGTTCATACTGTGATCTAGTTTACTGCAACAATAGTGAACCTGTGACTCCATTCTCTGTTGGCACCTATAAACTGGCAGTGCCAGTAAGCTGCTTCTAAAGCCAACATTTAGTAGTCATCTCACCAATGACAAGAGAACTTAGATAATCCTCACATATGGATACTGATGGTTAGAGTTATGTAGTATTGCATGACAGCCATTTATATTAATTCACGGTGCAATATGAAACCAACAATAGTAATGTCATTGACTATAAGTTGGCCAGGAAGCTAACTGCTAATTCTAGATGTTTGGTTATGCCTTATACAATTTACTTTTCTAGGAGTCTAAATGGTTTTCCATTAACTGTTCTCTTAAAGGAACACTAAATGTATAAAATGAGCAGAAGAACAAAATTATTCATAAATACTCACACACATCAGAAGATCAATGTCTTTCCCCCTTTTTCTTACTAATAATCTTGCATCTGGCTGTAGGACAACAGTCTGCATCATCTGGCTGTAGGACAACAGTCTGCATCATCTGGCTGTAGGACAACAGTCTGCATCATCTGGCTGTAGGATAACTGTATCATCTGACTGTAGGACAACTGTGCATCATCTGGCTGTAGGATAACTGTCTGCAGCAGCAGCCTCGCGCACTACTCCTTAATATTAAGTGCATCTCTGTAGGTTTTCTAAAAACTAGCTGTAGAAAACCACTGACACTGACAGACTGAGGACAACTTTTCTCCTGTTTACTTTTATGGCTTTCTAGGTTTGGAGTCCCTTTAAAAAAGATATAATGAAACAGAGTGTTTTCCACTCTTTTGCAGATCATGAGAAGAAATGATGTCATTAATGAGCATGTTTGGATAGCTCATGGGCTGGTGGGACATGTGCTATGGGTGATGGGTGCCAGATAATGGGGCACACAAGCTTCTTAGCCTTGCTCCATGTTAAGGGTGTGTTAGGGTGAAGTCATGCCCTGCATCCCTTTCTAGTAAAATGCATGTAAGATGCTTTATTTTGTAATGATGTATCTGTAATGTGTAGTTATGAATCTTTATAGGACTAGGGATAGAGTTAAGGAATTATAGCACAAGTGTAGGATTTAGGCAGAGTAATAGTAACTGGTAGTATAAGGTTTAGTACAGTGGGGTCACTGTAGATTAGGAAATTAGATACATTTAGGATAGAACTGGTTAAGAAAATAGGGAATTTCCCAGTTGGAGGTGGTAGGAGTAAGTGTAGTTGGGACACTTCCTAATTAAGTCAGTTAGAGAGCTGGATGGAGTTTGGTAAGGTGGTTTCAGACACTAGTTCAATGAGATACTAACGCTCAGGACCTTAGGGCTGTAAGTCACATGGGTATGAGGAAGCAGGAGCATCATGAGAACGGCAGTGACTAGGTTCAGTGGGATATCCAAAGCCGTCCGAGCCCTACGGTCTGGAAAAGGTTTGGAATGCTTTATTTTGCCCTCGGAGGAAAAAACAGGTGGGGGACCCTCAAGCGAGAACTAGTCTGGCTAGTCAGGAAACTGCCTTACCGGATGGTATGTTTTAGGAACAAAGATAGCCAAAAGAGCAAGGGACAGCACAGCAGGAATGATCTGTGAGAATTTTTGTGTGGTGTCTGTGATGGAACTAAACTTGTTGAGTAAAGTTGAGCTGTTAAAAATGGACTCGGACTCTGTAAATCTGTGTGGTGGCAACTGCAACCGGAACCATGCAACCTGAGAACTCCAATCCAAAAGTGAGTGACTTGCATTTCACCAAATCACACAACAGATGGGACATTATGTTTTTCTTTGCAGGGTGCCTCTCTCCATGACTACCACCCTGGCCACCTCACACATGCATTAAGATGTAAGTTAAGGTTGTACAAGCCATCTTTACCTTGGGTGAGGAAAATCATCATCCAACATCATAAGAGGATCCACAGCAGTTTATTGTGCCATACAAATGTGTTCTCTCTTTTCATGAATGTTCTCTAGGGACTCATTGGGGTATTCTAGCAAAACTTTTCACAGTTGGTAATTGACAACACAACCACTGGAAGCCACATACAGTTAGGTCCATATATATTTGGACAGAGACAACATTTTACTAATTTTGGTTATAGACATTACCACAATGAATTTTAAGCAAAACAATTCAGATGCATTTGAAGTTCAGACTTTCAGCTTTCATTTGAGGGTATGCACATTAAAATTGAATGAAGGGTTTAGGTGTTTCAGCTCCTTAACATGTGCCACCCTGTTTTTAAAGGGACCAAAAGTAATTGGACAATTGACTCCAAGGCTATTTCATGGACAGGTGTGGGCAATCCCTTCATTATGTCATTCTCAATTAAGCAGATAAAAGGCTTGGAGTTGATTTGAGGTGTGGTGCTTGCATTTGAAAGGTTTTGCTGTGAAGTAAACATGCGGCCAAAGGAGCTGTCCATGCAGCTGAAATAAGCCATCCTTAAGCTGCGAAAACATAAAAAACCCATCCAAGAAATTGCTACAATATTAGTAGTGGCAAAATCTACAGTTTGGTACATGCTGAGAAAGAAAGAAAGCACTGGTGAACTCATAAATGCGAAAAGACCTGGGCGCCAACAGAAGACAACAGTGGTGGATGATCACAGAATAATCTCCATGGTGAAGAGAAACCCCTTCACAACAGCCAACCAAGCGAACAACACTCTCCAGGAGGTCGGCGTATCAATATCCAAATCTACCATAAATAGAAGACTGCATAAAAGTAAATACAGAGGGTTCACTGCACGGTGCAAGCCACTCATAAGTATCAAGAATAAAAAGGCTAGACTGGACTTTGCTAAAAAACATCTAAAAAAGCCAGCACAGTTCTGGAAGAGCATTCTTTGGACAGATGAAACCAAGATCAACCTCTACCAGAATGATGGAAAGAGAAAAGTATGGCGAAGGCGTGGTACAGATCATGATCCAACGCATACCACATCATCTGTAAAACACGGTGGAGGCAGTGTGATGGCTTGGGCATGCATGGCTGCCAGTGGCACTGGGTCACTAGTGTTTATGGATGATGTGACGCAGGACAGAAGTACCCAAATTAATTCTGAGGTATTCAGAGCCATACTGTGTGCTCAGATCCAGCCAAATGCAGCCAAACTTATTCATCATTTCATACTACAGATGGACAATGACCCAAAACATAAAGCCAAAGCAACCCAGCCGTTTATTAAAGCAAAGAAGTGGAATATTCTTGAAAGGCCAAGTCAGTCACCTGATCTCAACCCAATTGAGCATGCATTTCACTTATTAAAGACTAAACTTCAGACAGAAAGGCCCACAAACAAACAGCAACTGAAAACCACCACAGTGAAGGCCTGGCAGAGCATCAAAAAGGAGGAAACACAGCGTCTGGTGAGGTCCATGAGTTCAAGACTTCAGGCAGTCATTGCCAACAAAGGGTTTTCAACCAAGTACTAGAAATGAACATTTTTAAAAAAAATTATTGAATCTGTCCAATTACTTTTGGTCCCTTTAAAAACTGGGTGGCACATGTTAAGGAGCTGAAACTCCTAAACCCTTCATCCAATTTAAATGTGGATACCCTCAAATGAAAGCAGAAAGTCTGAACTTCAACTGCATCTGAATTGTTTTTTTTTTAAATTCATTGTGGTAATTTCTATAATCAAAATTAGAAAAATGTTGTCTCTGTCCAAATATATATGGACCTAACTGTATAAACACATATAGCTTAAACAACACCCAACAAAGTATTGCAAAATCATGGTATAATTTAAAGCTGTGCATTTCAAGGTACTGATCTCCGGATACATTGAGCCAAGTGGAAAGGTAAAGAAGTGCAGATCTATATATTCCCGACCAAAAAGTATCAGTAATGAAATTATCTTAAAGTTTCATCATGACTTCTGCAGTACGACTTGGTTAGTTTATGTTAATATGACATCAGTGACCTAATTTTGACTTAAGTTACAAAAGAGCTCCTAGCCTAAATGACAAATGTATCCCTAAGGCTCCATTCCTCCAATGCTTGCCAACGACGATGGGAGTCTATCGCTGATGTGGGTCACTGTGTCTATACAGTGGCACATTTCACATTCTTCAATCAAAAGTCTACCTTGGTATATCCTCATGCATATTGTAACCAGAGCCCTATTTCTCATAGCCTTCAAATATATTATACAGCATCCTTTAAGTAGTCTACACGCCCTACATAAAAAGTCTGATTTTTCAGCATCCCAAGTGTTGAGTACTGCAAAACACGTGAGCTCCGTTGAGTCCACTGACGCAGTTTGCAGCTGTAATTAGCTAACAGAATTGTATTGATTGTCTGAGGCTGCTAATTACCGCCAAACAGGTTCTATGTTATGCTCACACTTCAGAGTATAAAAATAACCTGCCTGAGAATGCAGGGAAAATGTATAGATTGGCAGCCACTGCTCATGACTGAATAGCTGCTAGAAAGCTTCATCGAGCAGTTACATATCAAAACTGGCACGAGCAACAGTAGTCTGGCCTAAGGCAACCAATTAGGTGCTTGACTCCACTTCCCAACCTTCAAATGCAACATCGCAGTTGAAATACGTTTGGTTGCCATAGGTAACATTTCATATACAGTGAAGGAAATAATTATTTGATCTCTTGCTGATTTTGTAAGTTTGCCCACTGACAAAGACTTGAACAGTCTGTAATTTTAAGGGTAGGTTAATTTTAACATTGAGAGATAGAATATCAAAAATGAAATCCAGAAAATCACATTGTATAAATTCTATTAATTTATTTGCATTTTGCAGTGAAAAATAAGTATTTGATCCCTCTGGCAAACAAGACTTATTACTTGGTGGCAAAACCCTTGTTGGCAAGCATAGCAGTCAGATGTCTTGCAGTTGATGATGAGGTTTGCGCACATGTCAGGAGGAGTTTTGGTTCACTCCTCTTTGCAGATCATCTCTAAATCATTAAGCGTTTGAGGTTGCCGCATGGCAACTCGGAGCTTCAACTCCTTCCATAAGTTTTCTATGGGATTAAGGTCTGGAGACAGGCTAGGCCACTCCATGACCTTAATGTGCTTTTTAAGCCACTTCTTTGTTTCCTTGGCTGTATCTTATGGGTCATTATCTTCCTGGAAGACCCAGCCACAACTCATTATTAATGTCCTGGCGGAGGGAAGGCGGTTGTCACTCAGGATTTTACAGTACATGGCTCTATCCATTTTCCCATTGATGCGGTTAAGTAATCCTGTGCCCTTAGCAGAGAAATACCCTCAAAGCATAATGTTTCCATCTCCATGCTTGACAGTGGGGATGGTGGGTCATAGGCAGCATTACTCTTCTCTAAAAACAATGAGTTGAGCTAATGCCAAAGAGCTCACTATTTGTCTTATCTGACCACAGCACCTTCTCCCAATCACTCACAGAATCATCCAGGTATTCATTCGCAAACTTCAGATGGGCCTGCACATGTGCCTTCTGGAGCAGAGGGACCTTGCGAGCATTGCAGGATTTTAAACCTTTACAACGTAATATGTTACCAATGGTGTTCTTGGTGACTGTGGTCCCAGCTGCCGTGAGATCATTAACAAGTTCCCCCCGTGTAGTTTTAGGCTGATCTCTCACATTCCTCATGATCAAGGATACCCCTTGAGGTGAGATTTTGCATGGTGCCCCAGATCGATGGCGATTGACAGTCATTTTGTTTCTCTTTCAATTTCTTACTATTGTACCAACAGTTGTCTCCATCTCACCCAGCATCTTACGTATGGTTTTGTAGCTCATTCCAGCTTTGTGCAGGTCTATGATCTTGTTCCTGACATCCTTAGACATCCTTAGAAAGCTCTTTGGTCTTGTCCATGTTGTAGAGGTTAGAGTCTGACTGATTAATTGAGTCTGTGGACAGGAGGAGTCTTTTATAAAGGTAACTATGTAAGACAGCTGTCTTTAATGCATATAACAAGTTGATATAGGAGCATCTAACTGGTCTGTAGGAGCCAGAACTCTTAATGGTTGGTAGGGGATCAAATACTTATTTCTCTCTGCAAAATCCAAATAAATTTATATAATTTATACAATGTGATTTTCTGGATTTTATTTTTGATATTCTATCTCTCAATGTTAAAATTAACCTATCCTTAAAATTATAGACTGTTCATGTTATGTGTACGCCGCTAGGTTCATATAGGGGCGGAAAAAGTCTCATACATTCTTTGGAACTCTGGGGGAACCATTCCTCAGGGCGAACATGTACTGCAGCTTCCTCAGGCACAAGGTGGATCTACTTGCTCACACAGATACAATTGATGAGTCCACATGAACATTGTAGTTTAATGTCACAGCACATTCACTACAATTCAAGTCTCTAAAGCACAGGCTGCAAAAACAATACAGCTGCTCCTTAACGGACCATTGACTAACAGTCTCTTTTGATAGCGCAGTTCAGCACAGATCAAGAAAACTCTTTACAAAAGCATAGTAGTCCACAGCATTCCTTCTAGCATAGTGTAATGGAGGGGGGAGGGTTTGCTGAGGGAGATGATTTCCTCCAATAAGTATCTTCCTGCTCCTGATAGACTTTCTCCACTAGCAGTACAGGGGGTTAGCCCAACTCCACTCTGTAATAGAATCCTGTGTCCTTAGGGTTCACTTGCCTGAACTCTTGTGAGACAGATCACAGATACACACCACTCATTCCTTTGGTTGCTGCCAGAACAGTCAACACATTTCTCACCATCCCCCTGGGGCTCTGCTAACCACTCCCTGTCTCCTGTGACTGTGTTAACCCCTTTAGTTACTTGATGTTTTTGAAGCAACAGCAGTTAGCACCAGGTCTTTACTTCACAATGTCTTTGTCAGTGGGCAAACTTACAAAATCAGCAAGAGATCAAATAATTATTTCCTTCACTGTATACATGACTACTGCTGTGTCAATAGGCTACGAAACAGTCGACAGTCCAAAAGATTGACATATACAGTAACAATGTACAGTGAATAATCTATTAATGAAAATGTATTGTATCAAGCAATGGTTAAGAATGGGCCAAGGTGGAAGAATAGGAAAAGGGACAATCAAAATATCCCCATTTACCTTCTTGAGCCAAGCAGAGTGGTTGTAACTGTTTTAGCTTTCATTGTTTGGATGGGATCTAACGAGCACTGAGGGATCTTGTAGGAGCCACCACCAAAGGCAAGTGTTTAAATCTTAATTTCAGAGCACGGATGCTTAAAACAATGTTTCGGCATGTGGGTCTTCAAAATTCAGCTTGACAAAGACCTACATCACAAAACTGGTGATTGGTTCTTAAGTAGTGTTGAGCATTCCGATACCGCAAGTATCGGCCGATATTTGCGGTGTCGGAATTCCGATACCGAGTTCCGATATTTTTGTGATATCGGGAATCGGTATCGGGAGTAAGATTTATGTGTAAAATAAAGAATAAAATTAAAAAATATTGAAATACTTACCCTCTGACGCGCCCTGGTTGTCACTGCTGCAACCGCCATGCTTTCCTTGGTAGAATGAGCGCTTGAAGGACCTTTCGATGACGTCGCGGCTTGTGATTGGTCGCGGTAGCATCATGTGACCGCTCACGCGACCAATCACAAGCCGCGACGTCATCGAAAGTCATTAACGCGCTCATTCCTACTAGTTTTTTCTAGTGGATCCATAGCTTGGTCAAAATTGGCTGGAGTTACAGTTGTCCACCATATAATATCAGTGTCATTTGTTGTACACAACTAAACAAAGGTGGCAGCTCTATACCTCTGTCAGATGAAAGTTGGCACTGGCCCATTCCATCCTTGAATGCTTCCTGAAATTGCAAACAAGGTTTTAAATGGGGACAGTTTGGACAAACTACTCTAAAACAATGGATTGATCTTCACTGGTGTTGGCCTAGAAATTATTCCATGACATGCCTAATTTCCTTATATATTGGTCTTGCCTTTTCTAGTTCCTTCTCAACATTTATCTAGGGCCATTTATGGTCATGCAGGAGGCTTCTTCTCTTGGCAATGTAGTAAAGATGCGTACACCTTTACCCTTCCACAAATTTTGTTAGGACTCCTATTACTCATGATTAAAACATAATACTACACTGCTCAAAAAAATGAAGGGAACACTAAAATCCCACATCCTAGATATCACTGAATGAAATATTCCAGTTGTAAATCTTTATTCATTACATAGTGGAACAATAAAACCTAAAAATTATCAACGTAAATCACAACTAATATCCCACGGAGGTCTGGAGTTGGAATGATGCTCAAAATCAAAGCGGAAAATGAAGCTACAGGCTGAACCAACTTCAGTGGAATTCCCTCAAGACAAGGAAATGATGCTTAGTAGTGTGTGGCCTCCACGTGCCTGTATGACCTCCCAACAACATCTAGGCATGCTCCTGGTGAGGAGGCGGATGGTCTCCTGAGGGATCTCCTCCCAGACCTGGACTAAAGCATCCGCCAACTCCTGGACAGTCTGTGGTGCAACGTGACGTTGGTGGATGGTGCAAGACATGATGTCCCAGATGTGTTTAATCGGATTCAGGTCTGGGAAACGGGCAGGCCAGTCCATAGCTTCAATGCCTTCATCTTGCAGGAACTGCTGACACACTCCAGCCACATGAGGTCTGGCATTGTCCTGCATTAGTAGGAACCCAGGGCCAACAGCACCAGCATATAGTCTCACAAGCGGTCTGAGGATCTCATCTTGATGCCTAATGGCAGTCAGGCTACCTCTGGCGAGCACATGGTGGGCTGTTTGGCCCTCCAAAGAAATGTCACCCCACACCAATACTGACCCACTGCAAACCAGTCATGATGAAAGATGTTGCAGATCATTCTCCACTGCATCTCCAGACTCTGTCACATCTGCCACATGTGCTCAGTGTGAGCCTGCTTTCCTCTGTGAAGAGCACTTGGCGCCCATGGCGAATTTGCCAATCCTGGTGTTCTGTGGCAAATGCCAAGCATCCTGCATGGTGTTGGGCTGTGAGCACAACCCCCATATGTGGATGTCGGGCACTCAGACCATCCTCATGGAGTCGGTTTGTAACTTTTTGTGCAGACACATGCACATGTGTGGCCTGCTGGAGGTCATTTTGCAGGGCTCTGGCAGTGCTCCTCCTGTTTCTCCTTGCACAGAGGCTGAGTTTGTTGTCCTGCTGCTTGGTTGTTGCCCTCCTACGGCCCCCTCCATGTCTCCTGGTGTACTGGCCTGTCTCCTGGTAGCACATCCAACCTCTGGACACTATGCTGACAGACACAGCAAACCTTCTTGCCACAGCTCGCATTGATGTGCCATCCTGGATGAACTGCACTATCTGAGCCACTTGTGTGGGTTGTAGAGTCCATCTCATGCTACCACGAGTGTGAAAGCACAACCAACATTCAAAAGTGACCAAAACATCATCTAGAAAGCATTGGTACTGAGATGTGGTCTGTGGTCCCCACCTGCAGAACCACTTCTTTATTGAGTGTGTCTTGATAATTGCCAATAATTTTCATCTGTCTATTCCATTTGCACATCATCATGTGAAATTGATTGTCAAACAGTGTTGCTTCCTAAGTGGACAGTTTAGTTTCACAGAAGTTTGATTTACTTGGAGTTTTATTCTGTTAAGTGTTCCCTTTATTTTTTTTGAGCAGTGTACATAATAATATGCTAGCAAAACCACGGACAAGCTGCAGTTTACATCATAACCATCTGGTGGTCACATATAGGATAAATATCTTTTGGCAGAGTATCTAAAGTCAAGTTTTTTTTTTCTGAAAGTGGTAATCTTATGATATTCATTTTGGAACGAGTGGAGCCAAGAGGAAAGGTAAAAAAAGAAAACACCTCTACTTCACGATTGTTTAAGATTTTTGTTACAATTTAGGTACTTGTCAAGTGTAATATCAAAAATAATAAAGCAAGGCCTTGAAATCATTGTGAAGAGTAGAGAAGGCTGAAACAATGATAGTTTAAGCCCCTATACTACTTCTTGTTTCCCAGGGCCTCATACTTAAAGCAGGTAATTGAGAACTAAACCAGCAAAAGGCTCCACTCCTGTTAAATTAGATGGACGGCAGTCAACTAAGTCATTTAAGGGATGAACTTTTCTGTTCTAAATGGAGAGTTATACTAAAAAATAAAGTTTTGAGCCACACAGACTTTGACCAAAAACAGCTAAACCGTAAAGCTGGCTATACACATTAGATGGCTATCGGCCGAACGATCCTTTGACTGTCATCTCAGCTGAAACTCCCACAAGGACAGGGCAATTTGGAGTCCAAAATTGAACATGCGCAATTGACTTCTCTACCTCTATAGAGGACTTATGCTGTCTCAAAGATAGCCAAAAGTTATCACAGCCAAGTCCTTGGTAAGCATGTTTCATGGAGAAGATGCTTATAGTTTATAGAGGTGTAATGCTTGTAACATATTGCTTTTTGACCTTAAAAACCCTCAAAAGCCAAAACAAAAAATTCATACTTTGGGTGGTAATTTGGATTTTACTATTGATTTTCTGTTGAGAGAGAGGAGAAGAAGAAGATATTTCTTTTCAATGTATTCTGAAAATAATACTCAAAGATCAACATGGAACAAGAACTCGGCTATGTGAAGAAGAAAAATTTGGCATTTTCCGTTGTCTTCAAAATGTAATATGCATGTAACAAATACATTTCTGTGAGCACAATGAATGTGAAGCAGAGTTTTGTAACCTTTCATTGGTCACTCACAGCTGGAAATAAAAGGTTTATTTCAATTTAAATACAGTACACTCCAGGCAAACACTGTCAATATTATTCATTAGTTGGAAAAGCTGCAGAAACCCTCACCATAATTCCACTCTAGCTATCGATGTGTACACAGCCATGCATGACCGACTGACTTTTGCTTAAACAAGCATCTAATGAGAGATCAGTACAATCTATGAACACATTATAGTACTGTACCCAGACAGCAAAAAGGTAAGAGTCAATGGGGGGCAATGGCCAAATATCTGCTTCAGTTTATTTGTGAACCAAGAGTATTTAGTTGGTCAGATATGCAGATAAATTGCCATGCATCTGGGTTTGAAGCCTTGAACCTGTGGTTCGTGGTTGGCTTCTCTGCCCTCCGAGCCACAGCAGATACACCTTTTCTCTGGATGTTTAGTTTATATTATCCTTGCTTCAGTATTTTTAGGGTAAGATGTGTTTTCATTTACTTACTAACAGTACGTTCTTAGTCCTTAATTTTGTATTTCTTGGTCTGTTTTGCTCACTCTGGGATCTCTTTCTATTTCAGCACACTTTCACTTCTGTAGGTAATTTGCTCTCTGCTCTGCCCTCCGGTTCTTTAGGAGGAAAATGAAGTGTTCGACGGCCTTTCAGGCAGCACAGGTTCGAGTTCCCATAGTCTAGTTCTTGGTTAGGGCTATCTCAGCTTATGCAGGAACTATTAGGGACTGCGGGGTCAGAATCTCTAGTCTGTACAGGAACCAGCAGGGTCACTTTAGTTTTAGTGTGTTACCTATTTTCCCAAATGACTTGCTACACAACAATAATATAAATTATTAGGTACTGCCAGTAAAGATAATTTATTGCATCTACAGTTGAGTCACAGGGTTTGCAATGCCCTTGTCTGGTGTCCTGTCCATTAGTATGGAGCAGTCAAACCAGGGATAGTGTGAATCGATCCACAAGACCTGGTCCAGAAGCCACGTTAGTAATCTGTGGTCACTAGGCATGGCCCTGGGGACCACATTTTACCCAATGGCTACCCCTGCTCTTCTTTTGCTTAGCTGGCATGGTACAGTGTCATCGTTGTGGTTTGATGCCCTTGGCAAGTCAACGAATCAAAAGAATAGTTGCGGATGCCGTCAAATAGTAGGGGATTCTTGGAGCTCCTGTCTGATGACCACAAGTTACTGACATGACCCTGTGAATTGATTTGCATAATCTCTACAGCCTTCAGTTCTGCATCTGGCATGCCGAGCCAGTCATTCTAGGTGCCTCTGGCATTTACTACACCTCATGATTTAAATATATTGCGTAAGACTTAGTCATAAGTCGCAACGTTATGTCATGACATCGTCAGGCCTAGTAAACATCAGAGGCTACCAGGATGCCAGGCTGAGGATAGTGAAGACTATCCTGGTCCAGCTGCCATGAAGAACAGTACTGAAAACCAGACAGTGCAAATTTATTTTTGCTCAACTCAATTTACAGCATGTCTATCATGACTCACAAGGGGTGGTCCATCGGATGGCACAACAAACACCAACAGTGGGATGGTAAAGGGGAGAGGAAGGCCCTGGCAATAGGGAATAAGGGATGGGACACCTCCTGAGCTCCAACCTGAGCCTGCCCCTGCACTCCTTTAATGCCCTATGTGGGTCATTTCCCCTGCCACCTTCACGTACCTCATCTCTGTCCCCTCACACTGCCCTGCCTAGGGCACTGGCCGGCAAGGGCGCTAGCATCATCACTGCAGATGGTAAAAACACAGGGGATAATGACAAGCATGAGACGGACAAGGTATTTACACAAAACTTAGCTCCAGACTCCGCTGCCAAGCACCACACTGAAGAGGATACGGAAACAGGACCCCAAGATCCATAGAAGAAGCAGATTCAGTTCTGACACCAGAGAGCTGCAAATTTCAAGGCTGGTCTACATAGAAAACTCTATCACCAACAGTCAGCTGATGCATTTGTTGACTATTTAAAGGATGGTGGGAGTGGTCACCACCCACATCAGCTGACCAGCAACACAGCAGCTGCCAGCAAGGAAACAGACATTAACCCTCGCTGGCCTGAAAGGGAAAAAAGTTGCAATTAAATCATAGCGGAACCAGAACTGCCACAAATCCAAACCTGAATTGTTACAATTTAATTCAGTTGGAGAATTCTTGGAAAATGTTTTCCTTTTTAGCACTCAACTTATTACTTGTGTTGAAGTCTTGATGATAATATTTGTGTCTATGGATGAGCAATTCCTAATGCTCTGAGGCTCGTTGCTCAAACCGAGTATAATGAGAGTCAATGGGAAAGCAGAGGTTTTTCCGGCAGATCCTACAAAACGTTCTGGGGGGCAGTGAACATGTTCAAATGGATGGGAAAAGTGCTTGAATGGAAGGAGAAGAGTATGGGGAAGACCCCTGGAGAATCTTTGACTCCCTGATTATTGCTGCGAACAATGGTGTAACACTTTTACTCCACTTTAACCCCTTTCCTACCTTAGACGTATAGTTACATTTAAGGTGTGCTTCTCGTCTGCTGCAGGCTCTGGCGATGAGCCCGCAACATTTGAACAGCTGACATGTGCCCCTAACAGCCATGAGTGGAATCGCGATCCACCTGTGGCTGTTAACATGTTAAATGCTGCTGTCTAGCTCTGACAGTCAGAAGCGCATAACTAATCCTGCCCATCGTCGCATGTGTCACATGATCGTGGGTCGCCAATGGGTTGGCATGCCAACCCATGGTCTGCAGCAGACCTCTGAGTTTGTCATTGCCGGATTGCTATGAGGTCCGCCCAGCGGTCAGCGCTCATAGCAAGTAAGCATTTCTGAATTTCTGATAGATAGGCTTAAGCCCTGCTCTGTGTAACACAAGTGATCGGAAAATCGCAGCTTCTAGCCTTCCATGGAGACTATTGAAGCAAATGAAAAGCAAAAAAAAAAATGTTTTTAAAAAGAAATTGAAAAAACATGAAAGTTCAAATCCCCCCATTCACCCCATTCATAATAAAACAATTGAAAACAAACAAACACATATTTGGTATCTCTGGGTTCAGAATCACCCGATCTATCAATATTTAACCCCTTAGTGACAGAGCCAATTTGGTACTTAATGACCAAGCCAATTTTTACAATTCTGATCACTGTTACTTTATGAGTGGAGTGCCCCCGCGGGCAGTGGTGTACTCGGTACCGGGTCCTTCGGTTCACAGGGGGATGTGACTGTGGCTGACCCGGGCCGTGGCCCGTGGGATGTCCATTGAAAAGGGAAAGGTCTTTAAAGGGATACGTTCGTGACGCCACCTGTGGTATTCGGTCAGGGTGACCGAAGCTGCTTTAAGTGGTCTGCTGGGGTGATGTTATGGCAGCTAGATGGTATACCATCCCACAGGTGAAGTGTATCCCCAGGGCTTCCCAGTGTGTAGATGGTGGATGGTGAGAGGCGCAGTGAAGAACAAGGACACAAGGTTGCAGTCTCTTTACTTTTTACTGAAGGCTTCAGCATCCACAGTCCAAAGCACAGACCACAGGGCAGGCAGAGTCCGGCCAGTTTGGAGTCAAATCCAGAGTCCCCTTATCCAGGTAGAAATAAGTAGCCTTCGTCTAGCACCTTGGTGTTGTAGTACCTTACTGCTAAGCCTCTCATAAGGTCCTCACAGATGTCATAGATGTTATGTCTCTCTCTCTCTCAGATGGATAGGACAAACCCGTATGACCGGTGGCTTGAGGCTTTTTACAGGGACTCTATCATGCCCTGGCCTCTCGTGGGTGCCACCTTGCCTCCTGGGTGTAGGGGCGGATCAGTAACTTGCAATTAGCTGTCCTGCCGGTCTCAAGGCATAAAGGACTGTTGCTCCCTCGGTGTTCCGGCTACCGGGATCCTGCACCTCAGAAGGAGGCAGCCTGTGTAGGGCAGAACTCCTCCTGGTATCCACTCCTTTGCTATGACTTCTCTACCCTCTCTACAATATAATTCTCTTGTTGTGTACTTTCTTAGGAACTGCCGCACTTAGGGCAGGCGCAGCTCCGTGTCCCTCTGTCTGGATCTCTGACAGGCTCCCACCCCTATCAGGGACCAACTACCTGAGCCAAGCTCAGCCAGCAACTGCCTAACTTCCTCTCCAGGCAACCAGTTTTACCTAAGTGTGAAGAGTGACCTAATAAATAGGAGCACAGCTCCCCCTGGTGGCCTGGAGTGCGAAATATGTTGCATGTTTGTGTTACCTGGATTCGGTTGTCATTCTTTGCCTCCAAACGTAACATCACTCCCCCCTAGAGGGAAATGACATTACTGCAACGACCAGGACCCTGGGGCACCGCACTAGTTATACACAGATGGTCAAAATTGTTGGTACTCTTCGTTTAATGACAGAAAAACCCACAATGGTTACAGAAATAACTTGAATCTGACAAAAACAATAATAAATAAATGATCTATGAAAATGAACAAATGAAAGTCAGACATTGCTTTTCAACCATGCTTCCACTGAATAAAAAAATAAAAATAAAACTCATGAAATAGGCCTGGACATAAATGATGGTACTTGTTTGCACATCCTTTGAGGCAATCACTGCAATGAAACGATTCCTGTAACTGTCAATGAGACTTCTGCACCTCTCGACAGATATTTTGGCCGACTTCTCAAGCGCAAACTGCTCCAGTTGTCTCGTGTTTGAAGGTTGTCTTTTCCCAACGGCATGTTTCAGCTCTTTCCAAAGATGCTCAATGGGTTTAGGTCAGGGTTCACAGAATGCCACTTCAAATAGTCCAATGTTTTCCTCTTAATCATTCTTGGGTGTTTTTAGCTTTGTGTTTTGGGTCAGTATCCTTTGCAAGATCCATGACCTGTGACTGAGACCAAGCTTTCTGGCACTGGGCAGCACATTTCTCTCTGGAATCCCTTGATAGTCTTGAGATTTCATTGTACCCTGTGCAGATTCTAGACACCCTGTGCCAGATGCAGCAAAGCAGCACCAGAACATAATAGAGCCTCCTCCATGTTTCACAGTAGGGACTGTGTTATTTTCTTGATATGTTTCATTTTTTCTCTCTGTGAACATAGAGCTGATGTGTCTTGCCAAAAAGTAAAATTTTTGTCTCATCTGTCCATAGGATATTCTCCCAGAATACGATACAATACACTTTATTGATCCCGGGGGAAATTACGTTATTACAACAGCAATACAAAGAACAGTACATAAAATATTAGGACACAAATCTTGCACAAGTATACCAACATTACATAACAAATAAATGTGGGTAGTTCAGGTATATAAGTCACTGTTAATTGACACACCTGCAATCAGTCATTGTTGTCTACCACCCATAGGAAATTATTATGCATCCCCATAGCAGTAGGTACAATCGATTTTCTGAATTTCTCCTTCTTACACCTTAGTAGGATTAGATGGCTGCTGAATGTGCTCTTCTGTTTCAAGAACAGCTTGTATAGTGGGTGTGTATTATTGATCATTATAGTCCTACACTTCTTCTGAATCCTATCCTCCAATACCTCCTCAAAAGAGTCCAGATGGAGGCCAACAATGGCGCTTGCCTTCTTGATAAATTTGCTGATCTTATTAGCGTAGAAAACTTGCACACTATTGCCCCAGTATGATAGCAAAAAAGTGGAGCTTGCCACAACAGACTGGTAAAACATTTCCAGCATTTTACTGCACACATTGAACGACCTGAGCATCTGAAGAAAGTACAGTCTGCTCATTCCCTTCTTGTAAACCTTTTCTGTATGACACATCCAATCGAGTTTACTGTCAAGGTGAACCCCCAAATATTTGTAACTTTCAACAATCTCAACTTCCTGGCCAGTAATATTGATCGGTAAGTAATCCTCCATTTTCCTTCTATAACTCACCACAAACTCCTTAGTTTTCTTTACATTTAGTTCTAGACAGTTAGTCCGTCACCAATACACAAAGTAAGAAACCACCCTTCTCTATTCCTCCTCCCCATGGCCACCCACAATGAAGCTTTGTGGCTTGTCAACATGTAGTTTGGCAAAATCCAGTCTGGCTTTTTGTGATTTTTTCAACAACGGTGATCTCCTTGGTCATCTCGTCTCCCATGAAGTCCACTTTGGCTCATACAACGACGGATTGTGAGATCTGACACTGATGTTCCTTGAGCTTGAAGATCACCTTTAATCTGTTTAGAAGTTTTTCTGGGCTCTTTTGTTACCATTCTTAGTATCCGTCTCTTTGATTTATCATCAATTTTCCTCCTGTGGCCACGTCCAGAGAGGTTGGCTACAGTCCCGTGGATCATAAATTTTGGAATAATAAGTGCAACTGTAGTCACAGGAACATCAAGGTGCTTGGAGATGGTCTTACAACTTATACCTTTAACATGTTTGTATATAATTTTCTTTCTAATCTCCTGAGACAACTCTTTCTTTCGCTTCCTCTGGTCCATGTTGAGTGTGATACACACTATGTCACCAAACAGAACAGTGAGTATCTGTAGCCCTATATACATATATACAGGCCCACTCACTTATTCCAGGATTGTAGACACCTGTGATGCTAGTTAGTGGACACACCTTGATTTAACATGTCTATTTTGTCACAATATTTTCAGGGATACCATGACATTTATTTTTTTTTAATTTATGTGGAAGCATGGTTGAAAAACAATGCCTGACTTTCATTTGTTCATTTTCATAGATCATTTATTTATTATTATTTTTGTCAGATTCAAGTTATTTCTGTGACCATTGTGGATTTTTCTGTCATTAAACGAGGGGTACCAACAATTTTGACCATGTGTAGCTCTGGAACGCTTAAATATTAGTACATATTGTACTTCATGTTAGTGGTAAAATTTATACGATATAACTAAAAATATTGAATACATTTTCAAACTTTTAATTTTTGTGCCCTTAAATCAGAGAGTGGTGGCACACAAAATAGTTAATAAATAACATTTCCCACATGTCTACAGCACAATTTTGGAAACATATTTTTTTTTGTTAGGACGTTATAAGGGTTAAAAGTTTACCAGCGATTTCTAATTTTTCCAACAAAATTTACAAAACAATTTTTTTAGGAACCACCTCACATTTGAAGTGACTTTGGAGGTCAATATAACAGAAAATACCCAAAAGTAACACCATTCAAAAAACTGCACCCATCAAGGTCCGCAAAACCACATTCAAGAAGTTTATTAACCCTTCAGGTGCTTCATGAGAACTAAAGCAATGTGGAAGGAAAAATTAACATTTTACTTTTTCACAAAAAATTTACTTTAGAACCAATTTTTTTTAATTTTCACTAGGGTATCACAGGAAAATGGACCACAAAATTTGTTGTACAATTTCTCCTTATTATAATGATACACCGTATGTGAGGCAAAGCCACTGTTTGGGCGCATGACGGGGCTCAGAAGGGAGGGAGCACCGTTTGACATTTTGAACCCAAAATTCTCTGGAATCAATGATGGCGCCATGTCGCATTTGAAAACCCTCTGATGTACTTAAACAGTGGAACCCCCCAATTGTAACTCCAACCCTAACCCCAAAACACCCCTAACCCTAATCCCAACCCTAACCACAACCCTAAACTTAACACACCCCTAACCCTAATCCCAACCTTAACCATAAGCCTAACTACAAACCTAACCCTAACACAACCCTAACCCTAGCCCAACCCTAACTTTAGCCCTATCCTTAACCCTAGCCAAACCCTAACTTTAGCCCCAACCCTAACCCAAGCCCAACCCAAACCCTAGTCCAACTCTAACCCTAGCTTTAGCGCAACCCTAACCCTAGCTTTAGCCCAACCCTAACCCTAGTTTTAGCCCATCCCTAACCCTAGCTTTAGCCCAACCCTAACCCTAGCTTTAGCCCAACCCTAACCCTAGTTTTAACCCAACTCTAACCCTAACTTTAATCCAACTCTCTTTAGCACAACTCTAACACTAATGGAAAAATGGAAATAAATGTATATTTTTTTATTTCATTATTTTTACCTACCTAAAAGGGTGATAAAGGGTTTTTTGTTTTCTATTTTTTATATTGACTACTGTGATAGGTAGGGTCTATTACATTGATCAAAATGAACCAATAGGAAATATTTCCTATTGTTGCCGGGTGCCGACCGTCAGATCTCGGCGGGCGCACTACGCATGCACCCCCCATATTCTTCCCGGAAGAAGACACCAGCAGCCCAGGGGACATCAGAGGTACGAGGGGCGATCGGGGGACCCCATTTCTCTCTCCTCTCATATGCAATCACATCAGAGGAGAGAGAAATTAAATGGGAAATGTGATGAGGGAACAGCTGCCATCTTGGATACGGGCATACTAACAGAGATTGGCGTGACTCCATTTTGTCTCCTGGTCACAGGTCTGCAGAAAGGAGCACTCCTGGCCCCCACCTTTTCTCATGAATAAAGTTCCTTTTAGCATGGTAATGGGATTAAGCTCAGTGTAGCAGGCAGAAGGTACTTCAAAGCTCAATGAGGAAGCCACCCCAGCAGGGGACAGAGAGGTGCCTGGGGCCTTAATTAAAGCACGCATGTCAAGTGGCCACAGGATACACGTCTATTATGGCCTTCCAGTCGAACCGTCTCCAACATGGAATCGTGCATTATGGACGCATCGTCTGAGGTACAGGCTTGTAAAAAATATCCCCCTCGCCCTAAAGAAATTGTACATCTTACCATGCAACTCCCGGGTCCGTGGAAGTTCTAAAACATGAGATATGGCGATCAGCGACCGATTGGGTCCGGGTTTGGTCCCTGGGCAACCGGCAGAACAAACCTTGTGCGCTGGTACCGCCCGTGCACTGATCCGACCACCCTGAGAGCAGTTATCCCATTTATTAGATATTGGAATAAATCTTGCAGGGAGGCGGAGAATGCTAGCCCACCCAGTTTTAGGGGGGGAGGGACATGGAAGGTTTAAGAGCTGAGGACACTTGGAGAGGCACAGACTGAACAGAAGAAGATGATGATAAACTAAGGAACAGGGTATGCCAGCCAGAGGGGAGCAAGCACACGCTTTCTGGGGGCTGCCCGGCAACTAAGTCTTGGACCTGCGGAACGCTGAGCCCGCCGGCTTCTACCAGCGACCTCCAACCCGGTAAATTGACCTCCAGCTGTATACCTTTAAGCCCAGTATTATGATTGTTATATTTTACTCTGACTGTAACTCTTGATATATTGTGACTGTATATTCCTTGTAATTACCTAGTGCGCCCTTAAGGAAATTAAATCATAAATTAATTTTGGACTGATCCTTTTACTCTGATGGCGAATCTTAGAATACCCAGCGTGGGTAACAGGGTAGTCTCCCCGGCAGCCATTTGCTCTAGGTGCAGTTCCCTTATTGACCTGAGAGACAAAGGGGGCGCCGGAGAGCTGTGCCTGTGTAGTGACGTCATGGATTGGTGACGTGGGAGGAACTGGGTTTCCTTCACAGGAATTCTGACCTTTTTTTTGCCCTTGCCGTTATTCTGTTAATAACGACGATCGCAAAACACTGAGGTCGATAAATACCGGCCCGAATTTTGTTTGTTTTGTCACCGCAACATTGCATTAAAATGACGGCGATCAAAAGATCGTATCCACACAGAAAAGGTAACAATAAAAACATCAGCTTGGCACGCAAAAAATAAGCCCTCACCCAGCCCCAGATACGGCACAATTTTTTTCTTTTAAGAAACTTTGGATTTGTTTCACCACTTACGAAGAAAGAACCTAGACATATTTGGTGTCTATGAACTCATAATGACCTGGAGAATCATAATGGCAGGTCAGTTTAAGCATTTTGTGAACATGGTGAAATAGCAAAACAAAAAAACTATTGGGGAATTTTCTGCAATTTCACCGCACTTTTTCCCCATTTTCCAGTGCACTATATGGCAAAACTAATCGTGTCATTCAAAAGGTACAGCTCGTTCCGGAAAAAACAAGATCTCACATGGCCATATTGTTGGAAAAATTAAAAAAAAATATGGCTCTGCGAAGAACGGGAGCAAAAAATGGAAACGCAAATATAGAAAAAACCAAGGAGGTGAAGGGGTTAAGGACATAAAATAAAACATTTCAAACAGATGAGAAATTGCATTTTACAGGACACAAATATGTTAAGAATCATTCTTTCCTGTATAATGACTTGTATATATAACACAACATTTAAAAAGGATGTAAAAAAAATCTATAGTTTTAGAAAACCTAAATTGATTTATTAAAAAATAGGAAATTTCACTGTAATTTATGAAGGAAGCAAGAACTGCCCAAAATAAGGGACTCAATTACACCCTGTATTAGACATAAAGGAGCCTCACACACATTCTGGTCACATTGTCATGTATTGGTCTCCTAGACACAAAGTCTATGCACGTTTGAGGGTTATATACCAAGGAAATGTCCTCCATACCACGGAATAGTCTATGGGTGAGCAATATAATACAGATAAGGTTATGAGCACACATTGAGTAAAATTTCTGCATCAGGTTTTGTCACAAATCCGAGCAGAAAAAAGGCACCAAGAATGCACAAAATCTGAAATGTGTGCACACAGCCTAAATTTTTAAATAAGTTTTTTGAAGGTTATATAGCAATTAATGATGAGCAAGCATTAGAGTTGAGCGACTTTTACTTTTTTAGGATCGAGTCGGGTTTCGCGAAACCCAACTTTGTCAAAAGTCGGGTCGGGTGAAACTGGCCGATTATTGTGAAAAGTCGGGGATCAGCCGAAACACGAAACCCAATGCAAGTCAATGGGGAATAAAAGTTGGCAGTGAGTGGAGGACAGAAAAACACCTACAGTGCCCATTTTGATGCCAAAACATCAATTCTTGTTACTTAAGCTTGTCAATTTTAATTTACCTAATAATAATAATTAGTCATTGAAAATTGGGGGTCATTTGGCTAAAGTTGTGGGGGGATAGGGCTGGTTCAAGTTTTTCGTGGGCCCAGGAAACGCGGACTACGTCACGACGGTGGAGCAGTGAGAGGTAAGTATTTAAGCTTTGCAAGTGCTGTGATCCCGAGCAAGCAGGGGGACCCACTAGTTCGCATTGGCACTGGCACAGGGCCCCTCAAAGTACGGCGGTGTGTTTGACGGCAGGGGGCGCCTCCCACCTGCAGAGACACGTTTGTGTACTATGAGGGGCCCTGTGCCAGTGACGTCGCCAACGAGTATGCCCCCCCACCTGATAAAGGAACCTGCACTTTCACCTGCACCTTCCTCTTTGTCCCCGTGTTAGGTGGTATAGTATGCGGGAAGGGGAACCTGACTTTCAGCAGGGTCAGATTCTGGCTGTGTAAAGTGCAAGGGGAATGTAGTGGTCTGGGTCAATGTACCAGCAGACTCATCTAGCAATGGCTGGGCAATGGGGAGGATGAGAAGGAAACACAGTTAGTAGGCCCAAATAATAAAGTAGGCTAAATTCAGTTCAAATGTGGTAACAGGACTAAACAGGCGACTTTGCTTTGTTCAGTGGAGAACAACTGTAATGAGTGGCAGACACAGTTAGTAGGCTCAAGTAATAAAGTGGGCCAAATGCAGTTCAAAATTGGTAACAGAAGTAAACAGGCGGCACTGCTTTGTTCAGTGGAGGAGAACAACAAGCAGCGGCAGACACCGTTAGTAGGCCCAACCAAACAAGTAGGCCAAATGCAGTTTAATATCCGAAACAGGATGAAAATTGAGGCTCAGCTTTGTTCAGTGGAGGAGAAAAGCAGGGAGCGGCAGACACCATTAGTAGGCCCAACCAAACAAGTAGGCCAAATGCAGTTTAATATCTGAAACAGGATGAAAATTGAGGCTCAGCTTTGTTCAGTGGAGGAGAAAAGCAAGGAGCGGCAGACACCGTTAGTAGGCCCAACCAAACAAGTAGGCCAAATGCAGTTTAATATCCGAAACAGAATGAAAATTGAGGCTCAGCTTTTTTCAGTGGAGTAGAAAAGCAAGGAGCGGCAGACACTGTTAGTAGGCCCAACCAAACAAGTAGGCCAAATGCAGTTTAATATCCGAAACAGGATGAAAATTGAGGCTCAGCTTTGTTCAGTGGAGGAGAAAAGCAAGGAGCGGCAGACACAGTTAGTAGGCCCAACCAAACAAGTAGGCCAAATGCAGTTTAATATCCGAAACAGGATGAAAATTGAGGCTCAGCTTTGTTCAGTGGAGGAGAAAAGCAAGGAGCGGCACACACCGTTAGTAGGCCCAACCAAACAAGTAGGCCAAATGCAGTTTAATATCCGAAACAGGATGAAAATTGAGGCTCAGCTTTGTTCAGTGAAAGAGAAAAGCAAGGAGCAGCAGACACTATTAGTAGGCGCAACCAAACAAGTAGGCCAAATGCAGTTTAATATCCGAAACAGGATGAAAATTGAGGCTCGGCTTTGTTCAGTGGAGGAGAAAAGCAAGGAGCGGCAGACACCGTTAGTAGGCCCAACCAAACAAGTAGGCCAAATGCAGTTTAATATCCGAAACAGGATGAAAATTGAGGCTCAGCTTTGTTCAGTGGAGGAGAAAACAAGGAGCTGCAGACACCATTAGAAGGCCCAACCAAACAATTGGGCCAAATACAGTTTATTATCCAAAACAGGATTAAAATTGAGGCTCAGCTTTGTTCAGTGGAGGAGAAAAGCAAAGAGCGGCAGACACCGTTAGTAGGCCCAACCAAACAAGTAGGCCAAATGCAGTTTAATATCCGAAACAGGATTAAAATTGAGGCTCAGCTTTGTTCAGTGGAGGAGAAAAGCAAGGAGCGGCAGACACCGTTAGTAGGCCCAACCACACAAGTAGGCCAAATGCAGTTTAATATCCGAAACAGGATGAAAATTGAGGCTCAGCTTTTTTCAGTGGAGGAGAAAAGCAAGGAGCGGCAGACACCGTTAGTAGGCCCAACCAAACAAGTAGGAAAAATGCAGTTTAATATCCAAAACAGGAGTAAACTGGCTGTTAAATATTAATTAATTGAATTATTCTTATTCTGTACTGAGCACATTGCTTCTTGCTGACATTACAAACAGCTATTTCTGTGTATGTAGCTCAGAGTATAAGTCAATGCCATATACAGGGAACACGTGGTCTGTGGGACATATAAATAACGTCTCTTAGGAGGGTGGGGGGCTTTTTGTCACGTGGGAGCTGCCACCTCCTGCCTTCACCATCATTCTCCATGGACATCGGACAAGGAAGCAACAGCTGATAGCCATGATGATTTCAGACTTCACACTAACAGACGGCTCTTACCATTCAGAACTCTGGGAAAGATGAGTAACAAGCGCTGATATTTACACATGGACAATCTGTTCGTAACTATTTCATCTACTTTTATGTTTTGCTGCAACGTGATTTTTCTGCGGACAATTCAATAAACCACTATACTTTTTATGAGAATACCATGACATTTTTCTTTAAGAGTAAGCACCTGGTGAATAGTCCTGATTAAATAAATGTGCAAAATAAGAATATTTTAACACTGGCGGCTCAGCTTTGTTCAGTGGAGGACAACTGTAATGGGAGGCAGACACAGTTAGTAGGCCTAAATAAGTAAGTAGGCTAAATGCAGTTCAAAATTGATAACTGGAGTACACACAGCCTAAATTTTTAAATAAGTTTTTTGAAGGTTATATAGCAATTAATGATGAGCAAGCATTAGAGTTGAGCGACTTTTACTTTTTTAGGATCGAGTCGGGTTTCGCGAAACCCAACTTTGTCAAAAGTCGGGTCGGGTGAAACTGGCCGATTATTGTGAAAAGTCGGGGATCAGCCGAAACACGAAACCCAATGCAAGTCAATGGGGAATAAAAGTTGGCAGTGAGTGGAGGACAGGAAAACACCTACAGTGCCCATTTTGATGCCAAAACATCAATTCTTGTTACTTAAGCTTGTCAATTTTAATTTACCTAATAATAATAATTAGTCATTGAAAATTGGGGGTCATTTGGCTAAAGTTGTGGGGGGATAGGGCTGGTTCAAGTTTTTCGTGGGCCCAGGAAACGCGGACTACGTCACGACGGTGGAGCAGTGAGAGGTAAGTATTTAAGCTTTGCAAGTGCTGTGATCCTGAGCAAGCAGGGGGACCCACTAGTTCGCATTGGCACTGGCACAGGGCCCCTCAAAGTACGGCGGTGTGTTTGACGGCAGGGGGCGCCTCCCACCTGCAGAGACACGTTTGTGTACTATGAGGGGCCCTGTGCCAGTGACGTCGCCAACGAGTATGCCCCCCCACCTGATAAAGGAACCTGCACTTTCACCTGCACCTTCCTCTTTGTCCCCGTGTTAGGTGGTATAGTATGCGGGAAGGGGAACCTGACTTTCAGCAGGGTCAGATTCTGGCTGTGTAAAGTGCAAGGGGAATGTAGTGGTCTGGGTCAATGTACCAGCAGACTCATCTAGCAATGGCTGGGCAATGGGGAGGATGAGAAGGAAACACAGTTAGTAGGCCCAAATAATAAAGTAGGCTAAATTCAGTTCAAATGTGGTAACAGGACTAAACAGGCGACTTTGCTTTGTTCAGTGGAGGACAACTGTAATGAGTGGCAGACACAGTTAGTAGGCTCAAGTAATAAAGTGGGCCAAATGCAGTTCAAAATTGGTAACAGAAGTAAACAGGCGGCACTGCTTTGTTCAGTGGAGGAGAACAACAAGCAGCGGCAGACACCGTTAGTAGGCCCAACCAAACAAGTAGGCCAAATGCAGTTTAATATCCGAAACAGGATGAAAATTGAGGCTCAGCTTTGTTCAGTGGAGGAGAAAAGCAGGGAGCGGCAGACACCATTAGTAGGCCCAACCAAACAAGTAGGCCAAATGCAGTTTAATATCTGAAACAGGATGAAAATTGAGGCTCAGCTTTGTTCAGTGGAGGAGAAAAGCAAGGAGCGGCAGACACCGTTAGTAGGCCCAACCAAACAAGTAGGCCAAATGCAGTTTAATATCCGAAACAGAATGAAAATTGAGGCTCAGCTTTTTTCAGTGGAGTAGAAAAGCAAGGAGCGGCAGACACTGTTAGTAGGCCCAACCAAACAAGTAGGCCAAATGCAGTTTAATATCCGAAACAGGATGAAAATTGAGGCTCAGCTTTGTTCAGTGGAGGAGAAAAGCAAGGAGCGGCAGACACAGTTAGTAGGCCCAACCAAACAAGTAGGCCAAATGCAGTTTAATATCCGAAACAGGATGAAAATTGAGGCTCAGCTTTGTTCAGTGGAGGAGAAAAGCAAGGAGCGGCACACACCGTTAGTAGGCCCAACCAAACAAGTAGGCCAAATGCAGTTTAATATCCGAAACAGGATGAAAATTGAGGCTCAGCTTTGTTCAGTGAAAGAGAAAAGCAAGGAGCGGCAGACACTATTAGTAGGCGCAACCAAACAAGTAGGCCAAATGCAGTTTAATATCCGAAACAGGATGAAAATTGAGGCTCGGCTTTGTTCAGTGGAGGAGAAAAGCAAGGAGCGGCAGACACCGTTAGTAGGCCCAACCAAACAAGTAGGCCAAATGCAGTTTAATATCCGAAACAGGATGAAAATTGAGGCTCAGCTTTGTTCAGTGGAGGAGAAAACAAGGAGCTGCAGACACCATTAGAAGGCCCAACCAAACAATTGGGCCAAATACAGTTTATTATCCAAAACAGGATTAAAATTGAGGCTCAGCTTTGTTCAGTGGAGGAGAAAAGCAAAGAGCGGCAGACACCGTTAGTAGGCCCAACCAAACAAGTAGGCCAAATGCAGTTTAATATCCGAAACAGGATTAAAATTGAGGCTCAGCTTTGTTCAGTGGAGGAGAAAAGCAAGGAGCGGCAGACACCGTTAGTAGGCCCAACCACACAAGTAGGCCAAATGCAGTTTAATATCCGAAACAGGATGAAAATTGAGGCTCAGCTTTTTTCAGTGGAGGAGAAAAGCAAGGAGCGGCATACACCGTTAGTAGGCCCAACCAAACAAGTAGGAAAAATGCAGTTTAATATCCAAAACAGGAGTAAACTGGCTGTTAAATATTAATTAATTGAATTATTCTTATTCTGTACTGAGCACATTGCTTCTTGCTGACATTACAAACAGCTATTTCTGTGTATGTAGCTCAGAGTATAAGTCAATGCCATATACAGGGAACACGTGGTCTGTGGGACATATAAATAACGTCTCTTAGGAGGGTGGGGGGCTTTTTGTCACGTGGGAGCTGCCACCTCCTGCCTTCACCATCATTCTCCATGGACATCGGACAAGGAAGCAACAGCTGATAGCCATGATGATTTCAGACTTCACACTAACAGACGGCTCTTACCATTCAGAACTCTGGGAAAGATGAGTAACAAGCGCTGATATTTACACATGGACAATCTGTTCGTAACTATTTCATCTACTTTTATGTTTTGCTGCAACGTGATTTTTCTGCGGACAATTCAATAAACCACTATACTTTTTATGAGAATACCATGACATTTTTCTTTAAGAGTAAGCACCTGGTGAATAGTCCTGATTAAATAAATGTGCAAAATAAGAATATTTTAACACTGGCGGCTCAGCTTTGTTCAGTGGAGGACAACTGTAATGGGAGGCAGACACAGTTAGTAGGCCTAAATAAGTAAGTAGGCTAAATGCAGTTCAAAATTGATAACTGGAGTACACACAGCCTAAATTTTTAAATAAGTTTTTTGAAGGTTATATAGCAATTAATGATGAGCAAGCATTAGAGTTGAGCGACTTTTACTTTTTTAGGATCGAGTCGGGTTTCGCGAAACCCAACTTTGTCAAAAGTCGGGTCGGGTGAAACTGGCCGATTATTGTGAAAAGTCGGGGATCAGCCGAAACACGAAACCCAATGCAAGTCAATGGGGAATAAAAGTTGGCAGTGAGTGGAGGACAGGAAAACACCTACAGTGCCCATTTTGATGCCAAAACATCAATTCTTGTTACTTAAGCTTGTCAATTTTAATTTACCTAGTAATAATAATTAGTCATTGAAAATTGGGGGTCATTTGGCTAAAGTTGTGGGGGGATAGGGCTGGTTCAAGTTTTTCGTGGGCCCAGGAAACGCGGACTACGTCACGACGGTGGAGCAGTGAGAGGTAAGTATTTAAGCTTTGCAAGTGCTGTGATCCCGAGCAAGCAGGGGGACCCACTAGTTCGCATTGGCACTGGCACAGGGCCCCTCAAAGTACGGCGGTGTGTTTGACGGCAGGGGGCGCCTCCCACCTGCAGAGACACGTTTGTGTACTATGAGGGGCCCTGTGCCAGTGACGTCGCCAACGAGTATGCCCCCCCACCTGATAAAGGAACCTGCACTTTCACCTGCACCTTCCTCTTTGTCCCTGTGTTAGGTGGTATAGTATGCGGGAAGGGGAACCTGACTTTCAGCAGGGTCAGATTCTGGCTGTGTAAAGTGCAAGGGGAATGTAGTGGTCTGGGTCAATGTACCAGCAGACTCATCTAGCAATGGCTGGGCAATGGGGAGGATGAGAAGGAAACACAGTTAGTAGGCCCAAATAATAAAGTAGGCTAAATTCAGTTCAAATGTGGTAACAGGACTAAACAGGCGACTTTGCTTTGTTCAGTGGAGGACAACTGTAATGAGTGGCAGACACAGTTAGTAGGCTCAAGTAATAAAGTGGGCCAAATGCAGTTCAAAATTGGTAACAGAAGTAAACAGGCGGCACTGCTTTGTTCAGTGGAGGAGAACAACAAGCAGCGGCAGACACCGTTAGTAGGCCCAACCAAACAAGTAGGCCAAATGCAGTTTAATATCCGAAACAGGATGAAAATTGAGGCTCAGCTTTGTTCAGTGGAGGAGAAAAGCAGGGAGCGGCAGACACCATTAGTAGGCCCAACCAAACAAGTAGGCCAAATGCAGTTTAATATCTGAAACAGGATGAAAATTGAGGCTCAGCTTTGTTCAGTGGAGGAGAAAAGCAAGGAGCGGCAGACACCGTTAGTAGGCCCAACCAAACAAGTAGGCCAAATGCAGTTTAATATCCGAAACAGAATGAAAATTGAGGCTCAGCTTTTTTCAGTGGAGTAGAAAAGCAAGGAGCGGCAGACACTGTTAGTAGGCCCAACCAAACAAGTAGGCCAAATGCAGTTTAATATCCGAAACAGGATGAAAATTGAGGCTCAGCTTTGTTCAGTGGAGGAGAAAAGCAAGGAGCGGCAGACACAGTTAGTAGGCCCAACCAAACAAGTAGGCCAAATGCAGTTTAATATCCGAAACAGGATGAAAATTGAGGCTCAGCTTTGTTCAGTGGAGGAGAAAAGCAAGGAGCGGCACACACCATTAGTAGGCCCAACCAAACAAGTAGGCCAAATGCAGTTTAATATCCGAAACAGGATGAAAATTGAGGCTCAGCTTTGTTCAGTGAAAGAGAAAAGCAAGGAGCGGCAGACACTATTAGTAGGCGCAACCAAACAAGTAGGCCAAATGCAGTTTAATATCCGAAACAGGATGAAAATTGAGGCTCGGCTTTGTTCAGTGGAGGAGAAAAGCAAGGAGCGGCAGACACCATTAGTAGGCCCAACCAAACAAGTAGGCCAAATGCAGTTTAATATCCGAAACAGGATGAAAATTGAGGCTCAGCTTTGTTCAGTGGAGGAGAAAACAAGGAGCTGCAGACACCATTAGAAGGCCCAACCAAACAATTGGGCCAAATACAGTTTATTATCCGAAACAGGATTAAAATTGAGGCTCAGCTTTGTTCAGTGGAGGAGAAAAGCAAAGAGCGGCAGACACCGTTAGTAGGCCCAACCAAACAAGTAGGCCAAATGCAGTTTAATATCCGAAACAGGATTAAAATTGAGGCTCAGCTTTGTTCAGTGGAGGAGAAAAGCAAGGAGCGGCAGACACCGTTAGTAGGCCCACCCACACAAGTAGGCAAATGCAGTTTAATATCCGAAACAGGATGAAAATTGAGGCTCAGCTTTTTTCAGTGGAGGAGAAAAGCAAGGAACGGCATACACCGTTAGTAGGCCCAACCAAACAAGTAGGAAAAATGCAGTTTAATATCCAAAACAGGAGTAAACTGGCTGTTAAATATTAATTAATTGAATTATTCTTATTCTGTACTGAGCACATTGCTTCTTGCTGACATTACAAACAGCTATTTCTGTGTATGTAGCTCAGAGTATAAGTCAATGCCATATACAGGGAACACGTGGTCTGTGGGACATATAAATAACGTCTCTTAGGAGGGTGGGGGGCTTTTTGTCACGTGGGAGCTGCCACCTCCTGCCTTCACCATCATTCTCCATGGACATCGGACAAGGAAGCAACAGCTGATAGCCATGATGATTTCAGACTTCACACTAACAGACGGCTCTTACCATTCAGAACTCTGGGAAAGATGAGTAACAAGCGCTGATATTTACACATGGGCAATCTGTTCGTAACTATTTCATCTACTTTTATGTTTTGCTGCAACGTGATTTTTCTGCGGACAATTCAATAAACCACTATACTTTTTATGAGAATACCATGACATTTTTCTTTAAGAGTAAGCACCTGGTGAATAGTCCTGATTAAATAAATGTGCAAAATAAGAATATTTTAACACTGGCGGCTCAGCTTTGTTCAGTGGAGGACAACTGTAATGGGAGGCAGACACAGTTAGTAGGCCTAAATAAGTAAGTAGGCTAAATGCAGTTCAAAATTGATAACTGGAGTACACACAGCCTAAATTTTTAAATAAGTTTTTTGAAGGTTATATAGCAATTAATGATGAGCAAGCATTAGAGTTGAGCGACTTTTACTTTTTTAGGATCGAGTCGGGTTTCGCGAAACCCAACTTTGTCAAAAGTCGGGTCGGGTGAAACTGGCCGATTATTGTGAAAAGTCGGGGATCAGCCGAAACACGAAACCCAATGCAAGTCAATGGGGAATAAAAGTTGGCAGTGAGTGGAGGACAGGAAAACACCTACAGTGCCCATTTTGATGCCAAAACATCAATTCTTGTTACTTAAGCTTGTCAATTTTAATTTACCTAATAATAATAATTAGTCATTGAAAATTGGGGGTCATTTGGCTAAAGTTGTGGGGGGATAGGGCTGGTTCAAGTTTTTCGTGGGCCCAGGAAACGCGGACTACGTCACGACGGTGGAGCAGTGAGAGGTAAGTATTTAAGCTTTGCAAGTGCTGTGATCCTGAGCAAGCAGGGGGACCCACTAGTTCGCATTGGCACTGGCACAGGGCCCCTCAAAGTACGGCGGTGTGTTTGACGGCAGGGGGCGCCTCCCACCTGCAGAGACACGTTTGTGTACTATGAGGGGCCCTGTGCCAGTGACGTCGCCAACGAGTATGCCCCCCCACCTGATAAAGGAACCTGCACTTTCACCTGCACCTTCCTCTTTGTCCCCGTGTTAGGTGGTATAGTATGCGGGAAGGGGAACCTGACTTTCAGCAGGGTCAGATTCTGGCTGTGTAAAGTGCAAGGTGTTAAGTCCTTCTCAGTCCCTGGCTTACTAGAGGTAGGGATCCAGAGTAAATGACACGCAAACAAGGTATTGTGTGATCATATACAGGGGAAGCCCAGGAGCACATCTCCCTCTCTGGGCTTTGCCCTCCCTTTATATAGAAAAGAATTATACTTTTACAGACATGCGCACAAGCGCTCATATTTCACTATCTCTTACATAAACAATCTATACCAGTCTTTATCAGTAGAAAGTTACATCATCTAGAAGGTGAATAAAGGCTGCTATTGAAAGAAGGAATGCACACATGATTACTTCCATAAAAGGAAATGTCAAGTCAGCAGAAATGTATCTTGTTGTAAGCCAGATTTCTCAGGAAGAAGACAAGATGGATTGTTTTAGTTCAGTCTGATCTCCACAATTCCCCCCTTTGACATTTTCTTTTATTTATTTTATTACCACAGGGCCAAAGACAAAGCCTTTATTTGGTATTACACATGTACATGCTTGTATTCAATAAGAGAATCAAATCTAGTATTAATTCTTCCGTTTAACTCTCGCAACCTTTTCTTTGTTTTGCAATAAGTACAGATATTACAAAGGGATAGCAAAATAAGCGCAATAATCAGTATTAGCAAAGGATAACATAAGAGAAGAAGGAAAAAAAAACTTTATACTCTTGCATCTATTACACAAAGTTTATCTGTGCATACTGAGATACTCTTGAGCACAATCTGGAATAGTATGTATATGACTACAATAATCATAACTATATGTATTATGCTCTGCATAATCCCAGCAACCCACCCACCGATTCCTCTGAACCAGTTGGCTGGGTTAAGAAAAGAGAAGGTATCTGACCACCAGCTATCCTTATTCTGGTCATTGTCTTTGTCATACTGATCTCTGAGTCGTTGTACGTCCTTTAATTTAAATGTCATACTCATAGTACTATTCGGGTCTATATAATGACAGCAGGTGGGTCCGATGATTTGACACATACCCCCTTGTGAGGCAGTTAGGTAATCCAATACCAGGGTATGTTGGTTAGTGACTATTATAAGCTGATTCTGTACAGCTATACTAGTATTTAATATGTCCAATATATCCCAGATCTGATCATCTAGATAATCCGTGGCTCTAACTAATTTATCCCACATCTGTGTTAACATAGGATAAATAAAAATGGTACTAGCAATTTTGTTAGGAATTCCCATTTGTACTATATGTGGCCTCCCCGAGGGACGTGGTGAGTTATCTGCAGCTCTTTTATACAGTGTGTGCTTGGGCACGGCTTGCATATTCACTTGTTTATTTGAAATTATGAATGTAGCCGGGGTTAGGCGTCCTAATGTACAAGTACCCTTTATACCTACGGGAAGCCATTTATATGCTCCTTCTCCGCATATCCAAAATGTACCTTCAGGCAGATCCCACAAAGCTGAGTGCTGCAATACCAATCTGTGAGCCAAGTCCACAAATCTAGATACATTCTGAAGCATACACCAAGAGGGTTTTTGTCCCAAGGGGCTACAGTACCCGGCTGCGGGATTCCCACATACAGGCATTCCTTTGATATACTCATCGGATTTATTACAAACCAGGTTCCCCAGCTTACTTGTACAACTGTTTGCATCACCTTGGGGGAACAATTTAGAATGTTTCCATTTTCTATTATGTATGTATCTTTCCAATACTACAGGTTTGAAAGCATCAGAGGGGGGGACGGTTGTACTGAAACTAAGCTGTAGATTTTCTGTGGGGACCTGTCCTAAATTAGTTAATCCAGTCTTATTTCTAGGTACCCATTTTCCTCCCCTAAATGCTAAATATTGTAGATGTGTGTTACTCCCTGAGAGATTACCCTGCCACCAAGGAAATTCTACCCATCCCACAATTGGTATGGCGATTGTAGTATTCCATAGCCTAGCATTACCAATTTGGTTGTTGGCCAGGTTGTCTGAACAATTAGGCCAAGCGAATATTTCTTCTGCTAATACGGGAACTGCTAGAAAAGGTATACTTGTGGCTGATACCGGCGAATGGGTACAGATCCAACAATCTGTCAGGGTTTGTGTATTGTTTAACAAGTCATGCACTAATTTTCTATGATGTTGTACGAATCTATTGTTCAAAGGGGCTAGAGAATTCAGTCTATCCCACGCCTCCGTTGAGGTTATCATTATTAACATCAATATCATGAGTTTATACTGCTTTTCTTGCAATGGCTTGCATGTATCCATGATGCCTTTCCTTCAAGCTTGACTGATGTAGGTGTTGTCAACAGGACTTGGAAGGGTCCGTCAAACCTTGGTTCTAGAGCCTTTCTGGTGTGTCTTTTTACATAGACTTGATCACCTGGTTCCAACTTGTGACTTCCTTCTGTGTTGTCAGGATCTGGAAGGGAAGCAAAAACTTGTGCATGCACCTTAGTTAATTGTTTCTGAAGATTTTGCACATAAGAAGTCAATGACTCAATATTTAACACAAGTTGCTGTGGAAAATAACATCCTAAATTGGCAGTCCTGCCAAACAAAATTTCATATGGAGACAGTTTAGTCTTACCCCTTGGGGTATTGCGTATTGAGTAAAGGGCCAGTGAAAGGCATTCTGTCCAAGGCTTTCCTGTTTCAGCCATGGCTTTCTGTATTTTTAATTTTAAAGTTCCATTCATGCGTTCTACCTTACCAGAACTTTGAGGATGGTACGGAGTGTGTAACTGACTTTCAACACCCAACATTTTCAGTACATTTTGAAATATTTCTCCAGTAAAATGAGTACCCCTATCTGACTCGATCACTTCAGGGAGACCGTAACGGGGTATCAGTTCGGCAACTAGCTTTACAGCAGTGTTTTTAGCTGAAGCCTTCCGAACTGGATAGGCCTCTGGCCACCCCGAGAACATGTCCACACATACCAACACATACTCATACCCATTACTTTTTGGCAGCTGGATAAAGTCTATTTGTAATCGCTGAAACGGGTAGAGAGGTCGGACGTGGTGCTTCATAGGGGTCTTTGCTGTCTGTCCGGGATTATGTGTCAGGCATATAGCGCATGCAGCACAATAGTCTCTTGCATAGTTGCCAAAACCTGGAGCCAACCAGACTTGCTTTGCCAGTAGTGTCATTGCATTTGCAGACACATGAGTAGGGTGGTGCAGTCCACCAACTACAATCGGATACCAGGCTCTAGGTAGACATATTAGTCCATCTTTCTTCCAAATTCCCGCTTGTTCTTCTGCCCCTTCCTTTTTCCACCTGTCCCTCTCCTCTTCTCCTGCATCTTCCTGTGCTTGTCTCAGTCTATCTTCAGTATTTTCTGTGAGGTTTACAGTATGGACCTGTTGTAAGGGTTTGACTGCTGCTGCTTTGGCTGCTTTATCAGCCCTATCATTTCCCCTAGATTCCCTAGTGTCGAGTCTCACATGTGCAGCTACCTTGATTACTGCTACTTCTTTTGTTTCTTGTGCAGCCTCTAAGATCTGTTTGATCAGAGAAGCATGTTTTACAGGTTGTCCTGACGCTGTCATGTAACCTCTAGCTCTCCAGATTACTCCAAAATCAAACACAATACCATGTGCATACCTAGAATCAGTGTATATATTAGCTGTCTGGTTCTCAGCTATTTTAAGAGCTTCAATCAATGCTGTTAGTTCTGCTTCTTGTGCAGACTGTTTCGGTGGAAGCGGTTCTGCTTTGAGAGTTTCAGATTCTGACACAACTGCATACCCTGTATGGAAGTTACCTGTGTCATCTGCAAACCTACTACCATCTATAAACAGCTCTAAATCTGGATTTTGAAGTGGTGTTTCGGATACATTGGGTAAGCCTACCGTTTCTTGTAAAATGAGCTCTGTACAATCATGTGTGTCTGTAGGGAAAAAATTTGCGTGTGTATCAGTGTCCTTATTCCCCCCTTCAGACTCGAGAGGTAGCAGTGTAGCTAAATTGAGAGTCTGAAGCCTTGCAAATGTGATAGTAGAGGGGAGCAACAAAGAACACTGTAGCCGCAAATGTCTGGCCATGGAAATGTGTTTTGGTTGGACCTGGTTTAATATCCCATAAACATCATGTGTAGTTTGAACTGTGAGTGGATACTCTAGGACAATTTCTGATGCTTTGTCCAACAATAGTGAGACAGCAACAACTACACGTACACAGGTTGGCGCTGCTCTAGCTACGGGATCTAACCTTGCTGAAAGATATGCAATTGGTCTTTGTTTCCCTGCATGCTTCTGGGTAAGAACTCCTGTAGCATGGGAATCAACTTCTGCAGCCATAAGCTGAAACGGTTTGGTGTAGTCTGGTAGCCCTAACGCTGGAGCTGAAACAAGGGCATCTTTTAATTGTTGGAACGAAATCTGACCTTCTTTTGTCAACAAATAAGGTTCACTTTTTACACAGTCATACAGTGGTTGCATTAGTTGACTTGCATGTATAATCCATTGTCTACAATGAGACACTATTCCTAAAAATGCTCGTAGCTGTTTATGATTTCTAGGCTCATTCATCTGTCTTATTGCTTCAGTTCTTTGAGGTGTAAGATGCTTTTTACCTTGAGAAATGCAATGACCTAGAAAGACCACTTTGGTCTGACAAACTTGTAGCTTTTGTCTATTCACTTTACACCCTTCTTTTTCTAAAAAACATAGTAAACTCACAGTGGACCTTTCTGCAGTTTCTAGATCTGGGCAGCAAAGTAGTAGGTCATCCACATACTGCAAAATTACTACCTGTGGTTCGGGTTCAAACCTCTGAAGGACTGTTTGTAGGGCATTTGAATAAAGAGTAGGGGAGTGTATCATTCCCTGTGGAAGGCGTGTCCACGCCAACTGTTTGCCCTTAAATGTAAATGCAAACAAATGCCAACTATCTTGGTGTAAAGGAACCGAGAAAAATGCATTTGAAAGATCTATTACAGTAAATACTTGAGAACTGGCTGGTATCTGTGATAGTAACGTATGAGGATTGGGTACAACTGGGGTGATTGGATCTAGAACTTTGTTTATTTCTCTTAAATCATGTACCATACGATATTTGGGCATAGAACTCTTATCAAGAGTTCTCTTTTTGACTGGATACAGAGGAGTGTTAGCAGGTGATTGTATCTCTACCAAAACTCCTTTCTCTCTATATCCCTCTATCTGTTTTGTAATCGCTAGTTCCTGCTGGGCACTCACAGGGTATTGTCTGAGCTGTGGGAGAACAGTTCCTGGTTGCACAGATAGTTTTACAGGAGAGATATGCAATAGTCCCACATCAGTGTCACCCTGTGCCCACAGTGTTTCTGGGACCATTGAGAGGTCTAGATCTGTGGTGTACTCTTTTTCTTCAGCATAATCCTCAAAAGCCTGAATTCTAACATATTGTTCTAATGTTTCTGCATCATCAGGGATAGTCAGTATAACTGTGCCATCTTCCCTAAAATTGATGTTAGCTTCTAATTTCTTTAGGACATCAGTTCCTAACAAACATGTTGGGGCACCTCTGGCATACAAAAATCTGGATGCAAAACATTTAGGTCCTAATGAGACCTCTAGGGGCACAGTATATGGCAGTGTTCGAATTACCCCATCATAACCCTCAGCAAAAGTTGTTTGTTCTGAAATATCTTCCGGATTCGGAAGAAAATCTTGATTCAAAATTGAGGAAGTTGCACCTGTATCTATCAAAAATGGAATCTCTCTCCCCCCCACATTCACCTGTATCATAGGTCTTCTAGCTGGTAGGGAAGTTTGTAACACATCGAGTCAATCTGAATCTGGTATGGGACCATCTATGATGGTAGATTTCTGCTGGTTGTCCGTTTGGGGAGGGTTATTTCTGGGAACAAATTTGCCTGACTTTATATCTGCCAACTTCTTCCTGCACTCTCTTTGGAAATGACCTGGCTTTTTACAGTAGTGGCAAGGAAAGTTGTGTCTCACTCTTCCTCCTGTATTAGCTTGTGCTATTCTAACAGGCTTACGATTCTCTCTCATATCCATGACTATTCCTAAACATCGTTGTTTCACAATATTTGGTTGTTCAATTGTTCTCCAATCTGGAGTAGAGGATTTAAATTTTTCTCTGATTTTCGGATCTAGCCCCTCTATTAATTGTTTTGTAAAAAGTCTCCTTACTGAAGCATCAGTCAAATCCAATCCTTCATCCCTAAAGCTATTTTCTAATTCTTGACTATATTCTTCAATACTTTGCCCAAATTTCTGCATAATCACACCCGTAGATCCCCTTTCCCTCTGTTTTTCTCTCATGAAAATTATTAATGCCTCTGTGAACTGGGTACCTGATGCTTCTGTCTGTAAGGCACCCCCTTCTGCCACTGGTCTATTGGGCTGTAGGTGTGTCAATAATTCCTGAAAAAGTCCGGGGGACATTTTCATTCTACATAATTCTTCCCCGTCCGCCCAGACCCCAGCATGAGTCTGCATGATTTGTTGTATGTATTGTGCAAATCGGATGGGATATTGAGTGGGATCAGGCGCATTATGCAGGAGGGACATACCTTCAGCAGGGGACCAAGGAAAATACTGTCGGGTCTGGTGATATCTAGTTCCCATTACCCCGTCAGCACCAGGTTCCCTAAAGGGTCTTGGTACTACCCTAACAGGGGCAAGTACAGCGCCATGTCTAGGTGTACCACAGACTAGGCAATCATTTCTCCAATCTGGATTTTGTTGTCCACAGTGTGAACATACCCATCCTCCTACCCCACCAAGATTGGGATACAAGGCTGGAAATTGTTTTCCTCCTTCTGCTCCTCCAGATGGTACAAATGATTGGGCTTTTGGATCTAGGTAAGGTGGTGGGATTATGTCACAACTTTTTCCCTTCCCCATAATCCATTTGGAAGTGTCTGGATCATACTTCCAATTCTCCTCTTTAGCTGTTTTTGAGACCTCTATCATACAGTGTATGATTTCTTCCCACCCATTGTCTTTGATAATTCCACCTCGTTCTTTACTCAGTCTTTCCCATTCAGTGCTAAACATAAGTGCTTCTGAAATTCCCAATTTTTCTCTTACCCTTCTAATCTGACTTCTGACTGTCTTCCCACATCTTTCCTGTATGATATCTGCTGCTTCCACTTGTCCTAAGACGGTTTTTGTCTGTTTATTTCCCATTTTTCTTTTTTTTTCAATATTAGCTATTTCTACCCCAGGTGACGTTTGGACAATCACTTATCCTAGGTGATGTCTCGTTGCCTTCTCTCCTAGGGAGCTAAAATATTGAAGGGCTGATCTGCTCCATTCTTTCTAATGTGCAGAATGTACTTAAGTGCTATTATGCACGCAAACAGACCCAGCAACACCATACAGATCACAAAACTTTCTGTGTCAGTTAGCATACTTGTCCCAGGCTCATGGACCCGCGTCCTGGGCTCATTCTATCAAACCTTATCCAGAAATGAAGGAGGTTAAGCACTTAAATGAGAGTCAAGCATGGGCGGAGGTCTCCCCGAAAGGACGCAACCACATGACCCAGTTAGGCTGACTTCCGTGTATAAGGCTTATACCCCAACTATTTCGGCTTATTTTTCTACGCACTTTTGCTCTTCTTTCACAACATACCACAACCTTCACTCTGTTCACACACTGCCAGGGACAGGACTCATAAATCTATACAATATAGTAACCCGAGTTTTATAGGTATCTACTCACTACTAGACTAACCCAGCGTGACACGGCTCATAGAGATCTTTCGGATAATACAAGGCAGATAAAAGAGAACTAATAATGTCTCTTACCTGGCCAGGTTTTTCAGTTCATTTGCCGTCCATTATCCCAGATCTCCATTGTCCGTATCCGCAGGTGAATCTCGAGCAAATACTCTCATCTCGGGTCCCTGTTCGGGCGCCAAAGAAATGTTAAGTCCTTCTCAGTCCCTGGCTTACTAGAGGTAGGGATCCAGAGTAAATGACACGCAAACAAGGTATTGTGTGATCATATACAGGGGAAGCCCAGGAGCACATCTCCCTCTCTGGGCTTTGCCCTCCCTTTATATAGAAAAGAATTATACTTTTACAGACATGCGCACAAGCGCTCATATTTCACTATCTCTTACATAAACAATCTATACCAGTCTTTATCAGTAGAAAGTTACATCATCTAGAAGGTGAATAAAGGCTGCTATTGAAAGAAGGAATGCACACATGATTACTTCCATAAAAGGAAATGTCAAGTCAGCAGAAATGTATCTTGTTGTAAGCCAGATTTCTCAGGAAGAAGACAAGATGGATTGTTTTAGTTCAGTCTGATCTCCACAATTGGGAATGTAGTGGTCTGGGTCAATGTACCAGCAGACTCATCTAGCAATGGCTGGGCAATGGGGAGGATGAGAAGGAAACACAGTTAGTAGGCCCAAATAATAAAGTAGGCTAAATTCAGTTCAAATGTGGTAACAGGACTAAACAGGCGACTTTGCTTTGTTCAGTGGAGGACAACTGTAATGAGTGGCAGACACAGTTAGTAGGCTCAAGTAATAAAGTGGGCCAAATGCAGTTCAAAATTGGTAACAGAAGTAAACAGGCGGCACTGCTTTGTTCAGTGGAGGAGAACAACAAACAGCGGCAGACACCGTTAGTAGGCCCAACCAAACAAGTAGGCCAAATGCAGTTTAATATCCGAAACAGGATGAAAATTGAGGCTCAGCTTTGTTCAGTGGAGGAGAAAAGCAGGGAGCGGCAGACACCATTAGTAGGCCCAACCAAACAAGTAGGCCAAATGCAGTTTAATATCTGAAACAGGATGAAAATTGAGGCTCAGCTTTGTTCAGTGGAGGAGAAAAGCAAGGAGCGGCAGACACCGTTAGTAGGCCCAACCAAACAAGTAGGCCAAATGCAGTTTAATATCCGAAACAGAATGAAAATTGAGGCTCAGCTTTTTTCAGTGGAGTAGAAAAGCAAGGAGCGGCAGACACTGTTAGTAGGCCCAACCAAACAAGTAGGCCAAATGCAGTTTAATATCCGAAACAGGATGAAAATTGAGGCTCAGCTTTGTTCAGTGGAGGAGAAAAGCAAGGAGCGGCAGACACAGTTAGTAGGCCCAACCAAACAAGTAGGCCAAATGCAGTTTAATATCCGAAACAGGATGAAAATTGAGGCTCAGCTTTGTTCAGTGGAGGAGAAAAGCAAGGAGCGGCACACACCGTTAGTAGGCCCAACCAAACAAGTAGGCCAAATGCAGTTTAATATCCGAAACAGGATGAAAATTGAGGCTCAGCTTTGTTCAGTGAAAGAGAAAAGCAAGGAGCGGCAGACACTATTAGTAGGCGCAACCAAACAAGTAGGCCAAATGCAGTTTAATATCCGAAACAGGATGAAAATTGAGGCTCGGCTTTGTTCAGTGGAGGAGAAAAGCAAGGAGCGGCAGACACCGTTAGTAGGCCCAACCAAACAAGTAGGCCAAATGCAGTTTAATATCCGAAACAGGATGAAAATTGAGGCTCAGCTTTGTTCAGTGGAGGAGAAAACAAGGAGCTGCAGACACCATTAGAAGGCCCAACCAAACAAGTAGGCCAAATACAGTTTATTATCCGAAACAGGATTAAAATTGAGGCTCAGCTTTGCTCAGTGGAGGAGAAAAGCAAAGAGCGGCAGACACCGTTAGTAGGCCCAACCAAACAAGTAGGCCAAATGCAGTTTAATATCCGAAACAGGATTAAAATTGAGGCTCAGCTTTGTTCAGTGGAGGAGAAAAGCAAGGAGCGGCAGACACCGTTAGTAGGCCCAACCACACAAGTAGGCCAAATGCAGTTTAATATCCGAAACAGGATAAAAATTGAGGCTCAGCTTTTTTCAGTGGAGGAGAAAAGCAAGGAGCGGCAGACACCGTTAGTAGGCCCAACCAAACAAGTAGGAAAAATGCAGTTTAATATCCAAAACAGGAGTAAACTGGCTGTTAAATATTAATTAATTGAATTATTCTTATTCTGTACTGAGCACATTGCTTCTTGCTGACATTACAAACAGCTATTTCTGTGTATGTAGCTCAGAGTATAAGTCAATGCCATATACAGGGAACACGTGGTCTGTGGGACATATAAATAACGTCTCTTAGGAGGGTGGGGGGCTTTTTGTCACGTGGGAGCTGCCACCTCCTGCCTTCACCATCATTCTCCATGGACATCGGACAAGGAAGCAACAGCTGATAGCCATGATGATTTCAGACTTCACACTAACAGACGGCTCTTACCATTCAGAACTCTGGGAAAGATGAGTAACAAGCGCTGATATTTACACATGGACAATCTGTTCGTAACTATTTCATCTACTTTTATGTTTTGCTGCAACGTGATTTTTCTGCGGACAATTCAATAAACCACTATACTTTTTATGAGAATACCATGACATTTTTCTTTAAGAGTAAGCACCTGGTGAATAGTCCTGATTAAATAAATGTGCAAAATAAGAATATTTTAACACTGGCGGCTCAGCTTTGTTCAGTGGAGGACAACTGTAATGGGAGGCAGACACAGTTAGTAGGCCTAAATAAGTAAGTAGGCTAAATGCAGTTCAAAATTGATAACTGGAGTACACAGGTGGCATAGCTTTCAATGGAGGACAGCTGTAATGAGTGGCGCAGACAGACTTAGTAGGCATAAAATAAAAAAGTAGGCTAAAAGCATTTCAAAATTGGTAACAGGAGTTAACAGGCGGCTTGGCTTTGTTCAGTGGAGGACAACTGTAATGAGTGGCGCAGACACGGTTAGTAGGCTCAAATACAAAAGTAGCCAAGTGGTGACCACGGCCCTGTGGGGGGAGTCAGACCATTTAGGGAGATATAAAAATGGCCTATGGTGGACATTCAGCAGCTGCAATTGGAGGAATTGGAGCAGTCAGTAAGAGGAGGCCAAAAGCAAGACAATTTTCAGGCAAGCTACGTGTCAGCAGGGGAAGGTGGGGCAAAATAATTTGAAATCCATGATTGGTTCATTTTAATGAAGGTTAGATCACCAACATTTCGGGTAGCCAGACAAGTCCTTTTTTCGGTCACTATTGAACCAGCAGCACTGAAGACTCTTTCTGATAGCACACTAGCAGCTGGGCAAGCGAGCTCCTGTAATGCATATTCTGCCAATTCAGGCCAGGTGTCTATTTTAGATGCCCAGTAATCAAAGGGGAATGACCTGTGAGGGAGAACATTGATAAGGGAGGAAAAATGGTTCGTAACCATACTGGATAAATGTTGTCTCCTGTCACTTTAAATCGATGCAGCAGTACCTGTCGTGTCTGCGGCCATTGCGAAATCACTCCACAACCTGGTCATAAAACCCCTCTGTCCAACGCCACTTCTGATTTGTGTACCTCTAACACCTCTGCCATGTTGCCCCCTACAGCTCGTGTGAGAACCATCACCGCCGCTGTGTGCTGGGAATGCCTGAACCAAACGGTCTACAAGAGTTGCTTGTTTGGTAGCCAATATTTGCTCAAGGTTCTCATGTGGCATGATACTTTGTAATTTCCCTTTATATCGTGAATCCAGGAGCCAGGCCAACCAGTTATTGTCATCGGTCATCATTTTTATAATGCGGGGGTCCCTTTTTAGGATACAGAAGGCATAATCAGCCATGTGGGCCAATGTTCCAGGTGTCAATTCACTGCTTGTGTTGGGTTGAGGAGCACTTTCTTGCAAATCAACATCACTTGTCTCCTGCAAAAACCCTGTACCTGACCTTGCAACGCCACCAGTTTCTATTGCCCCCTGAGAAGCATCCTCCTCCCATAAATATTCATCCCCATCATCCTCCTCCTCCTCGTCCACCACCCCATCCAGGAAAGTTCCCTGAGCAGACAATGGTTGACTGTCATCAAGGCTTCCCTCCTCCTCGGCCGCAGACGTCTGCTCCTTAATGTGCATCAAACTTTGCATCAGCAGACGCATTAGTGGGATGCTCATGCTTATGATGGCATCATCTGCACTTACCAGCCGTGTGCATTCCTCAAAACACTGAAGGACTTGACACAGGTCTTGTAGCTTCGACCACTGCACACCAGACAACTCCATGTCTGCCATCCAACTGCCTCCCATGTATGTGTATCCTCCCACAAATACATTACAGCACGCCCCTGTTCACACAGCCTCTGAAGCATGTGCAGTGTGGAGTTCCACCTTGTTGCAACGTCGATTAGGCGGTACTGGGGAAGCTTCAGCGATCGCTGATGGTTCAGCATACGGCTGGAGTGTACGGGTGACTGGCAGATGTGCGAGCAAAGTCTTCGCACCTTCAGGAGCAGGGCTGGTAACCCCGGATAATTTTTCAGGACGCACTGCACCACCAGGTTCAAGGTGTGAGCCAGGCAAGCTATGTGTTTCAGTTCTGAAATGGCTATGGCAGTCATAAAATTCCTTCCGTTATCACTGACTACCTTGCCTGCCTCAAGATGTACACTGCCCAGCCATGACTGAGTTTCTTGCTGCAAGTACTCGGCCAGTACTTCCGCGGTGTGCATGTTGTAATCCAAACACTTCATTTCTAGCACAGCCTGCTGACGCTCACCACTAGCTGTTCCATAATGGGACACCTCGTGTGCAACACTGGCAGCTGCGGATGGAGTGGTCGTGCGACTGCGCTCTGTGGATGAGCTTTCACTTCTAGAGGAGGAGGAGGAGGAGGAGGGGTGGCGAACGCCTACAGCAAACTGTTTCCTAAACCATGGGCTAGGCAGAACTGTCCCACTATGGCTGTCCCCTGTGGACCCTGCATCCACCACATTAACCCAGTGCGCCATGATGGACACGTAACGTCCCTGGCCATGCCTACTGGTCCATGCATCTGCTGTGAGGTGCACCTTTCTACTGACTGATTGCCTCAGTGCATGGACAATGCGGTCTTTGACATGTTGATGGAGGGCTGGGATGGCTTTTCTTGCAAAGAAGTGTCGACTGGGTAGGTCATAGCGTGGTACTGAGTAGGCCATCAGGGCTTTGAAAGCTTCACTAACGAAATTAGTCTAGCAATGTGGGCGTTCAAACCCTGTGTATGCGGATGACAAGATGAGTACTTTCTTTTTCTAACGAGAGTCTCTTGTAGGGTGAGCTGGACTGGAGAGCTGCATATGGTGGAACTAGCGGGGGTGGTGGTGAACATTGCAGATTGAGAGATGGTTGGTAATGGTAATCTTGATGTTGGCCTACCTACATTGTTTCCTACCAAGAACCTTGTGATTCCCTGACTGCTTTGGCCTTGCAACGATGCCTCCACATTTGCTGCTGGTGGTGTCCTAACTGGTGGGCTTACTGTGAGGGAAGCAATGTAGTGTTGCTGACTACCTTCATTCTGAGCAGGTGCACCAACAGTACTGGACGTTTGGTAGTTAGTCCAGGCTTGCAAGTGCATGCTGGTTAAATGTCTACGCATGCACGTTGTATTTAAATTTAGGAGATTCTTCCTTCTGCTAAAGGTCTTTGAGCACTTCTTACAGTTAACTTTGCACTGATCGTTCGGATCTTGGCTAAAAAATTCCCACACTGCACTCTTCCTACTATGTATTACCTTTTCAGGCATTGCACGCTGTGCTACTTTCACCGGATGGCCACGCTGTCCTAAAACTGTTTTTGGTTTTGACAAACATTTTTGGCCAGATATGGGCCTGCCAAATGAAAGCTGTTGCAATGTAGATGGCAGTTGCGGATCACCCTCCTCCGCTTCTGAGCTACAGACAGCGGCACCCTCTTCCCCCAATGGCTGCCAATCTGGGTCAACAACTGGGTCATCTATCACCTCCTCTTCAATGTCATGTGCACCTTCCTCTGTGTCACCATGTAAGGTGCTATAGCGTTCTTGACGGAGCACCATAGTCTCATCAGGGTCAGATTCTGGCTCAGTACACTGCGAGGGCAATGTAGTGATCTGAGTCAATGGAACAGCATAATAATCTAGCTGTGGCTGTGCATCTGTGCACTCCATGTCCGATTCATCTTGTAATGGGCTTTTAACAATTTCCCTCTCTAACCCAGGCATGGTATGTGTAAAGAGCTCCATGGAGTAAACTGTAGTTTCACCTGCCGCATCCTTCACTTTTGGTTTGGGTGAAGGACATAAGGAAGCGACTTGTTCCTGACCGGGAGCATCCACTGACGACTCGCTGCTTTTAGATTTCGAACCTTCTGAAGAGGAGGTGAAAGAGCTTAGAGGCTGAGTCAGCAAGGAAAGCCAAAAAAGGGAGCCTTCGAGGCCTTGTGTAGCCAGACGATGACGCTGGCTCAACACCTCGAGCCATTGGTGCTATTTTGCTTTTCCCACTAACACCAGATGCACCACCACGATCAGTACCAGCTGGCAGCCACCGCCCACGGCCTCTTCCACCAGACTTCCTCATTTTTTGAAAAATCTAACCAAAATAACAACCGTTATATGGTACCGTGAAACAAGGTAGAAGGTGTATATAAACTTGTGGAGGATTTAAATCTCCCTTTTTTTTTTGGGGGGGGGGGAGACTGCAACAAAACTCAGGCGTAGTGTATTACACTAGACAATGTAAGTGGCAGAACGTGGCTGGAAGATGTACAACAAACTAACAGAACTGTGACGTAGATTCACTTAGTGCCAATTTAAATCTCCCTTTTTTTGTGGGGAGACTGCACCAAAACTCAGGCCCAGTGAATTACACTACACATTATAAGTGGCAGAACGTGGCTGGAAGATGTACGACAAACTAACAGAACTGTGACGTAGATCCACATAGTGCCAATTTAAATCTCCCAGTTTTGGGGGGGATTCAGGCCCAGTGTATTACACTACACAATGAAAGTGTCAGAACGTGGCTGGAAGATATACGACAAACTAACAGAACTGTGACGTAGATCCACTTAGTGCCAATTTAAATCTCCCATTTTTTTGGGGGGGAGACTGCACCAAAACTCAGGCCCAGTGTATTACACTACACAATGAAAGTGTCAGAACGTGGCTGGAAGATGTACGACAAACTAACAGAACTGTGACGTAGATCCACTTAGTGCCAATTTAAATCTCCCTTTTTTAGGGGGGAGACTGCACCAAAACTCAGGCCCAGTGTATTACACTACACAATGAAAGTGGCAGAAGGTGGCTGGCTGATATACGACAAACTAACAGAACTGACGTAGATCCACTTACTGCCAATTTAAATCTCCCTTTTTTAGGGGGGAGACTGCAACCAAACTCAGGCGTAGTGTATTACACTACACAATGTAAGTGGCAGAACGTGGCTGGCAGATATACGCCAAACAGAACTGTGACATATATCCAATTAAGGTACCTTCACACTGAACAACTTAACAACGATATCGCTAGCGATCCGTGACGCTGCAGCGTCCTGGATAGCGATATCGTTGTGTTTGACACGCAGCAGCGATCTGGATCCTGCTGTGACATCGTTGGTCGGAGCAGAAAGTCCAGCACTTTATTTTGTCACTGGATCACCGGAATGTAAGTACAGGTCCTTCTCAAAAAATTAGCATATAGTGTTAAATTTCATTATTTACCATAATGTAATGATTACAATTAAACTTTCATATATTATAGATTCATTATCCACCAACTGAAATTTGTCAGGTCTTTTATTGTTTTAATACTGATGATTTTGGCATACAACTCCTGATAACCCAAAAAACCTGTCTCAATAAATTAGCATATCAAGAAAAGGTTCTTTAAACGACCTATTACCCTGTTATGTTTGCTAATGACAGGTGTTATGAAGGCAATCCAGAAACACAGTGTGCTTAGCGATCAGAGCGCACACAGTGATCTGACAAATACCCAAAAATACAAGAACGAGCTCTGAGACGTGGAAACTCTGTAGACTGCACACCTGATCCTATCCTAAACACAACTAAAAGCGGCTGTGGATTGCGCCTAACAACTACCTAGGCAACTCGGCACAGCCTAAGAAACTAGCTAGCCTGAAGATAGAAAAATAGGCCTGACTTGCCCCAGAGAAATTCCCCAAAGGAAAAGGCAGCCCCCCACATATAATGACTGTGAGTAAGATGAAAAGACAAAACGTAGGGATGAAATAGATTCAGCAAAGTGGGGCCCGATATTCTAGGACAGAGCGAGGACAGTAAAGCGAACTTTGCAGTCTACAAAAAACCCTAAAGCAAAACCAAGCAAATGGGCAAAAAAAACCCACCGTGCCGAACTAACGGCACGGCGGTACACCCTTTGCGTCTCAGAGCTTCCAGCAAAACAAAAAACAAGCTGGACAGAAAAAAAGCAACAAAAAAGCAAAAAGCACTTAGCTATACAGAGCAGCAGGTCACAGGAACAATCAGGAGAAGCTCAGATCCAACACTGAAACATTGACAAGGAGCAAGGATAGCAGCATCAGGCGGAGTTAAGTAATGAAGCAGTTAACGAGCTCACCAGAACACCTGAGGGAGGAAGCTCAGAAGCTGCAGTACCACTTGTGACCACAGGAGTGAATTCAGCCACAGAATTCACAACATTACCCTAATCTTCTGAATCAACTAATTAACTCTAAACACATGCAAAAGATACCTGAGGCTTTTATAAACTCCCTGCCTGGTTCATTACTCAAAACCCCCATCATGGGTAAGACTAGTGACCTGACAGATGTCAAGAAGGCCATCATTGACACCCTCAAGCAAGAGGGTAAGACCCAGAAAGAAATTTCTCAACAAATAGGCTGTTCCCAGAGTGCTGTATCAAGGCACCTCAATGGTAAGTCTGTTGGAAGGAAACAATGTGGCAGAAAACGCTGTACAACGAGAAGAGGAGACCGGACCCTGAGGAAGATTGTGGAGAAGGACCGATTCCAGACCTTGGGGAACCTGAGGAAGCAGTGGACTGAGTCTGGTGTGGAAACATCCAGAGCCACCGTGCACAGGCGTGTGCAGGAAATGGGCTACAGGTGCCGCATTCCCCAGGTAAAGCCACTTTTGAGCTACAGAGAAGCAGCACTGGACTGTTGCTAAGTGGTCCCAAGTACTTTTTTCTGATGAAAGCAAATTTTGCATGTCATTCGGAAATCAAGGTGCCAGAGTCTGGAGGAAGACTGGGGAGAAGGAAATGCCAAAATGCCTGAAGTCCAGTGTCAAGTACCCACAGTCAGTGATGGTGTGGGGTGCCATGTCAGCTGCTGGTGTTGGTCCACTGTGTTTCATCAAGGGCAGGGTCAATGCAGCTAGCTATCAGGAGATTTTGGAGCACTTCATGCTTCCATCGGCTGAAATGCTTTATGGAGATGAATACATGCTAGCCACCTTAGGGAGAGACCCTTTATGGAGATGAAGATTTAATTTTTCAGCACGACCTGGCACCTGCTCACAGTGCCAAAACCACTGGTAAATGGTTTACTGACCATGGTATTACTGTGCTCAATTGGCCTGCCAACTCTCCTGACCTGAACCCCATAGAGAATCTGTGGGATATTGTGAAGAGAAAGTTGAGAGACGCAAGACCCAACACTCTGGATGAGCTTAAGGCCGCTATTGAAGCATCCTGGGCCTCCATAACATCTCAGCAGTGTCACAGGCTGATTGCCTCCATGCCACGCCGCATTGAAGCAGTCATTTCTGCCAAAGGATTCCTGACCAAGTATTGAGTGCATAACTGAACATTATTATTTTTTGTTTTTTTTGTTTGTTATTAAAAAACACTTTTATTTGATTGGATGGGTGAAATATGCTAATTTATTGAGACAGGTTTTTTGGGTTATCAGGAGTTGTATGCCAAAATCATCAGTATTAAAACAATAAAAGACCTGACAAATTTCAGTTAGTGGATAATGAATCTATAATATATGAAAGTTTAATTGTAATCATTACATTATGGTAAATAATGAAATTTAACACTATATGCTAATTTTTTGAGAAGGACCTGTATGTACTGTTTGTTTTTTTTTTACATTTACAATGGTAACCAGGGTAAACATCGGGTTACTAAGTGCGGCCCTGCTTCAGCATCGTTGGTCGCTGGAGAGCTGTCTGTGTGACAGCTCTCCAGCGACCACACAGCGTCGAAACAGCGATGCTGCAGCGATCGGCATCGTTGCCTATATCGCTGCAGCGTCGCTTAATGTGACGGTACCTTAAGTGCCAATTTCAATCTCCCTTTTTTGGGGGGGAGACTGCAACAAAACTGAGGCCCAGTGTATTACACTACACAATGTAAGTGGCAGAACATGGCTGGAAGATATATCAAAAAATACAAGGACTGTAGTACAATTTCAATCTCCCTACCATGATCTCAGGACAAGTATGGCAGCAATAAGGCTACGTTCACACTAGCGTTCGGCTAGTGTGCGTCGCGCTAGCGTCGGGCGACGCAGCGGCGACGCACGCGTCATGCGCCCCTATGTTTAACATGGGGGACGCATGCGTTTTTGCTTGTTGCGTTTTCCGACACGTGCGTCTTTTTTGACGCTAGCGTCGGACCAAGAAAACGCAACAAGTTGCATTTTTCTTGCGTCCGATTTTCGTCAAAAAACGACGCACGCGTCGAAAAACGCAGCGTTTTTGCGTGCGTTTGCACGCGTTTTTCGGTGCGTTGTGCGTCGCCGACGCAGCGGCGCACAACGCTAGTGTGAACGTAGCCTTAAAAGGACTGCTGCACACAAAAGTGTGGACAAATAAACAAGAGAACTGTGCGGAAAGGAGCAACAGGATTTTTGCTTTTTAAAAAGCAGTTGGTTTGCACAGCGGCGTACAAACAGCAATGCAGCTATCAGGGAGCCTTATAAGGCAGCCTAATAAGCTACAGAGCTGATGCACAAAAATATAAACTCCACTGTCCCTGCAAAGAAAAGGTGGTGTTGGACAGTGGAAATTGCTACAGCACAAGCAGTTTCGGGGTTAATCTTCCCTACCTAAAGATATTCCTTCTTCTGATGAAGCTGCAGCAACCTCTCCCTATGCTAAGATCGGCAGAAGTAAGATGGCGGTCGGCGTGCACGCCCCTTTATAGCCCCTGTGAAAGCAGAAAGCAAGCCAATCACTGTAATGCCCTTCTCTAAGATGGTGGGGACCGAGACCTATGTCATCACGCTGCCCACACTCTGCGTTCTCCCTCATTGGATGAGAAATGGCACTGAAAAAATCATACGATACGTGACTTTGGCGCGAAGATTGCCGACCTCATGGCCGATCCCACACTAGGATCGGGTCGGGTTTCACGAAACCCGACTTTGCTGAAAGTCGGCGACTTTTGAATTTGTCCGATCCGTTTCGCTCAACCCTACTAATAAGGATATTAAAGTCGGTAGTTGACTCAAAGGAAGTGGAGGCCTGACGGGCTCTGAGGCCTATTGCTACAGGCAACACACTTGAAGGAGACCCAACCAGGAATCTACACATTTACAAAACTTAGTGGCAGACACCAACAAAGTGGCATCAATTTCACCAGAGTAGAAATAGTATTGCGGGGTCCGACACCTCCTACACTACAGCCAACCCAGCAGATGGAGGCTGTAACAGGCGAGGTGGTGGAACCACTGTATCATATCCCTCAAAACGCCTGGAGAGGTGTATCTAGGTGGCCTACCAAAATTCCAACTGGCAGCAGGCAAAAACTGCGACCCAAGGAGGGACAAGGAGGTGGCACCAGGTGCTACTCCATGGCTGACCTGCAGAGGGCGGCAGCTTTCTCCCTACAGCGGGTAGGCTGCTGTGGCCTGAAGGAGGGATTAAGAATGCAGTCAGGAACTGTAGGGACACTGGAACCACGGGTGCAAGATGGGACCAGCTGTGGAACAGAAAAGCACTGGCAGATGCCATCTGGGCCGGCTGAAGGACAGAAGAGCACAGACAGGTACGAGCAGACGGGTACAGGGCAGACAAGCAGAGAGGCGGACCTGGGGAACTTGAAAACTAGCAAGCATGCAAGGCAAACTAACAACATAGCTCAGGCACCTCCATATTGGAAGCATTTAGAAAAAGTATGCAGCACTCACCATTGCGTTCTTGAAGAAAGCCCTTTATTCCATAAAGCTGTTACAGGATGTTAATTGTGGAAAGCAGGGTGTGGAGTGATGTGGGGAGAGAGTGGAGAGGACGACGGCTGTTTTGCGTGTTGTGAGAGGCCACAAGAAGTGGCTAGAGATAGAAGCTGGGATGCAGTTGGGGAGGTGGGGCTGTTGAAGTCTCCAGGGATAATGGTTGGAAATTCTGAGGAAATGAAGTGTAGCAGCAAGGCAGAAAAGTTGCCAAGGAAGTGAGTGGGTTAGCCTGGGGGATGTTAAATGATCGATACTCGGATTGAGAGGGAATGGAAGACCCTGATAATGTGAACCTCCAAAGAAGAATGGTACCCAATGGGCCTACATTTATAACTCTTTTTAAAATAGGACTGTTGGTGGCAGCAAGGAGTGTGGGGTTATCGTAGTGTTATGGATGATCGTACGGCAGAATATACACATATTCAATGTATTATAATCTGGAGGTGTATAAGCAGTACGCTTACTCTCACTTTTGCGAGAACTGAATATTGTGATCAGCCTGCGGCCTCTTCGGATGATCGTCACCCAATCGTATAATTGTCTGGAAGATAGGGACCAGCTGAGAACTCTTTGCTCCAAAGATCACAGTGGTTGTTTCTGCGTGACTCATGGCCTGTGATCTCTGTGACTATTGCATGGCCATTCCAATCTGTTGGTGTTACGCACAGTGTAGAATAAAAATGGAATAGCGTGTACCTCCATATTCAAAACACTCAATATATATGGAGCAGGATGCCACACCATGCATGGGAGAATAGCATGGAAAGAGGCAAGAAAGATCAAATACATAGATTGGTGTGCACACCTAATTCAATAATATAAATAGATAGTATAAAATGTATGATTTTATAGAAACACTGGAACATACAAAACCACAAACACATAAAAACAATTAAAACACATACAATATACAACACATACAATATACAACATGGTGATCAGCCAACACCCCTAACGATCGAGACATGGCATCCCTTGTCAAAATACACATATGAAGCTGGAGCCAATAGTAAATAATTAACAATCAGTAATAAATGCAAACAAAGTCAGGGACTGATATGTGAAGTTAGTCCCAGAGTATGCAAACTAACCTCCCTACAAAAAACAGCCCACACAGTATATCTATAAGGTACATAGTGCCCCACAAAGCGGGGAAAGATTGGACCACATGTGGAGATTGGAGAATACAGAGATGGAGGACTCGAAGATGAGGGTCTGATGTGTCCCTTCTCCAGACTTTCTGCAATGAAATCCTTAAACAATTATCCTGGCAGTAATCCCTCCACTCAATGACCTCCTTGGCTTGCCAGTCCAATGAATAATGTTTCACCAACCAAGGAAAATCCAGACAATTGGATTGGGAAGACCGTCCAGGACATAGCAAGAAATTACTTCACAAAGAACCAACCCCACTCTTAGGATGCCATCACACTAGCAGCATTTGGTCAGTATTTTACTTCAGTATTTGTAAGCCAAACCCAGAAGTGGAACAACTAGAGGAAAAGTATAATAGAAACATATGCACCACTTCTGTATTTATCACCCACTTCTGGGCTTGGCTTACAAATACTGATGTAAAATACTGACCAAACACTGCTAGTGTGACGGCAGCCTTAGTCTTACATTACGTACAATGTGAGTGAAAGCTTTCTGTGCAAGTGGCGCTGAGTCAATGGTGAAGATGGAAATGGGTTTAGCTAAAGCACAACAAACCAGCCCGTGAGTTCCGGCAAACTCGGCATCAACCATGCTGACTCCAGCTCCACTGTCAACAAGCACAGAAATCTCCTTGGTTTTGCTGTCCAGCAACACCTCTGCTGACAGGACAAGCTGGGACCTGCAGGTTGATAAAAAATGCACCCCTTCCTTATTTAACTCCATACTACCAAGGGTTAAACGAGTCTCCTTTTGTTTAGGCATCAAAGGACAATAAAATGTCCCTTTTTTCCACAAAAAATGCAAACACTTTTTTTTGCAAACCTCCTGTGAAATGTTCGCTGCAGAGTCATCCATTAACTTCATGGGCCCCTATACCCTCCCCAGTACAGGTTTACCGCTAGACTGCTCCCTTGGCAAAGGGACAATACCCTGATAAAGAGGCTGTGGAGACGGTGGTTTCACCCACCTATCCAAGAGGCGTTTATCCACACAAATAGCCAAAGACATAGCAGCTTAAAAGGATACTGCTAAATCATCCTTCATCCCTTCAGTGAGATCCTGAAAGAATTGCCTTCTGTGATCCGGTTCATTCCACTTAGTATCAGTTGACCACTTGCAGAATTCAGAGCTATAAGTCTCCACTGAACGACTCCCTTGCTGAATGCGACACAGACTGGATTCAGCCAAGGAAACATGGTCAGAGTTGTCACAGATGAGGGCAAGAGCCCTGAAAAGCTCTTACACCGACTGGAGACCCATAGAGTCGGGAGGTAGAGAAAAAGCCCAGGACTGCGGTTCCCCTTGCAACAGTGAAATAACAATTCCTACTCATTGCTCCTCATCTCCAGAGTAGTAGGGACTCACTTTGAACTACAATTTGCATGCCTCTTTAAACACAAAAAACGTGTCCCTACCCCCAGAAAACCTGTCCAGGAGGGCAGTTTTGGGTTCAAGCTGGACCCGCCTACTTGAAGAGTCCCCCACAACAGTGAAGCGCCCCCAGACACAGGGCCACGAGTTCTCGATACCGGGCCCCTCAGTCTCTGTATCGGGGTCATCACGGTGGCTAGACCCGGTCCGTGACCCTGCTAAGGGGCGCCCAATGAAAGGTGATGGTGTGATGCGTGGTGCGATAAATAACGAGGACACAGGGTTGCAGTCTCTTTACCTCTTTACTGAAGGCTTTGGGATCCGCAATCCAGAGCACTGCTAACAGGGCTGGCAGAGACCGGCCGGTCCGAAGGCACATCCAGAGTTTCCTTTGCAGGTGGGAATCAGTGCCTACCCACTAGCACCTGTGTGTTGTAGTCCTTCCCTGCTGAGCACCACAGGATAGTCCTGTTGTGTCTGTGTTCGTTGTTCTTTCTCTCTCTTCATCCCCCAGATGATATGGTTAGGATGCACCCATATGACGGGTAGGCCTGGAGTTATTCTGGGACCCTAGAGACGCCCCTCTCCCACAGTTGCCTCCTTTGTCTGCTTAGGTGATTTAGGTGAGACAGCCAACCTATAATTAACTGTCCTGCCATGTTAAAGTAATGCGTAAAGTCTCTTACTTTCTCGGTGCTCTGGCCACCGCTATGTGCCTCAGAAGGATGTTGCCACGGTCTCAGGGGCACGAGTCCTTCTGGCTCTATCTCCTTTACACTGTGATCCCGCTTCTCACTTCTCCACAATCAACTTCGCTTCGTGTCCTTTCTTAGAATACCACCGCTTGTAGTGCAGGCGCGTCTCCGTAACGATCTGTTCCCGTTCTAGACCGCTGTCAGGATCCCACCCCTGACAGGTCCTCTCCCGAACTCTCCCGGGCTCTTTCTGCCTAACTTCCTGTCCAACCCCCAGTTTTACCAGAGTGTGAGGAGTGGCCTACTAGATAGAACTACTCCCCCTGGTGGCCGGAGTGTGAAGTGTCATGTGTGTTTGTGATACCTGGTCAGAAGAACTCCTTTAGTGCCATCAGACATACCATCACTCCCCTTAGCGGCAGAGCGTCATACTGCAATGACCAGGTCTCTGGGGCGCTGCAACAGGAGCATGCAGCCGCTGCTAATCACTAGTCTGCAAGGCCAACCGCTAAGAACTTCTGCAGCCAGATGCAGTGAGACTGTCTGCAGCCTCTGGCACACCCGCGACAGTTGGCTTCAAAAAATGCAGCTTTTCCGCCTTGTGGATAAAGACAATTTCTAAAAGCTTATGGCCACCGCAGTCAACCAGTACCAGTTACCAGTCACCATTACTTCTCTAAGAAACTGTCACGCACAGTGTGGGAAGACTAAGTGCAAGGATGGAGAAACATAACATGAGCAGACTCCAGAGAGGTAACACCAAACGTCTTCCAAGAACCCCAGAGAGGAAGTTAGCCATCTGCTATAGCTCCAAGCCTTGACAAGGGAAAATGTGAATATCACCGGCGGCTCCCTGAAGTAGACTAAGAGTCTATAAACACTAAGGTCCAGGTGAGTCAATTAGAGCTGGAGCCAACTTGCCACAGAATCCAAAAGAAGGTGTCTGCAAAGGTAAATGCAGAGACCTTCTGCAGCCAGATGCAGAGTGACTGTTGCATCTGACACACCCGTGACAGAAAGGTGTGCCTGCATTGCACTTGCAAGTTGCAGACAACATCACCCATTCTCTGAAAAAGTCTATGTCTGCCAGGGTGCATTCGAACACTGACACATGGACAAGTAAGCACGGACAGGGGCGTTACATCTCGTTGACTGATTGACTCTGGTGGCTATGGGGGCAGTCAGAAAAGGGGCTGCTACACAAGTATTGCAATCCTGAAGGCTTTCAGATTGCTTGAGGATGAAGAACTAAACTGCTAAACACCATAAGATGGATAACTAAACTAGACAGCATGGGTTGGAGAACTAAACTACTGAACAGCTTGGCTTGGAAACTAAACTAGTACACACCAGGGGATAAAGAACTAAATCACTAGACACCAAGATGTCACTAGATACCAAGTCTTGGAATCCCCAGGGCTTGCAAAATAAATATCTGTATCTAACACTTCTTCCAGAGCTTCTGCCTCCTCTACCTCCTCTAGGGCCTTCATCTGCGCCCTCAACCTCTGCCTTAAAGAAACACACGCTCCAACAATGATGTAGAGAGAATCAATCTCCACCTCCGGACTATGCAGCCAGGGCTCACTTTAATCAAGCAGTGTTTACATTAATATGCCTTGGAGATCGCAGTCATAAAAATCAACAGTTGTGAACAACTATCCATGCCGAGTGTTAGCGCTGGCGGAATGCACTGAATAAATGTAAAGATATTAAAGAGGTGCGTTTGCAGCCCAGGGTCCACCGTGCAGAGATGGAACCTGCTGCTAGGTAATGGCGGCACTATATGGCAGTACTACACCAGAATAAACACGGGTTCCATCACCCGGTATGAACTAATGCGAACTTTGTTGCTTCACAGAGACGCAGAGAAACAAAGGAAACGCTGTGCCCGGTTAGCAGTCACAGGATGCAGCAGATGGACGCTAGTGGGATCCCTGAAATTCACCCCCACTACGCTGGTGATTGATCTCGCTCTGACCCTCGGTGGCTTTTGAGCCCGCACCTGACGACACCCTGAGTCAGATGCTGAGATCAAGCAGGAATTCCTACCCTACACTGACCAGTAGTGTTAATGTAGCTGAGAAGACATTATTAGGTGCTGACTGCTTGCTCCGCTCATCCTAATACCCAGACAACAACCAAAGGGCCGGGGATCATTTAGGAGCATTCACCAGTATCAATCTCTCAGCACACACATACATAGTCAGGTCTATATTAGCGCATGGCTGAGCGGCCAAGCGAACCTTTTATAGTCTCAGCCTTCCAGGACCTTCCTGGTGGTCCAATCAGACCTGCTACAGGACCTGGGCATGTGACCTCCGACCTCCAATGAGAGGTCGTCCCATGGGCATGCTCAGTAGATGAAAAGCAGGACAGTCTCTGGAACGTCTGCTCGCTGCTGATCAATGCTGGTTACAAAGGCTGAACCTGGGACGGCAGCTGTAACCAGACGCACAGTATCAGCTTGAGCCAGACGCTGGGACCGATGTCTGTGCTGAGCAGACTCCACTGTGGCTGGGGAAGAATGGGAGACCACAGAGGACATGGTACGAGATTCCCCCTGTACAGCTGAGGGAACTCAACACCTAACACCTAGTTTGAGTATTGGCTGACTACACTCAACCTTATGCCAGGGTACGCCGTTTGCGATAACCTGGTGGTGGCCCTATGCCGAGCCAACCTAAAGGTACCTTCACACATAACAATATTGTTAACGATATCGTTGCTTTTGTGACGTAGCAACGATATCGTTAATAAAATCGTTATGTGTGACAGCGACGAACGATCAGGCCCCTGCTGGGAGATCGTTGGTCGCTGAAGAAAGTCCAGAACTTTATTTCGTCGCTGGATCTCCCGTGGACATCGCTGGATCGGCGTGTGTGACACCGATCCAGCGATGTCTTCACTGGTAACCAGGGTAAACATCGGGTAACTAAGCGCAGGGCCGCGCTTAGTAACCCGATGTTTACCCTGGTTACCGTCCTAAAAGTAAAAAAAACAAACAGTACATACTTACCTACCGCTGTCTGTCCTCCAGCGCTGTGCTCTGCACTCCTCCTGCTCTGGCTGTGGGCGTCGGTCAGCCGGAAAGCAGAGCGGTGACGCCACCGCTCTGCTTTCCGGCCGCTGTGCTCACAGCCAGTACAGGAGGAGTGCAGAGCACAGCGCCGGGGACTGACAGCGTTAGGTAAGTATGTAGTGTTTGTTTTTTTTACTTTTAGGATGGTAACCAGGGTAAACATCGGGTTACTAAGCGCGGCCCTGCGCTTAGTTACCCGATGTTTACCCTGGTTACCGGCATCGTTGGTCGCTGGAGAGCGGTCTGTGTGACAGCTCTCCAGCGACCAAACAGCGACGCTGCAGCGATCCGGATCGTTGTCGGTATCGCTGCAGTGTCGCTTAATGTGAAGGGGCCTTGGTTGATATGTGTTGTGACCACACTGTGGAATTCAACTCTGCACATGTTGCAGCGACTGTGGCGCAGCACCGAGACTTTGTGCAGTATGAAATTCTGCATAGCCTGGGACAACGCAGTACAAACGTGTTGAAATTCACACAGATGAAGGACCTCTGCACCCTTTTACACATTTTCAAGATGGCTACTAAGATGGTTAGTGGTGACGATGCAGTAATCAGCATCACTATTACTGTCATCTACATGCAGGATCACACTTTAAATAGTCTAGGTGAGGAGGTGGTGGTGGTCCCAAAGGAGGATGTCTTTAGGGTTAACAATATCAATAAGTTCAGGTGTGTTTTCTCACATGCAATTGCCATGGAAGAAACAAATGGAGAAGGACCAGGAAAAGGACGAGAAGGAAGAAGTGATGGACACACAACAGTTAGGAGATAAAGACAATAATGATTCCTTCTCTGTTGTCTGTGGTTGTCAGGAGGAGATGGAGGAAGAAAGTTTGAGTGTTATACCACCACCAACATCTTACAGATGTGCCTTTTCTGGGGTGGCTGGGGGCAGATGTTTTTAGCCGGGGGGGGGCAAAAACTTTGGACCCTCTCCAGGCTATTAATATCTGCCCTCAGTCACTGGCTTTACTACTCTGGCGGAGAAAATTGCGCCAATTTTTTCCGCGATTTAACCCTTAAATTTAAGAGAGCGCCGAAATTTTGCATATACACACTACTAACATTAGTAGTGTGGAATATGCAAAAAAAGGGGGATATGACATGGTTTACTGTATGTAAACCATGTCTCATATCATGTCGGGTTTTGGCAGAATAAATGAAAAGCCGGTAATTGAATTACCGGCTTTTCTGCTATATCGCCCTGAAGGAAATGTAAAACAAGAAAAAAAACCATAGACTTACATTGGGTTTCGAGTTTCGTCCAATCCCCGACCCCGACTTTTCAATAGGATCGCCCGATTTCACTCGACCCGGCTTTTGAGAAAGTCGGGTTTCATGAAACCCGACTCGACCCTGAAAAACTAAAAGTCGCTCAACCCTAGTCTCTACAATTCAATACAATGAGCTATAAAAGCGCCAAATGGCACTAAGTTACCACATTTTTCTCCTAAATCTTCAGAGGAAATCTCTATTACAGTATCCAGTGGGTGTTGATGGTTTGTCAGACCCTAGATGATGCAGAGAGGGGAAACCTTGATAAATGTCTACAGTTTTGTTCAATAATATTATAGGCTCAACTGGTGAGGTGGAGTCTCTGAGCTAAAAGTCATAGTTTGCAGCATGGGCCAAAGGCAATGATGCAGTGGAGCTGGACTTGCCACATGGAGGTTGATCAGCAAAGCTGGAAGCACTAAAAGCAGCTGAGCCAGATGTGTGGATACAGGAAAAACAGAGTTGTGCAGGCAACTGGTATCTTGATGCAGGAGTGCAAACTGGTATCATGGTAGGAGAAGTGAGCTAAGAGGTGCGAAACCTGGCACAGACTAGCGCAAAATGAAGCAGCAATAGGAGAATAAGCAAAACCCAGCACTGGAGCTAGGACAGGTGAGTAACAAATAGGCAGTAGCCAAAATACGGCCTCATGTAATGATGTACATCATGATAGAAAAGTCCATTGGCAAATGAACACGAGGTCTACATCTCAAGTTCCTCCTCACAGGAAAGCATTCTCTCATCCCAAATTGTCCTAAGTCGGCTTAGAGTGAGTAGAGTGAGTAGAATGACAGAAGTCTCAGCTTTGAAATAAACAATATTCTACAAAGCCATAATGAGTTGAGCAATACACAGGGGTTAGGATATTCCAGGTGTATTGATTTTTTCTCCAGCTTTTTCCATCCAGCATTGTAAACATCAATCAGAGCGCATGTAATTTTCTCACTCTCTCTGCGATTTTCTCTTTTGTCAACAGCCATTCCTTTATTCATTCTCTTCTGAGAAATGACACAGTGCAATTGCCCCATCGCCCCACAATAGAAGCCGTCCACGATCATCCATGTCCTGCTTATCTAATGGATATGTACTGTGGTCTACCTGGTACCTTTAGCAGACATTGCAAGAGATCGCTTGATGCTTTTTGGGGAAAATGTTGTTGCTTTTCCTTGTGTACTGTTTTAGTATCATCATTAGGATGGGTTCACATATTTTTTGAGTCCATACATTTTTTTTATGTCTGAGCCGTACACAGCTCGTTTCCTATATAATGAGAAAAATGAATGCCACGGTTTATTTCCTGTCTTCTAGACCACCGTGATGGTTTCCAGAAAGAATCCCAAAGAAAATAGTGGGATCTTTTATGGCATCAGTTCCTCACTATTGCTTTTGTACCACACTGGAGGGAAACCACACTTTGCAGAAAATTCTCAATGAGAATTGCTCTCCATGATCATTTCTATGTTTCTGAGTTTCCTTTCATAGTTGATGATTGAGTGCTACCTTCCAGGCAGGATTGGAACAAAACATCCTTTAATTGGGCCAGTAAAAGACAACCTCCTTGAGACCTCAGAAGCTCACTTGTAGCCACTAGTAACTAAGGCCTTTGAGTATAACATACAAAAAAAGTGTTTCTTCCAGTAATGAAAGACAATGGGTCAGATTCATCATAGAAGAGTATTTTCAAGTGACTATCCTTTTTGACGTTTATTATGTAATAAAGGTAAATGGATGCAGTAACACAGAGGTGCAGAGCAAGGGTTAACAGAGGTATGGTTTAATTAACACAGGAAGAATTCTCCTTGCAGGGAGCAAAAGGGGTTAAAACAGATTTTAAGCTAAAGAAACAGAAGAACAGGATAACTTAAGGCAACAGTTTATGCATTTAACTGTTTCAGTTATAGTGAGTCTGATGCTGATCACTTCTCCAAAAATGAAAGTTGAAAGCCGGCTGATGCCGGTATTGAGACCTACAAGCTTCCCCGCCCAAAAAATCTGTGTGAACTCTTCTGGTGGCAATGGGCAGTCACTGGTCTGACCAATTGAACCCCTAGTCCATCACGCTGCTCTGCAGCCAGGAGTCCTTTACCACAATCTTCCGCTCAGGGTGCTCTGCAATCGGAAGTTTTCGCACGACACTCTCCCACTTGGCATTCTCTGTAATCCAGAGTTCTGCACAACACTCTCCTGCTCAGCGTGCTCTGCAATCTGGAGTCCTGCACACCACTCTCCCATTTGGCATTCTCTGTAATCGAGAGTTCTGCACAACACTCTCCCACTTGGCATTCTCTGTAATCGAGAGTTCAGCACAACACTCTCCCACTTGGCATTCTCTGTAATTGAGAGTTCAGCGCAACACTCTCCCACTTGGCATTCTCTGTAATCAAGAGTTCAGCGCAACACTCTCCCACTTGGCATTCTCTGTAATCGAGAGTTCTGCACAACACTCTCCCACTTGGCATTCTCTGTAATTGAGAGTTCAGCACAACACTCTCCCACTTGGCATTCTCTGTAATCGAGAGTTCAGCACAACACTCTCCCACTTGGCATTCTCTGTAATTGAGAGTTCAGCGCAACACTCTCCCACTTGGCATTCTCTGTAATCAAGAGTTCAGCGCAACACTCTCCCACTTGGCATTCTCTGTAATCGAGAGTTCTGCACAACACTCCCACTTGGCATTCTCTGTAATCCAGAGTTCTGCACAACACTCTCCCGCTCGGCGTGCTCTGTAATCGAGAGTTCTGCACAACACTCTCCCGCTTGGCATTCTCTGTAATCGAGAGTTCAGCACAACACTTTCCCACTTGGCATTCTCTGTAATCCAGAGTTCTGCACAACACCCTCCCGCTCGGCGTGCTCTGTAATCGAGAGTTCTGCACAACACTCTCCCACTTGGCATTCTCTGTAATCCAGAGTTCTGCACAACACTCTCCCGCTGGGCGTGCTCTGCAATCAGGAGTCCTGCACACCACTCTCCCATTTGTTGTGCTCTGCCCTTGTTCCTTCTCACTAGAGCGCGGACTAACTCTACCCACGGTGCCCAGCAGGTCCCTCTTCTCTCCCCTCTCTGGCGGGGGCTCTGTCTCTCTTCCCGCGCAAACCCCATTGTCTTCCTCTCGCTTACCACGCCCCTCCCAGCAGGTCATCGGTCCTTTCCATCTCTAATTTTCTTCCCCTCTGCAACAAGAGGCAGGGCCCCAGCAGTTCCAGATCCGAGGCTCTGCCAGCACCCACATCCCAGTCTTCCTCCTTACAATTACACCATGCTCTTCAAAATGAAACTCTCGGTTCATTAATTTTGTTCAGAATCAAAAATACTGTTTATGTCTTTCGTTTTGTCTTTAGTTTTGCAAAATATACAAAACTTGGGGCAAAAAATTAATCAAATGTTTGCACAAAACTTTTGAGACTTTATAAAAATTCACAATTGATGAATAAGCTGCAAATATCTGGAAAATAAAAGTCATGTATAAACATACTGATCAACGATCGCGTTATTAAACTGCGTTGAATCAAGAAGTGTTTTTAATTTTTTTTTAAAAAGTTACAACTTTATTAACATATATATCGACAAAACAATACATAAATCCAGGGAAAAATTTCAATTGTAACAATTTCCAAATAACATTACGGTTATATTAATTTAGGACATAAAAAATATCCCAGATGAAAAACAATAATGTGTCACAAGACAAATAGCATGCTGAGAAAACATCTCAAGGTATATAGGTGCTTACGTGTATACAAGTGCCCCCCAATATCCGAGGCAAATTGACCTAATGTCAATATTTATTGTATTAACAATTGAAAGTTATGATATAGTAATTATTAAAGTGCTAGTGCCTATAAATAATACGCAGGGCATAAAAATAGCAGCAAAACATATACAGGTTACCAGTACTAATACCTTAATCTTAGCGATCCTATGAGCCTGTCTCAAAAGGGAAAACTCTCACTGATCGTTGGTGCTCAATATATTGCCCCTATGGTAATTATGAATATACGTACAAGCATAGACCAGCATCAAAATATGCAGATTTAATAGCTGAAATGCATCAACCCATATGACCTTGGCTTGTCTCACGTCTCTTTCATTACCTGTGACACCTGTGTCCCCTGGTGGAGGTTGCTCTATACTGCACTGCAGCACTGCAGCAGCACATTACAGTCCCAAGCCAGCAGCCTCAGATCTTGTCGGACAACATCCTCTGGGTCCCCTTGATCCTCTGGCTGGCTAGCTGAGCCTTGTAGCTCTCCACTAGTCTGGGGGCCGGTTCCCCCACTGCGACCTGGTCCCTCAACCCAACTACAGTCGGCATGGATACGGGCCCCACGGGTTGATTTCTCACTACCCATGCCCCTAGGACCCCTTTTTTATCTCTCACTCTCTGGAACTTCTCTATGTTCTTTCTCTCTGTTCTCTGATACTGGGACGAGCTCCTCACTGCTCAAGTCCCCAGCTCCAACTCTCTCTCACGTCTGCTCTGCTCTCCTCCTCCCTACCGACTCACTAACTTTCTAGACTTTTCCTGACTCCTCTTACTGTTTCCATGACAACTCAACTCTCTCCACCCACACCCTGTACCTATTTCCTCCCTGGCCTTGAGAGGTCTCGTATTGGATGTAAGTGTGTGGGTTCAGGGTAGTGCCCCCCTCTTTACCAAAGAGCAGAGCACCACACCTTGTCTGAGATGCAGTACCTCTGTGGCGACTGGACACCAGGGGCGCCACAGGTGCACTGGCACAGGTGGAAGAAAGCTATCAGTTTTTGAAACGCGTCTGGTTGGAATTTGGCTTTAACTATTACCACAGTAAAGTCACAAAGGAACACCTCAAAATAGTCTGCAAATCACTCACCGTTGAGTTCAACTGGCAGTGATTGTCTCCAACGTGTGCTACCGGCTGGGACAGTGTTCTGGACCACTAGCAGTCTGCACACTCTTGGCAGCAGGTACTCCAGCACCTGCCACTTACTCTGCACTTGAAGAATCAGAAGATACCTTAAGACTCCACTAGACCATCACAGTATTTTCTCATCAGGTCAGAGGAATTCACAAAGATTCTTGCATGTGTATTAACTTCTAAGAACAGCTCTGGCTTCAGACTTTTACAACGAGCTGTTGTGATCCCGACATCTAGACAAACTATCTGGTGGGTCTGCTGCATTGTCTACTATCATTGACAGTAGGGTTGAGCGAAACGGGTCGGCCACTTTCAAAAGTCGCCGACTTTTGGCAAAGTCGAGTTTCATGAAACCCAACCCGACCCCTGTGTGGGGTCGGCCATGAAGTCGGCGATCTTCTGAATGTGGTATCGGAATTCCGATCCCGATTTCCGATATGTTTGCAATATCGGAAATCGGTATCGGAATCCATATTTAATGTAAAATAAAGAATTAAAATAAAAAATATCGCTATACTTACCCTCTGACGCGCCCTGGTACTAACCGGGAACCTTCCTTCCTTCGAATCAGCGCTTCCATGACCTTGCGGTGCTGTCGCGGTGACGTCGCGGCTTGTGATTGGTCACGCGGCCGCCCATGTGACCGCTCGCGCGACCAATCACAAACCGCGACGTCACCGCGACGTCACGCAAGGTCCTGCAAGCGCTGATTCGAAGGAAGGAAGGCTGCCGGAAAGAAGCAGGGCACGTCCGAGGGTGAGTATATACCTAATAGGAATATACTCACCCTCGGACGCACCCTGCTTCTTTCTGGCAGCCTTCCTTCCTAAGAATCAGCGCTTGCAGGACCTTGCGTGACGTCGCGGCTTGTGATTGGTTGCGCGGCCGCCCATGTGACCACTCGCGCGACCAATCACAAGCCGCGACGTCACCGCGAAGTCACGCAAGGTCCTGCAAGCGCTGATTCGAAGGAAGGAAGGTTCCCGGTTACAGGGCACGTCAGAGGGTAAGTATAGCGATATTTTTTATTTTAATTCTTTAATTTACACTTAAATATGGATCCCAGGGCCTGAAGGAGAGTTTCCGCTCCTTCAGACCCTGGGAACCATTGGAAACCCAATGCACTGCATTGGGTTTCGAGTTTCGGCCGACCCCGACCCCGACATTTTTATAGGATCGGCCGATTTCACTCGACCCGACTTTTGAAAAAGTCGGGTTTCGTGAAACCCGACCCGATCCTATAAAAGTAAATGTCGCTCAACCCTAATTGACAGTATTCACAAATTTGTTATATATTTGGGCCAGTCTATTCTATCTGCAGTTGCAGTGTAAAACTTGACACATGGCGCAATATAGATCACACCATATGTAATTGACTTCTAGCTGCAGCGGTATTTACGATTGTCCATAGTAGACACCTGCTGTACATCAGTGCATTCTGTAAGGCATACAATATATACATTGTACCTACTTATAATATCTACATATACTATTATTATATATATTATTGTGGGACAGTCCCTTTATAATAGTTGAATTTAATCAACTAGTATTCCAACATGGGCATTCCTTAGAATGTTTTCCAGGGCTTCCTGTAAGAATCGCTTACAATTGCCAAGTGAAAATTCTGTTGAGTGTAACTTAAAAAAAACTCAGAAGGATTGCAATTTTTACTGTTCCCTAGGTTTGCCAAAATAAGAGCTACACAAAACAACATGCATCTACACCATTTCTGTCAGACATAGCATATGTATGCCAAATTTGTAACCTATGGTGCAATCTCAAAAGATGTGTAATCCTCAGGTTATAGTCTTACAGATTTGGAGGATATCTACATCTGAGGATGACTTCATTTCTAGGGAGATGTGAATTATAACATAATCAGTCACGTCACCCTTGGCAACCCTCGTTTGTCATAATTTTTAGACTTGCCAAAAAATAAGTTACCACATGCCAGATGCCCAATAGTTACTTCATTAGTAGTGTTGAGCGATACCTTCCGATATCGGAAAGTATCGGTATCGGTTGGGATCGGCCGATATTCAAAAAATATCGGATATCGCCGATCCCGATACCCGATCCCAATGCAAGTCAATGGGACCAAAATATTGGAATTAAAATAAACCCTTTCTTTCCTTGTAGGTTCATTCTACATCAAGGAAAACAACTAAGAATAATGTAGGATGTATTGTGGGAGGTGGCGGAGACATTAAAGGCAATGAGGTTTAGCCCAATCAAATAGAATAGCATGTTTTTTTTTTTTTTTAAGACGTTCGGAGTGAAAAAGATATTGAGTATGTAAATTTTTTTTTATTTTGTCAGATATTGATGTTTCACTATTCCACGCCCTTCCCCTTCTTTTTTTTCTTTTTTTTTTTTACTTTTCCCACACTTTCATCTTCATCATCATCAACATCTTTGACATCAACTTCTTCTTCACCTTATTCATCTTCTTCTTCATCTTCTACCTATTTTTTTTTTTTATTACATTCTTCATATTCATTTTATTCAACTATTATTATTCTTCCTATTCTACATATTCTTTTTATTCCACTGTTATTATTCTTCCTATTCTACTTCTTCATCATATTCTCATTTGTGACAGGCATTCCCGTAGTTGTTATCTATAAAAGTTGGAAGATTACACCTTCCGTTCTGCCAGTCACAAAAGTTACATTTGTCCGCGTTCAGTTTGGCCTGCAGCATCAGGCTTTATCCAGGGGCACCACGAGGAGGAACGGACTCACCCCCATACACTGCTTAGTCTTCTTCTGCATATAATTTAGATAATATCGTTTGCTCTGATATTAAGTCTTATGCTTAATGTTCTTCTGCTCTTTGTTCTGCAGCCTCTTGTTCTTCTGCTTCTCGGTCTTCCATGTCGTCGTCTCCAGGGTCGTCGTCTCCAGTGTCGTCATCTCCGCCGTCGTCGTCTCAGCCGTCGTCGTCTCCGCCGTCGTCGTCTCCGCCGTCGTCATCGGGGTGGTCTTCCGGGTCGTCGTCGTCGTCATCGGGGTGGTCTTCCGGGTCGTCGTCATCGGGGTGGTCTTCCGGGTCGTCGACTTTAGGGTCTTAAACTTGGAAATGTAGCAGAAGGTACAAGAAGGCTGAGAAAATGCCAAGAACCAGCTGATGGAACTGGAACTCGGATGGCTACCCGAAGGTTCAAGAGCCTATGGAACTACCGAGGACCAGCTGACATTACTGGAACCCGGTTACTAAGCAGGAGGTACCCGTGCTAAAAAGCACTACCAAGGACCGCCTGGCGTTGGCGGAACTCGGATACCCAGAAGGAGGCACCTAAGCCAAAGGCTCTGCCCGGAACCAGCTGACGTTACTGGAACCAGGATGGGGAGCAGAAGGTACAAGAGCAAAAGACACTGCCGAGAACCAGCTGACGGTACTGGAACCCGGATGGGTAGCCGAAGGTCCAAGAGCCAATGGAACTACCGAGGACCAGCTGACGTTACTGGAACCCGGTTACTAAGCAGGAGGTACCCGTGCCTGAAAGCACTACCAAGGACCACCTGACGTTGGTGGAACTTGGATACCCAGAAGGAGGCACCTAAGCCAAAGGCTCTGCCCGGAACCAGCTGACGGTACTGGAACCAGGATGGGGAGCAGAAGGTACAAGAGCAAAAGACACTGCCGAGAACCAGCTGACGGTGCTGGAACCAGGTGGTGGACCCCAAGGCCCACAGGAGAGGAGAGAACAGCTAGGCCGCGAGGCAGCCGCAGTTACCGAACCCCAACAGTCCTACAGGGGGAGCTGGGCCTACTGGCACTACAGAACCAGCCTTGACTACCAGTTCACGCAGCCCACATAGGAAGCTCCTAAACTGGAGGCACCCTGGAGTTGGCTAACCCGACTGCAACACGACGGGGCAAACATAGGCGTCTCAGCGAGTTTGACACACCCCGGAAACAGCTGACGGTGCTGAAACCAGGTTTGGCACGAGGGAGTACCTGTGACAAAAACACTGCCGAGAACCAGCTGGCGGTGCTGGAACCCAGATGCGTTGCCCCAGTGTGCAAGAGCCAATGGCACGACCGAGGACCAGCTGACGGTGCTGGAACACGGTTACTAAGCTGTAGGTGCCCGCGCTTAAAAGCACTACCAAGGACCGCCTGACGTTGGCGGAACTCGGATACCCAGGAGGAGGCACCTAAGCCAAAGGCTCGGCCCGGAACCAGCTGACGGTGCTGGAACCAGGTGGTGGACCCCAAGGCCCACAGGAGAGGAGAGAACAGCTAGGCCGCGAGGCAGCCGCAGTTACCGAACCCCAACAGTCCTACAGGGGGAGCTGGGCCTACTGGCACTACAGAACCAGCCTTGACTACCAGTTCACGCAGCCCACATAGGAAGCTCCTAAACTGGAGGCACCCTGGAGTTGGCTAACCCGACCGCACCACGACGGGGCAAGCATAGGCGTCTCAGTGAGCTTGACACAACCCGGAAACAGCTGACGGTGCTGAAACCAGGCTTGGCACGAGGGAGTACCTGTGACAAGAACACTGCCGAGAACCAGCTGGCGGTGCTGGAACCCAGATGCGTTGCCCCAGTGTGCAAGAGCCAATGGCACGACCGAGGACCAGCTGGCGGTGCTGGAACCCGGTTACTAAGCTGTAGGTGCCCGCGCTTAAAAGCACTACCAAGGACCGCCTGACGTTGGCGGAACTCGGATACCCAGGAGGAGGCACCTAAGCCAAAGGCTCGGCCTGGAACCAGCTGACGGTGCTGGAACCAGGTGGTGGACCCCAAGGCCCACAGGAGAGGAGAGAACAGCTAGGCCGCGAGGCAGCCGCAGTTACCGAACCCCAACAGTCCTACAGGGGGAGCTGGGCCTACTGGCACTACAGAACCAGCCTTGACTACCAGTTCACGCAGCCCACATAGGAAGCTCCTAAACTGGAGGCACCCTGGAGTTGGCTAACCCGACCGCACCACGACGGGGCAAGCATAGGCGTCTCAGTGAGCTTGACACAACCCGGAAACAGCTGACGGTGCTGAAACCAGGCTTGGCACGAGGGAGTACCTGTGACAAGAACACTGCCGAGAACCAGCTGGCGGTGCTGGAACCCAGATGCGTTGCCCCAGTGTGCAAGAGCCAATGGCACGACCGAGGACCAGCTGGCGGTGCTGGAACCCGGTTACTAAGCTGTAGGTGCCCGCGCTTAAAAGCACTACCAAGGACCGCCTGACGTTGGCGGAACTCGGATACCCAGGAGGAGGCACCTAAGCCAAAGGCTCGGCCTGGAACCAGCTGACGGTGCTGGAACCAGGTGGTGGACCCCAAGGCCCACAGGAGAGGAGAGAACAGCTAGGCCGCGAGGCAGCCGCAGTTACTGAACCCCAACAGTCCTACAGGGGGAGCTGGGCCTACTGGCACTACAGAACCAGCCTTGACTACCAGTTCACGCAGCCCACATAGGAAGCTCCTAAACTGGAGGCACCCTGGAGTTGGCTAACCCGACCGCACCACGACGGGGCAAGCATAGGCGTCTCAGTGAGCTTGACACAACCCGGAAACAGCTGACGGTGCTGAAACCAGGCTTGGCACGAGGGAGTACCTGTGACAAGAACACTGCCGAGAACCAGCTGGCGGTGCTGGAACCCAGATGCGTTGCCCCAGTGTGCAAGAGCCAATGGCACGACCGAGGACCAGCTGGCGGTGCTGGAACCCGGTTACTAAGCTGTAGGTGCCCGCGCTTAAAAGCACTACCAAGGACCGCCTGACGTTGGCGGAACTCGGATACCCAGGAGGAGGCACCTAAGCCAAAGGCTCGGCCTGGAACCAGCTGACGGTGCTGGAACCAGGTGGTGGACCCCAAGGCCCACAGGAGAGGAGAGAACAGCTAGGCCGCGAGGCAGCCGCAGTTACCGAACCCCAACAGTCCTACAGGGGGAGCTGGGCCTACTGGCACTACAGAACCAGCCTTGACTACCAGTTCACGCAGCCCACATAGGAAGCTCCTAAACTGGAGGCACCCTGGAGTTGGCTAACCCGACCGCACCACGACGGGGCAAGCATAGGCGTCTCAGTGAGCTTGACACAACCCGGAAACAGCTGACGGTGCTGAAACCAGGCTTGGCACGAGGGAGTACCTGTGACAAGAACACTGCCGAGAACCAGCTGGCGGTGCTGGAACCCAGATGCGTTGCCCCAGTGTGCAAGAGCCAATGGCACGACCGAGGACCAGCTGGCGGTGCTGGAACCCGGTTACTAAGCTGTAGGTGCCCGCGCTTAAAAGCACTACCAAGGACCGCCTGACGTTGGCGGAACTCGGATACCCAGGAGGAGGCACCTAAGCCAAAGGCTCGGCCTGGAACCAGCTGACGGTGCTGGAACCAGGTGGTGGACCCCAAGGCCCACAGGAGAGGAGAGAACAGCTAGGCCGCGAGGCAGCCGCAGTTACCAAACCCCAACAGTCCTACAGGGGGAGCTGGGCCTACTGGCACTACAGAACCAGCCTTGACTACCAGTTCACGCAGCCCACATAGGAAGCTCCTAAACTGGAGGCACCCTGGAGTTGGCTAACCCGACCGCACCACGACGGGGCAAGCATAGGCGTCTCAGTGAGATTGACACAACCCGGAAACAGCTGACGGTGCTGAAACCAGGCTTGGCACGAGGGAGTACCTGTGACAAGAACACTGCCGAGAACCAGCTGGCGGTGCTGGAACCCAGATGCGTTGCCTATTAAAGATTGTCTTCCTAGAGCCCCAACTAGCGGTGTTGGAGCTAAGGGTAAGCAGGGGGAGCAGAGTGTAGGCCGAAGCCTGCACTGGAGGCAGCTTTGTGTCTGCGTTGCGTTTGCAGGACACTTTGCCGGCTACACAGTGGGGGAACAGCTGGCGTTGCTGAACCCCACTAACACAATGGCGTGTGTTTTTTTCTGTGCAGCTAGCACTTGCGGTCAAAAACTAGCGATGTTAGAGCCCGTGTTGAAGCAGGAGGAGGAGGAGAGGAGCAGAGTGTAGGCCGAAGCCTATTTGAACCAATTTCAAAGGAAACCTTTAACCCCCCCTCAGGTGTTACAAAGTACAAGAGACACACCTTGTGCAGTATTAATGCTGCACAAGTGAAAGGTTGCTCTATTAATTTGTCTACTTGCACACGCTGAATGAAAGACGTACACAATTTAGCCCATTCTACAGTCAAACTGTAGTGGATGCGTGACTTGTCTTTTTAAGGAGACGCAGCACAGGTGTCCCAAATAACGCCTTGGTGCTTGGCGCAGCTTCCTGAGCGTTGTTATTTACTGTACAGGAGTCTGCGCTCTTGTGTTATCCCTTGGCAATGCCCTGTTAGAGCTGCCCGTCTTATGACCTCATTTCATGTTGGCCGGTGCGGTTAACGATGGCCATAAATCCCAGACCCACAGTGCCTTTTCATAAAGTCACACTGCGGTGCTGTGATTCGTGGCCTTGAGCAGTAAATATTTTGGCCGCTCACACACGTCCTTACACCTGCTTCAGACTGGGCGGCCTCTGCTGATCCCTTCTCGCATGCCGCGGCCATGAGGCTGCACAGTCTGAAGAAGGCGGAAGGAGATGAGTTAAGACAGGTGAAGATATGCACTGCTCGTGCCCATCAATCACACCCTCGCAGTCAAAATAAGACAACGAGGAGCATTGTTTCAGGCAGGGCGGACGCACAGGCGCAACAAGCCAACCAATGATGTCAGAAGACGGGAAGCGCTACCAAGGGGGGTGCTGCGTATCATTAGAAAGGAAAGTCACACCTCAGGGACAGTGGAATGGTCTCAATGAGACACATTTTGTACGTTTTGAGTTCCACGTGGGCAAGGACAAAAAGTCAGCCACCTTGTACAAATGCAGCAGTACTGCTGTACAAGGTGGCTGTTATACATAGAAACACCTGGGGGGGTGGGGGGCAGGCTCCCTTCAATTTCAGTTCATGTGCCTGCGTGGCGTTTGCAGGACACGTTGCCAGCTACACAGCAGGAGAACAGCTGGCGGTGCTGAACCCCACTAACACATTGGCTGGTGTTTTTCTCTGTGCAGCTAGCATGTCCGGGCAGAAACTGGCGTTGTTTGAGCCCAGGGTCAGCAGGAGGAGGAGAGGAGCAAAGTGTAGGCCGAAGCCTGCACTGGTGGCAGCTTTTGGTCAGTTGTGCCAGCGTGGCTTGTGCTGGACACGATGCCGACTACACAGCAGGGGAACAGCTGGCGGTGCTGAACCCCACTAACACATTGGGGAAAGAAGCAGGGCACGTCCGAGGGTGAGTATATACCTAATAGGAATATACTCACCCTCGGACGCACCCTGCTTCTTTCTGGCAGCCTTCCTTCCTAAGAATCAGCGCTTGCAGGACCTTGCGTGACGTCGCGGCTTGTGATTGGTCGCGCGGCCGCCCATGTGACCACTCGCGCGACCAATCACAAGCCGCGACGTCACCGCGAAGTCACGCAAGGTCCTGCAAGCGCTGATTCGAAGGAAGGAAGGTTCCCGGTTACAGGGCACGTCAGAGGGTAAGTATAGCGATATTTTTTATTTTAATTCTTTAATTTACACTTAAATATGGATCCCAGGGCCTGAAGGAGAGTTTCCGCTCCTTCAGACCCTGGGAACCATTGGAAACCCAATGCACTGCATTGGGTTTCGAGTTTCGGCCGACCCCGACCCCGACATTTTTATAGGATCGGCCGATTTCACTCGACCCGACTTTTGAAAAAGTCGGGTTTCGTGAAACCCGACCCGATCCTATAAAAGTAAATGTCGCTCAACCCTAATTGACAGTATTCACAAATTTGTTATATATTTGGGCCAGTCTATTCTATCTGCAGTTGCAGTGTAAAACTTGACACATGGCGCAATATAGATCACACCATATGTAATTGACTTCTAGCTGCAGCGGTATTTACGATTGTCCATAGTAGACACCTGCTGTACATCAGTGCATTCTGTAAGGCATACAATATATACATTGTACCTACTTATAATATCTACATATACTATTATTATATATATTATTGTGGGACAGTCCCTTTATAATAGTTGAATTTAATCAACTAGTATTCCAACATGGGCATTCCTTAGAATGTTTTCCAGGGCTTCCTGTAAGAATCGCTTACAATTGCCAAGTGAAAATTCTGTTGAGTGTAACTTAAAAAAAACTCAGAAGGATTGCAATTTTTACTGTTCCCTAGGTTTGCCAAAATAAGAGCTACACAAAACAACATGCATCTACACCATTTCTGTCAGACATAGCATATGTATGCCAAATTTGTAACCTATGGTGCAATCTCAAAAGATGTGTAATCCTCAGGTTATAGTCTTACAGATTTGGAGGATATCTACATCTGAGGATGACTTCATTTCTAGGGAGATGTGAATTATAACATAATCAGTCACGTCACCCTTGGCAACCCTCGTTTGTCATAATTTTTAGACTTGCCAAAAAATAAGTTACCACATGCCAGATGCCCAATAGTTACTTCATTAGTAGTGTTGAGCGATACCTTCCGATATCGGAAAGTATCGGTATCGGTTGGGATCGGCCGATATTCAAAAAATATCGGATATCGCCGATCCCGATACCCGATCCCAATGCAAGTCAATGGGACCAAAATATTGGAATTAAAATAAACCCTTTCTTTCCTTGTAGGTTCATTCTACATCAAGGAAAACAACTAAGAATAATGTAGGATGTATTGTGGGAGGTGGCGGAGACATTAAAGGCAATGAGGTTTAGCCCAATCAAATAGAATAGCATGTTTTTTTTTTTTTTTAAGACGTTCGGAGTGAAAAAGATATTGAGTATGTAAATTTTTTTTTATTTTGTCAGATATTGATGTTTCACTATTCCACGCCCTTCCCCTTCTTTTTTTTCTTTTTTTTTTTTACTTTTCCCACACTTTCATCTTCATCATCATCAACATCTTTGACATCAACTTCTTCTTCACCTTATTCATCTTCTTCTTCATCTTCTACCTATTTTTTTTTTTTATTACATTCTTCATATTCATTTTATTCAACTATTATTATTCTTCCTATTCTACATATTCTTTTTATTCCACTGTTATTATTCTTCCTATTCTACTTCTTCATCATATTCTCATTTGTGACAGGCATTCCCGTAGTTGTTATCTATAAAAGTTGGAAGATTACACCTTCCGTTCTGCCAGTCACAAAAGTTACATTTGTCCGCGTTCAGTTTGGCCTGCAGCATCAGGCTTTATCCAGGGGCACCACGAGGAGGAACGGACTCACCCCCATACACTGCTTAGTCTTCTTCTGCATATAATTTAGATAATATCGTTTGCTCTGATATTAAGTCTTATGCTTAATGTTCTTCTGCTCTTTGTTCTGCAGCCTCTTGTTCTTCTGCTTCTCGGTCTTCCATGTCGTCGTCTCCAGGGTCGTCGTCTCCAGTGTCGTCATCTCCGCCGTCGTCGTCTCAGCCGTCGTCGTCTCCGCCGTCGTCGTCTCCGCCGTCGTCATCGGGGTGGTCTTCCGGGTCGTCGTCGTCGTCATCGGGGTGGTCTTCCGGGTCGTCGTCATCGGGGTGGTCTTCCGGGTCGTCGACTTTAGGGTCTTAAACTTGGAAATGTAGCAGAAGGTACAAGAAGGCTGAGAAAATGCCAAGAACCAGCTGATGGAACTGGAACTCGGATGGCTACCCGAAGGTTCAAGAGCCTATGGAACTACCGAGGACCAGCTGACATTACTGGAACCCGGTTACTAAGCAGGAGGTACCCGTGCTAAAAAGCACTACCAAGGACCGCCTGGCGTTGGCGGAACTCGGATACCCAGAAGGAGGCACCTAAGCCAAAGGCTCTGCCCGGAACCAGCTGACGTTACTGGAACCAGGATGGGGAGCAGAAGGTACAAGAGCAAAAGACACTGCCGAGAACCAGCTGACGGTACTGGAACCCGGATGGGTAGCCGAAGGTCCAAGAGCCAATGGAACTACCGAGGACCAGCTGACGTTACTGGAACCCGGTTACTAAGCAGGAGGTACCCGTGCCTGAAAGCACTACCAAGGACCACCTGACGTTGGTGGAACTTGGATACCCAGAAGGAGGCACCTAAGCCAAAGGCTCTGCCCGGAACCAGCTGACGGTACTGGAACCAGGATGGGGAGCAGAAGGTACAAGAGCAAAAGACACTGCCGAGAACCAGCTGACGGTGCTGGAACCAGGTGGTGGACCCCAAGGCCCACAGGAGAGGAGAGAACAGCTAGGCCGCGAGGCAGCCGCAGTTACCGAACCCCAACAGTCCTACAGGGGGAGCTGGGCCTACTGGCACTACAGAACCAGCCTTGACTACCAGTTCACGCAGCCCACATAGGAAGCTCCTAAACTGGAGGCACCCTGGAGTTGGCTAACCCGACTGCAACACGACGGGGCAAACATAGGCGTCTCAGCGAGTTTGACACACCCCGGAAACAGCTGACGGTGCTGAAACCAGGTTTGGCACGAGGGAGTACCTGTGACAAAAACACTGCCGAGAACCAGCTGGCGGTGCTGGAACCCAGATGCGTTGCCCCAGTGTGCAAGAGCCAATGGCACGACCGAGGACCAGCTGACGGTGCTGGAACACGGTTACTAAGCTGTAGGTGCCCGCGCTTAAAAGCACTACCAAGGACCGCCTGACGTTGGCGGAACTCGGATACCCAGGAGGAGGCACCTAAGCCAAAGGCTCGGCCCGGAACCAGCTGACGGTGCTGGAACCAGGTGGTGGACCCCAAGGCCCACAGGAGAGGAGAGAACAGCTAGGCCGCGAGGCAGCCGCAGTTACCGAACCCCAACAGTCCTACAGGGGGAGCTGGGCCTACTGGCACTACAGAACCAGCCTTGACTACCAGTTCACGCAGCCCACATAGGAAGCTCCTAAACTGGAGGCACCCTGGAGTTGGCTAACCCGACCGCACCACGACGGGGCAAGCATAGGCGTCTCAGTGAGCTTGACACAACCCGGAAACAGCTGACGGTGCTGAAACCAGGCTTGGCACGAGGGAGTACCTGTGACAAGAACACTGCCGAGAACCAGCTGGCGGTGCTGGAACCCAGATGCGTTGCCCCAGTGTGCAAGAGCCAATGGCACGACCGAGGACCAGCTGGCGGTGCTGGAACCCGGTTACTAAGCTGTAGGTGCCCGCGCTTAAAAGCACTACCAAGGACCGCCTGACGTTGGCGGAACTCGGATACCCAGGAGGAGGCACCTAAGCCAAAGGCTCGGCCTGGAACCAGCTGACGGTGCTGGAACCAGGTGGTGGACCCCAAGGCCCACAGGAGAGGAGAGAACAGCTAGGCCGCGAGGCAGCCGCAGTTACCGAACCCCAACAGTCCTACAGGGGGAGCTGGGCCTACTGGCACTACAGAACCAGCCTTGACTACCAGTTCACGCAGCCCACATAGGAAGCTCCTAAACTGGAGGCACCCTGGAGTTGGCTAACCCGACCGCACCACGACGGGGCAAGCATAGGCGTCTCAGTGAGCTTGACACAACCCGGAAACAGCTGACGGTGCTGAAACCAGGCTTGGCACGAGGGAGTACCTGTGACAAGAACACTGCCGAGAACCAGCTGGCGGTGCTGGAACCCAGATGCGTTGCCCCAGTGTGCAAGAGCCAATGGCACGACCGAGGACCAGCTGGCGGTGCTGGAACCCGGTTACTAAGCTGTAGGTGCCCGCGCTTAAAAGCACTACCAAGGACCGCCTGACGTTGGCGGAACTCGGATACCCAGGAGGAGGCACCTAAGCCAAAGGCTCAGCCTGGAACCAGCTGACGGTGCTGGAACCAGGTGGTGGACCCCAAGGCCCACAGGAGAGGAGAGAACAGCTAGGCCGCGAGGCAGCCGCAGTTACCGAACCCCAACAGTCCTACAGGGGGAGCTGGGCCTACTGGCACTACAGAACCAGCCTTGACTACCAGTTCACGCAGCCCACATAGGAAGCTCCTAAACTGGAGGCACCCTGGAGTTGGCTAACCCGACCGCACCACGACGGGGCAAGCATAGGCGTCTCAGTGAGCTTGACACAACCCGGAAACAGCTGACGGTGCTGAAACCAGGCTTGGCACGAGGGAGTACCTGTGACAAGAACACTGCCGAGAACCAGCTGGCGGTGCTGGAACCCAGATGCGTTGCCCCAGTGTGCAAGAGCCAATGGCACGACCGAGGACCAGCTGGCGGTGCTGGAACCCGGTTACTAAGCTGTAGGTGCCCGCGCTTAAAAGCACTACCAAGGACCGCCTGACGTTGGCGGAACTCGGATACCCAGGAGGAGGCACCTAAGCCAAAGGCTCGGCCTGGAACCAGCTGACGGTGCTGGAACCAGGTGGTGGACCCCAAGGCCCACAGGAGAGGAGAGAACAGCTAGGCCGCGAGGCAGCCGCAGTTACCGAACCCCAACAGTCCTACAGGGGGAGCTGGGCCTACTGGCACTACAGAACCAGCCTTGACTACCAGTTCACGCAGCCCACATAGGAAGCTCCTAAACTGGAGGCACCCTGGAGTTGGCTAACCCGACCGCACCACGACGGGGCAAGCATAGGCGTCTCAGTGAGCTTGACACAACCCGGAAACAGCTGACGGTGCTGAAACCAGGCTTGGCACGAGGGAGTACCTGTGACAAGAACACTGCCGAGAACCAGCTGGCGGTGCTGGAACCCAGATGCGTTGCCCCAGTGTGCAAGAGCCAATGGCACGACCGAGGACCAGCTGGCGGTGCTGGAACCCGGTTACTAAGCTGTAGGTGCCCGCGCTTAAAAGCACTACCAAGGACCGCCTGACGTTGGCGGAACTCGGATACCCAGGAGGAGGCACCTAAGCCAAAGGCTCGGCCTGGAACCAGCTGACGGTGCTGGAACCAGGTGGTGGACCCCAAGGCCCACAGGAGAGGAGAGAACAGCTAGGCCGCGAGGCAGCCGCAGTTACCAAACCCCAACAGTCCTACAGGGGGAGCTGGGCCTACTGGCACTACAGAACCAGCCTTGACTACCAGTTCACGCAGCCCACATAGGAAGCTCCTAAACTGGAGGCACCCTGGAGTTGGCTAACCCGACCGCACCACGACGGGGCAAGCATAGGCGTCTCAGTGAGATTGACACAACCCGGAAACAGCTGACGGTGCTGAAACCAGGCTTGGCACGAGGGAGTACCTGTGACAAGAACACTGCCGAGAACCAGCTGGCGGTGCTGGAACCCAGATGCGTTGCCTATTAAAGATTGTCTTCCTAGAGCCCCAACTAGCGGTGTTGGAGCTAAGGGTAAGCAGGGGGAGCAGAGTGTAGGCCGAAGCCTGCACTGGAGGCAGCTTTGTGTCTGCGTTGCGTTTGCAGGACACTTTGCCGGCTACACAGTGGGGGAACAGCTGGCGTTGCTGAACCCCACTAACACAATGGCGTGTGTTTTTTTCTGTGCAGCTAGCACTTGCGGTCAAAAACTAGCGATGTTAGAGCCCGTGTTGAAGCAGGAGGAGGAGGAGAGGAGCAGAGTGTAGGCCGAAGCCTATTTGAACCAATTTCAAAGGAAACCTTTAACCCCCCCTCAGGTGTTACAAAGTACAAGAGACACACCTTGTGCAGTATTAATGCTGCACAAGTGAAAGGTTGCTCTATTAATTTGTCTACTTGCACACGCTGAATGAAAGACGTACACAATTTAGCCCATTCTACAGTCAAACTGTAGTGGATGCGTGACTTGTCTTTTTAAGGAGACGCAGCACAGGTGTCCCAAATAACGCCTTGGTGCTTGGCGCAGCTTCCTGAGCGTTGTTATTTACTGTACAGGAGTCTGCGCTCTTGTGTTATCCCTTGGCAATGCCCTGTTAGAGCTGCCCGTCTTATGACCTCATTTCATGTTGGCCGGTGCGGTTAACGATGGCCATAAATCCCAGACCCACAGTGCCTTTTCATAAAGTCACACTGCGGTGCTGTGATTCGTGGCCTTGAGCAGTAAATATTTTGGCCGCTCACACACGTCCTTACACCTGCTTCAGACTGGGCGGCCTCTGCTGATCCCTTCTCGCATGCCGCGGCCATGAGGCTGCACAGTCTGAAGAAGGCGGAAGGAGATGAGTTAAGACAGGTGAAGATATGGACTGCTCGTGCCCATCAATCACACCCTCGCAGTCAAAATAAGACAACGAGGAGCATTGTTTCAGGCAGGGCGGACGCACAGGCGCAACAAGCCAACCAATGATGTCAGAAGACGGGAAGCGCTACCAAGGGGGGTGCTGCGTATCATTAGAAAGGAAAGTCACACCTCAGGGACAGTGGAATGGTCTCAATGAGACACATTTTGTACGTTTTGAGTTCCACGTGGGCAAGGACAAAAAGTCAGCCACCTTGTACAAATGCAGCAGTACTGCTGTACAAGGTGGCTGTTATACATAGAAACACCTGGGGGGGTGGGGGGCAGGCTCCCTTCAATTTCAGTTCATGTGCCTGCGTGGCGTTTGCAGGACACGTTGCCAGCTACACAGCAGGAGAACAGCTGGCGGTGCTGAACCCCACTAACACATTGGCTGGTGTTTTTCTCTGTGCAGCTAGCATGTCCGGGCAGAAACTGGCGTTGTTTGAGCCCAGGGTCAGCAGGAGGAGGAGAGGAGCAAAGTGTAGGCCGAAGCCTGCACTGGTGGCAGCTTTTGGTCAGTTGTGCCAGCGTGGCTTGTGCTGGACACGATGCCGACTACACAGCAGGGGAACAGCTGGCGGTGCTGAACCCCACTAACACATTGGCTGGTGTTTTTCTCTGTGCAGCTAGCATGTCCGGGCAGAACTGGCGTTGTTTGAGCCCAGGGTCAGCAGGAGGAGGAGAGGAGCAAAGTGTAGGCCGAAGCCTGCACTGGTGGCAGCTTTTGTTCTGTTGTGCCAGCGTGGCTTGTGCTGGACACGTTGCCGACTACACAGCAGGGGAACAGCTGGCGTTGCTGAACCCCACTAACACATTGACTGGTGTTTTTCTCTGTGCAGCTAGCAGTTCCGGGCAAAAACTAGCGGTGTTTGAGCCCAGGGTCAGCAGGAGGAGTAGAGGAGCAGAGTGTAGGCCGAAGCCTAGTTGAACCAATTTCAAAGGTTGCCTTTAACCCCCCCCCCTCAGGTGTTGCAAGGTACAAGAGCCACACCTTGAACAGCATTAATGATGCACAAGTCAAAGGTTGCTCTATTTAATTTTGCTCCTTGCACACGCTGAATTAAACACGTACACTATTTAGCCCATTATACTGTAAAACAGTAGTGGAGGCTGTTGTGAATTCTGTGGCTGAGTTCACTTCTGTGGTCACAAGTGGTATTGCAGTCTCTGGGCTTCCTCCCTCAGGTGTTTTGGTGAGCTCGTTGGCTGCCTTGCTATTTAGCTCCACCTGAGTCTGTCTTCCTTGCTCCTTGTCAATGTACCAGTGTTGGATCTGAGCTACTGCATCTTTCCTTGGGCCTGCTGCTCTGCTAGATAAGTGCTTCTAGTTTGTTTTCTGTTTTTTCTGTCCAGCTTGCTATTAACTTTTGCTGGAAGCTCTGAGAAGCAAAGGGGTGCACCGCCGTGCTGTTAGTTCGGCACGGTGGGTCTTTTTGCCCCTTTGCGTGGTTTTCGTTTTAGGGTTTTTTGTAGACTGCATAGTTCTCTTTGCTATCCTCGCTCTGTCTAGAATATCGGGCCTCACTTTGCTGAATCTATTTCATTCCTACGTTTGTCTTTTCATCTTGCTAACAGTCATTATATGTGGGGGGCTGCCTATTCCTTTGGGGTATTTCTCTGAGGTAAGTCAGGCTTGTATTTCTATCTTCAGGCTAGTCAGCTCCTCAGGCAGTGCCGAGTTGCATAGGTAGTTATAGGCGCAATCCACTGCTGCTTATAGTTGTGTGAGGATAGATCAGGTACTGCAGTCTACAGAGATTCCACGTCTCAGAGCTCGTCCTATTGTTTTTGGTTATTGCCAGATCTCTGTATGTGCGCTGATTACTGCACGCTGTGTTGCCTGATTGCCAGCCATAACAGTACAAGGAGCCTACTGTTGTGAATTCTGTGGCTGAGTTCACTTCTGTGGTCACAAGTGGTATTGCAGTCTCTGGGCTTCCTCCCTCAGGTGTTTTGGTGAGCTCGTTGGCTGCCTTGCTATTTAGCTCCACCTGAGTCTGTCTTCCTTGCTCCTTGTCGATGTTCCATTTTTGTCTATTTCGTCATCCATTCCTTCTGACATCCCAGAGTTCTTGTCGGACTTTCAGGATGTATTTGAAGAGTCCAAGTCTGATGCCCTACCTCCGCATAGGAATTGTGATTGTGCTATCGATTTGATTCCTGGTAGTAAATTCCCTAAGGGTCGTTTATTTAATTTGTCCTTACCTGAACACACCGCTATGCGCAGTTATGTGAAGGAGTCCCTGGAGAAGGGACATATTCGCCCATCGTCGTCACCATTGGGAGCAGGGTTCTTTTTTGTAGCCAAGAAGGATGGTTCGCTAAGACCGTGTATTGATTACCGCCTTCTTAATAAGATCACTGTTAAGTTTCAGTATCCCTTGCCATTGATTTCTGACTTGTTTGCTCGGATTAAGGGGGCTAGTTGGTTTACTAAGATTGATCTTCGTGGTGCGTATAATCTGGTGAGAATCAGGCAGGGAGATGAATGGAAAACGGCATTTAATACGCCCGAGGGTCATTTTGAGTATCTGGTGATGCCGTTCGGACTTGCCAATGCTCCATCTGTTTTTCAGTCTTTTATGCATGACATTTTCCGTGAGTATCTGGATAAATTCTTGATTGTTTACTTGGATGACATTTTGATCTTCTCAGATGATTGGGAGTCTCATGTGAAGCAAGTCAGAATGGTTTTCCAGGTACTGCGTGCTAATTCCTTGTTCGTGAAGGGATCAAAGTGTCTCTTCGGTGTGCAGAAAGTTTCATTTTTGGGGTTCATCTTTTCCCCTTCTACTATCAAGATGGATCCGGTTAAGGTTCAGGCCATCCAGGATTGGACTCAGCCGACATCTCTAAAAAGTCTGCAGAAATTCCTGGGCTTTGCTAATTTTTATCGTCGCTTCATCTGTAATTTTTCTAGCATTGCCAGACCATTGACCGATTTGACCAAGAAGGGTGCTGATTTGGTTAATTGGTCTTCTGCTGCCTTGGAAGCTTTTCAGGAGTTGAAGCGTCGTTTTTGCTGTGCCCCTGTGTTGTGTCAACCTGATGTTTCTCTTCCGTTCCAGGTCGAGGTTGATGCTTCTGAGATTGGTGCAGGGGCGGTTTTGTCACAGAGAGGTTCTGGTTGCTCAGTGTTCAAACCATGTGCTTTCTTTTCCAGGAAATTTTCTGCTGCTGAGCGTAATTATGATGTGGGCAACCGAGAGTTGCTGGCCATGAAGTGGGCATTCGAGGAGTGGCGTCATTGGCTTGAGGGTGCTAAGCATCGCGTGGTGGTATTGACTGATCATAAGAACCTTACTTATCTTGAGTCTGCCAAGCGCTTGAATCCTAGACAGGCCCGTTGGTCGTTATTTTTTGCTCGTTTTGATTTTGTGATTTCATACCTTCCGGGCTCTAAAAATGTGAAGGCGGATGCTCTGTCTAGGAGTTTTGTGCCCGACTCTCCGGGGTTATCTGAGCCGGCGAGTATCCTCAAGGAAGGAGTCATTGTGTCTGCCATCTCCCCTGATTTGCGGAGAGTGTTGCAGAAATTTCAGGCTAATAAACCTGATCGTTGTCCGGCCGAGAAACTGTTCGTCCCTGATAGGTGGACTAGTAAAGTTATCTCTGAACTTCATTGTTCGGTGCTGGCCGGTCATCCAGGAATCTTTGGTACCAGGGAGTTGGTTGCTAGATCCTTCTGGTGGCCATCTCTGTCACGGGATGTGCGTGCTTTTGTGCAGTCCTGTGGAATTTGTGCTAGGGCTAAGCCCTGCTGTTCACGTGCCAGTGGGTTGCTTTTGCCCTTGCCGGTCCCGAAGAGGCCTTGGACACATATTTCGATGGATTTCATTTCTGACCTTCCCGTTTCTCAAAAAATGTCGGTCATTTGGGTGGTCTGTGATCGCTTTTCTAAAATGGTCCATCTGGTGCCCTTGGTTAAATTGCCTTCCTCCTCTGATTTGGTGCCTTTGTTCTTCCAGCATGTGGTTCGTTTACATGGCATTCCTGAGAATATTGTTTCTGACAGAGGTTCCCAGTTTGTTTCGAGGTTCTGGCGAGCCTTTTGTGGTAGGATGGGCATTGACCTATCTTTCTCCTCGGCCTTCCATCCTCAGACTAATGGCCAGACCGAACGAACCAATCAGACCTTGGAAACATATCTGAGATGTTTTGTTTCCGCTGACCAGGATGATTGGGTGTCATTTTTGCCGTTGGCTGAGTTCGCCCTTAATAATCGGGCCAGCTCGGCTACCTTGGTCTCTCCATTTTTCTGCAATTCTGGGTTCCATCCTCGTTTCTCTTCAGGACAGGTTGAGTCTTCGGACTGTCCTGGTGTGGATTCTGTGGTGGACAGGTTGCAGCAGATCTGGACTCAGGTAGTGGACAATTTGACCTTGTCCCAGGAGAAGGCTCAGCTTTTCGCTAATCGCAGACGCCGTGTGGGACCCCGACTTCGTGTTGGGGATCTGGTTTGGTTATCTTCTCATCATATTCCTATGAAGGTTTCCTCTCCTAAATTTAAACCTCGTTTTATTGGTCCGTATAGGATTTCTGAGATTCTCAATCCGGTGTCTTTTCGTCTGACCCTCCCAGACTCCTTTTCCATACATAATGTATTCCATAGGTCGTTGTTGAGGAGATACGTGGCACCTATGGTTCCATCTGTGGAGCCTCCTGCCCCTGTTTTGGTGGAGGGGGAATTGGAGTATATTGTGGAGAAGATTTTGGATTCTCGTGTCTCTAGACGGAAACTCCAGTATCTGGTCAAATGGAAGGGTTATGCTCAGGAAGATAATTCCTGGGTTTTTGCCTCTGATGTCCATGCCCCAGATCTTGTTCGTGCCTTTCATGTGGCTCATCCTGGTCGGCCTGGGGGTTCTGGTGAGGGTTCGGTGACCCCTCCTCAAGGGGGGGGTACTGTTGTGAATTCTGTGGCTGAGTTCACTTCTGTGGTCACAAGTGGTATTGCAGTCTCTGGGCTTCCTCCCTCAGGTGTTTTGGTGAGCTCGTTGGCTGCCTTGCTATTTAGCTCCACCTGAGTCTGTCTTCCTTGCTCCTTGTCAATGTTCCAGTGTTGGATCTGAGCTACTGCATCTTTCCTTGGGCCTGCTGCTCTGCTAGATAAGTGCTTCTAGTTTGTTTTCTGTTTTTTCTGTCCAGCTTGCTATTAACTTTTGCTGGAAGCTCTGAGAAGCAAAGGGGTGCACCGCCGTGCTGTTAGTTCGGCACGGTGGGTCTTTTTGCCCCTTTGCGTGGTTTTCGTTTTAGGGTTTTTTGTAGACTGCATAGTTCTCTTTGCTATCCTCGCTCTGTCTAGAATATCGGGCCTCACTTTGCTGAATCTATTTCATTCCTACGTTTGTCTTTTCATCTTGCTAACAGTCATTATATGTGGGGGGCTGCCTATTCCTTTGGGGTATTTCTCTGAGGTAAGTCAGGCTTGTATTTCTATCTTCAGGCTAGTCAGCTCCTCAGGCAGTGCCGAGTTGCATAGGTAGTTATAGGCGCAATCCACTGCTGCTTATAGTTGTGTGAGGATTAGTGTTGAGCATTCCGATACCGCAAGTATCGGGTATCGGCCGATATTTGCGGTATCGGAATTCCGATACTGAATTCCGATACTTCCCGCGTATCGGATACCGGAATCGGAAGTTCCCAGAATTCAAATTGAACGCAGCAGCCAATGAGGAATGAATGAAAGTGTGGGCACATCCTGTTTAGCATGGTGGGCATGTAAGTACTGGCAAGGCTGGGATTGGCTGCTGAAATGATGTCACTCTGCACCATAAAAAAGCGCTGCCGCCATTTTGCGCTCACTCTGCTGTGATTTCAGTTAGGGACAGGACGCTGTGTTCTAACTGAGGGCCAGTCGAGCTAGCTAATTGCTTTATTTTCCTTTCCAAAGGCTAATTTAGCAAAACGCTGTGTGTTCTTCACTGTTCACCTTGCTCTTGCCTTGCAGCGCTGTTTTAACAGCGTTCTGCAAGGTCTCTGTGTGTGTGTGTGTGTGCAGCTCACTCTGTAGTCTGTGTGCAGCCATATACCCGGTTGTATTCAGCTCAGGGGGGGTTCACACTGCCTCACACAGTTGTTCTTTTTTGCTCTTAGTGCAGCCTGCTGCACATTTTTTCTCAAATTTCCTATTAGTGTTTTTCCACCAGTCTCCAGCTCTATTGTGGAAAAACACTACATAGGATAACCTAGAGGGGGGTTTTTGGGCCTTGCAGCGCCGTTTACGGCTGTCTGCACGGTCTCCGTGTGAGCCCAGCTCGCCCTGTAGTCTGTGTGCAGCCATAGCCGGTTGGATTCAGCTCAGGGTTCGTTACTGGCTCATACCTTGAGAAAAATTTTCCTTTTTTTCAAATAGTGCAGCCTGTTTAAAATTTGAAAAAAAAAATTCCTATTAGTGTCTTTCCACTCGTATCCAGCTAAATAGTGGAAAAACACTATATAGGATAACCTAGAGGAGGGTTTTTTGGCCTTGCAGCGCCGTTTACGGCTGTCTGCACGGTCTCCGTGTGAGCCCAGCTCGCCCTGTAGTCTGTGTGCAGCCATAGCCGGTTGGATTCAGCTCAGGGTTCGTTACTGGCTCATACCTTGAGAAAAATTTTCCTTTTTTTCAAATAGTGCAGCCTGTTTAAAATCTGAAAAAAAAAATTCCTATTAGTGTCTTTCCACTCGTATCCAGCTAAATAGTGGAAAAACACTATATAGGATAACCGAGAGGAGGGTTTTTTGGCCTTGCAGCGCCGTTTACGGCTGTCTGCACGGTCTCCGTGTGAGCCCAGCTCGCCCTGTAGTCTGTGTGCAGCCATAGCCGGTTGGATTCAGCTCAGGGTTCGTTACTGGCTCATACCTTGAGAAAAATTTTCCTTTTTTTCAAATAGTGCAGCCTGTTTAAAATTTGAAAAAAAAAATTCCTATTAGTGTCTTTCCACTCGTATCCAGCTAAATAGTGGAAAAACACTATATAGGATAACCTAGAGGAGGGTTTTTTGGCCTTGCAGCGCCGTTTACGGCTGTCTGCACGGTCTCTGTGTGAGCGCAGCTCGCCCTGTAGTCTGTGTGCAGCCATAGCCGGTTGGATTCAGCTCAGGGTGCGTTACTGCCTCATACCTTGAAAAACAATTTCCTTTTTTTCAAATAGTGCAGCCAGTTTAAAATTTGAAAAAAAAAATTCCTATTAGTGTCTTTCCACTCGTATCCAGCTAAATAGTGGAAAAACACTATATAGGATAACCGAGAGGAGGGTTTCTTGGCCTTGCAGCGCCGTTTACGGCTGTCTGCACGGTCTCCGTGTGATTTAAACTAGCTCTGTAGCCCGATCTGCACCAAAAAAAAGGTTAAGTTCACCAAACACAACTTACACTTGTGTAGGCCACATTTGAAAAATAATAAAGTTTAGTCCACAATTTACAACATTAGTGTTTCTTACACCTGTTAGGAGGAGCATTACAGGAATAAGCACACTAAGGCCTTAGTACTTTTCTGCTTATCTTTATCTGTCAACCAAGATGAAGAGGGCAGGGAGTAAGGCACGTGGGCGTGGGCGCGGAGCAGGGAGAGGACGTGGTGATTCTGTGCCTGCTGCGGGCGCCGGTGACTCGTCGTCACTCAGTTTCAGCAGGGAACAGTCCTTCATGCGCAGCTTTGTCGGAGAGCGCCGTGCACCGCTGCTGCGTGAAGACCAAATTGAAGCCGTTGTCGGGTGGATGGCAGCTAACGCCTCGGCATCGACTTCAGTTAGTGCCACATCCTCTCAGGCACAGAGCACTGGAGAGCAGCCATCTGTCTCTTCACCACCTGCCAAATTGGCCAGGCAGTCAGAGAGCCCAGGACAGGAGCCGTCTCTACTTCTGTTCTCTGAATCTCTTGGCTTGGAAACAGGGGGCCAGCCAAGCAGCATTGGAGAAATGGAAGAAGAGGCAGTGTGCAGTGATGCCCAACACCTTTTTCTCTCTGACTCTGAAGAGGCAGGTGGGCCAGTGCCTCCGGTGACCACAGCGCAGTACGCATCTGATGATGAAACTCAGGTGCCGCTTTCTCGTGCGTACTGTGCTGCTGAGACTACCCAGGAGGAGCAGTTGGTGGCAGAGGGTAGTGGAGATGATGAGGTCCTTGACCCATCGTGGCGTGAGGAACAGGAAGGTGGTGGGAGCAGCTCAGAGGAAGAGCTTCCTCTTACGGGCCAAAGAGGGAGAGGGAGGGGGAAGACTGCGGAGCCTGTAGCCTCCACTTTGGCACCCGTTAGGAGCCTGTCTCTTTCCAAAGCCAAAAAGGGCGCTCCCAAGACTTGCAGTGCCTGGTCCTTTTTTGACACAGTTGCAGATGACATTTGTTTTGTCAAATGCAAGCTGTGTCATCATAAAGTAAAAAGAGGGAAAAATGTCAGCAACCTCAATACCACAAATATGTGGAAACATGTGCGGACCAGGCACGCGGTGGAGTTACAGAAACACACTGAAGATGTAGGCCAACCAACAGCGGCAGCTACCACCTCTTCAGCTCGTGTTGCCTCTTCCTCCAGCTCACGCACAGCTGGTTTGGCTTCCTCCCAGAGACCTTGTGTAATTCCACCCACAGCACCACCTTCCCAGTCATCCTCACACTCCCAGTCTACTCTACAGCCATCGGTAGTACAGGCATGGGAGAAAAGGCGGGCATTCTCGGCCAACCACCCCCGAGCACAGGCTCTGAATGCAGGCATTGCCAAACTGTTGTCCCTGGAAATGCTCTCGTTCAGGCTGGTGGAGACTGACAGCTTCCGTGACTTGATGGCATTGGCAGTCCCACAGTACAAGGTGCCCAGCCGCTTTTACTTCAGCAGGCAGGCTGTCCCTGCCCTGCACAGGCATGTTGAGGCAAACATAAAACATGCGCTACTGAACGCCGTCAGTAGCAAGGTCCACCTCACCACCGATGCGTGGACCAGTCAGCATGGACAGGGGCGATATGTTTCCCTCACTGCCCATTGGGTTAATGTTGTTGAGCCAGGTACAGATCGTGCGAGTGGCGCAGGACGTGTCCTGCCCACTCCAAGGATTGCAGGAATCCAGTCTGTACGCATCGACTCCTCCTCTTACACCAGTTCCTCTGATTCCTCTCTGCAGGATCCGTCACAGTCCACCCCCACATGGACCCGTGAACGTTTACCTATGACCGACATGAGCACAGCCGTGGCCAAACGTCAGCAGGCCGTCTTGAAACTAGTTTCATTGGGGCATCGAAGCCACACAGCGCAGGAGCTCTGGAATGCTATAAAGCAGGAGAGCGATGTGTGGTTACTGCCAGCGAATCTCCAGCCAGGCATGGTAGTGTGTGACAATGGCCGAAATCTGGTGGCAGCTTTGGCCCTTGGCAACCTCACTCACATCCCATGTCTGGCACATGTGCTCAATTTGGTTGTGCAGAGTTTTCTGAGGGACTATCCGGATCTTGATGCCCTGCTGCACAAGGTCCGCCTAGAGTGTGCTCACTTGCGGCGTTCCAGCTTGGCCAGATCCCGCATTGCTGCTCTGCAGCGCCGATTCCGCCTTCCGGAACACCGCATCATATGTGACCTACCTACCCGGTGGAATTCCACGTTACATATGTTGGAGCGGTTGTGTGAGCAGCAGCAAGCAGTTATGGAGTACCAGCTGCATCAGGCGCAAAGAAGTCGCAGTCAGCGCCGATCAGACTTCACAACCACAGAGTGGGCCACTATGAAGGACGTCTGCCAGGTTTTGCGTCCTTTTGATTATTCCACGCGGATGGCAAGTGCAGATGATGCACTAGTCAGCATGACTGTCCCCCTTATCTGCCTGCTTCAGCAAACTTTGCAAGGGTTAAGGGATGATGTGGTGGAAGAGGTGGAGGATGAGGAGTCACCTTTTCCATCAGCTTCTGGAGAGTCAGCGCCACGTGGTTCCTCACAAAGGGGTACGCAGGGGCCAATTTGTGAGGAGGATGAGGAGGAGTCAATGGAGGAGGAAGAGCTCCGTCCAGAGGAGGGAGCGACACAATTGTCCAGTGGTCAGTGTGTACAGCGAGGGTGGGGTGATGACGAGCGGGCAGAGATCATGTCTCAAGCAGGGGACAGCGTTTCTGGGCCGGTTGGCACTCTGCAGCACATGGTGGATTTCATGCTGCAGTGCCTGAGAAACGACCGCCGCATCGACCACATTCTCAACATGCCTGATTATTGGGTGTTCACCCTCCTCGATCCTCGCTACCGGGACAACGTCCAAAACCTCATCCCTGCGTTGACCCGGGAGCGTAAATTGCGGGAGTACCACGACACACTGGTGAATTCCATCATCTTCTCCTGTCCAACTGAGAGGAGTGCTGCTAGTGCTTTACAAAGCAGCTCAGTGCGTCGAGGCAGTGGGGGAGGCTCTGCCCAAAGAGGGAGCAGAAGCAGTGCCTCTGCCCAAGGCAAGCCCAGTATGGCACAACTCTGGCACACTTTTGTGTGCCCGCCCCAAATGTCTACACCATCACCGGCGGCTCCAGTCAGCAGGAGGCAACGGTTCCGTCAGATGGTGACAGACTACATGGCTTGCCCTCTTACTGTACTCCCAGACGGCTCTTCCCCGTTCAAGTTTTGGGTCTCTAAGCTGGATACATGGCCAGAGCTAAGCCAGTATGCATTGGAGGTGCTGGCTTGCCCTGCGGCTAGTGTCTTATCGGAACGTGTCTTTAGTGCCGCAGGTGGTGTACTAACAGACCGTCGCATGCGACTATCCTCCGATAACGTTGACCGGCTTACTTTCCTGAAAATGAACCAGGCCTGGATCTCGCAGGAATTTGCCACTCCTCTGCCTGATTAAGTAATTGGGTGTCATCCAGGTCTCCTGCTGTGTTCATCTTTCTACCACCTGAACTGCTATTCCTGGGCTCCAACACCGCCAGTTGCGGCTCAGAAGTGCAGGCTGCACAGTAAAAACATACGACCCAGTGTTATTGGGTTTCAGTAACGTCAGCTGATCCCCAGCTGTGTAGCCGGCAATGTGTCCTGCGACCGCCACGCTGGCACAACAACCTAAATGTAAGGGAACCTGTCCCCCCCCCCCCCCGTCGTTTGTTACTGAAAGAGCCATCTTGTGCAGCAGTAATGCTGCACAAGGAAAAGGTAGCTCTTTTTTTTTAGCTCTTTGCACACGCAGAACTTAACACTTATAAAATGTGTTCACTGATACCGTTATACCGTCCCGGAGCTGGGACTTTCCTTCGTAATGTGACGCAGCACAGCCGTCATTCCTACCCCCTTGGTGCCATGCGCTGCCTCCTCAGCGTTGTTTTAAGCTGTCACGGAGCCTGCGCTGTTCTGTTATCCCTTGGGCATGCCCTATTTGCGCTGCCTGTCTTCTGACATAATTTGGTGTCAGGCTGGCTGCGCCTGTGCGGCCGCGGTGCCCGAGATCCCGCCTCGCAGTGTCTTCTGATTGAGTCACACTGCGGGCCTGGGATCCATGGGCATGCGCAGTGCATATCTTCCCCTCGGGCTCTCGCTCATTTCCCTCCGCCTTCTTTAGACTGTGCGCCGTCAGCTGATCCCTAGCATGCCACGGCCGTGACACCGCACAGTCTGAAGAAGAGGGAAGGAGGGGAGTGAGAGTCGAGGTTATGCACTGTGCATGCCCATGGTTCCAAGGCCCGCAGTGGGATTACGTTAGATGAGACTGCGAGGTGGGATCTGGAGCAGCGTGGACGCACAGGCACTGACAGCCTGACACCAAATTATGTCAGAAGACAGGCAGCGCTAATTGGGCATGGCCAAGGGCTAACAGAACAGCGCAGGCTCCGTGGCAGCTTAAAACAACGCTGAGGAGGCAGCGCACGGCATCAAGGGGATAGGAATGACAGCTGTGCTGTGTCCCATTACGAAGGAAATTCGCACCTCCGGAACGGTTTAACGGTATAAAGGGACACATTTTTAGTGTTTACTTCGGTGTTTGCAAGGAGCATAATTAAAAGAGCAACCTTTTCCTTTTGCATCCTTAGTGCTGCACAACATGGCTCTTTCAGCTACAAACGTCTTGGGGGGGGGGGTTAAAGGTTTCCTTTCAACTTGCTCCAATCAGGCTTCGGCCTACACTCTGTTCCTCTGCTCCTCCTGCTGTCCCTGGGCTCTAACACCGCCAGTTGGTGCCTGGAAGTGCTGTGTGCACAGTCAACAGTCGCTCCTCTGTTATTGGGGTTCAGTAACGTCAGCTGATCCCCAGCTGTGTGTGCGGCAATACCTCCAATCTGCTCCTCCTGCTGTCCCTGGGCTCTAACACCGCCAGTTGGTGCCTGGAAGTGCTGTGTGCACAGTCAACAGTCGCTCCTCTGTTATTGGGGTTCAGTAACGTCAGCTGATCCCCAGCTGTGTGTGCGGCAATACCTCCAATCTGCTCCTCCTGCTGTCCCTGGGCTCTAACACCGCCAGTTGGTGCCTGGAAGTGCTGTGTGCACAGTCAACAGTCGCTCCTCTGTTATTGGGGTTCAGTAACGTCAGCTGATCCCCAGCTGTGTATCCGGCAACGTGTCATGCGACCGCCACGCTGGCACAACTAAAATGTAAGGGGACCTGTCCCCCCCCCCCCCTAGGCGTTTGTTACTGAAAGAGCCACCATGTGCAGCACTAATACTGCACAAGGGAAAGGTCGCTCTTGAAATTATGCTCCTTGCAAACGCTGAACTACACACTCATGTAATGTGTCCCCTCACACCGTCCAACCGTCCTGGAGGTGGGACTTTCCTTTGTAATGTGACGCAGCACAGCCGTCATTGCTACCCCCTTGGCACCGTGCGCTGCCTCCTTAGCGTTGTTTGATTCCGTCATGGACCCTGCGCTGTTATGTTATCCCTTGGCCATGCACAGTTTGCGCTGCCCGTCCTCTGACATCATTTGTTGTCGTCCTGGCTGCGCCTGTGCGTCCACGCTGCCCGAAATCACACCTCGCAGTGTCGTCTAATGTGATCCCACAGTGGGCCTGGTATCCATGGCCATGCGCAGTGCATATACTAGCCTCTCACTCCCCTTCTTCACGCTTCTTCAGACTAGGCGGCGTCAGCTGATCCCTAATAGCATGCCACGGCCGTGACGCCGCACAGTCTGAAGAAGCAGGAAGGAGGTGAGTGAGAGGCGATGATATGCACTGCGCATGCCCATGGATCCCTGGCCCGCAGTGGGACTACATTAGATGACACTGCAAGGTTGGATCTCGGGCAGCTTGGACGCACAGGCACTGCCAGCCTGACACCTACATGATGTCAGAAGACGGGCACCGCTAACTGTGCATGGCCAAGGGATAACATTACAGTGCGGGCTCCGTGACAGAACCAAACAACGTTGAGGAGGTGGTGCCCGGCACCAAGGGGGTTGGAATGACGGCTGTGCTGTGTCACATTACAAAGGAAAGTCCCACTTCCGGGATGGTTTGACGGTGTGAGGGGACACATTATATGAGTGTGTACTTCAGCGTTTGCAAGGAGCATAATTTTCGGAGCCACCATTTTCCATGTGCAGTATTACTGCTGTACAAGATGGCTCTTTCAGCAACAAATGCCTGGGGGGGGGGGTTAAAGGTTCCCTTTCAACTTGCTCCACTGCAGGCTTCGGCCTACACTCTGCTCCTCTTTGATTCCCTGGGTTTCAACACTGTCAGTTGCCACCTGGAAGTGTTGTCTACACAGAAAAAAACACTAGGTGATGTGTCAGTGGGGTTCAGCACCGCCAGCTGTTCCCCTGCTGTGTAGTCGGCAACGTGTCCAGCACAAGCCACGCTGGCACAACAGAACAAAAGCTGCCACCAGTGCAGGCTTCGGCCTACACTCTGCTCCTCTCCTCCTCCTGCTGACCCTGGGCTCAAACACCGCTAGTTTTTGCCCGGAAGTGCTAGCTGCACAGAGAAAAACACCAGCCAATGTGTTAGTGGGGTTCAGCAACGCCAGCTGTTCCCCTGCTGTGTAGCCGGCAACGTGACCTGCAAACGCCATGCAGGCACAGGAACTGAAATTAAAAGGGAACCTGGCCCCACCCCCCCAGGTGTTTCTATGTATAACAGCCACCTAGTACAGCAGTACTGCTGCATTTGTACAAGGTGGCTGACTTTTTCTCCTTGCCCACGTGGAACTCAACACGTACAAAATGTGTCTCATTGAGACCATTCCACTGTCCCTGAGGTGTGACTTTCCTTTGTAATGATACGCAGCACCCCCCTTGGTAGCGTTTCCCGTCTTTTGTCATCATGGTTAGCTGGCTGCGCCTGTGCATCCGCCCTGCTAGAAACAACGCCCCTCGTTGTCATATTTATTTTGTCAGCGAGGGTGTGGTTTATGGGCACGAGCAGTGCATATGTTCGCCTGTCTTAACTCATCTCCTTCCGCCTTCTTCAGACTGTGCGGCCTCCTGGCCGTGGTAGGCGATAAGGGATCAGCTGAGGCCGCCCAGTCTGGAGCAGGTGTAAGGACATGTGTAAGCGGCAAACCTATTTACTGCACAAGGCCACGAATCCCAGCCACGCAGTGTGATTTTTTGAAAACACACTGTGGGTCTGGGATTCATGTCCATCGCTAACCGCAACGGCCGACATGAAATGAGGTCAGAAGACAGGAAGCGCTCACAGCGCATGGCCAAGGGATCACAATAGCGCAGACTCCTGTACAGCAAATAACAACGCTCAGGAATCTGCGCCCAGTACCTAGGTGCAAATTTTGACACCTGTGCTGCGTCTCGTTAAAAAGACAAGTCACGCCTCCACAACTGTTTGACAGTATAATGGGCTAAATAGTGTACGTGTTTTAGTCAGCGTGTGCAAGGAGCAAAACAAATAGAGCAACCTTTTACTTGTGCAGCATTAATGCTGCACAAGGTGTGGCTCTTGTACCTTGCAACACCTGAGGGGGGGGTTAAAGGTAACCTTTGAAATTGGTTCAACTAGGCTTCGGCCTACACTCTGCTCCTCTACTCCTCCTGCTGACCCTGGGCTCAAACACCGCTAGTTTTTGCCCGGAAATGCTAGCTGCACAGAGAAAAACACCAGCCAATGTGTTAGTGGGGTTCAGCACCGCCAGCTGTTCCCCTGCTGTGTAGTCGGCAACGTGTCCAGCACAAGCCACGCTGGCACAACCGACCAAAAGCTGCCACCAGTGCAGGCTTCGGCCTACACTTTGCTCCTCTCCTCCTCCTGCTGACCCTGGGCTCAAACAACGCCAGTTTCTGCCCGGACATGCTAGCTGCACAGAGAAAAACACCAGCCAATGTGTTAGTGGGGTTCAGCACCGCCTGCTGTTCCCCCGCTGTGTAGCCGGCATCGTGTCCAGCACAAGCCACGCTGGCACAACCGACCAAAAGCTGCCACCAGTGCAGGCTTCGGCCTACACTTTGCTCCTCTCCTCCTCCTCCTGCTGACCCTGGGCTCTAACACCGCTAGTTTTTGCCCGGACATGCAATCTGCACAGAGAAAAACACCAGTCAATGTGTCAGTGGGGTTCAGCAACGCCAGCTGTTCCCCTGCTGTGTAGCTTGCAACGTGACCTGCAAACGCCACGCAGGCACATGAACTGAAATTGAAGGGAGCCTGCCCCCCACCCACAGGTGTTTCTATGTATATCAGCCACCTTGTACAGCAGTACTGCTGCATTTGTACGAGGTGGCTGACTTTTTCTCCTTGCCCACGTGGAACTCAACACGTACAAAATGTGTCTCATTAGAGACCATTACAATGTCCCTGAGGTGTGACTTTCCTTTGTAATGACACGCAGCACCACCCTTGTTAGCGCTGCCCGTCTTTTGACATCATTGGTTAGCTGGCTGCGCCTGTGCATCTCCCCTGCTCGAAACAACGGCCCTCGGTGTCTTATTTTTTTGGACAGCGAGGGTGTGATTGATGGGCATGTGCAGTGCATATGTTTGCCTGTGTTCACTCATCTCCTTCCGCCTTCTTCAGACTGGGTGTCCTCATGGCCGCGGCAGGCGATAAGGGATCAGATGAGGCCGCCCAGTCTGAAGCAGGTGTAAGGACATGTGTGAGCGGCAAACATATTTAGTGCACCAGGGCACGAATCCCAGCACCGCAGTGTGATTTTTTAAAAACACACTGTGGGTCTGGGATTCATGTCCATCGCTAACCGCAACGGCCGACATGAAATGAGGTCAGAAGACAGGAAGCGCTCACAGCGCATGGCCAAGGGATCACAATAGCGCAGACTCCTGTACAGCAAATAACAACGCTCAGGAATCTGCGCCCAGTACCTAGGTGCAAATTTTGACACCTGTGCTGCGTCTCGTTAAAAAGACAAGTCACGCCTCCACAACTGTTTGACAGTATAATGGGCTAAATAGTGTACGTGTTTTAGTCAGCGTGTGCAAGGAGCAAAATTAAATAGAGCAACCTTTGACTTGTGCATCATTAATGCTGTTCAAGGTGTGGCTCTTGTACCTTGCAACACCTGAGGGGGGGGTTAAAGGTAACCTTTGAAATTGGTTCAACTAGGCTTCGGCCTACACTCTGCTCCTCTACTCCTCCTGCTGACCCTGGGCTCAAACACCGCTAGTTTTTGCCCGGAAATGCTAGCTGCACAGAGAAAAACACCAGCCAATGTGTTAGTGGGGTTCAGCACCGCCAGCTGTTCCCCTGCTGTGTAGTCGGCAACGTGTCCAGCACAAGCCACGCTGGCACAACAGAACAAAAGCTGCCACCAGTGCAGGCTTCGGCCTACACTTTGCTCCTCTCCTCCTCCTGCTGACCCTGGGCTCAAACAACGCCAGTTTCTGCCCGGACATGCTAGCTGCACAGAGAAAAACACCAGCCAATGTGTTAGTGTGGTTCAGCACCGCCAGCTGTTCCCCCGCTGTGTAGCCGGCATCGTGTCCAGCACAAGCCACGCTGGCACAACCGACCAAAAGCTGCCACCAGTGCAGGCTTCGGCCTACACTTTGCTCCTCTCCTCCTCCTCCTGCTGACCCTGGGCTCTAACACCGCTAGTTTTTGCCCGGACATGCAATCTGCACAGAGAAAAACACCAGTCAATGTGTCAGTGGGGTTCAGCAACGCCAGCTGTTCCCCTGCTGTGTAGCTTGCAACGTGACCTGCAAACGCCACGCAGGCACATGAACTGAAATTGAAGGGAGCCTGGCCACCACCCCCAGGTGTTTCTATGTATAACAGCCACCTTGTACAGCAGTACTGCTGCATTTGTACAAGGTGGCTGACGTTTTCTCCTTGCCCACGTGGAACTCAACACGTACAAAATGTGTCTCTTTGAGACCATTCCACTGTCCCTGAGGTGTGACTTTCCTTTCTAATGATACGCAGCACCCCCCTTGGTAGCGCTTCCCGTCTTCTGACATCATTGGTTGGCTACTTGCGCCTGTTCGTCCGCCCTGCCTGAATAAAATGCTCCTCGTTGTCTTAATTATTTTGACTGCGAGGGTGTGATTGATGGGCACGAGCAGTGCATATCTTCGCCTGTCTTAACTCATCTCCTTCCGCCTTCTTCAGACTGTGCAGCCTCATGGCCGCGGCATGCGAGAAGGGATCAGCAGAGGCCGCCCAGTCTGAAGCAGGTGTAAGGACGTGTGTGAGCGGCCAAAATATTTACTGCTCAAGGCCACGAATCCCAGCACCGCAGTGTGGCTTTATGAAAAGACACTGTGGGTCTGGGATTTATGGCCATCGTTAACCGCACCGGCCAACATGAAATGAGGTCATAAGATGGGCAGCGCTAACAGGGCATTGCCAAGGGATAACACAAGAGCGCAGACTCCTGTACAGCAAATAACAACGCTCAGGAAGCTGCGCCAAGCACCAAGGCGTTATTTTGGACACCTGTGCTGCGTCTCATCAAAAAACCAAGTCACGCATCCACTACAGTTTTACTGTAGAATGGGGTAAATTGTGTATGTCTTTCATTCAGCGTGTGCAAGTAGACAAATTAATAGAGCAACCTTTCACTTGTGCAGCATTAATACTGCACAAGGTGTGTCTCTTGTACTTTGTAACACCTGAGGGGGGGGTTAAAGGTTTCCTTTGAAATTGGTTCAACTAGGCTTCGGCCTACACTCTGCTCCTCTCCTCCTCCTCCTGCTTCAACACGGGCTCTAACATCGCAAGTTTTTGCCCGCAAGTGCTAGCTGCACAGATAAAAACACACGCCATTGTGTTAGTGGGGTTCAGCAACGCCAGCTGTTCCCCCAGTGTGTAGCCGGCAAAGTGTCCTGCAAACGCAACGCAGACACAAAGCTGCCTCCAGTGCAGGCTTCGGCCTACACTCATCTCCCCCTGCTTACCCTTTGCTCCAACACCGCTAGTTGGGGCTCTAGGAAGACAATCTTTAATAGGCAAGGCAACGCATCCGGGTTCCAGCACCGCCAGCTGGTTCTCGGCAGTGTTCTTGTCACAGGTACTCCCTCGTGCCAAGCCTGGTTTCAGCACCGTCAGCTGTTTCCGGGTTGTGTCAACTTCACTGAGACGCCTATGCTTGCCCCGTCGTGGGGCGGTCGAGTTAGCCAACTCCAGGGTGCCTCCAGTTTAGGAGCTTCCTATGTGGGCTGCGTGAACTGGTAGTCAAGGCTGGTTCTGTAGTGCCAGTAGGCCCAGCTCCCCCTGTAGGACTGTTGGGGTTCGGTAACTGCGGCTGCCTCGCGGCCTAGCTGTTCTCTCCTCTCCTGTGGGCCTTGGGGTCCACCACCTGGTTCCAGCACCGTCAGCTGGTTCCGGGCCGAGCCTTTGGCTTAGGTGCCTCCTCCTGGGTATCCGAGTTCCGCCAACGCCAGGCGGTCCTTGGTAGTGCTTTTAAGCGCGGGCACCTACAGCTTAGTAACCGGGTTCCAGCACCGTCAGCTGGTCCTCGGTCGTGCCATTGGCTCTTGCACACTGGGGCAACGCATCCGAGTTCCAGCACCGCCAGCTGGTTCTCGGCAGTGTTCTTGTCACAGGTACTCCCTCGTGCCAAGCCTGGTTTCAGCACCGTCAGCTGTTTCCGGGTTGTGTCAACTTCACTGAGACGCCTATGCTTGCCCCGTCGTGGGGCGGTCGAGTTAGCCAACTCCAGGGTGCCTCCAGTTTAGGAGCTTCCTATGTGGGCTGCGTGAACTGGTAGTCAAGGCTGGTTCTGTAGTGCCAGTAGGCCCAGCTCCCCCTGTAGGACTGTTGGGGTTCGGTAACTGCGGCTGCCTCGCGGCCTAGCTGTTCTCTCCTCTCCTGTGGGCCTTGGGGTCCACCACCTGGTTCCAGCACCGTCAGCTGGTTCCGGGCCGAGCCTTTGGCTAAGGTGCCTCCTCCTGGGTATCCGAGTTCCGCCAACGCCAGGCGGTCCTTGGTAGTGCTTTTAAGCGCGGGCACCTACAGCTTAGTAACCGGGTTCCAGCACCGTCAGCTGGTCCTCGGTCGTGCCATTGGCTCTTGCACACTGGGGCAACGCATCCGAGTTCCAGCACCGCCAGCTGGTTCTCGGCAGTGTTCTTGTCACAGGTACTCCCTCGTGCCAAGCCTGGTTTCAGCACCGTCAGCTGTTTCCGGGTTGTGTCAACTTCACTGAGACGCCTATGCTTGCCCCGTCGTGGGGCGGTCGAGTTAGCCAACTCCAGGGTGCCTCCAGTTTAGGAGCTTCCTATGTGGGCTGCGTGAACTGGTAGTCAAGGCTGGTTCTGTAGTGCCAGTAGGCCCAGCTCCCCCTGTAGGACTGTTGGGGTTCGGTAACTGCGGCTGCCTCGCGGCCTAGCTGTTCTCTCCTCTCCTGTGGGCCTTGGGGTCCACCACCTGGTTCCAGCACCGTCAGCTGGTTCCGGGCCGAGCCTTTGGCTAAGGTGCCTCCTCCTGGGTATCCGAGTTCCGCCAACGCCAGGCGGTCCTTGGTAGTGCTTTTAAGCGCGGGCACCTACAGCTTAGTAACCGGGTTCCAGCACCGTCAGCTGGTCCTCGGTCGTGCCATTGGCTCTTGCACACTGGGGCAACGCATCCGAGTTCCAGCACCGCCAGCTGGTTCTCGGCAGTGTTCTTGTCACAGGTACTCCCTCGTGCCAAGCCTGGTTTCAGCACCATCAGCTGTTTCCGGGTTGTGTCAACTTCACTGAGACGCCTATGCTTGCCCCGTCGTGGGGCGGTCGAGTTAGCCAACTCCAGGGTGCCTCCAGTTTAGGAGCTTCCTATGTGGGCTGCGTGAACTGGTAGTCAAGGCTGGTTCTGTAGTGCCAGTAGGCCCAGCTCCCCCTGTAGGACTGTTGGGGTTCGGTAACTGCGGCTGCCTCGCGGCCTAGCTGTTCTCTCCTCTCCTGTGGGCCTTGGGGTCCACCACCTGGTTCCAGCACCGTCAGCTGGTTCCGGGCCGAGCCTTTGGCTAAGGTGCCTCCTCCTGGGTATCCGAGTTCCGCCAACGCCAGGCGGTCCTTGGTAGTGCTTTTAAGCGCGGGCACCTACAGCTTAGTAACCGGGTTCCAGCACCGTCAGCTGGTCCTCGGTCGTGCCATTGGCTCTTGCACACTGGGGCAACGCATCCGGGTTCCAGCACCGCCAGCTGGTTCTCGGCAGTGTTCTTGTCACAGGTACTCCCTCGTGCCAAGCCTGGTTTCAGCACCGTCAGCTGTTTCGGGTTGTGTCAACTTCACTGAGACGCCTATGCTTGCCCCGTCGTGGGGCGGTCGAGTTAGCCAACTCCAGGGTGCCTCCAGTTTAGGAGCTTCCTATGTGGGCTGCGTGAACTGGTAGTCAAGGCTGGTTCTGTAGTGCCAGTAGGCCCAGCTCCCCCTGTAGGACTGTTGGGGTTCGGTAACTGCGGCTGCCTCGCGGCCTAGCTGTTCTCTCCTCTCCTGTGGGCCTTGGGGTCCACCACCTGGTTCCAGCACCGTCAGCTGGTTCCGGGCCGAGCCTTTGGCTAAGGTGCCTCCTCCTGGGTATCCGAGTTCCGCCAACGCCAGGCGGTCCTTGGTAGTGCTTTTAAGCGCGGGCACCTACAGCTTAGTAACCGGGTTCCAGCACCGTCAGCTGGTCCTCGGTCGTGCCATTGGCTCTTGCACACCTGGGGCAACGCATCCGGGTTCCAGCACCGCCAGCTGGTTCTCGGCAGTGTTCTTGTCACAGGTACTCCCTCGTGCCAAGCCTGGTTTCAGCACCGTCAGCTGTTTCCGGGTTGTGTCAACTTCACTGAGACGCCTATGCTTGCCCCGTCGTGGGGCGGTCGAGTTAGCCAACTCCAGGGTGCCTCCAGTTTAGGAGCTTCCTATGTGGGCTGCGTGAACTGGTAGTCAAGGCTGGTTCTGTAGTGCCAGTAGGCCCAGCTCCCCCTGTAGGACTGTTGGGGTTCGGTAACTGCGGCTGCCTCGCGGCCTAGCTGTTCTCTCCTCTCCTGTGGGCCTTGGGGTCCACCACCTGGTTCCAGCACCGTCAGCTGGTTCCGGGCCGAGCCTTTGGCTAAGGTGCCTCCTCCTGGGTATCCGAGTTCCGCCAACGCCAGGCGGTCCTTGGTAGTGCTTTTAAGCGCGGGGCACCTACAGCTTAGTAACCGGGTTCCAGCACCGTCAGCTGGTCCTCGGTCGTGCCATTGGCTCTTGCACACTGGGGCAACGCATCCGGGTTCCAGCACCGCCAGCTGGTTCTCGGCAGTGTTCTTGTCACAGGTACTCCCTCGTGCCAAGCCTGGTTTCAGCACCGTCAGCTGTTTCCGGGTTGTGTCAACTTCACTGAGACGCCTATGCTTGCCCCGTCGTGGGGCGGTCGAGTTAGCCAACTCCAGGGTGCCTCCAGTTTAGGAGCTTCCTATGTGGGCTGCGTGAACTGGTAGTCAAGGCTGGTTCTGTAGTGCCAGTAGGCCCAGCTCCCCCTGTAGGACTGTTGGGGTTCGGTAACTGCGGCTGCCTCGCGGCCTAGCTGTTCTCTCCTCTCCTGTGGGCCTTGGGGTCCACCACCTGGTTCCAGCACCGTCAGCTGGTTCCGGGCCGAGCCTTTGGCTAAGGTGCCTCCTCCTGGGTATCCGAGTTCCGCCAACGCCAGGCGGTCCTTGGTAGTGCTTTTAAGCGCGGGCACCTACAGCTTAGTAACCGGGTTCCAGCACCGTCAGCTGGTCCTCGGTCGTGCCATTGGCTCTTGCACACTGGGGCAACGCATCCGGGTTCCAGCACCGCCAGCTGGTTCTCGGCAGTGTTCTTGTCACAGGTACTCCCTCGTGCCAAGCCTGGTTTCAGCACCGTCAGCTGTTTCCGGGTTGTGTCAACTTCACTGAGACGCCTATGCTTGCCCCGTCGTGGGGCGGTCGAGTTAGCCAACTCCAGGGTGCCTCCAGTTTAGGAGCTTCCTATGTGGGCTGCGTGAACTGGTAGTCAAGGCTGGTTCTGTAGTGCCAGTAGGCCCAGCTCCCCCTGTAGGACTGTTGGGGTTCGGTAACTGCGGCTGCCTCGCGGCCTAGCTGTTCTCTCCTCTCCTGTGGGCCTTGGGGTCCACCACCTGGTTCCAGCACCGTCAGCTGGTTCCGGGCCGAGCCTTTGGCTAAGGTGCCTCCTCCTGGGTATCCGAGTTCCGCCAACGCCAGGCGGTCCTTGGTAGTGCTTTTAAGCGCGGGCACCTACAGCTTAGTAACCGGGTTCCAGCACCGTCAGCTGGTCCTCGGTCGTGCCATTGGCTCTTGCACACTGGGGCAACGCATCCGGGTTCCAGCACCGCCAGCTGGTTCTCGGCAGTGTTCTTGTCACAGGTACTCCCTCGTGCCAAGCCTGGTTTCAGCACCGTCAGCTGTTTCCGGGTTGTGTCAACTTCACTGAGACGCCTATGCTTGCCCCGTCGTGGGGCGGTCGAGTTAGCCAACTCCAGGGTGCCTCCAGTTTAGGAGCTTCCTATGT